>NC_051285.1:19980223-20628794 GCF_015220745.1 Sebastes umbrosus
CAATGACAGTGGAAGTGAAGTGTGGAAACATTAAGTATCTACTAGACTTTTATTCCCTTCATTTAAATTAGGGCTATTTATTACTGCTCTTGGAAGACGTATCTTCTTTAAACGATTCAACTAATTTTAAGTCCGATGTTAGGTGTTTTAGAGTTGCTTGTCTGAAGCAGTTCATGGTCGTTAATGTGGTTATGCTTGAAGTCAGTGGTATTTTTGTTTGGTCCACAGACAAACACACAAAACAGCAACTCCTCTTAACTGTGGTTCTCATTGTGATTTCCAGAGCAGTCTTTCGGGGCTGCTTTGATACACATGACCCACAATGTGTAAAACTGTTTGGCAAGAAAATGTCAAATAAGCATATTCTCCAATCGTGTAAGCTCCTCCGTGGCAAGTGTTGTACAATGGAAAAAAATAGACTTATATGAGACTGTGGCAAAATTCAGGAGCATACCAGTTCTTGAGTTTTGGTGATGCTGTTAGTTGGCTATTCAGTGAACTTAGGTTTGCATTATGTGACGACACCAGTCAGAGAACTGGTGGGCTACCATCATCTGTACAGCACAGTTACAACTTAAAACAGTTGTTCTGTTCATTTAAAAAAAACACTCGAAAACATGATGCAATAACATGTCGATGATGCCTGCTGTTAAACTACTATCTAGCGCAAAACCGATACCCTGGTACTGTTGACTTGCTAGCAGCGCTACCGTTAGCAGCACTAGCATAGGGGGAAATTACCTCTGCTATAAGCCAAACCAAAAGACCACAAAACACGGAATATGAGTGCAACATTTTGAATGAGACAGCAAAGTAATCAAAATACCTGGAAACAGTTCTAAAGTCCAGCTGTTACACTCTCCGACACTCCACTGTCAGCCATGTTTACGATGCTGCTTAATTTCCTCTGCTGCTGCAGAAACTATAAATAAATAGTATTTGCGTGTATATATGTAAATATAAAAAATGTGTATCGCCCCGTTGTGGGGCTCAGGTTACCACAGTCTTGGACAGGGAGGAGAGAACGTAGGGGTATTTAGTTGGTTGCAATCTGCAACCACACCACTAGATGCTGCCAAATGCTACACAATGCACCTTTAAAGTTACAAGATTTAATTAGCTTTCAATTCATTTCTTATAATGAGTTATTCTGTTAAAAACCATTGTTAGCTGTAAGCTTTTGCTGAATATGACATCTCAGTCTGGGATGACAGCATCTGCACTTCATAACAGCTTTCTGCTCATAATGATCAGACCACCTTGTTGCAGTTTTACTTACTAAAAAATGTATACTTTATCCACATCTTTAGATGATTTAATTGGCAATTTCAATATTTTTTTGTGATTGTCATACCATAGATCTCAGAGAGAGAGGGCCCTGACTAAATATGTAGCTACTGTATTAATTCTGTGTTTTGACCACCATTTTGAAAGTTAGCCTACTTTACCACATAACATGAAAATGACACAACCTGCAGTTTATTGCACCAAACAAGTAACACACGGACGCCATTTTAAAGACCCTCTTCTTCTTATTATTATTATCATTCTCTGCTCGTAGCTGTTCCTTGGTGCTGAATGCTCATGATAGTAGATCTGAGGGTTTTTTTTTTCTCATAAGGTTAAGTACTGATCTTAACATATCTTTAAGGGTGGCCTTCACAGAGTTTTTTTTTTTTTTATATATCTCCCTTATCTGACCATTTGACCCATTGCCAGCTGGGAGAAGATGACTCGTTGTGGGAGGCAGCCTTCTGTCACTCGGACACCGTGGTTGTTCTAGATGAACTGTATCTACAAGTGCAGGGCCTCAGTGCCGGTGCTGTTTGTCTCTTAAAATATGCTGACATTTGTCCTGCAGTGCTCCCATAAAATGTCAAGGATTCTCATCGCTGGTGGAACCCTTCAAATGGCTTGAAACACTAAAGCTGCGCTCCGTTCCAGAGCGTACATAAACACTACTCCCTATTCCCCGTTCTGGGAATGTCGGTCAGGGGAACTTCCCTCGTTAAAATTACCCCATTCGGAACACCCTGCAACGTCACCAACGCAGACATCACTTCCTTCGTGCATTATTTTGGTAACATAAACTCCTGGGATACCTGTTGCTGCTACTGTGGAAATTTTACTCTCCTAAAATAAAATATTGAAAATGAATAAATTTGGTAGTCTCCTCCCGGGACCCTGAATTAAACATTGGATGTCGTTAAACTGTGTCTCCAGAACACAACGCTGACTGCGGCATGAGTGCTGTACTCAGCTGTTGGTTAGGTTAGTTTCTAGCCAGAGTGAAGATACTTTCTAGAAACTAGAAAAATCTACGGAATTCATTGGTACCAACCATATCATACTAGCTTTTCGCAAAGCAGGCTAAATAACACTACAAATTTACGCTACATTTTGGCGAGGAAAAACTGGCATGGCCATTTTCAAAGGGGTCCCTTGACCTCTGACCTCAAGATGTGTGAATAGAAATGGGTTCTATGGTTACCCACGAGTCTCCCCTTTACAGACATGCCCACTTTATGATGATCACATGCAGTTTGGGGCAAGTCATAGTCAAGTCAGCACACTGACACACTGACAGCTGTTATTGTCTGTTGGGCTGCAGTTTGCCATGTTATGATTTGAGCATATTTTTTTATGCTAAATGCAGTACCTGTGAGGCTTTCTGGACAATATTTGTCAATGTTTTGTGTTATTAATTCCCAATAATAAATAAATACATACATTTGCATAAAGCAAACATATAAGACTATTAAATACTTGACAAATCTCCCTTTTAAGGTACATTTGATCAGATACAAAATGTGTTTAATTGTGATTAACTATGGACATCATGCGATTAATCGTGATTGAATGTTTTAATCGATTGACAGCCCTACTACTATATACCTTAACATTGCCGAATAGTAGGATTGGGAATCACCAGAAGACCCACGATATGATATTATCACGATACGATCTTATTGCAATTTTAAACATTTTGTGATATACTGAGTATTGCGATGAGATATCTTGTGATATATTGCGATTTATTACCTTTTTTCAACTGCAAATTATGCAGTTTGTCAACAGCTGTTTTATCTAATAAGATACAGTTTTCACTCTGTTCATCTCAGAGTTTTCATTCACATATCTTGAGGTCAGAGGTCAAGGGACCCCTTTGAAAATGGCCACATCAGTTTTTCCTCGCCATAATTTTGCATAAATTTGGAGCCTTATTTAGCGTTCATTCCCTGACAAGCTAACATGACATGGTTGGTACCAATCGATTCCTTAGGTTTTTTAGTTTCATATACTGCCAGTATCTTCAGCGGCGGGCCAGAGGATTGTTAAGAGGATAATAGTGCTATAAATGTCTTTGGACTGGCTATATGAGGTCAGCTGTTTTTAAAAAACAGAATCCAGGTGGCATTACGTTTTTCCAAAATGTATGTGAAAGATATGCATAAGAACATAATTCACAGAGAATCCAGCTGATTGTGCAAGAGGAATATCATAGAGATGGATAATTGATTATTCATTCAATCAAAGATGTTTCCAGGTTAAAATGCCATTTGATAGAGTGAACTGTTACTTATAATCTACAAATGATCACGTGTGATATATGTTAGAGCAGTGCTTTGAGTCTAAATATAGTTTATGCACGTTGCATGCATCAAAGGCATGATGTTAGAGGCAGGACTGTAGTGTAAATACATATAAACTGTAAAGCTCTTAAAAGGCTTAGAAGGCTTTGGGTCATCTTGGCCTTTAACTGGGGGATGAGAGGAGGCTCAGGTGATGTAGTTCAGCAGGTGTGTGGGCGTTTACTGTCCATCAACAACCCAAGCAGCATTCACTTTAGCTGATGCTGCCACCTGTTATTCACCTGCCCAATTTGTGCAGACTAGATGGGAGCTCAACATCTTCACACATAAACATACAATTTCCCAAATCACAAATCAATACGCAGTTATCAAGCTAAACATAAACATGCTAGTTTCTAAAAAAAAAAACAATTCTGAAAGCGCACTGTTTAAAGAGTAAAGTAAGTTATGTACTTCCAATAAGTTTGGGGACTTGCTAGAGACGATTTTATAAAAATATGGTAAAAATTGAAGCAGTAGAGGCTAAAATATCCAGAGAATAGGTCATGCTCCAAAACTTCTGTCATATATTTCCCATAATGCAACTCAAAAGCATCTTTCATTTGATCCTCCTCATCTAGTAGTGATGCAGTCAGGTCAGTTCTCCATCTCACCAGCACTTTGGTCCATGACAGAGTTATTAGGTACTCAATCTCGAACTCAATTCATTCATTGTAAGGTGTTTCCATTATTTTGTCCCCCAACAGTTGGTTTCGTTTCTGATCATTTGATGGCTCTATTGAGTTTGAGTAGTGATCCTAAAGTTTCTCTCAAACCCTCTTCCTGTTTGTGCTGAAAAACAAATATGAGAAGCTTTGAGGAATTGAAAAACACAAAAACTTTTGAAGGTTTTTGGTCTTTTGACCAGCCGGGACAGAGATGCTGGTATTGGTTTGACCTTGTGAGTCTGTGTGTGTGAGTCATCATGGCAAAATGTGATCTTGGAGACAACTACTGTAGTGGGAACTACCACAGAAACTGTTTAGAGTACTTTGCCAGGTGTTTATATCTCTCTGTCTGTGGACAGATTTTGTCAACGTGATGGCGTCCCAACGGTGCAAGATACAGTCACAAAACTTTACAGGTGTGTTGTTTAGATTTCAACTTCTCCTCTGGCTTCTGTGAGCATCAGTTGCGTTTAAATCATAATGTGATTATGTCATTTGAAACAAGCAGTTGACATAATGTGTCAAGCAGTACGCTTTAGAGAAGGGAAACAAGTGTTGGCACCTTAGCTCGCCCTCGTGTATAGAGTGCCATCAATCAGCCAACATGCCTGTGTGTGGTTCTGTGGCCCGACTGCTCACTTGTTTCTTGGTTGGGTTGGACTGGCATCTATGGCTGCCAAGAGCTGCAGACCAGCAAGTCCTCCCACGTTTCACAAGCACAAACATTTATACACCGCAGGGAACACACCATGAGATGGAGACTCTCCAGTTTAGTAGTTAATTCAAAATTACTTATTTAATAAAAAGAAAGGTCTGCTACCGTTTGTTTTCTTTAGCCTACATTTTACAGCTTCAGTTTCTGAAATCATCAAACTTTTCATATCACAGAACATTATTTTAGAGTAATAATCTCTCTCTCATAATAATAATAAATGTCTGTTAAGTTACTATGTATAACCGAATTAGGTTACACAATAGTAATTGCGCCTATGGCCCACTGATGAAAGCCCTTACATTTACAGTATTACAAACTGGGTGTCTGTGGTGACATTCCCGGGAAAAATCACAAGCGGCGAACTATGGGAAGTAAGATTCAAAAACACACCTGCAATTACTGCTTGTTGCCATAAGTGTCTCCAAAGAGAACGAAACGGAGATCTTGTAGATGGTAACTTTAAATTCTAGTCGAGATCCAAACATTTCCACAGAAACAAAACACATCAGTCTGAATTTTGGGGAAATGTGAAGACTGAAGGGATACACAATACGTCTATAATATTCAAATTTGGTTTCATGGTGCAGCCAGAAGGAGCTACATCATATGTGATATTGTCAGTGCAGAAATCCTTTCCGATCCAGGGCATTCCTTAACGACCCGGGACAAATCAAATCCTGACTAAATTACCAGCCACGGCAGCAATGCTGTTATTGTTTTCACCTTGCGAGTCTGTGTGAGTTATCATGGCAAAATGTGGTCTTGGAGAGCTTGTAGCGGGAAATACCACCGAAAAAAGACTTAAAATAAGGTTCTTCTTCACCTGAATTTAGTGCATTTCCGTTGTGACGGGAAAAACGAATAGTATACAGTATGTTTCTCTTCTACTCTGGACTTTAGCCGCAACATTCAGGAGCGCATGCAGCAGCATTACAGCTCCCCAAAAGCGAAGTGAAAACATCTTGATCACTCCCTGGTGGCTGGCTGCTAGATTAGGAAGCGCTTGATTTGACGTATTTTAAACGTCAATATCGCTGTCGATCATGTCCATTTAACTGTGGGAAGACAAAATTGTGATCGCGATTAATATTCGATTAATTGTGCAGCCCTACTGTCTTTGGACAGATTTTGTCACCGCGATCGTGTCACAACAGTGCAAGATGCAGTCACTCCGGCGGTGTGAAATGGACTTGAGAGCAAGCATAAATAAAAGAACATAATTCAAAGCGGTAAGCACCCACAGCATACATCCGGCTGTCATTCCTTTATTTGTCAGTTTAAACTGTGTTGATTTTAGCCGGGATTATGACTTTAAACTTTGTGCAATATTATCATAAGATCTGTGCACCGAGCTCTGATTGGTCAGTAGGCGGTGCTTTCAAACGAGTTGATCTCTTATCTGAAACATAACCTGCTCCGGAGCAGGTTAGGTGTTCAGCATAAGTAACCATTGCGATCTACCCTGGTAAGAAGTGAACGGAAAGCTCAGGGTTAACCCTGGAGTTATCTCGCTAGCTCCAAATCCTGCTTCGTAGTACAGACCTCTGGGTGTCAGGTTTAGTGCAGAGCAGCATTTTCTTTGCTACTGCAGGGTTTTGCTGACAGCAGCTCTGGAAAAGAAGGTGCTGGCTACCTGAGACCGGCTCATGATGAGGAATTTGTTCTTGTGACATTTAGGAAGCATTCAAAAGCAGAAGGAAATTAACTCAGATGACATAAGCTCTGAATGTAACAAATGTGAGGATACTGTCCAAGTAGCGGTCCCAGGAGATGTTCTGACTGATGAGCGAACCTCATTTAGTTACCTCAACTGGCTCGACCTTGCTGTTATAAACAAGCAAGTAGTTTTCCTGGCCAAATTTCCAACTTGGAAAGCCAGAATATCTCACAAGCATCACGCTGTTCTGGAAAAACCTCGGCCTTGTGGCCATGGCTGGAAAAAAGGAAAGAGGTGCCACAACTTCTAAAAGTGGATGGGTGCTCTGAAAGTAATTTAGACGTCTTTTAAGAATCAGAATCACAAAACTTTTTTCCAGAAACAAAAATTCTTTAACTGAGGAGCTCCGACAAAAAAAACGCTGAACATGCCACATCTGTCTTAGGGATGCACCGATCTAAATTTTTCAGTCTCGATACCGATAGCGATACCTGGGCTTTGGGTATCGGCCGATACCGAGTACCGATCTGATACCAGTGTTTAATTAATAAGCTGTATGCCTCATCATTCTATTATGTGTAAGGCAACATCACGTGTTTAACATCGCTTTCCTAACTTTGTAAAACAAAATGTAACAAATAAATATATAGATAACATAACGTAAATTTAGTGAATTGTTTTTTTATTGAAATAATAAATTGTACACCAACAACAATCTTCAAAATTAACAGGAATTACAATTCGGGTGTAAACCGTTTTAATGCAGCAACAAATTGGTCAAAACTTCAACAGGAATTAAAATTCTAGTATATAATGTATATAGTGTATTACGACGGAGTATTAGGGCCACATTGAGGAAAAACAATTCAGAGATTTCGAGAATAAAGTAAAAATATTACGATAATAAAGTCATAGGTTTACGAGAAAAAAAGTTTTAATATTATGAGAATAAAGTCATAAGTTTACGAGAAAAGAAAGTCGTAATATTATGAGGATAAAGTCATAAGTTAACTAGAATAAAAAGTCGAAATATTATGAAAATAAAGTCATAGCTTTACGAGAAATAAGTCATGTCCTCCTCCTTAGAAAGAGGCAATTTCCCCCAGGTCCGTGTGGTTCTTTCTTCGGAATAAACGCAGTTTTTTGCACAATCTTTCCAAGTTGCTGATACTTATGATAATGTGGTGCTGATGTGCCAAAAGATTAAGTATTTCATTATTTGTGAAACCTATACTAAAGTAACTTCAACTTCACAAGTTGCTCCACGTTCATCATTTTCACACAGGCGGCACGCTGCTCTATTTCTATTTCCCCTCTAAAATAACGCGTAAAATTACTACTTTATAATACTATGATTTTATGACACGCCCTGAAGAGGTCTCCGTGCCGAAACCCGTAAGCGTATATCTATTGTGATGTGAGCCAACAAGTGAAATGTTAGCATTTTGTCCTCCTTGATTTTGAAATCTGGGATGTGCTACCCTATCACATTTTTATGATTATGACTTTATTCTCATGATACTACGACTTTCTTCTCTTAAACTTATGACTTTATTCTCATATTACAACTTTTTTTTGTAAACCTGACTTTATTCTTGTAATATTATGACTTAATTCTTGAGATTTGTTTTGTTCTCAATGTGGCCCTAATACTCCGTCATAGTATAGAAACATAGAATTTAACTGAATAGATCAGCCCCATTGTCACCGATATCCGATTAATCTATTTGAGTCGGTATCGGCCAATATAGCGGTGCATCCCTGATCTGTCTCAGAGAGTGGAGCGCACAGCTCTGTTGCTGAAGAGGTTTTAAATGCTGTCATGTGTTGTCAAATTGCAATGAAGAAGTTGTCTTCATCTGCTTGTGTTGTGTCTATTTGCATCTGTTCTCTTGATTGGATTGTGTGTATAGGATATCAGACCGATGCCTAACGGAAATAGCTTCATAAAGGCGAACTCACATCTCTCTATAAGAGAGATCTAAAAATGTTAAATTTGACAAATTAATCACTCAGCGCCCTGCTTTTCTTTCAGTGGGGTAATGTGTTTTACTGATAGGCTTTACTTCTCATCAAACCCAGTGTGAGCGCCTCTGACTGAGAGTCTCCGTTTAGGAGGAGTTAGTGACTCCTGGAGCTCCCTCAGGACCTGTCCTCTACCAAAACACGCTTTTTTTTTTTTTTACAACGTGAGACTTGCAGAGACCTTTGTCGTGCAAAGTTCGGTCTCCTGACCGAGTAAACACTTTCTGGGAAATGAGCCAAACTAACCGTCAGTTATCTTGGAGCAACATGTGGCCAGGGGGGGAGAGAATCACAACGGGCGACGGTGTGTGCGCTCCCAGCATGGCGCTAAAAACTGAAGAAAGTCGCCTCTATTTGACCAAAAACTCAACTGGAAACGGTGTCGGACAGCTGATAGAAGCCAACAATGCAGACGCAAACACTTACGGCTCCGGACACATTAACGCGCTGGCCCGTGCCATGGAAACACAGCGCTGTCACACTGCTGCTGCTGCTCAGGAGGAGCTGTTAAACGCTGACTGCCGAGTGGGCGACGGTCGAGCTTTTTCTGCCTGCGCCACAATCTCGGAAACAGCCCGAGAGCTGTGCAAAGCCGTGTCCGTGTCTCTGGGACTGGCCACGGAGTCCGCTGACACGAGCGACATGGACGCCGCGCTCACACCGTGCGTCTCAAGTGACCAAATGCGAGGGGACTATGTGTTTGGAGTCGGAACCGGAACCGGGTCACTGAACTGTCCCGCAGCTCAGGGTGCTGCCAACACCGAGTACAGGTGTTCCTCCGACCGGGACGGCCACAAGCAACTGGTGGAAATGTTCAAAAGTTCCGAGACTGCTGCGCGTCTGCAACACCTTGCATCCACTCGGACGTCCGCGGACGAGCACAACTTCCCGCCGTGCGAGGAGGCTGACGACAGAACTCCACAAGACATAGATCACCTGGACACAGCGCGTGCTGCCTCGTGCCCTTATGCCCCGTCCGCGCCAGGCGACCTGGCACACTTTGGCCAGCCGGCTGCGGAGCGACCTCCATGCAGAGGCTACAACAAGCCCGCCGAGGAAGCGAGAGACTTCGGGGAAGTCATGGAGAACACGTTCGGCGGTTACCAGCCCGCAGAACAATACAGCAGCGTCAAAGTGAAGTGCGAGGACGGTGAACCTGGCGGGGCGTTGTGGGGCAGTAACTACACGTTTAATGACAAGTGCAACACTCAGTGCTGGGGCTCCAGGCAGTGCGTAAATGCGCACAGCGCGGGCACCAACACGTTCATATGTAATCCATATGAACGGAGCGTCATGCGTCCTGAGCAGTGGTACCCGGGCGGGATGCTGAGGCCGCCTTATCCCAACTCCAACTACGTGAAGGCTGAAGTCGGAGAGTGGCTGGATGTCGCCTACAATGACAACAGGTCAGTTATAATAATAATAATAATAATAATCACAATAATAATAATAATAATAATAATAATAATAATAATAATAGAAACGAATAATAACTGCACTGTAAACAATTGCTGTTAATTTACAGCAGGATTTCAACAGTATTAACCTGTTATTGCTAAAAACAGTGCTTTACTTTTAATACAAAAGAAAACCTGTTAAATTACGCTCATAGGCCGTTTTTTAACTGAACTATAATGCATTCTTAAAAACAGCACTTTACTGCTGATCAACTGTCTAAAGTATCATCAGTAACAGTTTCATGCAGTATTTTTTGAATTCTGGGACCTGATCTGCACATGTGAGGCTTGTACATTGTACATGATTGGAAAATCAGTGAATTAGCTTTACTGTTCTTCACTCACATTTTGTTCTGGTTTGCATTCTGTACTTGTAGCCAGCTATAGACATACATTTTTGGGAAAAGTGTCAACAAGTCTATTATAGCCTTTTTCCTAACAAGTGCCTTTAATTGTATTTAGTGTGACTATTCCTATGTCTGTAACCTGCTATTCATCTAGGCAAAAAATAATGTATAGTATACACAGACAGTATAATAATGTTAATTTTAAAGTAACATAAAGGCAACCCTGCTGCCAGTTCTTTACAGTTATTTTACTGGGAAATTCTTAACAGTGTGGTATCCATCATGTTGTAAAGAAGCTGAAATAATGTTTAGGGAGCAGAGAAGGGTGAGTTTGATTTCTAGAAGATATTGCAACACAATGTACACCCTGATCCTAATTTAGTGCTCCATGTCTCCAGTATGACCACAGTGTGACCTTAGTCTGACCCCAGACGTGAGTGTTAAGAGTCTGTCATCTGTGAAGTTACTGCCCTGTTTTTGGTAAAACAATGTGAACATTTAATCATAACACTACCAGAACTTCATCTGGGATGGATTTAGTCACTCATTTTGCTTTTTTATTTATTTCTTACAGACAGCAGTTTAAGTTCTTTGTGTTTTCTTTTTTTTAATGACAAGTAATACAATTATTCTACATTTGTTTCTTTCAGTTAGAAACCAAATGTCAGTGTGAACAGATGGGGGGGGGGGGGGTGGAGAATCACATTTTCTACCGCATAGACAAAAGAATATTTTATGACATTATCAGGCTACTTTCAATAAAGGCTTTGCAAACTTAAGCTCACCAATCTGAGGTTGTGCTGCATTTTGAAGCAGATGTAGGAATATATTAGGCTGGTTCACATCCATGACATTTTAGATGCATGTGCAACCTAGAGCTTATTTCATGTTTTCATATATCAAATGTGACTGACTCGGTTTTAAAATGAAGCTCCTTCTGATTATATGAGAGGGGAAGCAATCCTTGTTAAAATACATTTTTCCATTACATGTTCCTTTTAATTAAAGTAATCCCCAGTTATAAAGCAATTATAAAAATGTGCATTATTAATGGCTGTAAAAAAAAAAGAAAAGTAATATCTACAAGATTTTATTTTTTACTTGTTTGGCATCTTTCATCAAACATAAAATGAATATAGTGTTGAGTGTTTTGTCTGAGGCACCTGCTCATAACATCCATTTGAACTTGAAGAAATTCTATTCTTTAATACAAATATTTCTGATTTCACCCAGTGAAAACAAAATGTGTATCACTGAAATGTGTTCTTTGTCTTCTGATATACGACTTTGCTTGCAAGCATAAATCTAGTTTTCCTTTAAGAGAATATTATCATTGAATTTGTTGGATTCATTTCATAAAGAGGTCAGATGTGACGGCACAGAATAGAATTTTGACAAACTAATGTTTGACTTTAATTTGTTTTGAAGTGGAGGCGAGCGTTTATAGTTCTGTGACAATTTCAGACGCTTGTTGATAATAAAGCTTTCACATGCTTTTTTTAGTGTTTGGTCCAACAGTTATATTTGCATGATTCGCCAAATGTGAATATGGCCTCCAGGAATACAAGGGACACATAGTGGACATGTTGACTGACAAGGTACTATGTGTACCTCAGACTGAGGTCTCATGCAGCTGACGTCATCAAGCCTTTTCTCAGACAGTCTGTGATTTCACTGGGCTGGTGAAACGTCTAAGCAAGGTATATAGATGAAGCAGTGGTGATTTAAAACATACAGTTAATTGAATTTCAAATCTTTACATTTTCAACGCCACAAAACCAATTCCTAAACAACGCCAGACAGAAGAAAGAAAAATGATACTAAAATAACAAAAAAAATGAAATAAAATAGGTGAGGACTAACTAATACTAAAAGATAAATAAAAGCAAACAGATAATAACAAAATAACCAATAAACTAAGGTAAATCAAAATAACAGCATTAACATGACATGTTAAGTAAATTTGTCAGATGAAAACTTATTGTCCGCTTGTTGTCCTTAATCAGAGGAATGTTTATATAATGTCCATACAATGTTTCCTCCCGCTGCGCCATCACCACATCCACCCTCCTGCAATCATGACTGTCTCAATCAGAGCTGTATACAGTACAGAGAATATGTCTTTGTATGTTCACAAATACACATAACAACATTATGTAGCAAACAAATATCAATAAAAGTGCCTCCCATGTGTTTTATGAGCCTGGCCCTTAAACAAAATCACTCAACCTAGTGCTAAGAAAGGTGTGTTCACTGGTTCCCCTGTAGTGAGTGAAACCGCAGCAACATTTCCTATTTATTCTTGTATTTTTCTACCTCATTTAATAGATTACATGATATCCTCTCAAAAGCCGCCACCTTGCCCCTGTCAGAGATCCAGTCTTGGAATCCCAGGCATTCTACAGTTTTCCATTTTCTAATTGTCATCTGTTTACCAGTCATAAGACTTGAGTTCAGTGGTGTTCTTAAATGTGAGGACAGTGAAACCAGCTGCGAAATCTCAAACAAGGAGCTGCTCCCAAACACGTGGAGGTACAGCAGCAGCATGGTTTGGCCGACCTGCCGAGCTGTGATCTAACCTCATCTGCTTTGAATCAGGAAGACGTAGAGGTCTAAACATACTTTGCCTAATGGCAAAAGGTACATATTGGTTTCATTTTTTATGGTAATTTGCCTTTATTGAATGTTTGGACAGTAGGGGACAGGAAACATTGGGAAAGAGAGAGAGCGAGAGAGAGATGACGGATCTGTGACAGAGGTCCTAAGCCAGACCTTGGTCTGTTTAGACTTCTAGGTAAGCACAATGTCACCAATGTGCATAAGCGTAAAGTCACTGGAATACTGAGAGATCCAGCTCTCCTCCTGCTTAACACCTTACTGAATTATCTGGATAATGTTGCTGCGTAAAAACCAGAGCATGGTCTTTGATCTGGCTCCTGATTTGAGTTTTACTCAGCAAAGTTACGCAGAAACATTTCTCTACAGGGATTGCATTTCCCTAATCGGAGTTAGTCCCATAGGTACAGTAATGTGTATTTAAATATCATACAGCTGTTTGGATTTTATCCCCCATTTTTTCCATTTAGACTGTCTTTTAACTGATTGAAACACGGCTCATTACCATACATACATGATGCATGATAATGATTCAATAAGACAACAACCCACCCCGGCATTTAGGCAGATCCATTTTGAAATTCCTTTGTTAGTGGCCCAGTCAGAGGAGTGAGCTGAAACAGTGATTATCATCTAATGATTGCAGCTACAATCAGTTTTTCTATGATTCAAAAAATTAAATACAGATTGGGAAAAAAAATCATAGACTACTGTAAATTCACTCACCCTTCATTTAGCTATTTGTGTGATGGTCTGATGCTATCACTAAATGGCTCAAATATCTCCTCTGGCATCTCTGTATGGGTTTATTAAGTCTGAAGAAGAGCTTGGGCTTATGTCACTTACAAAGATGTGCCAATAACTTGTACTCTAAGGGAGCTACAGTGTGGGGACCTTCTTCTACGTTTTTCATTGCTGTCTTCTACTGGTCCGGTCCAGCACCGGCCCTACTGTGGTTTTGGATGTTCACGACCACCTTACATTGATTGTCAAATATCTCATCTGCCATGAATGAGCACCTGTTGCTTTGCGTCTTGTTTCTGCTCGTCTCGGGGTGTGTACGAGGCAGACAAGGGCAAAATAAAGCAAAGGCATGAAGCAACATTGACAATCTGACCCTGAGCAGGAGGACATGGACACGGTCTAAATACTGTAAGTGTGGAATGAGGAAAGTAAGTCAGGTGACAGAGTAGTTAAGTAATGCATGGGTGAAGTGAGACATGGCTGGAGAAGGGGAATGAGGGACAGACCGTGCAAAATAGAAACAGCTGAGGCAGATGACGTGACACTGCTGCTGAGTTACTCAGTATTATTTTTATTTGAAAAATCAGTGCAGTAGATGAATGTGTTGCAGTTTCATCTGGTCTAAATGTGGAATATCAACAGTATGTAGTTCACTACAGAGTAAGGTGCCATCTGAGAAAAACATCAATGGGTTTTACACATTTTGGCAGTGGTGGAATGTAACTATATTTACTCAAATACTGTACATTCGAGGTGCTTATTGTTTACTTGAGTATTTCCATCTTATACTTATACTCTACTTCATCTCTAGAGATGCGTTGGGTCTCACAGGACATTTATGCTACAACCATATGATGATTTTATAGAATGAGGCATTGCTGTAGATTAAAATTACCCAGTTAAAATTAGCACAACCTTAAACATGTGTACAACGTACACATTAATGCAGCAGTAATATTAATCCAAAAAAATCATTATATATAATAGTAAAACACTGACGGGGAACATTTTACTGCAGAATGAGTACTTTTTAAAATTTTGATACTTTAAGTCAATTTTGCTGATAATACTTACATACTTTTACTTAAAGCTTCAGTAGGCAGAATATTTCTGGCATCATTTAGCAAAAATTCCATAATAACCTTTCAGCATATTGTAATTCAAGTGTTCTGAGAGATAACTAGACTCCTGTACCTCCTCTTGGCTCTGTTTTCAGGCTTTAAAAAAATCTAGCCCATGACGGCAGACTTTGGCCGATCACAGGTCATTTCAGAGAGAGAGTGTTCCTATTGGCTGTGCTCCAGCTGGTGGTCGGTGCTTGGTATTTCCTCAACTGATCTCAACATGGCTGCCGGGTCACAAACTTTCGCATTTTACAGCTAAACAGTACACTACAAGATGTTTCTGAAAACATTTGAGGCGAGAAATAGGCATTACAGTAACAGAACATTGATTCATATTTGATCAGCGCTGCCTAGTTTGACTGATTGACCGGAGTTTGTGAGTGATTGACAGCTGCTCAGAGACGGCAGGCTCCAGCTCGGCTCTGATTGGTTGTTTTCCTCCGGTTTATGAAATCTTGCAGATGCCATTAGGAGCATCGGAGGACACAGAGACACATGATTTTTTTTTCAGATTACCTGTCTCATGCACTACTGTCAGGATATAGCAACCGTTTTATAGGAAAAACTTTTTTTTAATCATATTTGCTCCATTTCTATCCACTACTGCTTTAAGTAAGATTTTGAATACATGATGTTCACTTGTAGTGGAGTATTTTCAGAGTGTGCTATTTGCTGCTTTAACTTTAGTAAACAACTGGCACAGCTGGCTGTGGGTATATGGCGTGTTGGCTGATGGACCGGCCACTCCGGCCTTTCTACCATCTGTAGGCCACATTAGGGATTCCAGTCTCAGACAGATGTTATTTCCTGGAAATGTTCTACAAAAGACTTTTTAGTAGGATTGCTTTGGTGGCATGTGCTGTACATAAACTTTTTATTATAACTGTCACACAAACAGACAGAAGTGATGAATTTATCTTTAACCAACCATATTTTAAGACTCACAGGGGCTTTAGTAAAGAGAGCAGAATGAGAAGTGGACCCTGTGTGCCTCCGATGAATTATATCCAGATTGGACTGGGAGCAACGCACGCCACTTACCCGTGACCAGTGAGCGCAGTGCAGCGAGAGAATTGTATAGTAGAGGAATTCAGTCAAGAAAGGTGCTAATATTGGCGCACTGCATGCCGTTACCTCTCCAATGAGTGGAAACAGATGTTTCTTTAACTATTTAGCTTAAGCAAACAACACTGTATACACAGTTTCCAGACTCACAAACTTACTTCAACTTTTCAAAATGTTCATGGATGCACATTAATTTAGCAAATAATACAGACTATGCATAATGAATGAAAATCAAACAAGCTGAAGCAAATCTGTGCAAGGAAGCAGGTATTTCAAACAGCTCATTGATATTTACATGTTTAATCATCAATTGCAGCATCATCGTGTCCTCAGGCAGGGCTCTGCTGGCTCTTCCTAAGTCCTAGTCCAAGACTAAAAGAGGCTTTAGTAGTTGGGGCCCCTCAGCTCTGAAGATCTGAGGCTGCACAATCACTGACATCTTTTTCTCAAAACTTTATCTTTAAAAAAAAAGAAGTTTTTTTAATAATCCTAGCTCACATCTATATTTCCAACATGTCTTATCTGTTTTAACATTGTTGTTTTTATCTCATATTATTGCTGGTTATTTTATCTAATTTTATTTTAGTATTTTTTTTATTGTCTGATTTTATTTCATTGCAGTCCAGAGATGTTTTAATCCTGGTTCAACCATGTGAAGCAGTATTCAATTTTGTCTTGTGCATATTATGAATTTATATTTTTGTAATACAATACTTCCTGTTGAAATCTATACACGCATACGATATATCTAGTGTGTTTTGCATTCCAAAGGTGTGAGTGAATATGATAATTTAAAGCAAATTAAAATAAGCAAATCAGCCACTATACGATACAGTATACCTAAAGTCAAATCTGATCATTTAATAGATGACAGAAAATTCAGTATTCAAGCCAGTATGTCAAAAAATCTTATAACCTCACCTCACAAGCCGGAAAGAAGAAGAGTGAAGGTTAAATCTTCCCCAAGCCCTGACAGAGAATGAGATATCCCATTTAAAAAGTAAAGTATCAGTAAAACTATATGGAGTGAGACAGTCTGTTAAACACTGCTCTTGATACTACACCAGGATCTTTGATCTCTTTTATGCTGGTAAAGGACTGGTTGTTCTTTCATCCTCTACACATGAATGCCACACGTGTAGATACAGACTGTTTTCTTGTACTATGCAACCTGGAATGAAACTAATAACAACAGACATTGAAAGTCACCCTGGCTTATTTAAAGCTTTAATTACAGCACTTTTACACATTTATTTTCACCATTCATTAGTGTGTTGCATCCTCTGGACTGGACTCAAGTTTAATGGGATAATTCATTTAATTTGATTTTTATTTGATAGAGACGACGCAATTTAACATATTTCCAATACAGGGCATGAAACTGATGTGCTGCACAGAGAGTTTATAGCTATTGCTAATTTTCAACTCTTGTCCCCAGTTGGGCTTTTACATGTACAGTGTAATTAAAATATACAGCTGTTAATATGATAAAACTACAATACACTACAAATTTGGAAATGTTGTTTATTGAATAACGAATAATATTTATACCATCCATCTCCACCTGAATAATGCTGCTGATGATCATTTTTTTTTTTTAAATTAAAAGATAACCCTTTACCCTTTTTATACTATGAAAAATATCACCATGTGTTCTATCAGGCTTTATTCAAGAAAAATTCAGAAAGTCAGTAAACATGGATTACCACTCATCTTTTACCAATAAAGAGCTTCAGAGCATTGCCATGTAGATCTTGACATGCATATTTTAAGGTTTATTGATCTCTGACCTCACACTAGTCTAAGACTCGACGTCAGTCTGCAGTCTAAGGGAGTCTTGTGAGTGTTATGAATGAAATCCGTCTGATATTGAATGTAAGATCTCCATTATTTTGTAATAATATATAAATATACAGTATGATTCATTTTCATTTTGTATCATCAGTTTCCCCATTTGTCTGAATTATTTTTGTCCTAATGTCCTCTGTCACCTAAAGTAAATGAGGACACAGTTGAGCTTCATCCTTGTCTCTGTTACAGCGAACCTTGATATCTAAAGTTGCACGTCACTGAGGCAACGTTATGTCTGAACCTTTTCCAATCTCTCCGTGTTCAAGGCTGAAGCTGGGCGCCCATCGTGCCCCCCCCACCTCCCACCTCCTTGGCTGCATTATTGCCGCTGAAATCTTTCCCACAACATCCTCAGCCATCACACTCTCTGTCCTCCTTAAAAATTGCACACCGAGAGGCCGTAGCAGAGGTCTGGGGAGTGAACCGAAACTGTTCTGTTGTTACAGTTTGGACAGTATTTAACAAGGAAAAAGCAATTAGTGTATGGACATGCTGTGGTATATGAGATAAGGCTAGGTTTTTTTGGTCCTAAAGTGGGCTATTAGTTTCACAAGTTAATAAAACCAGAAACACCAAAACAATGCACAATAAAATAGTGTGTGTGCTGTGACCCAATTGATACATCCAAGCTGGGGAACATGAACAACGGCTTCTAATGTAAAGAAATGATAATGATATTATACAGATATAATGAAATGTTTATAGAAGTCCTGTTTCATATGTTTGGCTGCAGGTTCGAGGCTGGCAGAGAGCACATGTTCCCAATGGAGTTCTTCTTTCCACCACAGAGGACGTGCCTGATCTGTTCAGACGAAGCATCTGGCTGCCATTACGGTGCGCTCACCTGTGGCAGCTGCAAGGTTTTCTTCAAAAGAGCTGCAGAAGGTACAACCTAAACTGATGTCCCTCAAGTCCTGAGTTTTTCCCACTTTGATGCCAGTATTCAACAGCTAGAGTAATCACACAGAGCGTGTTTTGCAGGTGGAAAACACGAGGCGCACCGACTTCCTTTTTTTTGGCCTGATTAGACGATCATGATGATTTTTTTTAGATTGCTGCTAAGCAACCACAGAATGAGTGCTAATATTACCTTAATACAAACTATGACCTGTACGCTACCCAAATAGTTAATAGTACAGTTTAAATTAAAGCAGCAGTAGGCAGAATATTTTCGGCATCATTGGGCAAAAATTCCATAATAACCTTTCAGCATATTGTAATTCAAGTTTTCTGAGTGAAAACTAGACTTCTACACATCCTCATGGCTCTGTTTTCAGGCTTTTTATAAAATCTAGCATGTGTGGGAGACTGTGGCCAATCACAGGTCATTTCAGAGAGCGTTCCAATTGGCTGTTCATTCAACAGAGGCAGCTGTCACTCATTCACGAACTCCGATGAAACGGTCAAACTAGGCAGCGCTGATCAAATATGACTCAATATTCTGTTACTGTAATGCCTATTTCTCGCCTCAAATGTTTTCAGAAACATCTTGTATTGTACTGTTTAGCTGTAAAATGAGAAAGTTTGCCTTGACTGGTGGGCGGTGTTTGGTATTTCCTCAATTGATCTCTACATGGCTACCAGGTCACAAACGTTCTCATTTTACATCTGAACAGTCAGCTGCTCATAGACGGCAGACTATAGCTCGGCTCTTACTGCTTGTTTTCCTCTGGTCTGTGAAATCTTGTAGGTGCCATTAGGAGCACCGGAGGACACAGAGGCACATGATTTTTTAAAAATTACCTGTCTCATGCATTACTTTCAGGATATATATGTAAAAACGCGAGGCGCATAGAGCAGAAAAACGTGCCAACTGTGGCGTTTTTTTTTTCTTTCCAAGGTGCTTGGGAGGTTACGCCCCTGTCACGCCTGCCGTTTCTTAGCAACCACAACCTGCGTGCTGCGATGACAATGATGATGAAGTTGCGGTAATTTAGCAGGAAGCCCGACTGACTAAACTAAACACAATCAAAACAAAGATAAATGCTTTTCCCCGCACCGTAAATCCTTCACAGGAGCTTTACACTCGATTTCTGTGTCAATGTGATTGACCTTTCAACCGGATGTTGTGACGTCCTCGGTCGGACAGGGTGAAGCAGGTAAAATAGTCTGTGGGGCAGATCATAAAGCTCTGGGTAGCTCTGCAATTAAGTAATTAACTTCTCCATATATTTACCATAGATTGATATTTACGGAAGAAAGAAAAGATATC
This sequence comes from Sebastes umbrosus, assembly GCF_015220745.1. Classification (NCBI taxonomy): domain Eukaryota; kingdom Metazoa; phylum Chordata; class Actinopteri; order Perciformes; family Sebastidae; genus Sebastes; species Sebastes umbrosus. The sequence continues at coordinate 20,000,337 of NC_051285.1, forward strand.
TGCTGGCTTTGATTGTTTGTTCCTTGTCACATGACATGTGATGCACGCTGCAGCGTTCCAAAGGTTGAACTATTTTCAACTTTCACGGCCCGAAAAATAGGCGCTTGGGAACGTTTTCGCGGCGCGAGGGCGCGGCTCTCGTGTTTGAGGGCTCCTGCCGCGCATCTACATGGATTTGAGCGTGCAAAAGACGCGTCATGTGTACGGCCCCTAAGCCTGTTGTCTTTTATTTCAGTTGGAATACAGATTCTGTACATCCAGTGTTTTTCTATCATTCAACAGATTGTTTATCTACAACCTCTGTTTCTTTGTCCAAGCAGGCAAACAGAAATACCTGTGCGCAAGCAAAAACGACTGCACCATTGATAAGCTAAGAAGAAAGAACTGTCCGTCTTGTCGGCTGAAGAGGTGTTTCGAAGCTGGGATGACTCTCGGAGGTAGGATGGATTAATGTACTAAAATCTGCCTTTAGAAGAAACAATTATCGTTTATTTTTTATTTTATTGCTTCGGTTTATTATAGTGTTATTAACCTCTGACGATTTTATTAGTAATATATATTATCAGTTGTATTTCACTTCAGACATAGGATGTGTACAGTAGGAATATGCATTTAAATATACATCTGTGCAGTATGGACTATAACAAACCCTGTGCACTACATAGTGGATGAACAAAACACACTAGAAAAAGTGAGAGTCCCTAAAAGTGAAACTATTAATGGTTTCCCAAGACCAAGTACTTTATTCTCTCTGCACTGCACATCTTAGCTGGCTCTCTTCAATTGCAGCATCATCACAATAGGGGATGTTACTGATAATCAAGCCCCTGACTGAGCTGCCATGCAATTTAGACCTATTCCATTCACTTCTCCTTACCGTTACCCAGACCTGCTCGTCATATCAGGCTGTAAAGATTGACATGTAGTAGACTAATTTTAGTCTTGTGTTCAATTTTCACTCTCTTCCATTTTCTCATTCTGTTAACGGTGAAAATTGTACTGGAGGCACAAAGCTGACATGAGACATGTGAATTAAAGCAGCAGACATGCTGGTAATTTTGCCACCAGTCACTGACAAACCCATGGAGGGAAAATGTGATCTAATGCTGCGATTGTAAGTAAAAAGGCACACCTTTTCTAGTTGTGGCTAAAAAGAGGCTCCTTTCACTTATACGTTCTCATCCTGGACATATAATTCACTCGCGGCATTTCACAGGAAAATTTATGACAATCATTTGTAGAAGTGGAGGCAGAAAAATTAGACTTATTATCCCAGAGGGTTTTTACTCAAAATATTTAAATAAAACAGCAGAGTCATAAAATACTGAAAGAAAAAGAGGTTTCTGGTTTGTCTCATTTGATTTTGATTGATTTATTACAAATTTGCAAATATATTTGCAGTTATATCAATTAAATAATAAACTTTGTCATTAAGATTTGTTATTTGTTTCAGTCTTTCTAGTTTGGAAGGTCTGAAGAAGAAGATGAAATCTCAGAATATTGCGTTTGTTGAGTTTGGCATCTGTTCAAGATTGAAAAGCATAATTATTGTAAGTTGCTCAAAGGTTTCATTTTTATAATTTGAATTCCCTATTATTCCTGGAATGTTAATTACATTCGCAAATAGAAGCCGAGCAGGGAGGCTGCCGTTGCCAAACCATGATGATAGCTGTTTCAACCTGAAGGAAGCTCACTGAACATCTGCACTTACATACTTCTTATGTTGAAATACAAATATATCTCACAGATTTTTTATCATAATAAAATCCTTTTTATAGTTCACAACCTCAACCTGTGACTTCCATGAGACTTCTAGAACAAATTGTGTCTTTAAACCAAAGTGAACACTTTGACATGCGTCCATAACCGCTTTAGCTTCTGTTTCACCACCAGTGAGTCAGAGTTAGTTAATGATTGATGCACGCTGGTATTCTCCTCCAACTTCTTAATGGAAAAAAGGCAGTGCAGTGATGTAGAACTGTCCTGGCATCATTCCATTTTAAGTTTAAATATATTACTTATTCATAAAGTTATTTTCATGAAACGGTGAATGAATGACCATACTGTAGCTCTTCAAGCCAGGTCCAGTAGATAGATTTATGTGCTTGGTTTTAAACTCTTTAGTGATGAGCAGGCTTTATCAGGAACAATGTGTCTGTCATTGTAGGGCGGGGCTTCCAGATATTGTTATGTTATTGTTATTTGGGCATTAGTATATAACTTTTAATTTTGAGTTCATCCACCCATCTCAGCCTAAACGTCCTTTTCCCCAGATAACATCCCCAAAGTGTCGCTAAACCATTTTGGAGGTCTAAACCCTCCACCTTGTCCTCACCTGCCCCGAGGTCTTCTCTCGGGGCAGATGAGGACAAGGTGGAGGGTTTAATCATTCCTGAATAAACTTCGACCGGCTCTAAATGCAAAGGAGTGGTGACTCAATGCCAAGATCCTTGTGAATCATTGAACCCTCACCCCACAGTATGCAGCTCTGGGGTAGTAGCACTATGCATTACAGCTCAGTCATAATAATGGGATGATGATTTACAGAGGTAATAACAAGGTCAAATCTTGACAATATGCACTGAGAATATATTGGCAATATTGAAAATTAAACTTTAAGGTAGTATTAGGGAAGTTAATGCAAAGTAAGGGAGAGGGACATCTCTGCAATAACAAGGTAATACATGTGTAATATAGGGCAGGGCTGCAAATAATTATTTTAATTTTTTTGATTAATCGATTAAAAACGATCAACACTCAAAGAGTTTACAATGATATAAAATCGCTGCAAATCCTCACATTGGCGAAGCTGGAACCAGATGATCTTTGGCATATTTTCTTTAGACATGACTGAGACACTGATATGATCATCAAAATAGTTAGCAATTAATTTTCTGTCAGTCAACGAATTGATTAATCACATAATTGTCTCAGCTTCAGCATAATAACAGGCTGTTAATAATCAGTCAGTCTGATGTTATCTGTTAAAGAGGACCTATTATGCCTATTTTCAGGTGCATACTTGTATTTTGGGTTTCTACTAGAACATGATTACATGCTTGTGATTGGTCAATCGAACCAAACTCTTCAGACTCCGCTCCAGCTCTGCTCTAACTAACTTAGTTTGAGGCTGTGCTAAACTAGCCGCTAGGCAGGTATTATGCAAATGTGTTACTTGGTGACATCACCAGGTTACGGAAGAAAAGGAGGGAATTTATGGACTTTGGGCTTTGTAACTTTGCAGACCTTTTACATGCACAAAAAAATATATAATACACTAAAGGAAAGGGAAAAAGCACAAAAGCATAATAGGTCTCCTTTAAATGTAATGTGTAAAATATTTGCAATTATGTAGTAATAATGGGGAAAAGGGGGTGTTTTGATGAAAGACAGTAACAGTGGAGTAATAATAGAGTAATAACCCTTAAATCATGAGGTAGTATTAGGATATTATTTTAATTACCTTTAAATAATACTGAAATTCAACCTCTTTCTATGGGAATATTGTTCAAAATTCTACTTCATATACAGTCATTTCTCACATAAAACCCCATCCAGTACAGCACAGTAGTTTTGATGTAATAACAATAACTCGGGGCTGAAAAATACAATATCAACAGTGTGGTCCTAGTTAATGGTTATGTCTGTGTGTCAAGTTGAACAAAGTATAACCATAATTTAGAGATAATGGGACTGGCTTTTTATAAATATGTCACTGGAGTTAAGTAATAAGTGGTTTTGCATTTTTCAGAGAAACTACAATGTGTGATTCCAAGTAAATATTCTGGCCTTTGATATTTAGTTTGAAGTGATAATTAAACAGGGTTTTTTTTGTTGCATTTCCAGCCCTGATTCAGGTTATTTGATAGAAACTATCCTTGCCTTGGCATTCAAAGTATTAACATTAATATATCCATAACATTAAGGAGACAGGGCTAGTTTAAGAAGAAGAAAGTGACAGAGGGACTTTATGGAACGGTTTTATCAGACCTGTCACTTCTCTCTCTCTTCGAGTCAGACTCTTCCTTCCAGAAACACGACTTACATCGGTGAGCTAATGATGTAATGACTTCTCCAACCTGGACACCAAAGTGAGAGTAAAGTGGGATCTGCAAAGGCACACATTACAAAAAGACATTTCAAGAGGAGGAAAAAGTGCTAAACTGACCTGACTGTGTTTTTTTGTGCAATCAAGTCACACCTGGCAACCTGAGAAGATAGTTAGGATAAAGATGGTGATTATAATGGTGATGAGATGGGTAATGGCATAGGGGGAAGTGGACCAAAAATGTGAGTATATTGAAGGGGAAATGTCCAATAAATTTTACATGTGCAATTTGATACGAGTGAAAATGGGCTTGTAACGGATACGTCTGCAGCTTATTCACTGGAGGTCAGTTTTAGCTGGAAACAGTCTGATATTGACGCCGCAGCTTAGTGTACTGGTCAGCCAACGTATGCAGATCGTTGACAACATCTTGACTAATTCATTGTAATCAGTGAGTATAACAAAGGCCGTGCTCGAATCTGTCGTTTGGATGTCAACCTCCTGTTTGCATTGGCTTCAACTGAAGCATGGGGATCTTAAGGTTAGCTCAACCCAAACTATTTACCCTGTGCTCTGCAAAGATCAGATGCCTGCCTGTGTCACAATTGAGAATCCCGGAGAGGAATTTTTTAATTAACCATTTTTATTTGAAATGTTTGTGATCGGATCAGACATTGAGATGTGAGACTTGCCAATTATCCTTCTTATATAATCTACAATTGTCTTTCAACCCCGCTGCTTTTGAGAGAGACTTAAGTTGTGTCTATAACTGGCAATTCAATATTTATCCAACTGAACTGGAAAGCCAGGCTGCGGTATTAATGAGACATTCTTACACACAGAAGCTGCAAGAGGCAATTGCATTACAATCAATGCAGTTTTTACTGCCAGTCAACAGTGACAATTGATTAAAGAAATGATACGTCGCTTCATATGTTGATTCTCTGAGTTTTATTACCTTTTAAAGCTAAAACAGATTGTTAAATTAATTAATGACACTTTTTTAAAGAGTATATCTGTCTTGTAACAAAGTTAGACGTAGGTGAAAAACTGAAATAGACAGTGTGAAACTCCATGTGTGGTGGAGGTCGATGGATAGGATGCAAAACACAGGGTTTTCACCCAAGAGATAGGGGTTCGCATCCCATATGAAAGTTTGTGTTCACAAGCGTTAAGTTTCACTTTAACTTTTTAAACGTAGTTATTTTAAGCCAAAACACTGTTTTTCCCTTAACTTAACCAAGTGGTTTTGTTGTCTAAACCTAAAGAAGCCTTTTTGTTTGTGTTCAAAACATAACGCTTCATTCAGTTTTACTTTTACAATGTAGTAGGCCCCTACTGACCCACATCTATGTTGCTTATAACGACCGGTAATGCCTATTTAACGGCCTGATAACAGTCGAATCGGGTGAAGCTTCAATACACTTAGCACATAGTCAATCTGTCCGTCACTCACTCTCCAGCACAGCTGTCATCCTGAAATAACAGGCTGAGCCGAAGCTTAACTGTTCACAGCTCTTTAACTTGTGGAAATAAAACAGTCACTTATTGACTGCAGGGAATGGTTGGAGGTCTTAAACCCGACTGTTATAGAACCAAATGCATTTGGCTGCTGTTTAGCTGAACATAATAATGCCATTCTTGTTGTAATACTACTTACTCTGCATGGCAGTCTACTCCACCAAATCAAAGACTTGCCTCCAATTTAGTTTGTAAGTGCAGGTTGTCATATGGAGCAGCTGCCTCACGAGTTTCAGCATTTGTGGGGAAATTGCAGCTTTGTCATTGCTCAAGATGGGCAAGGTTTTTTTTTTTAAACATACAGCATTTGTAATTTTTGGCCTTTTGCTGTCTCTTAATCCCTATATGCTCTGCAGTGTTTAAGGAAACACAAATGTAATGCAAATATGCATGATTTAGTGAGTGGTCTAGTACAATGATATATTTTCTACATTCTGCAAAACCTTCTTGGCAGAAAATAATTTAATAATGGGTGAAAACATAATTTATACATCTACATCACCAGTGAGTTCTCATACATGATGACCACGGGCCTTTCCACCAGATGAGGCTCATCTGTTTAGAGAGTTTTCTCTCAAATAGAATATGATTTAATATCTTCAACGCTATTAGTAGGTCAGTCTAAGTATTGTTGGGTAAAATTGATTTCCCTGAAAAGGTTACTTAAAACCCACAGTTGCAGTATGAGACATTTCTAGCAGATGATTTGGAAAGTAGAATTACATTAAAGGTAGGGTTGGTAGTACTGTTCAAATACATTTGTTGCTCCATTTATAGAAATTCTCATTACATCCCGACAGCAATCAAAACATCAAATGCTCTGACAAAAAAAGGGGAAAAAAATATGTGGCTGTTGTGGGACTGTAATAAGCCTGTGCAATCATTTCATTCGGCCCGTGCAGTGTTGCCAACCCGGCGACTTTCTTGCTAGATTTAGGGTCCTTTGGAGCTAGTGCTGCTCGCTACTATCATTGGAAAAGAGTTGGCAACACTGGGCTCAGTTCTTTGGTTGAGATCTACCTTACTCTTGCTAGTTTCTCAAGATTACCCATCCTATTTTTAAATCTGAGGACACTCTAATGTCCTAGAGACAAAACAGCTACCCATAGTATGTATAGTGTATGTGCAGAATGTGCTATCTAGCAATGGTGATTTAAGAGGTTGTAATTCATTGATTTTCTCATGTTGACTCTAAACTGGCATTCAGTCATCAAAGCTTTGAGAATGCCTGTTTTAGAGCAAGGACAGCTGGATTTGTCAGTCAAAATCAGACAAATATGTAATTCAGTTTAATTTGACACATGCAAATTATGTGTCAAAATATACAAAATAATTTGACACTTAAATTATTAGGTTGGACATTGAAGAGCAGGCTTGCACAACACTGGTTGTGTGATGAAATAGCTTAAACATAATAAATAATAAATGAACTGATTCTTAATTGCCTGCTTTTGTTTGTAGCACGTAAACTGAAGAAGATTGGACAACAGAAGAACCCTGAAGAGGATCCTCCTTTTCAGGACCCTTCAGAGGTCATCCAGAACTTCTCTCCTAAATCAGGCCTGAACTTCAACTCCCAACTGGTCTTCCTCAACATCCTGGAGTCCATTGAACCCGAGGTGGTGAATGCAGGCCACGACTACGGCGAGCCAGACTCAGCCGCCACGCTGCTCACCAGCCTCAACGAGTTGGGAGAGAGACAACTGGTCAAAGTGGTCAAATGGGCAAAAGGATTGCCAGGTAGGACACTAGTTGAAGTTTTTGAATCAGTGTTGTGTTGACAGTGCTGATTTTTAATGTCGGTCTCTTTAGTTGCTAAATGCTTCGCTGTGTTCACCAGCTAGTTGCTGCAGGGACTGTCTGTCTGCCGTTTGGTGCTGGGTAGGGATATTAATAATTAACCGTTTAACTGCTAACCGACATTAAGCATTTTAACCAATTAACGCTATCGGTTAAATAGTTAAAAGAAATATTAATAATTAATTAAAAAGCTGAGAAAGACTTAGAGGAGCGGCTCGTCTCTTTAAGGAGTAAAGCTGGTCCACCTTAAGAGAGACTGAGCGTTGCAAGATACAGGAAGTTGGCTCCAGTCTCTGGCTCGCTTTGGCAGAGCGAGTTGTAGCCTCGTAGCATTTACCCACCGACAAATAAACTGTACACACACTGTCTGCTACACCTTCACAGCTATAACGCCACCGACAAACACACACTCCCCGCCGCAACACACACACGGCCTGTCGGACACTCGCAAAAGTTACGCCGCAATGACAGAGCGGCGGCGAGCACGAAGCTACGAGCAGAGCTACAGCTGCTAACATAGCACAAAAACACACACTGTTTGTCAGACAATCGCTATCGTAAATCACTGCAGCTGGTAAACCGCTGCATGCGTGGCACTAATCTTGTCGGTTATTGGTTAATAATCAGTTAACAAGGGTCGGTTATCGGTTAAGATTTTTTTTTTGTTTGGATTACAAATGATACCTACACATATTTTTCCATTCAGTTTATTTTTTGCAAACCCATATACTCTATCAGTGATTTTTCAAAGCCAAAATGATACAAATTAAAGAAAAAAATATGTTTGTCAGCAGACCTTTTAAAGAAAATCAAAAACTTGCACGAGTATTCAACCCCTACACATTAGTACTTGGTAGAGCCACCTTTTGCTGCAATAACAGCTTTAAGTCATTGGGAGTATATATCTACCGGCTTTGCACACTGTTTGCAAGTGATTCTTCCTGGCCAGTGTGCTCCAGGTTGTTCAGGTTGGTTGGATGACACTTGTGGACCATCATTTTCAAACAGTGCCACAGATTCTCGATCAGTTTAAGATCTGGCCTTTGCGGAACATTTTTTGTTGTTTAACCACTGCTCAAAGGTGATCTTTCTCCCAAGCTTCAGTTTTTTAGCGGACTGCAGCAGATCCTGCAGCAGAACAGCATCCTTAGCGGAGTCACTTGTGCTTTGATATGGTTTTTCTTGAGTAATGGCTTCTTTCTAGCCACCCTCCCATACAGGCCACTTTTATGCAAAGCTCTTGATATGGTTGAGCACCTTCACTTCACTCTCAGTCACTGAGCTCCTTCAGAGTGATTGTTGGTGGCTTCCCTCACAAGTCTCCTTCCCGTCAGATGCTGAGTTTTGAGGGACAGCCTTGTCTAGGCAGTGCCTGGGTGGTACAGTCTGATGCAGCATCCATTTCCTGGCTATTGATCCAACAGCGCTCCCTGGGATATCCAGACACATGGATATTATTTTGTAGCCTTTTCCTCTTTTGTACATGTCTCTAACTTCCCTTGAATGCTCTTCAGTTTCACAGCTTTTCTTCAGATTCACATTCTGACCCCTGGTACTTAAACTTTGGAGGTTATTTCACAGAACACAATTCACAGGTTTGTAGCCAATTATAAGACAATTGTGTCGTCATTAGGGCAATATTTCTCACCTGTGTAAACTTGGAGCTTCCAGAGCATGGGTGTTGAATTCTTACAAAAACAGCATATTTCAGTTATTTATACCTATTACAAAATTATTTTCTAACATTAAAACAATATCACTTTAAAATAGCTAGTTCTGACAACCAGTCTTTTAAAATAATTATTATATTACACAGAAATAATTCTCAATGTATCATTTGTAATTCAGACAAACCAATACATTTTAAGGGGGTTGATTAAAAGATCATCGGTTTGTCCTGTGTCATTACAAGAGGTGTTGGGCCTCCTGATGACACTACCAGGACGTATCATATATAGATTAAAAAATAACGGCCCTAAAACTGTTATTTTACTGTTTTTGGAGAAATTATCACCTGTAGAGATAAAGAACTCTCTGCCAGAGATATACAGCAGGAGGCAAACCAATTAAAAACGGTTCCATCAGTGTATTTAAAATGAGTTGTTTGACACTCAAAAGATTTTGGGTGGAGTATCAATTTAATACGAATGTTCGGGTACTGTAAAATGTACAAGAATTAGTGGTTCTTCAAGTACAAAATATGTCACAGTGTTGTATTTAATGATGTTGAATCTTTATCCTTAGGTTTTAGAAATCTTCACGTGGACGACCAAATGACTGTCATTCAACAATCATGGATGGGGGTAATGGTGTTCGCCCTGGTATGGAGGTCCTATAAGAACGTCAACGGCAGGATGCTTTACTTCGCCCCGGATCTCGTGTTCAACGAGTATGTACGGCTCTAAATTCTTGAGTTCTATTGTGTTCTCCAAAATGATTTCATCAGGGGGTGACCGACACGCTGCACTCCTCATTATATATAGAGATCATCCCCAGTGAGTAAGCTGGTGCCATCGTACATAATACAGTCATCAGTTTCTCTCCATCTTCATCTCATTCTCTCTCCATCTCTCCAAACACAAAGACATCTCTACAAATTTTTGCAGGCTTTTTAGGACCATGTTCATTCAATTTGCTCCTTAGGTGTTCTTTTGTTACTGTGAGATTAAAGTGAGGAACATTAGTTTCCAGCATTCAAACTCTCACGGGAGTGGTGGAGCTGATTCAGGTCTGAATATTACTCAGGACAGACAACAGTGGTTATGTCTGTGTGAGTGTTAGTGAGGAATATTAATGGTCTTGTTAAGTCCCATCAAATGTTTACTTCCATAGATTTGTGGAAGTAGAAAATATAAGTTGATCTAAAAAAAAATCTAAATCAATGATTATTTTTTTTCAAAACTAATGTATTCAGTGTCTAGTGCAAACTGATGATATACAATATGAATGATTTTTTACTAGGGCTGTCAATCGATTAGAATATGTAATCGCTATTCTTCACATCATTGTCCATAGTTAATCGCACATTTTTGATCTGTTCAAAATGTACCTTAAAAGGAGATTGGTCAAGTATTTTATACTCTTATCAACATGGGAGTGGGCAAATATGCTTGCTTTATGCAGATGTATGTATATATTATTACTGGAAATCAATTAACAACACAAAATACTGATAAATATTGTCCAGAAACCCTCACAGGCACTGCAACAGGCAACAACAGTTGTCAGTGTGTCAGTGTGCTGACTTGACTATGACTTGCCCAAAAATGTGTGAGATTATCATAAAGAGGGCATATCTGTGAAGGGGAGACTCGTGGGTACCCATAGAACCAATTTTCATTCACATATCTTGAGTTCAGAGGTCAAGGGACCCCTTTGAAAATGGCCATGACAGTTTTTCCTCTCCAAAATTTACCGTAAGTTTGGAGCATTATTTAACCTCCTTCCCGACAAACTAGTAGGACATGTTGTTTTACCAATGAATTCCACAGGTCTAGTTTCATATGATGCCAGTATCTTCATCTTAGCTTTAAAACTGAGGCAACTACAACCTAAAAATCGCGAGTTGTGTTAATGCATTAAAGAAAGTAGTGTAAATCGTATTTGCGTTAACGCATTATTATCACGTTAACTTTGACAGCCCTAATTAAAAGGCAGAAAAATCCATCAGGATAAAGTTAGATAGATTTAGAGAAAATGTATGTAATCCTATACCATATACCACCTGTCTCTTGCTATATTCTATTTTTATGCAAACTACAGTAGCAGTATGTTGTAGTATCTCCCAATAAGAATTTGTATTTATGAATACAATTAAAAGGTTAGAGTAATTGGAAGGTAGCTGGCTCGATCTTGAACTGGCAGGATAAACCTGGGCAGGGAAGTAAATGAGCAAAAAAACCTAAACTGCTCATTTGAAGCTAGTCAGTGACAGACGGACAGTAATGGTCAGACTGGGCAGCTCCCAGTTATGATTGTGTAACTGTGTGAGTGAGTGTGATGCAGGATCTTGCTCAGCAAACCTGCACTGAATAAATAAAGCTTTAAATAAAGTAGTAGTTCAAATTATCCACGTAGCCAAGTGTTAGGAAATAGGAGAAATAGCTAAATGCTTGAATAGTTAATAGTCTCACATTGATGGCACTATTCATAAGTGAATCACAAAAGCCCAACTTACAAAATAGAAAGTTCATTGAGCTATTTACATTTAATTATATGTAGAATTTAGCTATTAGACAGCTCTTTAGCTATTGTTTGGTCCACTAAACTGAAACTGTCTCACTGAATAAATGAGGGAGGTCCATTAGTGTGACATTTTCTTTCCCTTTTTACTGTTTTTACTCTCCTTGACATCACAATCATAATGCAAAATAGCAGCACGGTTTTAACAAACTGTGGAAACGCAGTGTATGGATGTGTCAGTACTGGCAGGTGGCATCAACATTTAATAATTTCAACATCATGAAGCCCAGATTTACTCACTGTTTAGGTTAACTCCTGCAGCAATCAGTGAACTTTATAGTTTAAGCTGTGGTTGTTACTTCATGTTTATACTAATGCATTTCCTGTAGGTCATTGAATTTACCAGCTTTTTATGTACTCATACAAACTTTTTTCTGACGCTTCCACATAACCAGTAATTCGGTATACTCTGGTTTATTGTTTTTCCTTTTTCAAAGTGTGGATCCCTGATGGAAATGTTGAGAGAGCGTTCATTCAGTGTTTCCATCCTACTTAGGTACAGCTGCAAGTCAGTTCGATCCCTTTATCCTGTAGTGTTTGTGGAAATACACGGTAACGGTAGATGGGGTGGCTGAAGCACACATTACACATTAGCTATAGAAAAAAGAGAGGAAAATTGTGATTTTTTTTTTTTTAAGTTATTTTTTGGGGTGATTTTTAAGTATTTTATTGATAGGACAGTGGATAGAGTGTTGGAAAGGGGGAGAGAGAGAAATGACATGTGGAAAGGACCACAGGCTGGATTCGAACCCTGGTCCACCGCTGCTAGGACTGAGCCTTGGCGTTACATGGGCGCTCGCTCTACCGACTGAGCTAACCAGCCGCCCAAAAATTGTGATTTTGTTGTCATAAAGTGAAGTAAAGAGACGGATTGAAAAGGGAATGATTTAAATCAAAGCAGCAGTGGCCAAGACATCCTGACTTTTAACCTCAAGTAGCCAAAACACTGAATCCTACATTTCCCATAAATCCACTAAATTGTGTCTTTTGTTGAACCCTTTCTGTCACATCTTTAAACTCCTACCTACCACCAGTTTGTAAATCAGGCTTTCTGCAAAATATCTGTAGTGTCCAAACCCGAGATAACCCTGATAACATCACTATGACATCATCACGGTTATTTTGCCAGCCCTCTCCACATCCACAGGCTGAATAATACTCTCTGTGATGATAAGATAAGATGATAAGATAAACTGATCTTGATGTGTGAATTCAGTGAAATTCAGTGAAGTGAAGAAGATTTTTTTTTTGTTTTAGTTGCAGTTTCGGAGTTTACATGTTCTCCTTGCGTTAGTGTGGGTTTGCTCCGGGTTCTTCGGCTTCTTCCCACAGTCCAAAGACATGCAGGTTAGGTTAATTGTCTGTCTCTATGTGTCAGCCCTGTGATAGTCTGGCGACATGTCCGGGGTGTACCCCGCCTTCGCCCAATATCAGCTGGGATCGGCCCCAGCCACCACGCGACCCTGAATAGGATAAGCGGTTACAGATATTGGATTGATAGTTTCAGTTTCCATTAAAACAATAACTAATATTTTAATAGACAAATTGGCATTGCCTCTTTTAAGTATAAAAAACTCTTTTAAGTATAAGCTCAAGGAGCTCAAACAAAGTGTTTCAGACAGAGGGTGAAAAGAGGTGCTGCAGCACAGCCAGTATGAGAAAAATAAAAATAAAATTGAACATTAAAGCATGTAAACATGTTCTAGTAGAAACCCAAAATACAAGTATGAACCTGAAAATAAACATAATAGGTTCTCTTTAATTAAAAACTAGAAGGGCACTCAGAGAGCATAGACCTCCGCCAAGGCTGTTTCCATAGGTGAAAGATAATGCATGTATCTGACCCTTGATTCAGATCCTCTCCTAGTTTAAACAGGTTCTTCTTTGGCCTATGCTTCACCCTTCGATCAACTTTCATCAAAATCGGGCAAGGAGATTTTCGTAAACCTGTTGACAATCAGACAAAGAAACCAAACCGAAAACATAACCTCCTTGGTGGAGGTGATAAAGCCGTAATGCACACAGCTCTCAATGAAGCAGCTCACAGTTGTCGACTGTTTGCTGAGTATCTGAACACATTATGTTGATTATTATGTAAATGTAAAAAATCTACACTGACTGACACAGAGCAGAAAGCTGCTCTGAACTCAAACTTTCCTTGCTTCAAACTTCTGGCCACTCCTAATACAGTGAAGTCACCGCAGGTGTTTTTCTCTTTAGAGCTAACAGCCTCTGTGTCAACACTGGGTTTAGAGCAGGTGGAAAACACCAGGGAACCCCAAACAGATTCAAGTTATGATTACAGGGAGAATGTAGTTGTTTTTTTCTCATTTTCCATAACCTATATTAGACTCAGAACATCCACATTTTGGAAACTAAAGAAGAAAAAGTTTCATATCAGTTTCATTTCAAGTCGATTTATTCAGCTGTTCACGGTGTGGTGGATCAGTAGGTCAGATTTTGGGGATTGAATCAGGGCTGGTGGAGGCCATATAAGTCAGAAAGGTGGATAATTTAGGCTATTTGAAAGAAATTTGAGCATAAAGTGTTAATGGACTGAAGTGCTCCTTGTCATCTTTTAAATTCGCTGCTTACCGTCTCTCCTGCCGAGCCAAGTCTGTCCTTTTAAGAGGGGTAAAAAAAAAAAACGGTACAGTCATCATAATTGGGGACTGAATTAAGGAGTGACTGAAAGATTGTTGGGCTTTTTCACTGAACTAAAAGTGCAGGTGTACTTATATACCTCACCTTTAGAAAACCCCGCCATAATTACATCAGGCATATGGTTTCTGGTTTACTTTAATTATTATAAAAAGATATATTTTCAGGTGAAAGAACAGATATCTGCCATGATACCTTATCTTATAAGACAGTTGATAGAGATATTGAATTTATGGTTGTGTAGGTTTGTATACAGAAGCAGGTTGTTATATAGACATTTTTAGCTGTTGGTATAACTGATTTAAAGCAGTAGTTTGACCTTTTGGGAAATATCCTTATATGTTTTCTTGCCAACGGCTAGATTGTAGACTGAATATAAGAAGTGGGCGTAGTCACCGTAACGTCACACATTGGTTTGTGGACTACGGTTTTGAAGCCTCGAGTTCAGCATTTTGGCCGTCTTCATCTTGTTTTTTGGCCGTTGCCATCTTGTTTTTTTGCAACCAGAAGTGACACGAGAGGTAGAGCTAAGTACAACCAAACGCTGAATAAGACATTTTAAGTGACCAAAATCCTACAATTAACTTTCATGAACTGAAAACAGACTGTGAAAGAGTTGAAGTTCTAAGATAAAAACATGGACAATTTCCAGACCAGACAACGCCGTGGTAGCGACCTGTCAATCACAAAGTTGCCCCGCTCTGAAGCATATGGTTTACTTGACTCTAAATGGGACCATAATTTACTAAATGAACATCATGCTGTATTGAAGAAGACTTGAAACTAGCGTTTGAGACCATAAACCATAAATGTTTACAATGTTTACTGAGGTAACAAATCAAGTGAGAAGTAGGGTCATTTTCTCATAGACTTCTATATAATCTGACTTCTCTTTGCAACCAGAGGAGTCGTCCCCTGCTGGCTATTAGAAAGAATGCAAGTTTAAGGCACTTCTACATTGGCTTCACTTTTCAGACCTGGAGGTTTCCCACTGGTTAAAACAAAGGAGTTGATGTTTTCATGTTGGTTCTATTGTGAATTAACATACAAGGCTCAATGTTCAGTGTGCCTAAGAACAGGCCATTTGGCTTTATTGGATAGTTGAGAACAGAGAGCAACAGGAAACATAAGGCAAAGCGGGTTGACATGCAACAACATGCATTTTCATCTTTATCTGAACGAATGCATGCTAGACAATTAATTTTACTCATTGTGATGTTTTTCACTTTGCAAGAAAATAGCATGAAAAGCAGCAGGAATAATTTTCCAGACTTTTTGAATCTCAGAAGATTGTGACTGTTTGAGCAGCTAATGTTGTGGTGCCAGTGGAAAGACTTAGAAGATGCCTGTGCAACAGTGCCATATTTCACAAAAATAAAAATCAGTGGAAGTGAAGTGTGGAAACATTAAGTCTCTACTAGACTTTTATTCCCTTCATTTAAATTAGGGCTATTTATTACTGCTCTTGAAAGACGTATCTTCTTTAAACGATTCAACTAATTTTAAACTAGCGATTGAGACCATAAACTCATGTTTGCAATGTTTACTGAGGTAATAAATCAAGTGAGAAGTAGGGTAATTTTCTTATAGACTTCTATACAATCAGACTTCTTTTTACAACCAGAGGAGTCGCCCCCTACTGGCTATTAGAAAGAACGCAAGTTTAAGGCACTTCTGCATTGGCCAGGCTAGTTGTTTCCACCTGTTTCCAGTCTTTACGCTAAGCTAAGCCTTAGGCCTTAGGTCTTAGCCAGACAGACATGTGAGTGGTATCAATCTTCTCATCTAACTCTCGGCAAGAAAGTTAATAAACATATTCCCAAAATGTTGAACTAACCAATTAACTAGGCTTACAATTTGCATAGAGTTTGGTTGTTTTAGGTGCGTCAGTTGTCATTTTGACCTGACTGCTGTATGAGCCGTTATACATTGACTTGATGAAATTTCAAGGCAGTAAAGCATGTGCAGCAGCTCAGTCTACAGTAGTTCTGATCAGTGCTCGGAGGTGGGTGTCAGCAACATCATCATCCCCCGACGGCAAACCATCTCCATCATCACCATCCTTGCAAAGTTGGCTTAGATGGACTTTTCCAGAAAATTTGCAACAATTGGATTATACACTGGTCTGTCTATGCTATACATTTATACACCCACATATCGGAAACTCTGCATCCATTTGCAGAGGGATGGAGAACAATCAGCTCTATTTAACTCTATTTCATTTCTATCTCCACAGAATAATAATATGTTACAAAGCGTCTCTCTCGTCAGTCATAAGAAAGGCTGAATCATTTCATCAGACTGCATAGAGATAGCAAACGTTGATCACGACGCCTGTTCTCCCACTCCCATGCGTGTTGAAATAACTGAAGATTATTCAGGCATGATGAACATGGAATATCCAATCATCTCTTATTATATTACAATATGAATGACTAAAATGTTTTTCTTAACTTTATAGCCAATCGATAAAGTAGAGATTCTAGCTTAACGGAGCTCTGCATTTTTAACATCTTACTCCAAATTTCAAAGGTCACACAGCAGTATTGTTATAAAGATAATTCCCTGTCAATGCCCCCATTACACCATTAATAGATATACCGATCTAACCTCTGACATTCCTTTCCTCTTCAGCAGTTATTCATTACAGAATAAATGTCCGAGGTGTAGAGCAATTTGTTCCTTCGCCTCTTGCAATTTGAACATTTCCATTGTTTCACCGTTCTCATCCTGACCTTTTTGCAGACATCGGATGCACATTTCCACCATGTATGAGCACTGCATACGGATGAGACATCTTTCGCAGGAGTTCCTGCTGCTGCAGATCACTCAGGAAGAGTTCCTCTGCATGAAGGCCTTGCTCCTCTTCAGCATTAGTAAGCACTGTCCTGTGTACCAAGCATCAAAATGTCAAAACAAACTGCTCTACTTTATCCCAGAAGTAGGTGTGCAGGAGAGAGACAGGTAGTCAAAACAGTTTTTTTCTGTTTTTACACTAGTGCCAGTTGAGGGTTTGAAGAGTCAGAAGTACTTCGATGAATTGCGTCTCACCTACATCAACGAACTCGACCGCCTCATTAACTATCGAATGGCGACCAGCTGTCCTCAGAGGTTCTACCAGCTCACCCGACTCCTGGACTCTCTCCAGATGGTGAGATGCACTGCTTCTAATGATTTCAAGTTACCTATTATGCTTTTGTGCTTTTCCCCTTTCCTTTAGTGTGTTAAATCGTTTTTTGTGCATGTAAAAGGTCTGCAAAGTTACAATGCCCAAAGTCCAAAGGGATTTACTCTCCCCCACAGAAACACTGCTCCTGAACTAACCTGAAATGCCTTGCTTGAAGTCCTGCCTTTTATTCTGTAACGTGGTGATGTCACCAAGTAACACATTTGCATAATACCTGCCTAACGGCTAGTTTGGCACGCCCTCAAACAAAGCTAGTTAGAGCGGAGCTGGAGCGGAATCTGAAGAGTTTGGTTTGGTTGACCAATCACAACAGTGATTGGGACCAATCAGAGCAGACTGGGCTTTTCGGGAGGCGGGGGGAGGAGCTTAAACAGAGCATTTCAGACAGAGGGTGAAAAGAGGTGCTGCAGCACAGCCGGGATGAGAAAAATAAAGCGTTTTTTTGAACATTAAATCATGTAAACATGTTTTAGTAGAAACCCAAAACACAAGTATGCACCTGAAAATAAGCATAATAGGTCCTCTTTAACTGTTGTTACATGCACACGTGTTCTCTCCCCAACAGAAGGTAAAGGTATGGAATTTGTGAAAGACATTTGCATTTGACCGAATTAGACAAGCAGGGAAAAACGTCTAAAGCAAGAGTAATCCTACTGATTTGCTTAAAACATTTCTTGGCAATGCATGCAATTAAATCACATCGGGTGCTTTGTTTTTTTTTAATAACCCATGAAAAATGCAGCATTCAAGCCAGTACAAGCAGACCCTGGCACCTTATAAATTTAACTACAGAAGAAAAAGCCTAATGGATGAGTTTACTATGATTCAGAGCTCTCCAAACCTCAAATTTTTATGTTAGTTGGGTGTAACATATTCTTTTCATGAGGCAGTAAATTTTATTCAAATGATATAATTTATTTGTGTTTCTTCTGTTTCAGACGGTAAAGAAGCTCCATCAGTTTACATTTGACCTTTTTGTCCAGGCTCAGTCGCTCCCCACGAAGGTCAGCTTCCCAGAGATGATTGGAGAAATAATCTCAGTACATGTACCGAAGATCCTGGCAGGTTTGGCTAAACCCATCTTGTTTCACGAGTAGAAGGATTTTTTTTATTTATCAGAAAGTGACTCATCTGCTGCCTCCATAAACTTTAAACAAAGGTACTGTTTCCCTACATCTTCAGTCTAATAGCTCTTAGCCCTGTCCTGTAATCATTATTTTGTTGCTCAAGTTTTTTTTTGTTCCTTTTAGCCATAATTGAGATTGTTTGTTCAGAACTGTTAAAGCTTTTATCTGAAGCGTTGCAAGGCGTCACCTGTTGACAGCTCTGCTATTTCTGAGTGGACAGTTTGTGTTTTCAGCCGGAGCAGAGATGCTACTTTACATACGCAGTAAGTCTGTAAATCATGATTACAGCAGCCTAAAAGTAGCAGGGTTAAAAACATTTTTTGCAAGTTTTGCATGTGACCTTCATTATACATAAACTTGACAAAGTATTCATAAATACAAAAAAACAGACAGCCCAAAGAGCAGATGAGAATTGGATTACAGAAATAAACAAATACTTGTTTCCCATCAACTTCCCAAAATCTGTTTTTCTAAGTGCTGCCTTCAGGTGCACCTACTAAGTTCCTGCTTGTGAAATCGAGAGTGGTCAATACAACTTGGGAGGCGTTTAAGTGCTTAAGAGCCTTCAAATCAGAAATGCAGATCGTTTTAAAAATGTAACTTTTTACACATTTTTTATTAAACTTTGTAACAAATGGGCAAAAATCCAATGCTGTGACAATCAGTGCAGATATGGCAGCCAAGTATTCCAAACACACAACATTATGTGCTACATCATGCATTGTGTACAGTGAAGCTAAAATATTAGATTGTCTGTCTGTGTGAATGTACAGTAGTTCTAGTGCTGCAGGTGGATAAATAAGGGATAATGTACAGCAAGCCGGCCATTCGTTGTGGGGGGGTCTTGCATTGTCCTGAAGGTTTTTTTTTTTTCCACAACAATGACCCGCTAGCTGTACATTATCCCGCTTATCACATGGCTACTTACTAAAAAATGGTCCTCCAGACTCTGAGATCAGAACTGTGTCCATAGCAACGATCTGTTATGCATGACAACGTTCTGCTATGAAGAACAATCACAACTGAGTATGCAACAAAGCCGTGTAATAATTAACGATAAAGTCTACGGGGATATATGATGTCTTAAAAGAACAATGTGTAACATTCCGGGGGATCTATCAGCAGAAATGCAATATAATATTCATAACTATATTTTCATTAGTGTATAATCACCTGAAACTAAGAATCGTTGTGTTTTTGTTAGCTTAGAATGAGCCCTTCATATCTACATAGGGAGCGGGTCCTCTTCACATAGTCCGCCATGTTGCTCGGACAACGGACAAATCAAACACTGGATCTAGAGAGAGCCTTTCACGTTTTCACGTTACCTGACTGCCACCATAGTTCTCCGACACACTTTGGAAAGGGAGGAATGAATGAGCGGAGGGGTATTCAGTTGGTTGCAATCTGCACCTTACCACTAGATGGCACTAAATCCTACACACTGCTCCTTTAATCAGAAACTGAACAGTGAAATTTCAAGTCGAGTATTAGTTGCTGATATGGAAATCCGACAATGTAATGACCAATTACATCATTGTTACTACCTCTTGGGCTCACATGCCTTTCAACAACTAAGGTTGCAGAAAATTCCCTCCCAGTTGTATTTACTGAACATTTAACTGACAGCAATTGAAGGCAGCGGTAGTATATTTGTTTTTATCTGACAGTAAAAACTATTTATGCAAGACTGTGTTCATCCAGTATTCGCTTAAAATCACAATTTAAGATTAAATTCCTAATAATAACGCCAAAGGCGTATTTCCTTTGTCTATTTGGAAGCACAGCGGAACAAGATGACAGGTCATGACAGGTCATTTTCGGTCTTTACTTAAAACCTTTTCTCATCACTTTGGCAGCAAACGCGTAGGGCTGTTTTCTATATCTTACTAATTTTAAAGCACTGACTTAAATATGTAGTGGATGAACTTGTTAAAGCAGGTACTTGGCAAGGGAAATTTGAGAAAATTGGACTGTTTGTTAAGAAGTTTTGATTGACTTTATTTCTCCACTACACTGCTACAAAATTATTGATAAAAATATTCATAATGCAACTTTGAAGAAGTTGCCACAGAGATATCATGCTCTTTTTCTGCATGCCAAACTATGTCTGTTCAGATATAGTGCCGTTAGAAAGTATAAAACTCCCCTTCAGTTTATTTTTGCATTCACTAAAAGCATAAAGGCAAAATATTCATTGATAAAACTAAGCTATCAGCACTTGCTGTGCATTATAGCAGAGTACACCATCCCTAATGGACAACAATATGGTGTTGACAGCGTCGTGCTGTGTGCGGCGGGTTGCAGCAGCAGAGACTGGGAGACTTGTAGGGACACGAGGACGAGCGCATGGCACCAAATACAGGCAAACACTGAACGAGAACTTGACTCAAAGTGCCAGCGAGCCAGCGATTAGGGCAGTCATGTTCTAACAGGACAACAAATATAAACTTACAGCCAATTTATAACTGGAAGGGCTTCAGATGTAGAATGTGAAAGTCCTTGACTGGCCCTGCCAAGGCTCAGAGATGAAAACCAAGAAAAAAATCTGTGGAATGCCTTGAAGATAACTGATCAAAGACACTTGAGTGAAAAGTATGTTGAAAAGTATTCATTCATTGAATCGAATACAATTATCAAGTTTTTGTATTTTATCTAAAAAAACATAAACCAAGGTGGTGAAACACAAGACACTTTGTACATACAGCTTGGTCTACTTGATGCAGAGCGTACATTACACTGAAATAGTTTCTTTCAGTAAATGAACTAGAAGTGTAGCAGATCAACGTTTTTATCACAATTAGGGCTGGGCGATATTGCCAAAATCTTCATATCTCAATAACTCAATATATATCACGATATAACATGTTTTCTGGTAATTCAATGAATAAATAGTTTATATGAGAGAACCACATGGTAAAGCCTATTTTTGTATACTCCTGTGTGAATTAAATACTTGACAAAGACATTTAATTGAGAAGTTTAGTGCAAAAATGAACAGTTTTAAGTGAAATAATATAGGAAAAAAATGAATATTTCCAGCTATACACTGACTATGTTAACATACATGCACACAGATACAGAGTAATCAGATTAGGATTGAGTTTGATCAGATTTTAGGAGAAATTTGAGTTATTATGTGCTTGTTATTATCAATTTAGATGACATAATTGTGTATCACGATATCTTGATATGATTTCTAGGGCTGTCAGTTGATTAAAATATTGATTCACAAATTAATCAAAAATTTTTGATCTGTTCAAAATGTACCTTAAAGGGAGATTTGTCAAGTATTTAATACTCTTGTCAACATGGGAGTGGGAAAATATGCTTGCTTTATGCACATGTGTGTATATATTTATTATTGGAAATCAGTTAACAACACAAAACAATGACAAATATTGTCCAGAAACCCTCACAGGTACTGAATTTAGCATAAAACAATAAGCTCAAATCATAACATGGCAAACTCAAGCCCAACAGGCTGTCAGTGTGCTGACTTGACTATGACTTGCCCAAAACTGCATGGGATTATCATAAAGTGGACATGTCTCTAAAGGAGAGACTTGGGTGGGTACCAATAGAACCCATTTTCATTCACATATCTTGAGGTCAGAGGTCAAGGGACACCTTTGAAAATGGCCGTGACAGTTTTTCTTCGCTAAAATTTAGCACAGGTTTGGAGCATTAGTTAACATCCTTTGCGACAAGCTAATATGACATGGTTGGTACCAATGGATTCCTTAGGCTTTCTAGTTGATTCTAGTTGATACCAGTATCTTCACTCTAGCTTTAAGACCTCTGAAAGTTTGATTGCATTAATGCATTAAAGAAATTAGTGGCGTTAAAACAATTTTGCGTTAACGCGTTATCGCATTAATTTTGACTGCCCTAATTTCCAACTATACACTGACTGGGTTTACATGCATGCACACAAATACAAAGTAATCACATTAAGACAATAGTTTGATTTAACGTTTTGATCCAAATTTTTTAGAAATTTGAGTTAGTATGTGCTTGTTACTATCAATTTAGACGACATATTTGTGTATCACAATATCTCAATGTATGATTTCATCACGATACGATTCCATTGAAAGATGATAAATTATCATATTGAATTATCGCCCAGCCCTAATCACAATCCAACACAAACCAAACTTCAAATTCACTTCTGTGGTACATTCTGCAACACATTTTTTTATAACTCTGTAAATTCAACACTTTTTAACAATCCAACACATGTCTTTCACAAGCTTGTAGATGCATGCATCATGTGTTTGTATAACCGTATGCATAATTTTTAGCTTTACACAAAGCAATGCATGGACACATCCATGCATCGCTCCATGTACCCGTTTATTGTATACTGACAGGTAGCGTCGTCATTGCTCAATGCATGGGACATCTGTCAGAAGGCATGATACCATTTTGTTGTACAGTGGACAGTGATAAGTTGACTACAACAGTCAGTTTCACCATGTTTTGTAACTGATTTATTCATAAACTTCAGTTCATCGTTTGTAAAGTATTTTACTTCATCTGCACAAATGAATGTCTTCATGTTTTCATCTTGTCTTTTAATACAATATTTGCTATGTGAACAGGAAATGGAATCCAGCATATCTATGGACAAGTTCAGGTGATCTATGAGACTTAACCCCACCACAACAGCTAATTATAGCCCTCACACTTGAATAAATGTGTCTGCTGTCATTTGAGGAAGCAGCAGTTCAGTGTGAGGTTGAAACTACACAGAAGTCTAATCGGTATTTCAAGTAAGCACTTAATGCTTAAAGGAGCAGTGTGTAGGATTTAGGGGGATCTATTAGCAGAAATGGAATATAATATTCATAGCTATGTTTTCATTAGTGTTAGGGATGTTAATAATTAAGCGTTTGACCGTTAACCAACATTAAGAATTTTAACCGATTAACGCTATCGGTTAACAGTTTATTAAAAAATAGAAATATTGAATAATAGCTAAAAAGCTGAGCAAAACTCAGAGGAGCGTCTTGTCACTTAAAGGAGAATAGCTGGTCCTCCTTAACAGCCCACCTTAAGTAAGTCTCGGGATGTGAACTCTGGTCTCCTGGGTAAAAGTCCTGTGTGTCCCCGACCTCCTTCCCTCATGGAGTTTCACACTGACTATACTACAGCACCTGACTTCCGCTTCTGCTCCTGTAATAATTACTACAGTCACTAGAGGTCGCTGTCGTGTTCTTTTATACCTTCTTTTGGTGATCTATCATGTGAATAGATGATAAAACCTACTAGTGGGTGTTGTAGGCCCCTATTGACCTACATCTATGGTGCTTATAGCGACTGATAATGCCTAGTTAATAGCCTCACAACAGTCTAATCGGTTGCCAGAACGGACAAACCAAACACTGGCTTTAGAGCGAGTCTTCTTTTATGTTACCCAAAGGCCGCCGTAGTTCTCCGACATGCTCGTGAAAGGGAGGAGTGAGCGGAGGTTGGATGCAATCTGCAATCTCACCACTAGATGTCACTAAATCCAACACACTGTCCCTTTAAGCTTTGATCAAATAAAAACATTCAGAAATAGATGCCTTCTTACATTTCCTGAATGCACTATATTGTAAGACTATTATTGCAGTTAAAATTGTGTTACTCTTTATCGTTGAAATTAACGTTGGTTCTCAATAATGTTGTCATTTTTGTATGCTGTTTTAACTTTATTATGCATTATACATGGGGAATTTGAGGCCAGTGGGTCATGCACCTCAATGAGCCACCTAGTTGCCCTGTACATTTTTAATACTAATATGATTTAATCACAGTTAGGCTACAGTGTTTGTATTATGTCAATGGACAATAGCTGGTATGTGCCCAATGTACTGCATATTAACCTGGTTCTTTGTACTTGATACAGTAACTGTATATATTGATTAGTTTAATGTCTGTTTTGGTGTCTAACACTTGACTTTTAAAGTCATCTCTTGTATGATTTTTAACTTTTGTGACGTGTTTTTCAATATGTGTGTTTTTCAAAATGTTTAAAGCTGCATCATCTTTTAAAGCCAAAATAAAATAATTCTGACTCTTTGTTTTTTTTTGTTTTTTTCAACTTTTTATTTTAAAGACAAACACAAACAAACATACAAACCGCAATACAATGATACAATAACGTTACAAGACTGGTCCATAAAAGAGAAATAAGAATAATAAATACATTTAAAAAAAAGATAAAGCATAAATAAAATTGAGGCACTGCACTTATATAGAAGAAAGTATGGTGAAATTAAATGATAGATGAAGTCCATAATTGTGTATGTGTATCTGATTCACGCCCACTGTCCCCGATTCAAACATTTGTCCACAGTTATTATCAATTTAAGTCCAGATTATATTGAACTCCAAGAGATTCCAGTGGGTTCTTCCATTTCTGCAGAAAAAGATGAGTCCTTCCATCGATACGTCTCAATTTGTCTTCATATTGTTTTAGAGAGTCTGGGACACTTCCGAGCAGACATAGAAGTGGGTTTGCTGACACCTGTTGACCTATTGCTGTACTAATGTTAGCGCATATTGCCTTCCAGAATAACGGAATTTTGTTGCATTCCCACAAGCAATGCAGCTTAGTACCCACATGAGTTTTACATTTTAAAACAATTTGGTGATACTCCAGCCTTATACGGTATATATATATATATAGATATATAAATATTATGTAGGATATTATATTGTAACTCTTTATATCTATTACAGATTGAAATTCTGGAAGGCAACAGCAGGATCTTATCCCACACATCATTATCCATCACACAGTTGAGCAATGTACACCAAGATGTTCTTAACCATGCAAGTTTGTTCAAGTTCAAACTCAATAATTCTGAATAAAACTTAGATATAAAGTGCTTTCGCCCTTTGCGGTCCATAAGAAACATCTCTAGCATGTGAGTGTCATTTGAGAATTCCAGCTAGTTGGCTTTCTTATAGACATAATGTCTGACCTTTAAGTATTTGTAGAAATCTTTGTCTGATATATGGTATTGAACTTTCAGTGATTCAAATGTCTTAAATCTCCCATTCTCAAAGAGATCGTAAACTCTAGTAATGCCTGCTCTTTGCCAGAGTGTACAATTTGGTCCAGTTCCCTGCGACGAAAGCTCTGGGTTATCTACCAGTGTCGTTAGAACATTAAGTGGGTGGGTGTTTTTAAATATTTTCTTTAATTTTTCCATGTCCACATTACATTCGTTATCAAAGGATTGTTCTTAGCAATGTGTGGTAATTCATTCAGGGGCTTACCCAACAGGTTCACAGGAGAAAAGGGTTTACAGATCACTGACTCCAAATCAAGCCAAGGGGAATCTGAATACTCATTCACCCAGGAGTAAATAACCCTGGCCTGCATGGACAATATATAGTATTCTATATTTGGTAAACCCCACCCACCTTGTTCTTTTGGCAAATGTAATGTCTCTAGTTTGACTTTGGATTTCCTGCCGGCCCAGATAAAGTCTGACATTGCTTTATTGACAACCTTAATGTCATTTGATTTTAGAATCAAAAACAGCATAGATGTAGGATATAATATTTTTGGAAGGACTGTCATCTTAATAAGGTTAATTCTGCCAAGAAATTATATAGGGAGGCTCTCCCACCTTGTCAAGGTGTCTTTGAGAATCTTTATCAAGGGATTAATATTTTCTGCATATAGCTGATTAATTTTGGGGGTAACTTTAATTCCTAAATAATTAATTCCTGATGGAGCCCAACGAAAAGACTTGACATAGGTCGTTTCAGTATTTCCGCTGTCATCCAAGGCCATTATTTCTGATTTATCAAAATTGACTTTATACCAATATATTCGGCCAAATTTTTTGATACACTCAGTTAAAGCTGGCAATGATTTAGTGGGGTCTGTTAATGTCAAAAGATATCATCAGCGTATAATACAATTTTACTCCCTGAATATTTGGGTTTTGTCTGATAGCCATTGCTAAGGGCTCTATAGCCAAAACAAATAAGACAGGAGAAAGCTGGCTTCCTTGAGCTGTGCCTCTTGTTAATTTAAATGGAGCAGATAACAGACCATTTGTCAGAACCAAGGCTGAAGCTGACTTATACAAGAGTCTAATCCATCCCAGAAAATTTGATCCCATACCGAATTTCTTCATTACTTCCAACATATATTCCCATTCAATCTATCAAATGCCTTTTCGGCGTCCATAGAAACAACAGCACCTGGTGTTTGACAGAAGTTAAGATAATGAACAATGTTGAATAGGCGTCTTGTGTTGTGATAGGAGTTTCGACCCTTAATAAAACCTTTCTGGTCTGCATCCACAATGGAGGTCAAAACCTGCTCTAACCTGAGAGCCAGTCTCTTAGATAGTATTTTATTGTCCACTCCAAGAAGGCTAATTGGCCTATAGGAAGAACATAGCTCTGTGTTCCTATTTTTCTTTGCTATTAGTGTTTAATGGCCCTATACATTGATTCTGGGAGTTTGGAGTCCTCAAAAGATTCATTAAAAACCCATAGTAAGAGATTATTAATTTTCCCCTTCATCACTTTAAAAAACTCGACTGGAAAGCCATCCTCTCCTGGACATTTCCCTGATTGGAGTGTGGAAATAGCTTTATCTTCTTCTAATTGGGAAATAGGGGACTCCAATACATTTGCTTGATCCTCTGGTATCTGTGGAAAAGTTAAGTTATTTAAGAAGCAAACTGTCCTGAGCCTCTCCAGGTCAATCTCTGAACTATATAGGTTTGCATAGAATCTTGTGAAGCTCTCATTGATCTGGCGATTATTTAATTGCCTTTGGTTATTCTCATCCTCTATAGCTGAGATAAAGGACTTTAAAGGGGCATTCCTTGCCAGCCGTGCTAAAAGGCGATTTGGTTTGTTGGCCAATTCAAAACATTTTTGTTTAGCAAATAGAATATCCTTTTCTGCTTTTCTATCTATCAAATTATTCAGTACTGTTCTAGTTACTTTAAGTTCAATTAGGGTCACATCTAATTTTGTTGCATAGTAGGTCCCCTCTAAGTTTTCTTTTCTTTTCAATTTCCAGTTGCTTTGCTATTCGCTCCTTTTTCTTTTGACTTGTATATGAAATAATCATGCCCCTCATATAAGCCTTATAAGTATCCCACACAATTCTTGGGTCAGCTCCATCCTTATCATTGAATTCTAAAAATAAATCTGTATGATCATTTAAAAATTTAATAAATTTCTCATCCATAAGCAACGTTGTATTCATTCTCCAAGAGAGTGATCGTTCATTAGGTCTAAGAGGTTGAATGGACATAACAAAAGGAGCATGGTCCGAAAGGGCAATATGGCCTATATCTACACGTTCAACTAAATGAGTAAGACATCTAGAAAGAGCAATGTAGTCAATGCGTGATGCTGACAAATGAGGCTGAGAGTGAAATGTATATTGCTTTGAAAGTGGGTTGTAATGTCTCCATAAGTCCAAAAGATCAAATTCCTTATTCATATTTAAGATAGCCTTGGCATTTTTGGATTGAATTGTCTGAGAGGAAAGTCTGTCCATCATTGGGCATAACGCAGAAAATTAAAGTCACCCCCTATTATCATATTAATCCATATCAGCTAGTTGACTAAATAAGGATGCATAAAATGCTTCATCTTGGACATTAGGGGCACATTTCCTAACAAAATATTTTCACCATGTAGCAGCCCTTTAACTAGGACGTATCTTCCTTCAGTGTCTTTACAGGAAGCCGTGACAGTAAATGGGAGATTTTTGTGTATCAGTATATCACACCCCTTTTACTTGTTGAGTGTGATGAGAAGAAAATCTGACCAACCCATTCCCTGAGATACTTTTTGTGCTCCTCATCATTTAAATGCATTTCCTGTTCCTATTTGAATCTTATCTTTTTTTAAGGGAGTTCAGGACAGATTTCCTCTTTACCACATTATTAGAACCCTGAATATTCCATATACATATGGAAGCAGTCCCGTTCTATCTAACCTCAAGCCAGAGGTTTATTTTGATGCGGGCAGCTTACTGATATAGCCATTGATTTCATCCGTAGACGCGAAGGAGGAGCCGGTGCCGTTTGGGTGAAAGATTCTGATGACAGCAGGGTACAAGAAAGAGCACCTTATCCCCGCTTCTCTCAGTCATTTTCGAGCGTTTGCCGACTCCTTCCTCTTCCTCACAACTTCTGTGGAGAAATCCTGATAGAAGGACACGTTTCCACCTCCGATATTTATCGTGCCTCGGTTTCTTGCTGCATACAGGATTTTCTGTTTGTCAGTGTAGTTGTGCAGCCTCACCAGGACGGCTCTCGGACCCTCCTTGCCGGCGAATCTCACTGGCGGTCCCGTACGGTGGCGGTCCCGTACGGTGGGCTCTCTCAATCTTGATTCGATCCTTTTGTATATTCAGCACATCTGGTATCCACGTTTCAAAGAAATCCACCGGTGTTTTGCCCTCCGTACCTTCTTTCAGTCCGACAATCCACGTTCTGACGTCGACTTTGGTTTTCAAAACTTTCCAGACGATCTAATACCTTCTTAGTAGTTGTAGCGGACACATCCTCCAATCTGAACCCTGTTGCTCTACTGTCCCCATTCTCTCAATTAGGTTGTCGAGTTTCTCCGAGACTTCGCTAACTGGTTTAATTATGTTAGCTAGTTTACTGTCCAGCATCTTCTCTATATTAGCAGTGACAGTCTCCACAATTAATTTGTCTCGGTGCACATTTGGGTCTTGGTTGTCAGTAGGCTTGTAGGCCGCATCGCCCTCCGGGTCAAGGTCATTATCTTGGCTGGCATAGTTGACGTTAATGTTAGTGTAAGGCAGTAGCCTAAATCAGCCACCAGGTGTCGCTGGTGCGCTGTAATTCCCATCCAGAATTGCGCAATAGACATGTTTGTCCCTTACAGGACACCGTAGTCAAAAGTTACGTGGGGACGCCATCTTTTTTCCTGTTTACTTTTCTTTATTACTTCGTAAGGTAAGCATGGCGGCCCACATCGTAGTACAATATATTAATTAAAAACACCCTTCCTGTTCATCTTTTTCTACTAAATTTATAATTGGGATGTTGCCTTTCACCTATTATTATTATAGATATGTTTTATATGTAAATAGTGGCCGTAATGTTGGCATGTTACCGTGCAGAGCAGAGCAGCCGCTCTAATACAGGCAGGAGAATTAGCCTGTTCACTTATTGTTTGCTAGCTGTCTTGTTGTTGTTTCATTTAAATTATTTTCATGTGAGATTTTACGTTAAAAGTGCCTTATATCATTTTATGTGTTGTAATTTACTTCCATGTTAGTGTTTAGTGTTTATTTTTGTACTAGAATATATGTTTTCATGGAGTTTATACTTTTTCTTTATTACTTCGTAAGGTTGTGGACGAACAAGTGAGATGAGCAGCAGATGTTGTGGACAAATAAAGTCTTCCCGGTCTCAACCACAATCAAAAAGACTGTGCCGGTGTTTCCCTTAATCTGCACCACACCCCATAACACAACTATAAAACACAACGCAGAGTCCCAGGGTGTGCAGAGAGGCTCCAGCACGTGGGTTACATTAGCATTGCCTTTACCTCCTTTTTTACGTCCATCTTTCTTCTTTTTCGGTCCGGGAGTCGCAAAAAAGTTGTCGAGTGACATTATAAATATAGTGTACACCGGAGGTAGTTTTCCACTGGTAGGAAATGTGTTAAAAAATGATATTTACAGCATTACAGCGGGGAGAGACAAAACTCCACGTCTACTCAGGTCGGCACATCACGTGATCCCCCCTGACTCTTTGTTTGAAGTCATTGTAATTGTATTACTTTATTTTAATTGTTTGGATTCTAAGTTGCACCATGAAAGCTGGGCAAGAGGGCAAATTAAACACGGGAAAGACAATGACATTAATAAATGTTAGTAACACATAGGGGAATATACCTTAGAATCTAAGGTATATTCCCCTATGTGTTACTACTGGCATCATGCTTACCAGCTATCTAAGGCTTATATAGCTGGTAAGCATGATGTTGTTAACTAAAAAGTAGAAAAAAAATTTAATGAGTATCAGACGGTACATCCCAAAGTAAAATACGTTATCATAAATACATGTTTAATTGGCCATCCAGTGAACCGTGTGTGAACATACATTCTTTTGTTCTCGTGTGCGTGCTCCCCTTATTTGAAAGTCTCGCACTTGGCTGCATATTCGTTTACTGAAGCTCAAGGTCGTATGAATTGGCACGAATGCTACAAGGGATTTTCCAGCGGCCCCTGATGTGGGCCAACCAACCACCAAGTCCAGTGCAGAGGCTGGTACAGTCACGGTTAGAAATTGAGGTACAGGTCCGCAGATTTCAACGTGGCTCTGACTGGTAGTGAAGGTTGGAATGTGGCGGGAGGAGTGGATGGCAAAATAAATAAAGTGTCCGACTACATGTTTCTATAACAGATGGAGGTTATTATACTGAACTGCTGTGTGCATAATGCTATAAACGGTTGTGTTCCTCTGTTTCGTTTGGAATGTTTCAGGTGGGAAAGTTAACCGTCTTAAAGCAGCAGTGGGTAGAATTGTAGCAAATATGATTTTAAAAAAGTTATTTTTATAAAACGGTCACTATACTTGACAGTAGTGCATGAGACAGGTAATCTAAAAAAAAAGATGTGTCTCCGTGTCCTCCGGTGTCCTTCGGTGCTCCTAATGGCATCTGCAAGATTTCACAGACCGGAGGAAAACAACCAATCAGAGCCGAGCTGGAGCCTGCCGTCTCTGAGCAGCTAACAATCACTCGCAAACTCCGATCAAATGGTCAAACTAGTACTGTTTAGCTGTAAAATGAGAGAGTTTGGGACCCGGCAGCCATGTTGAGATCAGCTGAAGAAATATCAAGCACCGCCAACCAGCAAACTTTTTCATTTTACAGCTAAACAGTACACTACAAGATTCTTCTGAAAACATTTGAGGAGAGAAATAGGCATTACAGTAACAGAGTATTGATTCATATTTAATCAGCGCTGCCTAGTTTGACCGTTTGATCGGAGATTGTGAGTGATTGACAGTTGCCTCCGTTGAATGAACAGCCAATAGGAACGCTCTCTCTCTGAAATGACCTGTGATTGTCCAAAGTCTACCGTTACGGGCTAGATTTTCTAAAGCCTGTAAAACAGAGCTATGAGGAGGTGCAGAAGTCTAGTTTTCTCTGAGAACACTTGAATTACAATATCCTGAAAGGTTAAAGAAATGTTGCCCAATGATGATGCCTACTGCTGCATTAACAGTTTAACTCAGCTTGCCTTTTGAGAATATCTTGCCTCTTTAAATTGTATGTATTTCCTGTTGAGACATGATATTTGAATGGAAGTGAATAAAGGTAAAACCTGACTAATCATGCTCCTCAAAACATGGTTAGTTTTTAGAATGTGCCCAATACTTAATTTTTGACTAAATTAGAATGTTAACCAGCTAAACTAAGATGGTGAACATTATAAACATATTACCTGCTTAACATTAGCAACATCATCATGTTCATCATCATGAACATGTTAGCACACGTTTCCCTCGAAGCACTGCTGTGCCCGTTTACAGCCTTGCAGAGCTGCTAGTTCAGCCCTTAGTCTTCTTTTGGGAAGTTATAAAATGCCATGGCAGAGATGAAAAATGATATCAAACCTGGGACATCTTTCCAATCAGACATGTTCAGCAAACGTAAGGTAGGCAACAGTTCATTCTTTGCAGACATTTTTGTTTGGGATCCCACAGGGTTCATTGTTGGGCCCCATCATTTTCCCCTACATGCTTCTGACTGGATGTTTTTAAAGTACAAATAAACTTGGAAAAAAAAGTTCGGAAATTTGTGTTTAGTCGATTATTTCTCTGTTGTTACAATTTACATCGTTGGAAAGCCTGTTTATTTACCTTCATAATGATGTCCAACTTGTAAGGATCATGCATTTGTGGGATGAGCAGCACAGCTGATTATGTGGGTAGCGCCCAAGTAAGATTTGCCAAAATTCTCTGCCAATGCTAAACAGTGTATTCTCCTGTTGGAATTGACTCTTGCTTTGAGCTCCAGGTGCTGCCAATCAGGTGCTTGATGTGCATGGGGCCTGCTGGGTGCTGTGCCCTACTAAAGTGATCATTTGGTGTCTGCTCCAAGCATCGGCATGCCACGTTTGTCTGATCTGGATCAGGCCTGTGTGATAGGGCAAGTTGTTCTGCAATACCAAGTTGAATCCAAGTTGAGGAATGGAACGCCATCCCACAGCAACGTGTGAGCAGGTTGGTGACCAGCATGAGGAGGAGGTGCCAGGCTGTTGTGGCTGCGTATGGATCTTCCACCCGCTACTGAGGCTCCTGATGGTGTATTAAATGAATAAAGTGTAAAATTGCCAGCATGTCTTGTTTGTTCCTTATTACTGATAGAGAGTTCAATCATCCAATCCACCAAACAACTCAAAACAAGAGTCAATACCAACAGGAGAATACACTGTTTACCATTGGCAGAGAATTTTGGCATATTTTACTTGGGCGCTACCCACATAATCCGCTGTGCTGCTCATGACATCATTGTGAAGGTAAATAAACAGGCTTTCCAACGATGTAAAATACAATGCCAATTAGCATTGTAACAACAGAGAAAAAATCAACCAAACACAAATTTCCGAACAGTTTTTTCCCCCGAGTTAATGTCAGCAAATTTTTAAATTTCACCACAAACCAGATCAATAGAAAGACATTTCAAGCAATTTCTTTGTCACAAAAATTCACCACCATAAATGTCGTATATTTAAAGCCATTGGTCGTAAACATGAGTAAAATATTTGATGTTATCTTTAATCTGGCAAGGCAAATCTCAGAGAGTTGTTCTTTTTTCATTACATTAAAATGTTTCTAACATTAAAGAGGAACTTTAATTTTTGTTCATTTTGGTGGTCTCTGTGTTTCCGAGCACTAGAGTCCCTTTGGAAAACCTCTCATTTTACTGCAGCAGTGTCTGACAGTGTGTCCCGCGCAGTCCTGGTTCTCCCGTGTCTCCTTTCAGTTCAGTGGGTCCATGTGGCCTGGGCCTCCAGCAGCGTGTCGTCGGTGTTGGCTCCCAGCAGGGACCGGCGGAGCGACAAGGCGAAGCTCTGCTCCTGGCTGGAGGATGAGCCGCAGCTGCCGGGCGCGGAGCTCTCCACCTCCCACCGGAGCTCAGAATGCAGGTCGAAGGCAGCAGCGAAGCCGGATCTGGTTCTGTCAACGGCGGGCTGGTTGCTGCTGGAGGCCTCGCTGGAGTCTGAGCTGAAGGAGTTTCTGATGAACCTGCATGATTTCATCAGATTTCTCACGGAATCCGACCCGGTGGCAAAGATGACAAGCATTAAGAATAACTATATAGAAATAGCCAATCTCCTCCTTGATGGTCTTGTTTACATATGTAGGTCATATAGAGGCATCAGTATTAAAGTGAGACTGTCTCATATCCAGTTAAAAATTCCTCACAGTAAATTTAAGCTGTACTAAGATGATAACATTCTGCTTTAATTTTTTTACATGTCTTGAGATTCTGTTATGATTTGACCTTATATAAATAAATTGAATTGATACTTGCACTTTCAGTTTGTACAAACACAATACCTTTAATTTGAACTGAACAAAAAGATAAGCTCACAAAACCCCAATTTTTCGCATTTTTACATGTGTTGTCTAGTTCACTTTGATGGCATAAATGGGTCTGGCACCAAATTATATTACAGACTAAGAAACGGTTAACTGCTCTGCAATCTCCCCCGAGAGAACACTTAACAATACAAAAAAGTTATTAATTTAGTGCAAATGTGAAATAGATTTCATATGAGTGATTTCTAACGGAACAACTGGGTTAGAAAAGCCATTTTTAAAGCTGATTGGTATGACAATGGTTTAACGTTTGTCTATGATTTATTGAATTCAGATGGACACTTGTAATCCTTTGAAGATTTTACTAGAAAGTATAAAATTAGAATATACTAGTTTACAGATTCCCAGTCCTTTACTGACAATTTTCGTTGACTGCAGCTTCCGTGCCTTCTCTGAAAGTTGGTGATTTCAATTTGTTGGATAAAAAATAACAGATGATAACAGAACAATTAGGCTGGTTTTCAAACAAAAAAAATATCAACTCATACTCTTTACAGGATAATATAGAAGTCCCTTTAAGGAGACAGTCCTTTTCTTTTTATCTAAGTGAATGGAAACACACAGATCCATTTTTAAAAATATTCACGAGCCATGTTAAGAACTTTTTTTGCGTTTATTTTCCATCCTGAAAACAAATCCAAACAGACAACAACCAGAATTTTCAAGTTGGGTTTAAAAAATAAAATAAAAATAACAACTATTTTAAGAATAAAGAAATAAAACAAAACAATGGAGTGTTATTTTCATATACAATATTGTAACAATCACTTTACCTGACCTGCTTTTTTAATCCCAATTATTCATTTGAGGTGCACCAAATTCATGTAAACTTTGAGGACTCTTCTGTGCGACCTGACCTACCTACATCAGGTAAGAAGTGAGGGAATGTACACTATTGAATCTGGTTTTAATAATTCCCTATTAATCTAACATTATATTCACTATGTAAATTCAAACCACACTGACTGGAATGCTGGCTTACATTGTGTAGCAAAATACTTTTTGTAATGCCTCTTAAAAAAGTGACTTAAGGCTGAATGACAAGTTATGTCTCAACTGACATACATGATTCAAATTTTGATCTAAATATTCTTTTTGAAAAAATCAGTAATGATTAAACCTATTTAATCAATTAGTCTTCTTTGGGAGATCTATTTTACAATGCTAAAAACAAGTGTTACGAGTGTAGAAGAGATTTAAATAAGCTGTTATAACCAGTTATGGTAGTTAGTTCCCTCAAATAAAATTGGCCATTCAAATGTTTTAACACCTTAAAGAGACTAAATGTTGTAATATTATTTGACAAAATTGTCAATTGGCATGAAACAAGGGGGAAATAGTACTGTTACTCCATCCAAACTTTGGAATAATCAAACACTGAGACAATTAGCTACTTTGCGACCTCATTCAAAAGTCCATCTGCTACCGTGTTGCCTTACAACATCATTCTTACAATTAAAAACCAAATGGAATCAAATACATCCATTCAGTTCTACTGAGAGCCACTTGTTCAGTCTGTCCGATAAGATCATTGATGGTGACTCCCTCCAGCTGGATCAGCACCCAGCAGACCATGTAGAGCTAACATGTGGTGGTCACATTAATTCTGAGGAAACAAAACAAACAGTCTCCCTCAAAGACGAAAATAGACACATTAAAAACAGTTTATTACACAAGTACTTTGCAATTTATCCAGTATTTTAATGTTGTTAAATCTTCCACAATCACTGTAAATCTCACCTCTTTTTTTACAGTTGACCTTCTTGTTGCTGACGGTGAGGCCGGTGGACTAAATTAGAAGAGAAAAAAAGGTAAATTACAAATCCATTTTATGGCTTCAGCTCAACCACGAGACCACCCATGATCTGCCTTAAAGGTGGAGTCTGCGATTCTCGAGAAAGATTGCAGCTAGCTTCTTTGAACTCAACACCCAAACAAATACTAATAACAGATAGGAAGCTTAAAAATACTCAGAACAAACTAATCATCATCCTTAATTACAATCCAAGAGCGCATATTAGCCCAAAACCATTTTAAAGAGTTGAATTGTCTCCCTGTTGAGGGTAGAATTCCAGTTAAAACTTATTACGCAAGATTTTACAAGGTCCATTTCCAAATCTTTTATTGGGTATTTTCAGTACCTCATCAAGCAAGAGCGACGAGAGCAGTTAGCTCTGCCAGTCACGGAAATGATATTGTGCTGTTGCATGTGTTGGCAGAAAAAGATGACAAGTTAGCCACACATTAAAGCTCTTCAAACATGTTTACCTGCACTTAAAATCAGATACAGCATGATTTAATTGAAGCTGTTGTCGAGGTTATCTGGAGTCATATAATAAACGACACAAGCACCTTTGTTGTAATGAAAGTGGGTGACAAACAGCTCCTTGGTCTTGAAAAACCAAGGCTATGACATCTGCATATGCTCTGTGGTGTAAGAGACAGCAGTTTGACCATCTTTATGATTGTTTTGAACAGGAAAGTGAAGAACTAAAACTGGTAAAAAAGAAAAGAATATTCTATAACGGTCTTGACAACATCACTGAACAAATGAAAACCCCGTTTGACAGTCTGGAGGAGTTTGATTTCCTTGGCTTGGGTTGATGTTGAGATGTCAGCTAAATTTGATGATCACAAATTGAAGAGCCTGTCCAGCTATGCAAAATTCTTTGATCTGGTTATACTGTTCAAGTCCAAAGAATGACGCAGCTGCTTACTTTTTTGACAGACAATAAGATTATTGTTTATAGGAGACTATAAAAGGCCACAAAACACCTTCTACCAACCGCATCTGCTGTGGTTAAAGCATTAAAGTGCATAAAGACCTACAGCTGTAACAGACTGGAGCAGAACAGGCTTTTGTCCTTGGCTCATGTTTCCATTGAAAAGGAGAGACTATGAAACCTGTAATACATCAAACAAGGAGGACTTTTACATCAAAGTCATTGACATCTTTGTCCAGAGGGATAGGCGCATGGACTTCATCTACAAATAAAGTATGTGCCTCCTTTGAATCAATAAAATTAGGTCTATATATAATAGGGCTGTACAAATAGTTTGAAGTTTCATTCTTAATGTTGATATTCTAATTATTATTATTAATAACTTATAGAAACATTGTGTGAAAATCCACCTTCTCTCTCTTTCACACACACCTAATACACACCTCCTTGTCGCTGTAATTCCAAAAGTCAAAATTTACTGAAAAAAGATGGATGTAATCATTTCCAAAATTCACATCATGTTTTTATCCAACAATGTCTGGCTTCAGTCCATATTTGTTGGCATTTAGCCTTTCAAAAGCAACATTTACACTGTGGTCAAAAAGTGTTTGATCTCCGGCTCGCCCCACACAAAGGGGCGGTCTAGTCGCAATAACACAATAATATTTACCCCATTTGTTTAGGCTGACGACATTATATGATGACGTTACAGCCCCAATGTATATATAGCCTAATTTATTTTATGTTGTCTGTTTTCTACTGGTGCACTGACACCAAGCTTTTTCTTTACCCTGGTGCGCCGTCACCAGACGCTCAGTATCGGTATCTCGGTATCGAGGTCAACCGTCCAAACCAATTGTGAGCTGAGCATGGCTGCAGTTTGTCAGCAAGAGAGACTCACAGCTGCCAATCATGACGTCTCAGCCCCTTTTATAGCATCAAATAACTAATTAAAACAAAACTTATCAGTAAAATTAACACTTGAACATACATCAATGTGATAAGAACTTCCTAAAATGACAAAAACATACTTTGGAAAAAAAGGTATTTGACATCTACTTTGACTTTTAAGTTTGGCCCATGTCCCATCCACTAACATGGATGGGGTGGGATATATGACCTATACTGCAGCCAAACACCAGAGAGCGATCAAAATGTTTTGGCTTCACTTTTGGGGAGCTGTCATGTTGTCCATCTTTATATACAGTCTAGGGTGTTCACTTTTGGTAGGAGTGGATGAGCTGTTTTCTACTGGTGTGCTGAAACCAATATTTTATGTTTTATTCTTTCTACTGGTGCGCTGACACCAAGCACTCTCTTTATCTCGGGGCGTTTGTGTTGTATGTCTGCCTAATTAATGTAGACTATATTTTATCTATGCATAACGCAGCCCCATACGCAACAAACTGTGATGCACTGTGTGTTCTGACACCTTTCTATCGGAACCAGCATTACTTTTTCAGCAATTTGAGCTCCAGTAGCTCTTCTATTGGATCGGACAACACGGGCCAGCCTTCGCTCCCCACGTGAATCAATGAGCCTCGGGTCTGATCCTGTTGCCGGTTCACCTGTTTTCCTTCCTCGGAACACTTTTGGTAAGTCCTGACTGAGCAACCCGGGAACATCCCACAAGAGCTGCAGTTCTGGAGATGCTCTGACCCAGTCGTCTAGCCATCACAATTTGGCCCTTGTCAAAGTCGCTCAGATCCTTACGCTTGCCCATTTTTCTGCTTCCAACACAAAGTTCAAAATGTTCACTTGCCGTATAATATATCCCACCCACTGCCAGGTGCTATGGTAACGAGATAATCAATGTTATTCAAATCACCTGTAAGTGGTCTTAATGTTATGGCTGATCGGTGTATGTGCCACATCGATAGGTCACTGCCTACTCAGGCAAAGATTTCACCGCACATTTCTGCTTTCTCTTCTTACATCCATGGCCTTTCCCCTGTCCTGTGTAAGAACACCCCCTGTTGCTGATTGGCTGGAATAGTGTTGTGTGGCTCGATCTAAGCCACTTTGTTTGTTTCCCGTTTACAGAGGCAGGGCTGTGTATGAACATCAGATTTTTTCTCAGAGCACACAGAACGGACAGCTAGAGGACCACAAGCAGATATTCGCTGAATTTGACACAAAGTGTTTTGGATTAGAGTCGCTGACTGCACCTTTAAGGCCCATATATGCTGTGTAATAACAGAGATCTTGCATCTTGGTTCATTGCATCTCACACTGTGCGAGATGAGTCTGATAAAGTATTGAGTATTGGTTGTCTGTGAACCACCTGTAATTATCTTCAGAGGCTAACAACTGATTATTAGATCTAAATATATCTACACAATATTCGTATTATACAGCTGTGGGATAATAATCACTAAAGTCACAATCTGTGCTTCTTCTGTTCAAAGGCCAAACGAGACCTTTTTAATGTCAGCATAGGCCACACGTTAACGTAAACTAGGAGATTACGATGAAGAAAAAGATGAACTCTTTTGATAAAACTCCCACAAACTCTTCCCACTCAGGCATTCTTCCTCTACAGCCGTCATCACTGCGTGTGCAGGGAGGGCAGCAGGGACCTTAACTTGAACCATCCAAGCAGATCATAAAAGCGGAGATGTGTTTCCATAACTGCGTCATCAGAAGGAAATGTCTAACTTTAATCTTCTGTGATGTTTTTATTAACTTTCATCTACTGTACTGTAAAAACAAGCACATCTGATTAGTGTCCTGAATTAAAGAAAAGGAAAAACTGGAGCACTTTTACATACCTGCCAACGTTCCTGGAGGCATTCTCAAAAAACTTTGCTTTAGAGGCAACACTGCAGAAAAAGAAGAAAAACGACATGTTGATATTGTAGATAAACATGTATGTGAGATTCTTCATTAGATCCTTTGTGATCCAACAGTCATCACGTATTATTTGGTAGTTGTATGTTATAACAGGAAAAGCAAAGGTAACTAAAAACATTATAGTAACTAGAAGGGCATTCGGAGAGCAATGTGTGAACAGACGTACTTAGAGCTGAGGACGCATGTTAATACCAGGTCTGAACAGGGCCATAGACTAAAACTCATCTGTTCAGACTGCACCTTGGCCCATAACAATACTCTCACCTCTTTCTCTCTCTCTTTCTATCTCCAATGTCTATAAATGTAGCACTTGAAGTAGATCAGCATATTTGATGAAGTTGATGCATGATTCTTGCACTTCTTGTGGTACCAACATGGTTGAATGCACTTATTGTAAGTCGCTTTGGATAAAAGCTGCAGCTAAATAAATGTAATGTAACGCAGGTGCTCCAGTTCTCTGATATTGTGCATGCTGGCTCACTGGAACAGCTTATTGAGACACTTAATGTCAACAGAGCCATTGTTAATGTTATCAGTTGCACCTGTGTTTTTCCTGTTAGAACAAGTCAAAATGTCCCTTAGATCAAGTTAATTAGCTCATTAGCTCAAGATAACATAGAAGTTTTCTTCTGATAACTGATAACTATCTTGTTAAAAAGGCTTTTTTGTGTCAAGATAAAAGCTAATTAATCCATTACCACAAGAAAAAACAACATTACAAGATATATAACAAGATAAATAACTTAAAACTGTAACCTGATTTTTTTGTTGACATAAGGTCGCCTTTACATTAGCATTTAATTTGAGTCCTGTTTTTAGCCACCTGGTGTATTAAAGTGCAATATCCACTCTCTTTTAGCTCTGTTTTTGGTCTGTACCACCTCCTGAGGGAAATATCTAGTTCTTGAGTTGCTATATGCTAAATTATGTTCACCAGCTAGTTGCTAACTTTGTAAGGTAGTGTACAGTGGGTTTTTTTTAGCTTTTACCGCTGAAAAGTTGTGGCCCGTAAAAACCAAAACAATGAGCTGAAAGATGCTAAAATGCTCCGTAGAGCTGAGAAGAAATCTGCAGAATCAGGTGATAATTCTCTGTGGGTTCATCACTACAAGCGACCCCGTTCACATGCAAGTAGTCCATTGTTAATATAATTATATTGATTATAGCATCATAATCAATATAGTATTCAAATTGTATTATTGTATCATATTATTCGTATATTTTTACAAATCTTTGGGATGAAAGAATCTAAAAAGTAATCGTCACCTCGGTTGCTCTTGGCAGCTCTCGACAATTTTGATAATCAAAGCTACTAATACCTTGAAGGCTGCTGATTCTGACACTGCACGTCTGGCATTATTTCAAGGTTGCTTAAATTGTGAGTTCTATTGTTTTTAATAAAAACAGCAGATCTATAGTTGAATTTTTTTTGGACTTCTCTTGGACTTTTGGAGCACTTACTAGGATGTGGCTGTGCTCTCGCTGCTGGCTGCAATCGGGCTCTTTTGTGGAGCGGGGTATCTGGAGGGCGGCTCAGGAGGCCTGACAGGAGGTCTACAAATAACATGTTTCTCTGAGGACCTCGTTCTGGTCAGACCGTCTGAATCTCCTGAAAGAAAAACAATATTAATGTAGAATTACAGTTTTTGCAATAAAATTGTAAATGGCAAAATGAAAGAATAAAGGCTGTGATGGGTTAAGAGGTTAGGAAACACATTTCAGTATTCACTATAACATGGATCTTCTGTTATTATAACAGATCTATACAATGACATGCTGAGAGTTAGGAAATACTTGGATACCTACTTTCTTGGGCAAATAACTCAATAAGAAACAATCAGCAAAGACTTTATGTCTGCAACCAAGCTCTGAACAGTGACTGCTTCATTATCCACCATAAATGCTCGCATAACACTCATTATGTGGGAGAACCAGATGATTAACGGCTTCCAAGGCAAATTTGCAAAGCAAGGATCAGGGGGCTACCTCAGGGTCTGAGAAGTGAAGCCAACGCTGAAGTGCCTTAAACTTGCATTCTTTTTAATAGCCAGTAGGGGGCTGGGTTTATGGTCTCAGTCGCTAGTTTCAAGTCTTCTTCAATACAGCATGATGTTCATTTAGTAAATTATGGTCCCATTTAGAGTCAAATAGACCATAAAACAGGGTATGATTTGGAGCGTGGCTACCTTGTGATTGACAAGCTGCTACCACGGCGTTGTCCGGTCTGGGAGTTGTCCGACTTAACCCTTTCACAGTGTGTTTTCAGTTCATGAAAGTTAATTATAACTTTTTGGTCGCCTAAAAATGTCTTATTCAGCGTGACTTCTGATTGCAAAAAGCCAAGATGGTGATGATCAAAAACCAATATGGCGATTGGTTATCGAGGTTATTCAAGTATTCGAGTTATCGAATTATCAAGGCTTTCAAACGGCAGTCCCCTACGGTAGATGTCATTTGTGACTACGTCCACATCTTATTACTACTGTATACTACTACAACAAACTACAACAATAACAACCTCGCAGTTGTATACCTCCGCCAACCCGTCAAGTTGCAGTTTACATCTATGTCTGTCCAAAATGTCATCACTTCATCATTTTATCCTGTAAGAGGTGTATGAAATTGTCATAATTAGCACATGAATTCTTGAATTATGGCCAAAAAACGTGAGGTCACAGTGACCTTAACCTTAACTAAACACTAAAATCTAATCAGTTGATCTTTGAGTCCAAGTGGACGTTTGTGCCAAATTTGAAGAAATTCCCTCCGAGCGTTCCTGAGATATCGCGTTCATGAGAATGGGTCGGACTGAAGGATAAACCGAAAACATGATGCCTCCAGCCACGGCTATCGCCGGCGCGGAGGCATAAAAACAAATCAACAGGAGAGAAGAATGCTTTTGAAGGACTGGATGTAGCCACATGACAAAGGGAAAACGAGTAAATGACGTTCTCAAGAGCTGACTGACAGTATTCAACATGTCTATGACTATTCATGTCCCAACATATCTGACCAATACGTCACAAATTTGCTTTCTACATTGCATTATATCCCTTTGTCTCTCATTTTTTAAAATCCCATAAAACCTGGAAGAAGTCTTTTTTTTTTAGCTGAAGAAACACGTGTGATATAAGGAAGTTTCAGCCACATAAACACCGATGTTTCATCTTACCTTCTCTGTTGGCTGGTGTGCCTTTAGGAGGTGGTCTTCTGCCCTGGAAGGACGGTACTCGGCTCACATAGATTCCAGACTCCCCATTTGCCGCTGAAGAAAAGTCTGGCCTTTGCCTTATATCGTCTATCTTGCCAGCGTCGGAGTCTCCGTCCCGACGGATAGATGGTTTGGGTATCAA
Organism: Sebastes umbrosus; assembly: GCF_015220745.1. Classification (NCBI taxonomy): domain Eukaryota; kingdom Metazoa; phylum Chordata; class Actinopteri; order Perciformes; family Sebastidae; genus Sebastes; species Sebastes umbrosus. The sequence continues at coordinate 20,043,490 of NC_051285.1, forward strand.
TGCTAGTCTTGGAGGAGGTTCTCTTGGAACGAGTGGAGGAAAGCTTACAGGTTTTGTCCGCTGCAGGGGAACGGGGTTCGTTGAGACTTCCCCGTCCACGACAGAGCTGTCGTTCTGGCCATCTGTTGCAAAGAAACAACATAACCGATTAATGCAAGGTACTTGGGAGTGGACTCAACAGCTACACATTGAGATAAAGAATGGGATGTTGTTCTTCCTATCTGACTACAGTAACTTCAGGCCTCAGTCAAATGTTTTCCTCTGTGAAATAATACAAATTGTCTTCAATGTGCAAATAGAAAACATGCAAAGCATACGGAAATGTGTACTGAAGGTCATAACAATACAATGTAAATGAATGTCAAAAACATTCATTAATCATTAAATTGGTAACCCAACCACAGTGTAGTGGCATAGTAAGTTAAGAAGAGTTAAATATTTAACCAACGCAGGGAGGACAAGCTGCAGGTGCTCCAAATCTCTCTGCCACAGTGTATGTGAGGATGGAGACACACCCACTTAATGAGGGGTTCAAACAGACAAAAAATTACATGATTTCGCCAGAGGCCTTGAAAAAAAAAAAAAGACTAATGTGGGAAAAAAAATGTAGAGTGGATAGGTTTACTTGTACTTTATATGAAAAAGCACCAAAAGAATTCCTATCAACAACAAAGGATAAGACAATAAAGACAGAGAATAATATTAATTTGATTTAACATTCTTTGACAAACAAATAAATGACTCCATGTTTAGGAATATGTAATAATTTTTTTTGAATGGTATTTGATGGACACACACACTACAGTAAATCACATTTTTCTGTACTTCAGAAAATGTTAAGATATGACCCTGCAGGGGCGTTGCGGTTCAAATCTTTGGATGGGTTAATGATGAGGATGATGATGACAGTCAAGCCAAGGGAGGCTGATAATTACTCTCTGTGTGGAAGTGGTGACTAAGAGCTGGATAAACACGAGGTGGCCGCTTGGATATGGTGATGGGCTGCCGCTTTCTCGGGGTGATTCGCGGAGGAGGGACAGGTGGGGCAGTGCTGTCCTCTGGCATATAACTGAAGATCTGTAATCGCAATAAAAGTTACAGTAGCACTTTGGTTTAGTGACTACAATTACAGCCTGTAAATGAATTAATAATGTTATATAGATGAGAAGGAACAGAAAAAACAATGACAGTAAAATTAAAAAAAGAAATCACTGCTATTTTTCACAAAACAATCTTAACAAAATCCCATGTATTTCAACATCCACTCCTTTATTACCGTTTGCATACTGTTTTTTGTTAGGAAGTTAAACAGGTCATGACTCCCTCTCTATTATCTATTTTATATTGCTGTGAAAACACCTCCTTCACACAACTGTATTTATTCAAGTTTCTTGCAAAAAAGACGACATTTTACAAGATTACATTTTAACACATCATAACGTTAAAATGTTCCTTTGCCTATTACTCACTTTTTACTGAATAGAGCCTGAACGCATCATACTGTAAATCATTGTGACCTCCAGTGTTGAAACTGGCAGGACGAGAGCTCGTGAAGGTAAGCAGCCCAGTCCTGCACGGAGCTAACAGCGAAGGCCAACTAGCTCTTGTCCTACTGATTTCAACATGGATATGTTGTTCATGTAAGGATGTAGTCTGAATGCAACATTAGGTGTCGCTGTTGTATTATTTATTGAACTGCGAACACAGCAACTTGCGCCGTTTGTCCTCAACAGGACACTGTAGCCTTTTGCTCCATGTATGACGCCTTATTCAGACTTTATTTTGCCATGCCCCGCAAGGTAAGCATGTGTTAACGGCGACCTACATTATTATCAAATATTGATAAAAAGTACCACCCATTTGGTTAAGTTGTTCGTCATTATGGTTAATAATATGATAAGCTATAATTCAGTGTGTGTAAGGAGTATTTGTGTGTAGTTTTGTTGACTGTTTGTAATGTAGTTAGACGATCATTGTGGTTGGCATGCCGTGCGCTAGCAGTGGATAAACAGGATTTTGTGTAGCAGCGCCAAGTAAGGCAGCAGCACTTTGGTTTACTTCTATTTTATTTGATAATTTGTTTTTATGTTGATGATTTACATTTTTCAGTGTTATATTTAATTTAATGTGGACGTAATCTTTATTTTAATACAATGTGTCTTAAAATTAAGTTAAAAGACAGATTATTATTTTTATACGGAATTTATTGAAAAGAGACTTTGTTTTGTCATGCCCCGTAAGGTGGACACCAATTAAGTGAAGCCTGCATTATCAGGGGAGAAATAGAGTGCATCCCCTGGACGCGTCGATAGTGAGTTTTCTGCGTCCCAAACATATTTTCTATCGTCCCTGGGAGGACAGAACGACGTTAGTCTCGGGCCAAAAAAAGAATACCGTCACATTTTCAGAATTTTGGTGTGGACTTGGTACCCAAGTATCGGTTCTCGTGACATCCCTATTAAGAAGCATTAAATTTTTCAACATTTTGGGAAATACACTTATTCTCTTTCTTGCTGAGAGTTCCATGAAAAGATTGATACCACTCACACGTCTGTACGTGTAAGTATGAAGCTACAGCCAGCAGCTGGCTAGCTTAGCTCAGCATAAAGACTGGAAACAGCTAGTCTGGCTCAGTTCAAAAGGTATAGTTTAGTCTCTTGTTTGTTTAATACATATACAAACCAAAGTGTAAAAACCTCAATTCAGAATTTTATTGGGGGTTATGTACCGGACTATTTCTTGGCCGGGACCAGTGACTTCGTAGCGTCTCCGTCGGTTACCTGGCAACTGGTCCTGGCCAAAAAATTGTCCAACTCCCCGTTGTTGTTTTTGTACTGGTGCCGGTAGGTGATTTTGTTCCCTTTAGACAGAGCCAGGCTAGCTGTTTCCACCCGTTTCCAGTTTTTGTGCTAAACTAAGTTAGCTGGCTGCTGGTGGTCGCTTCATATTTACAGACATAAGTGATACACTTTGATGCTGTTTTACATGTATTCTCAGACCCAACAAAGGCTGCGTTCTCTGAAAACGTACCTTTTTGGAGTCCTCAATCAGAATCTCGACGACAATATTTTGGAACTTGATATCCAACATGGCCGCCACCGTCTCCTCCTTTGCTCTCATCAGTGTGGGTCCAAAGATAACCGCCATGTTTGAAGGGGTCATCCGATTTTCTTCACTGTGACTGCACACACTGTCAACAAACATCACGTTGGGTTGCATAAACTAACTGTAACTAAACTGTTGTAAACTGTGTGAGAGCAAAAGTACAAACTGTAAATCACAACAAAGTATGCTGCGAGCACTTACTTGACCAAGTGTTTAATAAGCATCTCCACCATCTCCCGATTCTTCTCTGGTAGTTTGTAGGAAAGAGAATGAATCTCGCTCAGTCGAAAGTCCAGATTATCTGACTCTGTGACACAAAGACAACACAAAGTTACCTAATGGATGGATTTGAAAGAACGGTTTATATTAAGTTCATGAAATATTTACATAATGGAGGTATAATTTAAAATTCAGGTGCTCTGAAATTATTTGTGATGAATAACAGAAATGATTATGAGTTACATATAAACATGAAATGTTTAAACACAATAGGGCACAGACATACACTGTGATGGCATAAAGCAAGGTCTCCAAAACAAACCGTATAATACGTAAAGACATTTCCAGGAAACTGAAGCCAACAGTGGTCTTACTGTAACATCCTGACAGAATGAGGCTGATGCTATTAAACTTGTTGTCTTCTCTGTTTTACAGTGACGTTGTGTGTGAAAGGGCTCAGATTTCTTTTAGTGTCTTCCAAACAGACCTGGTGGTGCCTGTTAAACTGCTGGACCTGCAGCCTGCACAGTACTGATTTACAAATGTCTCTTTAGTACCTGCCATTCAGGTTTTGCTCATCTTTGCAAAAAGAAAGTCTGTTGACTTTGGGTACTTGAAGTGCAACATGAATAAGCATGCATGCAATGCGATGGAGATATCTTTTTTTCCCTGTTGCATGCTAACAGGTGAGGACAAGTTTTTGTCAAAAGCACATAATCAAGTTGCAACCTTCTTAATGCTTGTGAGTGACATTTCAACATTTTTATCAAGGGGATTAGATTTTGAGTGAAACACCAGTGTGAGTTTGAGACACACTTTAGCGGTAGGTCTAGATCCGAGAGGAGACCAATAAAACATGAACATGCAAACAAAACTCCTTAATCTTTGCGCTGGACAATTTCCAAAACACGTCTTACTTGCAGCACACATGAGGTCTCTGTGTAGGTTGTAGGTCATCAGAGGTTCAGACAAGCTCCTGCAGATGAATACACACACTCGTAAAGAAGTACAAGGCCGCGGTGCAATATAACTCACCACGTCAAACACAAAAAAACACTCCCTTACACAATTACAGAAAGCTCTCAGAGAGTATAACCTCTGTCAAGGCTATTTTAATAACCAATGGCTTTAATGTGCATTAGACAATCGAGCAGATTCATGGAAAATACCTAAATCCTTGAGATATCAGGGATTTGTACAAGAAAGAATCATGGAAAATTTCAAATGCGACTCTTGACCAATTAAAATGTAGTCAACAATTCATGAATAATAATAATAATATTCATAATAATATTCATAATAATAATAATGTCAGTAAAAGACAGCCATAGAGCTGGAACTATACAATGTTATTTAGTATTTTCCACGAAATTAACTTTGTGTCTCCTACTAACACACAAACATACCTGAGATAAAACTTCATTGCACTTGTGATGGTTTTAACGTCCACATCGCTGCTGTGGAAATCCGCATCTCCTGGATGTGTGGGGTCTGTGAAGGAGCAAATCAAAACAAACAAGCAGAAATTATTTATAGGTGCTATTGATAACATTCAGCCACTTGATGTCGTGTTCTCCCTCCCCCGTTCCACTGCATTTATTTCACATCAATTCGTTGTCAGGATCTTACTGTCAATATCAGTCATTTATCCGTTTTTTCCACACTAACTGACTTTAAGAAAAGCCATACTCTTATTCGGCACCTTTCTAAAGGCTCTGTGAATTTATTATTATTATTTTTTTTTTAATATTTGTCTACATAACAATGTTATCAACACAACCTTTAATGCCATTACGTTAAATGCCGTGTAATTGTGTCATTGATCAAACTGGCTAGTTGTGGCATGTACTATAGCCATAATTAAATAATAAGCAATATAGGGCCAGAAATTCACTGGACAATCAGTAATTGCAAAAATGTATAAAAATAAAAATAAAAAAAAGGCAAATCACAGGTGTAAATAATAACATAAATGGTGTCTGAATTCCATTTAGCTGCTTCAGTTTCAGGGTCCTTATTGCAAATGCTTACTCACTGCCATGACTTACTGGGACACTTGAATAGGACAGAGCCATCGTTAATGTTATTAATGTGCTTTTCCTACTGTGTAAAATATCTGATGTAAAAAAAGTATTTAACAAATGTAATTTAAACCTGCGATAACTGATTTTTGGCCACTTGGGGGCAGCAGAAACAAGGTGTAAAAACACTGACATATAACCTTTTAAGTTGCCTATTAATACAACCAGATAATAAAGCATCATTAGCATTCATTTAGAGTCCTGTTTGGGTCCACCTAATGAATGTTAGTCCAATATTCACTCTGTTTTAGCTCTGTTTTTGGTCTCTACCAACTACTAGAGGGAAATATATGTCTCTTTAGCTTCTAAATGCTCCACTACACCAGCTAGCGAGTCGCTAACTTTGTTCGACTGCTGTTTGGTGCTGAGCAGGTAGTGAACAGTGGCTTTTTAAAGCTTTTTCACTGCCTGTTATGACCGAAAGTTATGCTATGAGAGCGGTGAAAGTGAAAAACTAAATTTAAGTTGAGGGCCAGGAAATGAAAGCAGTGAGTTAAAAGACTCTTTAAAGCTAAGTTGAGCTGAAGGGAAGAGCAGAATCCGGTGATAGTTCTTTGTGGGTTTGCCACTACAAGCGGCGCCTTTAATGCATAGTCTTTTGATCCATTGTTTGTGTAAAAATATAATTTCTAGCCACTTTAAGGCAGAGCCTTCCAGAGCAGGAGCACTGCGAGTCAGCGACCTGCTGATATTTCCTTGTCATTCATACAGACGAGCTTCTTTGATTCGCTAAGGAACAGGATCCCAAGTGAAGAAACACAATGAATGGGCAGATGTAAAACATGTTCACAGGCTTATTTCCTTACCAAAGAAGGCATTTAAAAGCTTCTGCACTTGGATGTTGCTGCCAACTGTTCTGTACACTCCTTCTTGTGTGACTCCTGGAAAGACGAGAGGGGGAGTGTAAAAAGAAGAGGAAAAAAAGCTGGAGTGTAATCTGGACATATACAGAGCAGTGGAAATGTACCACATGCTTCTCTTCAGAGCCTGCAGGAGCCAGAATTAATATACAGATGTTCTTTCCTGATTATGCACGCTTCATTTAACCATTTAGTTTGAGACTGAACGACATGCCATGCTTGGATCATGAGTCAAATTACATGGCTTGAGTACTTCTTTCCATTCTTGTAAGATGAATTGGACAACTGGAGAAACATTTTGTGATTGTAAAATTATAAGGTTACATCTTCTACATTGGGCGTTTACGTTTTATCATGCATGTAGAGAAAGGGCTTTTGTTAAAGAAATAATTTAAAGAAAAAATCCTTTAAAAAGATGTGATGATTAAAATTCTCTACAATCTGAAATAGACTATTATTTAAGACTACTAGTATTGTGATGAAGGACATTTATTCCCTGCAGGCCTGGCATCAACATCTAACCTATGACTCAACTACGCCCCCTTCAGGGCAAGAAAGCAAACTAACAGAACTAAAAACAGCTGGAATAAACTTCTAATGGACCGTTTACCTTTTGTTTCGATGTAGTTGATGCACTTTCGCACAAACTTGAATCCAATTTCATTCAGTTCCACTATGGAAGTAAAAAAAAAAAAGAGCAGGTTTAACAGCAAACAATCATTTTAAGACAAATCTTCTAATTCTTAAAACATAAATACAGATGCGCTCCGTGACATGAGATGTAAAGTGAGACATCAAAGTATTACTATGTCTGTCTACAGCTCATCACATCAGCAACACAATATTAGAGGGTAATGATGACTGACTTACTTTCAGCTTGCTTGTGAATTGGGGAATGATAGATCTGAAATGAAAAATATGTAAAAAGAAAATTGAGGACCGTGAAACATATGGACAGCATGACGTCTTTCTTAAAACTGAAAATGAGAGAAACACTTGATGGCAGGAGGACACAAATCTGCTCCACTGAATCCAACTTCACTGATAGTTTATTTTCCAGTTTAAGTTTACCTTATGAGCGGATTCTAATTGCATGAAAATAATATCAATGGAAACAGAGAGAAAAATATGAAGGGACAGAATGTGTGTCTTGTTAACTGGTTGGGAACTAGAAAGTTTCCTGAATCAAAAACAACCAAACGAATAAAAAGGATTCAGTTTACTTGGGAGCAATTTGGTGAAGCTTTAAAATTAAAACCAGTACATGACTACAGTCATAGTCACCAGTAACTCACAGCCAGGACCATCCAACAACTCAAATCTATCCAAAGTAGCTTTTATATCCTATTCCTCCCCCAAAATAGCTGATTTTGTTATCAGTTTTTTCACTCTGTCACCATCCCCACTGATGGCTGTCAGAGGTCATGGCCAGCTACAGAGCAGCTGGAGAGAGTAGAGTCTTGTTCAAGGACTCCTCAGCAGGGACTAGTGCTTGTTGTTCTAGGTGGGTGAAGTGTGAAATATCACCAACTTTACTGTGTTATTGATTTAGACCTGAGAATAGAACTACTACTACTTCATTCATGGGAGGAAATTACTCAAAATCTCTCAAATCTAATATGTTCTGTTTTGGTATTTTCTAGGGCTGTCAAAGTTAACGCTACAATAATGTGTTAACGCAAATTTGTTTTAACGCCAGAAATTCCTTCAACACATAAACGCGATTTCGGACATTGTAGCGGGTTTCAAGCTAGAGTGAAGATACTGGCATCATATGAAACTAGAAATTAGGAATTCATTGGTACCAACCATGTCATACTAGCTTGTCGTGAAGGAGGATAAGTAACGCTCCAAACTTGCACTAAATTTTGGCGTGGAAAAACTGGCATGGCCATTTTCAAAAGGGGTCCCTTGACCTCTGACCTCAAGATACAGTATGTGAATGAAAATGGGTTCTATGGGTACCCACAAGTCTCCCCTTTACAGACATGCCCACTTTATGATAATCACATGCAGTTTTGGGGCAAGTTATAGTCAAGTCAGCACACTGACAGCTGTTGTTGCCTGTTGGGCTTCAGTTTGCCATGTTATGATTTGATTTGTACATTTGTACATTTTGAACAGATGCAAAAATGTGTGATTAATTTGCGAATCATCACAATTAACTACTGACAATAATGTGATTAATCGCAATTGAATATTTTAATCGATTGACATCCCTGCTGTTTTTACATGGCAATTAAAAAAATAAGATCACATGGTAGCTATGCTACAAAACTGATAAATCTGATCTATAGATGCAAAGATAATGAAGCTACCATCAGAAAAAGGAATTACTGACAGTGAAAACTATGGGGCCGTTATTGTAGCAAAACCATTTGCAAATGTGTGCGGAGAGTTAGGTAACTGTTTCTCAATCCGTGTGTTCATAATCAGATATGTAAATGTGTAAAAGAATCTCTAAATGCGTACTGAGATTTTTTAATGTGTACAGGAATCTGCAAATGTGTAATCAGAATCTGTGTGTGAATCAGATTTGTAAATGTGTAAAAAACAAATCTCCAAATCTGTATTCAGATTTGCAAGTGTATTGAGATTTGCAAATGCATAAATAAATCTGTAAATGCAGACATACACGTACACGTTTACAAATCTCAATATAGTTGCAAATCTGATTACGCACACACGGATCAAGATACAGTTATACAACTCTCCACACACATTTGCAAATAGTTTTGCTACAATAATGGTCTAATTTTTTCCAATATTTGAATGATTTTTTAATTTCAGTGGCTAAAAAGAAAATTGCCAAAACGTCCTCTTGCTTGGGGGAGTTTGGAGGGGAACATGCAAACATTTTTCTCTTAGTTCTACACTTTAATGCCAAATACTTTGAACTTGTAAGAAGTTCCAGTGGAAAGTGCACAAAAGAGGGCCTTGAGGCAATTTGTAAGTGTAGTATTACATAACAGTTGTCTGTTGGCGCACAGGTTCATGCATGTTAACCACTTCTTGGTTTGGAAATGTGACAAACTTTCCAAAAGAGACTTATGGACTGATGGACCAGCTGGCTGCCTGTAGAGACCGGCGTCGGCCTGCTTTTGCCTCCAGAGCTCCTGGAAATGTTTTATTATGGGCACAAAACCTCTGAAATTATAGTGTGTGTACTAGAGCTGCAAGTAACCACTATTTTTTATTATCGCTTAAATCTGCAGATAATTCTTGATTAATTGGTTAGTCGTAGAGCTGCAACAATTAATCGATTAGTTGTCAACTATTAAATAATCGGCAATTATTTTGATCATTGATGAATCAGTATGAGTAATTTTCTAAGAAAAAAAAAGTAAAAATTATCTGATTCCAGCTTCTTGAATGTGATATGAGTTAATCTATTATCAGTTGATCGACTAATCGTTTCAGCTGTAGTGTCTACTCTAAGCCAATAAGTATACAATGATAGGGAAATATTACTTTCTAGAGTACCAGATTAACACTGTACATTAAATGTGCAGGAAAGTCAGCATACTTTCAGAGCAAAGGTCTGGGCTCTGAAAGCAGAGCATTAGAAAGTTTCAAAAGATGCGTGCGGTATGAAGAGACACATGTTGAAACACATTACAGCATGCATCGACATGCTGCACAATGAGGCCCATATGAGCTAATAGAAAGCGTCTACATGACCGTACCTTATATGTCCGCTATTCAAAAGGCTAAAGGGCATGCAGAGTGTAATAAGTGGCAGAAGAGATTATTCTAACAGAACACCACAGAGTTGATCCCTGTCCAGAGTAGACCTGGCAGTAGTGCAGTGCAGCAGATGATTGCTAGACAATATTTGGGCAGAGTAGGTGGAAAAGCTCTTGTGAAATGTGCACGATATACAGAAGTGATGGGGGGAAGTTGCACAGGAAGAGGGGGCATTGAAAAAGTGTGCTTCTGTTATTTTCACATCCTCTGGTAGTGTTACCGTCTATTTGTTTTGTCCACCACTCACACGACATCCACCATTAAAACTAAACCGTCTAATATGACAAGAACTGCAGAGAAAGCAAAAAAAAACTTTAAAGCTACAACCAAAAGAGGAATTAACAATGTTTTACATTTTGCTAGTAAAGCAATGTGGTTTTTAATCGGCTCAAAACTGCTGAATACAAAGACAGACCGTGGGAGCAGAAAGGTTTGTCAGATTAAAGAGGACCTATTATGCTTGTTATGTTTTTCCCCTTTCCTTAAGTGTATTATATAGTTTTTTGTGCATGTAAAAGGTCTGTAAAGTTACGAAGCCCAAAGTCCGCGCCGAAGGGAGTTACTCTCCCCCACAGAATCACTGCTCCTGAAACTCCTTGAAGCCCCGCCTTTTCTTCTGTAACGTGGTGAGGTCACCAAGTAACACATTTTGCATAGCGGCTAGTTTGGCACGCCCTCTAACAAAGCTAGTTAGAGCGGAGATGGAGCGGAGTCCGAAGAGTTTGTTTCGGTTGACCAATCACAACAGAGTGGGCCAGCTGACCAATCAGAGCAGACTGGGCTTTTTGGGAGTGCGGGGCAGGAGCTCAAACAGAGCATTTCAGACAGAGGGTGAGGGCTGTAGCACAGCCGGTATTAGAAACATGTGTTTTTTGAACATTAAAGCATGTAAACATGTTCTAGTAGAAACCCAAAATACAAGAATGCACCTGAAAATAAGCACAATAGGTCCTCTTTAAACTCTTTATGTGGTTTCCATTAACACCTAAACATGATTATAAGATAAAAAAAAGAAAAAGAAATCACTGATTGTGTGAACCTAACCCCGCTGTGAGGTGCCAACTTCTAGCTGCACACTGAAACCATAATGTGCCTAACAAGCTTCCTACCATCTCACACATCTGTAATAGAGAAACCATAATGAGATCACTCATGCCTACGTGCTGCGGTGCTTAACAAAAGTCACACGTGAGCTGTCACATGATGGATTTGATAACAAAACATGATATTTTGTTTCTGTAATATAATGATGAATATGAATTATGAATATAAAACACTTTTAATTAGGTGCAATCTAATTAAGAAGCTGCCAATGACTTCATCTTCATAAATTATTATAAATAACAATTATTATAATTTTATCATAAATAAATCTTCCTAATTGTCGCTTCCTTCCCCCAAAAAGTTGTGATTACAGATTTAACAACCTGCTCAAATTTAAGGAGATTTTATTTAAAACAGGTTGGATAGTCTGTGATATGCAGATTGGAAGTGGAAACCGGCACTGTGGGTTTTATGTGTCAGCAGCACAATAGCCAGTAGCCATGTCTCCCCTCAGTAGCAGACTCCATATTGCATTGTAGATATTTTTTGGCAGTGAAGTAGTTTTCACAAAGAAAATATTATCTCGGAGAATCCAAACTGAGATGAGATGATAAATGAACTCACAGGCTCTTTTCCATCCATGGCCTCCATCCACAACTTCCTGTCTCCCTCCGATAGAGCTTGGAAAGTGACGGGCGCGTTTCTATGGAAACAGTAACAAATGCCATTAAAAGAGGCAAAGGTTGCAATTAAATTATTCAGTCACACGATGCACTGCTACAGCATCCAACCATTGTGAACATTCAGCCTTAAGGATCTTACACATTTTTCAAGCAAAACAGGGTGTACAAAATAACAAGAACGCCACAACAAGAAGTACTTTAAGCATCTTTGGAGTAACTGATTAAATCCCATGTGTTAATGATTGGAGGTAGCAAATGGAGACGAAGCGTGAAGAGATGATGAAAATCCATCGTTGCAATCTGTCTTCTGCAGAAGCAACAAACTTCCACTGCCAAATTTTACAGCTTGTAGGCGACTGAATCAATTGTTAACTAAGACAACTGTGCTACGAGTTTCAAGCTGCCAACTGCACTCATGAACTAACTATAAAAACTTTAAAACTCTTATAAAATAACTAACAACCCTGATATCTGTAGGATATGGCTATGTGGCTATGATGTTAGTGATTCCATGCATTTCCTGATTTGTTTCGAAGCTCGTGCATGTCAGTACGCCTGAATGGGACACCCGAACCAACCAATCAAACACTCGTATGCTGGCATCGCCCTATGTAAACTCCTTCCAGAGAGGTCAAAGGTCAGGGTCAGGTCCCAGCACCGTCCAGGAGCATTTCAGGCTCTCCTTATCCTGAGCTGACAACATTTATCTTCTACACTAGACAGCACTGCCACCTTCAGTTTAATCAAACAGCTTTCTCCTCATTGTTCAGCTCAAACACTGGCTGGCACAAATTAGCTGCTCAACATCCAGAGACACTTTCAAGCACCAGATGAATAATTCAAGCAGCTTTTAAACCTTTAACAACACCCCGTCGACACTCAAGTATTTCCACATATGTCAAGAAACCTGATTATGACAGAGCAGCCTATGGCTCTATTAAAATGCATTTTGTACCGAATGGCCTGCTTATATAAATATGAGCTTGTCTCGTTCCTTCCCCTGAAATCACCGACTTTGCCATCTGTTCCCAGCCCGTGCCCCGTTGCTTAGGGATTGTTTGGGCTACAGTCCATTTAGCCCTCACACTCTGTCCTTGTGAGCCACCTGTTCACCTCGACGCCCCGAACCTGTTTATCCCACAAGGCTTCTGTGTGTGTTGCCTAATCTCACAGTGTCTCGGGTTTGTTTGCGCTAACCTCTCGCTAGTTTCCACGTCAAAGCAAAAGCGCTTGTCTATGGACTCCGTCTTGCGGCGGAAGCAGGATTTCAGCGTCAGCTGCGTAGGGCCCTGCAGAGAGAGAGGGAGACAAAGTTGGTACGTGTGATGGAGACAATGACAGTAGAGCTAGCAGTTAGGGGTGGGAAAAAAATGAATAGGAGCATAGTATCGCTATATTTTGCATGCCAATATTGTATCGATTAGGGCTGATCCGAATGCCTCAAAGCTTCGATCGTTGCCATGGTATTCAACCTCCAAATCACTATTCTAATGCTTTGTTTTTATTTTTTCATTTTTTATATAAAAGTATGTAATAATAATGTATAAATCCCAAAATAGCCCATTGAATAAGATATAATCCCACATTATTCATATTCAACATTAATTATTATTAGTTATTCTCAGACGGATATCGCTGTTTCTTGTGTGTAGAGGTGCGTGTGTGTCCAGTAGTGTGTCAGCAGCACTGAAACGGGGCAGATGGAGACAAACAGACAGAAGAACATGTCAGCCTGCCATGCCCCGCTGCTCTGCAAAGCTTCGAATACCTTAAAAAATGTCTTACTTAAGCTTTGAAGCCCAAAAAATCGTATTTGGGACAGCCCTAGTATCAAAACGCGGACGTGAAGTTTCAATCTTTTATTATATAAACTAACCCCGGATGCTAATCTGTCTTTCAGAGGTTGAAGCGGGCTCAGTCTTAAATCTAGAGTGAAGATACTGATATCATATGAAACTAGAAAACCTAAGGAATCAATACTACCCAACCATGTCATGTTAGCATGTCAGGACGAATGCTAAATAACACTCCAAAGTTAACATTTTGGCAAGGAAAAACCGGCATGGCCATTTTCAATGGGGTCCCTTGACCTCTGACCTCAAGATATGTGAATGAAAACTCTGAGATGGACAGAGTGAAAACTGCATCTTAATAGATAAAACAGATGTTGACAAACTGCATAATCTGGAGTTGAAAAAATGTAATATATCACAATATATCACATGACAAAATATTTAAAATCGCAATAAGATCGTATCGTTACTTAAGTATCGTGATAGTATCATATCGTGGGGTCTCTGGTTATTCCCATCCCTACAAGCAGTCTGAGGATATAAACTGGCTACAGATACTGCAGACGTCAGAGCATGTTTGTCTGTCGCTACGAGTGGTTGATTTGTAGTAATAATTGCATATTTCCTTTCAGTGAAGCACCTGTTTCGTTGTAGGCTTCTGTTCACATGGCACCATGACCAGCTGTCTCCCCTCCTTGTGATACTTGCAGTAATATTTGACCCATGACACACCCAAAGCCCCTGTTGGGACAAAAAAAAAAAAAAAAACAGGTTGTCAGAGGGAATTCCAGCAAAAGCTTAAAAGTATCAAGCTTCTGCATAAACATCTAGTATACGTACATTTCTCCTGACAGTACAGATAACCCTCCATGGGCAGAAAACTGTGCATTTTACAGATCTGAGATGGGTGTTTCATTCTCTTCATCAGCTCCTCCATCTCCTCGCGAGTGCTCTCGTAGTTGTTTCTCGTCTGCGGGAAAAACCAGACAGCGCTTATGGACATCCGATTAAAGGATATTAAATCTCGCTAATGGCATCATTTTTTACACCACTCACGTTCTGCAAGCTGAGCTGCAGCTCTTGCTTGTAAGGCATGAAGTCCTGAGTCATCTCCACCGTCAGGTTGTTGAGCGTCAGAATGCTGTGAAGAAACGCCAGCACCTGTCCAACCAAAGCATGAATTACATACTTGAGACTGCTGTCGAGAAGAGCCAAAACAAAGCAAGCGCTGCCATAAAGAATGGATGTATGACCACTGGGATTTGTTTTTTATCATCCATCATCAAGTTCTCCTTCTAAAGTGCAGTGTGTATTTCCTCGATCTCTTGTTACATGCTCGTAGCCGCGAAGAGGAAGAGTGGGAGACCACAGGCAGCAGCACTCACCGGCTCCACCACATCAAACTTCTTCCTGTCCTGCACCTGATGGATCTGGTACACGTACTCCACCGACGATTCATAGAAGTTCACTCGCTCTCTGTCAAGGAGGTCATCAGCCTGTGGTAAAAAAAAAAGAAGGAAATTTCAAACTGTTTCCTCTCTCAGTTCTACATTTCACTACACAGCTGATGAATACTTGCAGTACTCCACCTCTTGAAGTTGACTCTCTTTCTTCTTGGCAGAGAGATTCAGGTGTTTGTCGACCTGGGAGTGATATTTCTCACTCTCTTTCTCGAACTTCTTTTTCTTTTCCTGCAGGACAGATGTGTTGATTGTGAAAATGGAAGATTAAATAAAGTCTTTATCTGGCACAGCTTGACTGACAAATAGTGTTTAGAAAATGTAAAATTATGAGCTGCTCTCAGAAAGTAATACGAGCAAGATTTTATGTAGATTTTATAGGCAGATTAATTAATACCAATATTTGATAGCTTAAAACATTAAATAATGTTGTCAATATTTATTTTTTTACATTAAAAAACATTTTTACAAAAGATTCCTTAAATTCTTTCAATTTTTTTAATTGTGAAGATAATATATACCGAGCAGTTTGCAGTTGAAACAATCTCTGTGGTGGTCAGACTATGTAATGGAGACACGGTGAAATCAACATATCTGCAATAGGCTAATATAACTCAGTTATTTCCCACCAGGGGGTTCTTATATAGTTGCCAAGGGGACATTTGGAGAAATTGTAGCTCAACTAATTTGATAAAATGGAAAATCCAAATAAAATAAAAAAATACATCCACTTGTTTCAATTGAGAGTGTGTAAAAACTTCTTAGCATGCGAGTAGAGGAATCTAAACAGTTAGCTAAAACAGTGATTCTCAAAGTGGGGTCCATGGCACTCTGTCAGGGGGTACGCAAAATAATTTACTATAAATTATAACATTGTGCTTTATCATTAAACAGTGCATATCTACAGTTGGGGACTATTTGTGCCAAAAAAACAAGCATATTGTGTCCATTACACCCACCCGCGTGGAAACTCTGATATGATTGTGACACATAGCAATAAGTTCATTATTTTTAAGTTGAAGCACTTACTAAAAGTCAGCCTTAGACTGGTAAATTTAAAGATCTGGATTTATTAGTAGTATGCCAATGATCAATTGCTTGAAATGTAGGCTATAAATGCTGTCCAGCTGAGTCCAAATACAATTTGAATATAATCACCCTCTGTTTTAAAGGTATATCAGTGGTATCAACAGTCAATAACATTGCAAATTTCCCTGCTTTGGGACTAATAAAGGACTATCTCATCTTAATATTGAAATGTGTTTCTGTTTATCACTATAAAACAGGTCTGAATTATTTGGGTTGAAACGTTTTAGAATACAAATAGTTCATGACATCTAAGAGTGCAAATGGTAGTAAGCATTATGCTTTATCAGTGTTACGGTTAAAAGGGGGTCCTTGGAAAATTCTCTCCCCTGTAAGGAGTCCCTGGCCCCAAAACGTTTGAGAACCACTTAGCTAAAAAAAAATCATAGTTGAAATAATAAACTGAAGGTAATGAATAGACAGTTCAAATAATTAAGTACATTTAATTCATAACCTGATTAAATAATTAGCTTAAGATAAACAAATATAGTTAACTAAAAGTAATTGACAATTGGTTAAACTGGACACCTAAAAGTAACCGATAAATCTCCTCTCCTAGTGGTAGCCTTATGACTGCAAACTTGACCAAACCGACCTAAAGATATAGTTCTTTAACGTCCAGTTTAAAATCAGTTCAAACAATCACATTTGAAACATGACAGCTGGTGCCGATGATGAGGTTCTTGAGTTCATCTGATAGGGCTTTGGGAGTCAGACAAAAAAGGTTGGGGACTAATCTAGTAAATTTTATTTTGAACATTTTCACTGTGTGAAATATTGTCTTCTTTCTAGAACATTGTTCACTCACATCTACTTTCTCATTGTAAAGGACATTACACCCCCTTTTCTCTTATTGAGAAACCCCTGATTTTCTTAACCAGTTCGTTATTAGTATTGTTGAATTGGATAGTTATTGTCATTATTTATTATTTTAAAAGCGGCCAAATACATATTCTTCTGAATAAGCTGCCGTAGTTATTGGAACAATCAAAATAAGTCGTTGAATTGGATTAGATTAGATTGTTTTTCAAAATATGATTTTAATATGAATTCATTTTCCAAGTCATCTACAGTAGGACCTGTATATCTCATGTACATTTCGATTCTTGCGGATTAAGTTAACATCAACACAGCAGCGAGACTTACAAAAAGCAGCTGGTTAATAAATACACCGAGGGAGAGAAACCCTCTTTTGAACACCGGAGCGCAACCAGAACGAAACTCAAATGTCATTGTGAATAATCAAGGGGATCTCCCGCAGAGTTTCCTGATGATTTTAAAAGCAGAATAAATCATTGGTGAAGGAGCGACACAGGGGGTTGGGGTCACCTTATGAAAACATGAGCTGTTCTCAACTACAAAACTGCTTTCAACAAAATATCTTTAAAGACTCAAAGAGGAAGAAGAGACTCATAAACGGGTTCATGTTTCACACATTCATTCATAAATAGATTTTGGGAAGTACCTCCTAACAACCTGTTTGGTCTGTGTAAGGACGGTTTTACATGTTGTAGAATGATTTGACTCTCCATGCATAGCAACAGCAGAACAGTGCTGACTCCAGAAAGGACTACTTTTGCCACATTCAGAGGAATCAGTAAAAAAAACACTCACTTTTGTAAGTCCTATTTGCTCCTTTCTGAACTTCTCCAACGGCTTGATAAGCAGATCAGAGGCGTTCTGAACCTGGACGGGAAAACATGGAGCAGCCGTTACTGCGGTGCATTTCTACACGCAAACACACATACTGTATTGCCATATGTAGGACACACTCTTTCACACAGTATGTTTGTAGATAAATTGTTATCTGTGGGGCACCAACGTGTTGAAAAGACTTTAAATATCTCAAGTGTAAGTCGTGAAAATGTGTTGTTCATAATAATGCTGCTCTTCCGCACCATCGCAAGCACAATTGACCAAATGACGTCCAGTTTTTGAATTAGATCTGTATCTAGAAAACCCAGTCTAACAGGAACTGCTGCTCCTGCTGCCAGGAGTTAATTGCTGACGCGTACAAGGATGAAACAAAGATTGAGTTTATCTGGCTTTGTCAAAAAGGAGAGATGTGCGAAAACTTGTGCGTAATAATAACATAAATTAGGAAAATGAAAGCAAATGGGTTAAAAGTAGGGCTGTCAATCGATTCAAATATTTAATCGTGATTAATTGCATGATGTCCATGATTAATGTGTGATTAATCGCAAATTAATCGCACATTTTTCATCTGTTCAAAATGTACCTTAAAGGGAGATTTGTTAAGTATTTAATACTCTTATCAACATGGGAGTGGGCACAAATGCTTGCTTTATGCAAATGTATGTACATATTTATTATTCAGTGTGCTGACTTGCCTCAAAACTGCATGTGATTATCATAAAGTGGGCATGTCTGTAAAGGGGAGACTCGTGGGTACCCAGAGAACACATTTACATTCACATATCTTGAGGTCAGAGGTCAAGGGACCCCTTTGAAAATGGGCAAGCCAGATTTTCCTCGCCAAAATGTAGCGTAAGTTTGGAGACTTATTTATCATTCTTTGAAACAAGCTAGTATGATATGGTTGGTACCAATGGATTCCTTAGGTTTTCTAGTTTCATATGATACCAGTATCTTCACTACAACCTCTGAAAGATTAATTCGATTAAAGCATTAAAGAAATTAGTGGCGTTAAAACGATTTTGCATTAACGTTTTATTATCGTGTTAACTTTGACAGCCCTAGTTAAAATACAACAGACACCATAAATAAAATATTCAGTATTTATAGTATAATAACATGTGAAATAACAGCATCAGAAGTGATTAAAAAAAGGAGTATGAAAGTGTACCAGCATGCAGGCAATATAGAACCATTATTTACAAAAAGGGAACAAGAAAACCAAGAGGGGAAGTGATAGCCTAATAATGACCAGCATTCCTCTCACAAGCAGACACAATGCCACGCAGTGCATCTAGGTGGGTGCATGTGTCTTGTGATAGAATATTCCAATTACCAGAGACAGATGGAATATCGACTATAACAATAAAGTGTTGTTTTTGCATCATAACAAACAGGAAGTTAGTTATCCATAACAGAATGTGTCAAAGATTTCCTGTGTGGTGGTCTAATCTTTAGTGCAGGATACGTTAGTGTGGTTTCTAATGTCTAAGGAGGAGGATGCAGTGTCAGCGTGGAGGAAGTCGATAACCCACCAGCATCATTCTGTCGTGCTCCACTTCCTGCAGGAGTCCGGCAAACTCCTGGAACGACTGAGCTGGGGGATGAAAACACAAAGATGATGACGACCGGAGTAAAGACATCGCGCATTCTTATCTTAAGTGTCTGACGCAGGAAACACAATTTGGAAAAGATTAGAATTAGAATAGACTTTATGATGATAATATTTCCAGCTATTTTTTTATGCACATTTGTCATTAAGCTCTGAGGCAGAGGTTTTTCCAAACCATTTTGTTTCCTGATTCCTCACATTTCATGCTGTGAGGAATTACCAAGACGTGGCTGCCAAAACATTTTCCTCTCTGCTGAGGTCAAGTCTTTTTTTAACAGCTTGTTCTGATGTAAAAAAAATATTTTTCCAAACTGTATAAGTAAACAAAGGCATGAAATGTTCTGTAAGTTCTCTGAAAGTCAGTTCATCATCATGACTTTAACAAGCAGTAAACATTAAATCTGCATTATCTTACCGATGTTTATCTCATCATCTGTTAGGGAGTCACCGATGACGTCGTACTGGAACATGCTGAGAGTCTGGGAGAACTTCTGAACTGCCAGAGAATAGCCTGTAATAAAAAAACAAACATTTAGTCCTTTTGAAAAAATCTGAATGGAGTTCCAAATACAACTATGATTATCAACAATTTACGATTCTTTATCATTTAAATTCAACCCAACTCTCGTAAAACTTTAAGCGCAGTTCAGGATTATTGTAACTGCCGTTTTTCTTTTTTTCTCTGGTAGGAAAGTCTAAAGTATGAAAGACCTCCTTGGCAGGGTTCATCAGCACAACAGCAGCCAGTATGCATTATTTTATCCCTGCTTAGTCAGGGTTTTTATTACCAAAACAAAACCGTCTGTCAGATCAATACTGTAGGGCTTTTTGCATGAGGAACTTGGCTGATGTACCTAGTATCATATTCTAAAAGCTTCCTTAAGTCCGTCTTCGTGTAATGGAACAGTTTTCAACCTTCTGTCATTTCACATGTTTTTTTTCCATCAACAAATCATGTGTTGTTTATTTTGGATTCTTGCTTTAATAATGGCTTTTTATAGGACTTTTATTGTAGACAAAGTGCAGGGCAGAACACATATTTCATAGCTCTTTACAGCTGGAGATCAGTGTTTAATGTGGAAAAGATATGTGACTTTCAATCAGTGCTCGAGGTGGGCCGGTACTCACGGTGCGCAGTACCGGCAATTCATCATTTTACTCTGCAGTGCTGGTGTTTTTGGCCTCATAAACAGTATGAACATAAAAACTATGTGGAGAGAAGAGAAGAATTAAATGTCCAGATGAAGGCTGTGATATGTATAAATAATAAAATAATCCTTTAATTGGTAATAATAATGGTCAAAAATGATGTAAAATTGCATAGTTTCAAGTCAAAAACCTTACAATTTTCTTGGGGGACGGTTCCTAAACCCAATATCTCTGAGTACCTTTTATTCACTGTAGAAATTCAGAATGTGTCCCTTTATCCTGCTGTATAATATGTAGGAGCATCCTGACTGTCTGGGACACTGCTCCTAAAACCTGAATCTATAGCTCACACCTCAGCTCTGCATGCATACCTGCCTGTGTGTCTGGCTGGCTGCTGTTGATTCCAGACTATAGACATCCTATAATATGTTATAGAGCGATACAACAAATAACACAGGAAAGCACTTGAAGTATTAACACTATACACAAACACACCACCTTAACCCTATAATGTTCCAGTTGGGATATTATTGGAGTATTATAGGCCTACTATAGAATATGCATAGCCCTAGTATAATAATATAACAATAAAATCACAGCTGATTGTGACTGACACAGTATAATATGCTTAAAGAAATAATGACTAAATAGGAGTCAGTCGCAAGAAATTGCTGATGCCGGCTGATACACATGCCAACATGTGAATAAAAGGAGTACTGGCACTTTCAATGAATATCTCTTGGTGCAGTTGACCCCAACAAGAGCACTCGTGACCTCTGGCTATTCTGTGGACTGAATATACAGTAGGACCCTCTGCAGCACTGTCTGCAGCTACAGCACCTACAATGACAGTCTGTCTACGAGGTGAAAAGCTGCTCACTGCTGATTTGGACAGCTGAATGGGATCTTAACAGTGTTTCTCCTTCATGGGTGCCACACTGACCCAAATATACACATCTAGTGTGTGCTGTCATACTGGCCCTGGTCCAAACTACCAGTGGTGGGACTGGTCCCACTCTACAAGCAGCAGCAGAGAGATGACATCACACAGAGAGGAGAGAGGTGGAGAAGCAACACAAGAAGACAGCTGTTGTGTTATTTTGGGAACAAACAGAGCCGGTCATCCTGCACATCTGTGCCTGATCTATGGCCTTTCAGAGGGGGCTGTTTGGTCCTCTCCCAGGGGAGCACTAGCACCTCCTTCCCACCTCCCACCTCCCACCCACACTGATCCTGCAGGCCCTTCAAAAGGCCCCACTGATGCTGATCCTCAGTCACACCACTATATCCGCTAGCACTGTGTAAAACTACTAAGAGAGATCTTCTGCTTACCTTTGATAGTAGTGATCACACTGTTGCCATCTTTGATCAACTCTTTGAGGAACTTGCTGGTCCTCTCCAGCTCCACTTCATAGCACTTGAGAGTCTCTCTGAACTCCGGACTGTCCAGATAGCAGTCGCTGAACTCCAGAGGAGGATGCCCCATCTTCTGGACAGCTGGCTTTCACACAATAGAAACACTGAGTTGGTTCTAGTGAGCCACGCAGCCTCCTGTACGCTCGTCTACCGCACACTACCGCACACTGCTCATAGCTGCTCAGTAGAAGCGACTCCTCACTCCCGTATGTCTAAGTGGAGCAGGAACCATGGTGTCCGTGAGAGCCTGCTGCTGCTGGTCAAGTATGAAGTGCACTAAACAGCGAAGAGGCTCCCTTTTTTATTCACTTCCCTGTTTTCCTCGTCTGACGCGGTTTAAAATGCAATTTAGTCGTCTCCTAGTCCTAGTCCTCTTTACCACTTTTTCCTTGTTGCGGTGTCGTGATTAGCAGAGCGGCTAGAATTCATTTGGAAGCGTCCCATTCTGAAATACTTCACCCTTTCATGAAACCTCCTTCCATCCTTTACCGTGGTTTGAAATCGATTTTTAATTTGTAAAGTTAACAGCACCCTATTAAACCACTTAATATGTGTTAGTAAATAAATATATTTTCAAACAGAGGTATCATACACGCCCGTTAAGCCCCACATCTTTACAAAGAGCGTAACACAGAGCTGAATGGGACGTAACCAGCTGGCTACAGACTCACTAAAAACTTCCCCTTTTCCACACCCAAGAGGTTCTTAAAGGGGCTGCTGGACAGTTGCTGTATTGTGCCGACGATGCTGCATTCAGGTACTGTCGGAAATCTGCACAGTTAGGATGCTGAAGTCATTAATGGGCCAAAACAAATTGGTAATAATTACAGGGAAAGCAGGAGTGAAGGAAAAATAATAGCGCCCTGGTTATACATATGTTATAAATAAATAAATAAATAAATAAATACATTTAAAAGAAGGAGAAGCACAAAAATATACAATCTGAAGGAGATTACATTGTGCTTTATATTGCATTTATTTTAGATATACAATACATTATGCCCACAGTCCGCATCTAATCAGCTGATAGAATAAAGACAAGTTTCTACATATTTTCTTGAGGTGCAGTGGTCACTTAAAGCAGTGGTTCCCAACCCACAAATGGTCATAAAATAAATCTGAGGGGTCACAAGATGGTGAAAAAAACTAAAATATTTCTCTTTGTAATTCTGCTGCATAAAAATCAGGTATTTTAATTTGGAATTTCTAATACCCTTTTTCCCACTGTGAATTACTGTATAATTTTAATCTTAGAAACATAGACTGTATATAAGAAGTGGACGTAGTCACCATAACGTCACCCATTGGTTTATGGACTGCCGTTTTGAAACTTTGAATTCTGCATATTGGCCGTCGCCATCTTGTTTTTTTGAAACCAGAAGTGACACGAGAGGGTGGAGCTAAGTACAACCGAACGCTGAATGAGACATTTTCAGACGACCAAAAAGGTTATAATAAACTTCCATGAACTGAAAACACACTGTGAATGAGTTAAAGTGATAAGACGAAAACACGGACAACTCCTAGACCGGACAACGCCGTGGTAGCGACCTGTCAATTACAAGGTTGCCCCGCCCGAAAGCAGACCTTGCTTTATTGTCTATTTTATTCTAAATGGGACCATAATTGACTAAACGAACATCATGCTGTATTGAAGAAGTCTTAAAACTAGCGATTGAGACCATAAAGTCATGTTTACAATGTTTACTGAGGTAATAAATCAAGTGAAAAGTAGGGTCATTTTCTCGTAGACTACTATACAATCAGATTTCATTTTACAACCAGAGGAGTCGCCCCCTGCTGGCTATTAGAAAGAATGCAAGTTTAATGCACTGCAGGATTGGCTTCACTTTTCAGGTTTCCCACTGCTTAAAAAGTAATTGAATAAAACAAAGGTGTAAAAAAATACTTTTTGGTTGAACTAGTCACAAGCAGTTGTTGCAAGTGGACATTGCTTTATTTTAAGGGATTGCAAGCCTGAAAGGTTGTGAACAACAAGGTTAGAAAAGTGGGTTTATGATCAGAAACAGGAAGAAATACCACCAATGGGGTGCTCTTGAGCAAGGCCATCAACCCTCAACTGCTGCAGTGACCAACAGATCAGGCTCTGGTTGTAATGGGCAGCTTCTCGTGTGAATGTGGACGTCCTTGAATACATGAAATAAAGGTTCAGATTGCTTATATCTTTATAGGTCTTTAGTCGAAGCTACTGTAACGCTTTGTGTTGGATGAAAATAAATTTAGTTTTCAAAGCAGCTCACCATACAGACACACCTGCACGGACACATTAATGTGTGGGGCCCTGAACATATCATGTGGTTATTCTGCAGTGAGTCAGGTCACACCTGCATGTGACTGGGTGTGTGTTAATATAACTGGTCTGTTCACAGCAGGTAGCTTCACCAGACTTAGTTTACACAGGAGTGGCCCTTACAGCACACACCTACAATAATCCTGCCAGATTTTTAGATTTACACAGTGGAAACATCAATGTAAAAACTATGTCATCACACACTACTATTACTACAATATTATTATAATAACAAAAGTATTAAGGTCATTTGTCTCAATTGAGTACCACTTTAGGAATATCAAAGAAATATCAAGATGTGTCTGAAAATGGACATGATTATTGATCACTGCATGATGACAAATGTTGTGTAATGACTTGACAGATCTGCAGGCATGTTTGTGTCGTGAGAGGCCTGTGTTGAGGTGTTGCACTTGAGGAGAGTAGAGTTGGATCACTGAACAAACTGCCGTTGGTCACTTTCTCAAGACTGGATTACCTTCTGCAGAGTAAGAGAAGCAAAATGTTGCAGTAAGTGTTAATGACCTCCAGATGTCATTATTCAGACTGAACTGAAGCAGGGGACCACAGTTATCCTGCAAACACACACACTGTTTTAAATGCTTTATTTTGTATCCAGTTACATCACAATTATGCAGCATTCAGTCATTTATATCTTCGCTTATTGATATTTGTAAAAGGGACTGGTACTTTATCAGTTTATCTGAAAAAGCTTCATCCGTGTACAGGTCTCTCATTTACAAGAACAACACGAGGAGTGTTAGAAATGTTGCAGAACAGGTCATGAGAGATTTTAAGTCATCTTGGAATCCCACAGGAATGTTTGCACACAATGACATCCCTTAACAACGACACATGTCTAACAGCAGCAGCAGTTAATGTCGACAACATGGTCATGTCATGTAGTATAGATGTATAGATAGTATTCAGTGGTGGAAGAAGTACTCGGATGATTTTCTTAAGGAAAAGTATATACCACAGTGTAGAAATTCTCTGTTACAAGTGCTGCATTAAAAACTTTATGTAAAAGTAACAAAATTATTAGCATCAAAATATACTTAAAGAACCGAAAATAAAAGTCTTCATTATGCAGAAAAATACATATTATATTATTGGATTATAATTAGTGATGCATTAATGTGTTCATCACTTCAATGTTGCAGCTGGCGAAGGTGGAGCTAATAATTACTTTACATACTGCGGGGTAGCTTAACCTATAATAATATATCCTAACGTATCAGTTGATTTGTATTTTTTTTATCAATAATTTAAATCAGCAAATTAAACAGTAACTAAAGATATCAAATAAACGTAGTGGTGTAAAAAATACAATATTTGCCTCCAAAAAATAGTTGAGTAGAAGTATAAAGCAGCATAAATAGAAATACAAGTACCTTAAAATTGTACTTGAGTAAACACGCAATGTGTGCAACTAGTGTTGATCAGAGTCAGAATGCATCAAACAATGCAGATGTTTTTTTCCAGTCTAAGCTTAACCTGACTCAAACCAAATTTTATTCACATCCCAGACACTGACATCCGATTGAATTATTGTGCAGTTTATTAGCCCGAAAGTGACATTTTGCTTGCATTTGATACTGTTGATCATAATAATTTGTTTTAAAAAAAACTGCTTTCCATTGGTTTTGATGATTCTGCTTACTGCTGGTTCAGATCACATCTTTCTGCTAGAATTCAGACTGTTGTTGCCAATAGCTTCAAATCAAGTCCACACAGTTGATAAAGGTGTCCCGCAAGGGTCAATATCGGGACCCCTGCTATTTATGCACATAAATAATTTCTATTTTCAAAATCAACATTGCAGTGTCCATTTTGATGCTTACAACCTATTCTATTAATCAGAGAGCTTGTTCTAGACTCCGTAAAGCGTAAGAGCATGATAAATACTTACGGTTTTGGCTAGATATCAGAAATAGAGCTAGTTGTCTCACCGGCTGCTGACGAGGCTGATTGAGACTGACTGTAGTTAGCTGTGATTATGACTATAGCCATGGGATGACATAGCTTTGGCTGTTGCTGTCGCCGTGATTGGCTGTAGCCATGGCTGTGCTTTGGTTGTGATCATTATGGCCGTGACACATTAGTTATGGGTGTACTACATGCAGGTTGTACAGTATATGTGCAGTGAATTGACATGGTTGCTGGCTGTAACGAAGTTGTAATGAAGCTACTGTATACCTGAATTCTGGTGTTTTTGTTACACATCTGTTATATCTGATAAAAGCACCGCAGGTTCAAATCTCAATAATTGTATCCACAGTGGCAGCTTCAACCAGCACAGCCAGGCAGAGCAGCTGCAGCTTTTTCATGGAAAAGTAGGCGGAAATGTGTTTTTTATAGTCAGTCACAATTGTGAGCGGTGGGTTAACGTGTTTTATTTACAATTTATAGACTTAATTAACACATTTCTTCTATACAGTCATTAAAATTCTTACATATCCCGACCCAGATATTGACCATAACCTGTATGTAAGAAGTGGACATAGTTACCATGACGTCAACCATTGGTTTGTAGATTGCGTTTTAAAGCCTCGAGTTTGGCATTTTTGCCGTCGCCATCATGTTTTTTTAGCAATTAGAAGGGACACGAGAGGGTGGAGCTAAGTACAACCGGACGCTGAATGAGACGTTTCTATACGACCAAAATGTTACAATTAACTTTCATGAACTGAAAACACACTGGGAAAGGGTTAATGTTGTAAGACGAAAACATGGACAACTCCCCAGACCGGACAACACTGTGGTGTTACCTGTCAATCCCAAGGTAGCCACTACCTAAAGCATCCCCTGCTTTATGGGCTATTTGACTCTAAATGGGACCATAATTTACTAAATGAACATCATGCTGTATTGAAGAAGACTTGAAACTAGCGATTGAAACCATAAACTGATGTTTAATCAAGTGAGAAGTAGGCTCATTTTCACATAGACATCTATACAATCAGACTTCTTTTCCTGCTGAAATAATGCAAGTTCAAGGCACTTCCACATTGGCTTTGGGTGCGAGGGAAAGCAAAATTTACTGTGAGTGAACTTTAGTTACTTAAAGGTACAAAGTAAAAATGCTTGAATGGATTTTGTGGAAATGCTTCAATACATATTTATTATTTTAAGTTATGTAGAAGTACTCCAACACATCACACCGCTAATGAGGTTATTCGGTTTCAAAAAACGAGCCATTAATCCCACAGGAATACGTCAAACTTTGGTCCCATGGAGGACAGAGTGAGCAGGTTGAGTCGGTGATTCGATATTAGGCGGGCAGCAACAATGTGGATGTAAAGGCTGAGGAGAAAAGCTAGATGATTATTATGATAACAAACTCATGTTCTCTTATCTTAAGATTTTATGGGTCACTCTTTGTTGTAGACCTTTAAGTTTTACTCCATATTGCGTCAAAAACACCCTCCACTTCCCCTGCAGAACACAGCACAATGAGGACGTGAGGACAGACTGCAGTCCCCACACAGATTCCTCAGCTGGGCAGAAATTAAACCGTTTGATCTGAACTCTGAAGCCGTTTGTTTGGTGTCTCTAAATGGGGCTATTGTATGCAAATATGGCGCACAGAAGCATATGACCTCTCCAGTGCAGGGCAGTGGCTAGTGTGAGGGGAATCATTAGCAATGCAAAGTCATGGTGCTCTGATACTCTTGTTCACAGTCACAGATTGAAAAAAAAAATCTGCTAACGTAAATGTTTCTGGATGTGCTTTATACCTAACTACAGCTGAGGGTAAGTCTGCTTCAGTTCTAACTCTGTTATCAGGTCATATAGATGAGGACAAGATAGTTTTCAGTGTGTTCAGATGGTTAAATCTGCGTTTATGGGTAGTTTATACTTTACTGTTATGTCTCAACTTGGCTGATGAATTTGGAAAATGTGTGTATATACAGTTAAGAGTTACAGATAAAACTGTGACACTCCAGCAAGTATGAGTTTCTAAAAAAATGTCAAAGAAAAAAATGCCTTTCTCATGGTGATAATCAAACAAAATGCTATTTATTTCGCAATCCCTAAGTCATGTTTATGTATAGCTATATAGCCGGTCATGAAGTCGAATTTTCAGATTCTCATCATAAGTTTATAACCAGAAAATATCTTCTCTAATGCACATCAAAACACTTTGAGACCACAAATTATATTCCCACCAAGAATTAAAAGCGTTACAGACACTGTTAGGTTTTGGCACAGATGCCCACTTTGCATGCTACACCATGGCGACTGGTGAAAGCATGTCACATGACGCACGGTGCCAGACTTCAGTGTTGCACTCTTAAGTGGCCTGCCAACTGCAGAGGGGGGCAGAGAGGCATCCTTCTTCTCTGGATTCACATCCATGCCAAACCAGCGGGTCAACATTTTCCTCCACGCTGCCTCCTATGCCTCTTACACCTCCTGCTGAGCCGGGTAACAACTCTGACATTTATACTAGACTAGAAATTCAAACATGTTGGGGGCACAGGTCAACCAATAATGATCAGCACACAGGAGATCAAAAATGTTGGATGCTTTGTTGCCTTGAAATTAATTCTGGACTTGGAAAAAATAGGATTTACTAATGTGGTGGAAAGAAGAAAAAGTAGATTACTTTAGATCCAAGCATCCAAAGTGCTCTAACCTAAGTTAATTTTGAGTGTACTAGTTTCTATAAAGGTACAGTATGATGTGAACTATTATTAGCACTAAATTTGTTTATTTTTTTTAATTTGTAGTTATGTTTGTAAGTTTTCTTCTAAATACTTGCTTAGCTTCTTTAATAATCTTTCAATCTCTTGAGTCTCTGGTCATCACTGGAAAAGCCGGATGGACAACAGAAGTTTGGGAGTTGAAGCTGCAACCTTTTCACTGTGAAGCTGCAGTGATTATTTTCATTGTCGATTAATCTGCAGATTTTTTCGATTATTCGGTTAATCGCTATAAGAAAATATTGAAAAATGGCAATTCCTCAAGTCCAAGGTGACCTCCTCAAATCGCTTGTTTTATTCGACCAACGGCCCAAAGATATTTAGTTTATCACGTATAAGACAAAGAATATCAGCAAATCCTCACAATTGAGAAGCTGGTTCGGTATTTTTGCTTGAAAAATAGCTCAAAATAGTAGCTGATAAATCAGTCAGCTAATTTATTACTCATCTAATTATTTCAGCTCTTATGTAGTCTGTTTAAACTATATTAAAATCTGCCGTGACTGAGGGGCCAGCTTTGACCATACTTGTCGATATAAGACAAAATAGCACTACTTCATTATAAGTAAAGATGTTAAGCTGTTTTCAAGGGATTTTTTTCAGCAATTAAAGCGAGAATATACTTAAAATGAAAAAGAATATGTTTTCTCCATTTAACTTAACATTTACATTTAACTAACAGTAACCTCTTTGATACATTCTGCAAAAAATGTATACATTTAATAAGAAAGTTATTAGCGTAAGAAAAAAAGGTTATTAACATTTTTCAACAATTAGTTTTCAAGGTATCTACTAATCAGGAGCTGCATTAAGGTTATGCTGTATTAAGTGAAAACAAGAACAAATTATTTTTAATAGAAGTGTGACAATTTGAGACATATTTGGGGAAGGGGATGTTATTTTAAATACAGTTTGGATTTAAAGCTAAACACGGCACTGACCTATGTATATATGCATTAAAGGAAATTGTAAACAAATATAGAGGTAAAAATTCATCAGTTTTTATGTGTTTTATCGATGCTTCTAAAGCTTTTGACCGTGTTAATCATAGAAAGTTGTTTATTAAATTTAGTCAAACAGGGGTGCCCAATTACATTGTGAGAATCCTGGCTTACTGGTATGCTCACCAGACTATGCAAGTAAAATGGGGCAACAGTGTCTCAGCCTCATTTGGGGTTAGCAATGTTGTCAGACAAGGGGGAATTTTGTCCCCAGTTCTTTTTAATTTATATATTGATGATCTCTCCATGCAATTGAAAGCCTGTAATACTGCGTGCATGATTGGAAATACTTTAGTGAACCATATCATGTATGCTGATGATCTTGTGGTCTTTAGTCCAAGTAGCGCTGGTCTTCAGCAGCTCCTTAATGTATGTTCTGTGTATGGTGTGGAACATGATATCCAATACAATGCCAGTAAGAGTGTAGTCTTGACCTGTATAACGAAGGAGGACAAATGTCTAAAATTTCCAGACTTCAAATTGTCTGATAACAATCTTTGTGTCTGTAATAAGGTAAAATATCTTGGACATTTCATTACTGAAGATATGACAGATGATGATGATATTTATAGGCAATGCCGCAAGATGTACGTACAAACAAACATTCTCTTACGGAAGTTTAGTATGTGTTCAGATAGAGTGAAGATGTCTCTGTTCAGGGCATATTGTACACCACTATATAAAGCCCATTTGGGGTCAAACTATAAAAAAGCGAGCTTACAGAGACTTCAGGTCGCATATAATGATGCAATGAGAATATTACTAAAAAGACAGAGATGTTCCAGTGCAAGTGAAATGTTTGTGTCTGCAGGCATAAATACTTTTCAAACTTTATTAAGAAATCTCACGTACAAATTTATATGCCGGCTTAATCACTCTGAGAATGACTTAATCTTGCGGTTGTCTAACATCAGATTTAGCACTACACGGTACCAATCACAGCTGTGGAGGCACTGGTATAGTTCTTTATATGTTATTGATGTATGCATATATATTTTTAATATTTATATTTTTAATATCTTTTAATCATTACTTTTTATAGTGCTTCCTGTACTGCAATGTATTATATGTGATGTATTGTTGTTGTTTTTTCTTTATTCTTATCTGGACCTTGAGTCTGCAATAAAGTTTGAATTGAATAAAATATGTAGGAAAACATGGTGGCGGATGCTGGGTGGTCAGTTAGTGATGCAGTCGGCAAATTTACACAATACAAAATTATACTCAGATATTATGATATACCAGCTAAACTTTAAAAATTGGCCGTACTGTTATTCCAATTACTATCAGAGGTGTAAAAATGAACAAGGTATGTTGATTCATTTAATGTAGGAATGTTTTTTTGTTTCTCCTTTTATGAAATGAGTAATCACAAGTATTGGAGAGGGAGTGGTTGCAAAATATTATTATTATTAATAATAATAATAATAATAATAATAATAATAATAATAATAATAATAATAATAATTATCGAGGGAAGTTTGGTTTCATTTTTGTAATTTATACAAAAAAAGACACAAAATAGGAGGGCAATACTCAGATTTTTACTGTGAAAATGTTGTATTTATGTTGTATTTTATTTGTACTTTTATTTATGTTAATCTGTTTATGTTATTTTTTCTATTAGCTACTTTTATGTGCTCAACTGATTTGTTCTGTTTATTCTGCTCCATATTCCTCAGTGATTTAGTGTAGGTTTGTTTTGTCTTGTGTTGCATTATGTTCTTTTTTTTATTAGAAAAGCTTAAATTACAAAAAAAATAAAGTCATATTCAGCAAAATATTCTCTCAGCTGTTGACCCTTTGGTGTGTTCTCCATCAGACCCGGAACCGAAGATGAACTGGGCATCATTTTATGCCGTCATCAGCGGTGTGAACAGACACTCCACAGGCATCGGTCGCATCTGGCTCTCTGTCCTGTTCATTTTCCGTATCCTGGTTCTGGTGGTCGCGGCGGAGAGCGTGTGGGGCGACGAGAAGTCCGGCTTCACCTGCAACACCCAGCAGCCGGGCTGCAACAGTGTCTGCTATGACCACTTCTTCCCCATCTCCCACATCCGCCTCTGGGCGCTCCAGCTCATCCTGGTCTCCACCCCCGCCCTCCTGGTAGCCATGCATGTGGCCCACCGCCGCCACGTCGACAAGAGGCTCTACAAACTGTCGGGGCGGACCAACCCCAAAGACCTGGAGCAGATAAAGACCCAGAAGATGAAAATCTCAGGGGCTCTGTGGTGGACGTACGTCATCAGCTTGATGTTCCGTATTGTCTTTGAGGTCACCTTTATGTATCTGTTTTATATGATCTACCCCGGTTACAAGATGATCCGGCTGGTGAAGTGTGACTCGTACCCTTGTCCCAACACGGTGGACTGCTTCGTGTCGAGGCCCACAGAGAAGACTGTCTTCACCGTGTTCATGCTGGCTGCGTCGGGGGTTTGTATTTTGCTCAACATCGCGGAGGTGGTCTTCTTAGTGGGGAAAGCCTGCAGTAAGCAACTGCAGACTGCTGGAGTCTCGACTATGGGGGCTTGGATCCAAAAGAAGCTCTGCTCGTACTAACAAAACACAGATTTCATACCTGCACAAAGGGACATATATGTGACCTTAGATCCAGGTAACGGCCATTGATTTAAAGGGACTGTTTGTAAGAATCAGAAATGCTTGTTAACAGCGACACCTGTGGCCGTTAAGTCAACAAAAGTCAGCGTCGGGCTCGAGCTTGTGCTCGCTCTAAATAGACATGAATGAGCATCGCTCAAAACAGTGAGGCGACACACGTCAGCTAAAACCACAATATCACTCTATATGCTTGGCAGTAATGTTAGCTGACCAGACGAAGGTCTCCCCATGAATCAATGCTGATCCTAGTATTGGCTTTTCCTGCTTCAGCCTCCCAACCGCGGTCGGAGGGAGACACCAGCACCCGGTCAGAGACGATAACGTTTCTCGCTGCGGAGCCCCGTCACTTCACAAGACACGGAAAAACTCTGTTGGTCTGGAGGAGCTGCAGCATTTATTTCTGCACAAACGTCCACTGTACATTCACTAGATATTCTCAGAGCTAAACTAACTCTTCTGCAGTGTGTAGTGTGCTCGCATGCACGTGAGGTGGAGCGAGCTGTGAGTGAAGGCAAGCAGGCAGGCAGAGGAGCAGAGGAGCAGAGTACAGCAGAGACTCCGGCCCTGGAGACCAAAGCTACGGTCTCCCACGCGTCCTCCGACCGCGGCCAACACTGTTTCACAAGACAGGCTTCACTAGATATAACTTTGCGGTTTTGGTGCTTCTGTGTAGTTTGTGTTGGAGTCTTGTCTGAACAGCGTAACCACACACGAGCGCACGTGCATATACGAGTGCCGAGCGTGCATATGCGAGCACCGAGCGTGCATAGCGCGCATGGGACACCGACCCGGGTGATTTATACATGTTAGAAGTTACAAACAGTCCCTTTAACTTGTGAGTAAGGTGCATATAATATATTGTAAATCGCAGTTTGATATGATTAGTGGTTTATAATCTCAGTGACAAAGCATTCGATGCCAAAGTGGGGAAAAAGTAGTGTTCAAGCAACACATTGTGTTCTCACCAGACTTAAGATAATACTTCAAAGAATACCCACAGGAACTACTGCCTTGAACCTAAAAACTTGATACAGCAGCACTTTGTACTGACATAATATAATAGCTTGATGTTAGTCCAATAAAGATCAATTAAGTAACATTTATGAAGAAATATTCCAACTGACCACATTATATGCTTTCATTGTCATGGACTTTGACATCCACAATGGTGGACTTTGATTTTGATGAAGATTTTTGGTGTTGAAAAGAAAAAATTATATCATGAAATGTGACACATGCTATTCAAGATCATCAGAGAAATGTGCCAGAGTACGGAGTAGTAATATTTGGGGCATTCTAATTTATAATATTCTATTCATCAAATATGATCATGCTTTTGCCTAAATCACCATGAATTGAATCTAATGGACTGGAGGATTTATGTTTTTTTCCGTAGCTGTTATTAGTGAGATGTTGTACTAATACATGGAAAACATGTTAAATCATTGACAGTGTTTGTTTAATATTGGTTAAATGGTTCCTTTAGATATGAACAAAGCATTAACTCACATCAAAAAACTTGAATTTCAATCTTTTTTTTCCTGAAATGTACTAGTGATTGCTAAATATGTTATTTAACCCTTGTGCCTCACTAGGGACATTTTTGGCTTTTTGAGTTTTATTTTTTGATAATTTTGACAGCTATTAATGTATGGCATATATTTTGACAAGGGTGTGAGTTTTTTTTATTTTGGAAGGTCAATCATGGCTCATAATAATAATAATAATAAAAATTCTGTAATAAACTGTGTAGCCAAAATACAAACACCTTAGGACAAAAATGGCCCCATGAAACCCATTAAAACTAAAAAATTTACACGGCCATTACATCATAAAATCGTTCATTTTACTAGGCTTTCAATCTAGAGCCCAGGCTTCAAAATTGTAGTTTTACTATTTTCCACCACATTGAGCCATTTTCTCGCATTTGCCCTATGGCGCAAATACATGCTATTTTCCTGGTTTCCACCTGGTTAATGCTACTGTATTATGCAGCACTGCAGTGTTTGATGCAATGCATCAAAATCAATATTGCTGGTAATCAATGGCATATCACAGACTGTGAACATTTTTTTTTATAAAATATATTATATTTATGAAACAAAAATGTATTTTAGCATTTAGTATACAAAAATGGTTACATTTTTTTTTTCTCATAAAAACCAACAGTGGTGTTAGGTAAAAAAAAAGGCATTTAAAGGGTCAAAATTATGAAAAGGAATTAATATTTGGTAGTTAGTAGTGGATGTGTGGGTGTGTTTGTGCTTTAGAACGTAACCACCGTGAAACAATCAGACAATAACGTTTTATTTTTCTGATTCA
Source organism: Sebastes umbrosus (assembly GCF_015220745.1). Lineage (NCBI taxonomy): Eukaryota > Metazoa > Chordata > Actinopteri > Perciformes > Sebastidae > Sebastes > Sebastes umbrosus. The sequence goes on from NC_051285.1 coordinate 20,078,363, forward strand.
CTGCTTTGTTCTCGCTAATGCTGCTCCCTCTCTTCATTCACTGTATTGCTAGCTCGACCACCGCTTCGCTCTCTCTAGCTCGTTGAGCCAGGGAAGAGGGGTCAACTTTGAATGCTGTAACAGCAACCGACAATGCACCTTTAAATCTGACACTGCACAAAAAATAAAAATGCATACAAATAAGTGTTGTTGCTAATCATTGACATATCCCAGACTGTGAAAAAAAATTAAAAATTCCCCTAGCATTTAGTATACAGAAAAAAACTTTTTTTTTTTTTTTTTTTTTAAAACAACAGTGGCATTATGTAAACAAACTGGCATTTAAGGGGTTAAAATTTTGAAAATTAATGAATATTTGGTAGTAATGATCAGGACTAAAGTTGGCTAAAAAAGTCTGAGGACATTAGAGCACCTTTTTTAAAGTGAGGCACAAGGGTTAAATTCATTCATTTTGAAGATGGATGTCTATTTATTGTCAGTACACAGCAGAATAAAATCAACAAGAGTTTGTGTAATTGTGTAATTTTTACTGTTTTTTCACCAAATCCAAAATGTGATTTAAAAATTCTGAAAGAAATGATTATACATGCCGAAATTACTTATGTGAAATGTCTACGGCTTCTTAAATTGTTCAATTTGACTCCAATGGGAGTGCTCCAGCGTATAAGAGGTTGAAATTGTTCTGGTGCACAGTATTTTGAAAGGATTTCCTGACTGAGTGGAAATAGTTCATGTAATACATTAAATCACCAGAGAGCAGCAGTTATCTGCAAGAAGAATTGAAGCTGTAGTCACAGTGGTGCCAACCTGTGATTCTCCACAGCTTTCAGCTCTGTAACTGGGAGAAACATGAATGAAACTCCATCACACATTTACAGTAGTGGCGCCTTCACCGTCTTTAGACGAGAGATCCTCGGAGCCGTGTTGCCACCTGTTAGGAAACATCTCAGGCTGATTAAGTCCTTCTTAAGGTCCTTCTGAAGGCCAAAGTGCAGAGTTTTTGGTTATCAATAGCCTGGCCATGTAAGGGGTCAGTGTGTGGGTGACAATGGTTGACCCCTCGGACAGCTGGACCTGAGGTGACCAAGTATGAGGGCACTTCTCTTTTTATGGAACGCATCGACGCACACCATCTATAGTAGAGTTCAGATTGACGTGACTCATATTGGCAGCACTATACATAAAACAAATTCCTCCAATCTGTTATTCCTGTCTGTGATTACCGTTAGTGGTGACTGTGTGTGAGCAAAGTTGTTGTCATGTGTGGGGCTTCTCAGTCCCACCCACACATGTTTTTTTAAAAGGATAGGAAAAGTTAGAAGTTCACCAGAAGGAGGCTGATTTTGATGAGGATCTGTTTCATATCAAATGAGTCAGCTACAACACCGCTCAGGTTTTTCATTAATCGGTAATCGTCTTGTATGATGGATGATATGTATGGAGGAGATCAGGCTTTAATGGCAAAAGGTATCACGGATCAACTGCGACCTTGTGTTTGTGTGTAAGTATATATAATTGACTTAAAATCTTAATACTTATCAAAGTACTTAATTTTACTTAAGTTAAAGTACAGAAACATAATCAGAATGTGGTGAAGTACCATAGGTAAAAGTACTCATTATGGTTTCTTTCAGAGTGTTATATCATGATATACAGTATGTTACAGTATATTGTGGAGTTTTTGTTACTGATGCGATCAAATGTAAGAAGCATTTTAAGGTCAGGCTAATTCTATCTCATATATACAGTATATATGTATATATATGTATATATATACATATATACATACAGTATTTTAACAGATTACACTTAAACACATGTATATATACATACATATATATGCATATGTGTGTGTGTATATATGTATATATATACATATGTGTGTGTATATGTATACAGTATATGTATATGTATATACTGTATATGTGTATATATGTATGTATATATAAATGTATGTATGTATATATATGTATATACAGTATATATATATATATAGTATAGTACAGTATAACAGTATATATATATACTGTATATATATATATATATATATATATATATATATGTAAAGTACAAGACAGGTACCTCAAAATTGTACTTAAGAACAGTACATGAGTTAAAGTAGGCTACTAAGTTACTTTCCAGCACTGTTGAGTGGTCTGCACTGCAGCAACATGAAGAAAATTAAGAATTTAGCTGAACTTTGACTTGATAGAAAGAATAAAGAACTTCCAGATGACACAGTCCAAAGAACAGGACCAAGTTTGTTGTCTCTCTGCGTATTACCACCATGCATAAAGCTTATCAGTCACTCGACAAGCAGCAGCGCTCACTGCAACACTGAGGGAAGGCTCGACGGTGCCTGACGCTCCTCCACACAGTCAGGGGTCACCATGAGAGTGACAACAAAGCCACTCCCATCACCATGACTTATATTTAGATCACACTGACATGTAAGACTAACCTGCATCCTCACTGGACTCTCGAGCTGCCACTCCATTGAGCAGGAACACCTCTTAAGCGAAGAGTTTTATACTCTTGTACAAGTGGGAAAGTTTTCATCTGTGCTTCGCCTGGGGACCAGAAGGGTTTAGCTGTGGTGCTTGTTGAACGCTGGGCATTGATCAGGTCAGAGTGGGAGGGCAGCAGGCGGGATCATAGGACCTCAAGTGAAAAGTTTATCTTGGCGCTGCACTTTCCTCAGTGGTTCAGGAGAACATGGCCTCTCTGTGAACTGAAGAGGCTCCGTCACTGACTGACTCTGGATCTGCACTGCTGTAGGAGATGAAAATTATCAGGTAAGTCTTTCTTAATGAAGATGTCCAAGCTAATTATTTTGAATGTGTAACTTAATAATCCAAAAACATATTACAGTTCTGAAGTTAACTTCATGTACAGTATCTTTAATATAGTATATCTAAGTATTCATTTGGGACTGAAATCTAGAATCAGTATTAAATACACTTACAACAGTTAGTACTTTATGAAAAGTGCTGATCCTTTAAGTAATCCTTTAATTCCTGGCTTACAATCTTTATGTATTTCAAACAGGTGTTCCAATTCACAGTCTGTCCACTTCTGATCACTAAAGGACAAGTACGACTATTTTTAAAGAATATTTTTACTATGTTGTACTGTAACCAATAGGCCCTGAAATCTAAACTAGAAACCTAATTCTGGAGTCGGGGAGCACTGTTGGGTACTGTGTCACAAGATGTAGGAATCTCCCCTGCCTGCTCCAGGGCTTTCTCTCACACACAGTCAGCTGTGTCCTTGCCCTCTTTATTAGCGTACACTGGATAGGACACAACCTTTGGGAGTACAAACAGCGAATTCATTATAAATCAGTGTTTCTATTAGTAAATCTCCTCTGAAGTACAGTAGCCTTTGGTTGTGCGGTGACAACATCAAAAACAAATAGCATATTTATAATGGTAAGCATACAAGGAATGTCATGACTAAATTGTACAGCAACTAAACTCATTTAACTTAATGTTCTTATTGGATTGGATTGGATGCATAGATTGTCCATTTAAATTAAATTACAATGCACTTGATTGAATTTAATTTTTATCTTTATTGAATTTAATTTTCATGGTTCCCACATTTAATTTTGTGTCACAGGTATTTGGATCTTTTTGTGACCCCTTGCTTCTAAATTTCACTTAAAACCTGCAGTAGGCAGAACATTTTTGGCATCATTGGGCAAAAATTCCATAATAATCTTTCAGCATATTGTAATTCAAGTGTTCTGAGAGAAAACTAGACTTCTGCACCTCCTCATGGCTCTGTTTTCAGGCTTTGAAAAACCCATGACGGGAGACTCTGGCCAATCACATGTAATTTTAGAGAGAGAGAGAGCGTTCCTATTGGCTGTTTATTTAATGGAGGCAGCTGTCAATCACTCGAAACTTTGATCAAGCGGTCAAACTAGGCAGCGCTGATTAAATATGAATCAATATTCTGTTACTGTAATGCCTATTTCTCGCCTCAAATGTTTTCAGAAACATCTTGTAGTGTACTGTTTAGCTGTAAAATGAGAAAGTTTGCTCCGGCTGGTGGGTGGTGCTTGGTATTTCCTCAATTGTTCTCAACATGGCGGCCGGGTCACGAACTTTCTCATTTTACAGCTAAACAGTACACTACAAGGTGTTTCTGAAAACATTTGAGGAGAGAAATAGGCATTACAGTAGCAGAATATTGATTCGTATTTAATCAGCGCTGCCTAGTTTGACCGTTTCATCGGAGTTCTTGAGTGATTGACAGCTGCTCAGAGACCGCAAGCTCCAGCTTGGCTCTGACTGGTTGTTTTCCTCCAGTCTTTTTTCAGATTACCTGTCTCATGCACTAATGTCAGGATACAGTGACCGTTTTATAAAAATAACTTTATTTTAATCGTATTTGCTCCAATCTGCTTACTGCTGCTTTAAAGCTGCTAGAATCAATATATATTTTTTTAATAACAATGGATCAAATGACTATGTGTAATATGCAAGGGGTCATTCACAGTGACGCACTCACAGAAATTTATCATCTGAGTCATCAATTATCAGCTGCTGTTGCCCACAGCTCTACGTAGTGTTTTGCCTTTTTCTGCTCATACTTTTGGTTTTACAGCCCACAACTGAACTGTTTCGGTTCATTTTAACCTCTCGCTGCATCGTTATCAGATGTAGCAGGCAGATGTTCTTGGCAAAATAAAAAAATAATTTGAAAACCCACTCTACCTACGCTACTTGCCCAGCACTAAACCACAGACGCACAAAGTAAGCAACTAGCTAGCGAACAAAGTGTCGCATAGAGCTGCTAACTATCCAGATATTTCCCTCAGGAGTTAGTGGAGACCAAAAACAGAGCTGAGCGGAGAGTGAATATTGGATTTACATTCAAACCAGGTAGACCGAAGCAGGTCTTCAAATCATCATTTCAACTTAAAAGTGTTGCCTTCACAGCTTGTTTCCATTGCACCGAGTAGCCAAGAAATCAGCTGATTTAATGTTCTCTGTGTAAGTAGGCTACTTAGTGTATTTTTTGGAAGGTTCAGCTAGTTAGAAAAGATACAAGATAAGATTGAAAACCAATTTCACAACCAGTTTTACAACCAAACCATGTCAAAGCAAGGGTCTGATTTGTAGCTTAAAGACATACTCTACCAAGTCTGTTTCAATGACTAGACCACATTCTGCCGCGTCACTGTCTGTTTATTTAATCGAAGTAAAAATAAAAAAATTTCCCTCTCCTTACAGGCTTCTCTCCTGTTTTTTTCGATAGAACTGAGTCGATATTCGTGAGCCAGTATGGGGGACTGGAACTCGTTGGGGAAGCTTCTGGAGAGTGCCCAGGAACACTCCACCGTCGTGGGCAAAGTCTGGCTGACAGTGCTGTTCATCTTCCGCATCCTGGTGCTGGGATCCGCCGCCGAAAAGGTGTGGGGCGACGAGCTGTCGGGCTTCACGTGTGACACCAAGCAGCCCGGTTGTCAGAACGTCTGCTATGATAAGACCTTCCCTATTTCGCACATCCGCTTCTGGGTGATGCAGATCATCTTTGTCTCCACGCCAACGCTCATTTATCTGGGCCACGTCCTTCATCTGGTCCGGATGGAGGAAAAGGTGAAGCAGAAAGAGAAGGACTTCGCCTTGCTGAGTGAAAAGCAGCAGCAGATGGTTAGCACCAAAGCCAAGAAGGCCCCAATTAAAGACAACCAGGGCCACGTGCGCTTGAAGGGCGCATTGCTGCGAACCTACGTCTTCAATATTATTTTCAAGACCTTGTTTGAAGTGGCCTTTATTGTAGCTCAGTACTTTCTGTATGGTTTTGAGCTCAAGCCGATGTACACCTGCGACCGCTGGCCTTGCCCCAATAGGGTGAACTGCTACATCTCTCGACCCACTGAGAAGACGGTCTTCATCATCTTCATGCTGGCCGTGGCCTTCATCTCCCTGCTACTCAACCTGGTGGAAATGTACCATCTAGGTTTCAAAAAGTGCCACCAGGGCCTCCGTTACAGACGAGCCCAGGCTGCGGGTGAGGCTTCCAAGGCCCTAACTGAGGCAGTCATGCCCTACGTCCCGAACTATAACTACTTTGGTGGTCATCCTGCAGTGCCTGAACCCTTCCCCGCGGAGTCAAAGTACAGCATGGCGGAGCCGAACTCGGCCTACAGTCCCTACACCAGCAAAGCGGTTTACAAGCAGAACAGAGACAACATGGCTGTGGAGAGAAAAGGTAAAGCAGAGGGAGATGATGTGAACGAGAGGAAAATCTCCAGCCCTGCCTTTGAGATGTCCATTGAAAACCATCGCAGAAACAGTCAGTCAAGCAAGCACAGCAATAACAAGAGCAGGCTGGATGACCTGAAGATCTAGGGACCTTCTGTTTCTATCCAAGACTCAGGAACAACATGCATTTGCCTGTGAAAAATATTTGCATTAGTATGGAAGACTATTAGGAACAAAACTATTGAGTGACCACATAACAGATTATCAATTTGCAAGTCAAGATTTGCGAGCGCACAGGGACAGATTTGTAAAATGTCAGAGGCCATTACAAACAACGTAGCAGGATGGTCAGAATGGCGGCCATTTTAATGTGCACCATTGCCATTGCAACCATTGTAGCGGGCTAATTTCTGTATAAACTAAACCTAGTTACGGCAAGTCGCGGACTCATTGAGGTGAGATTGTACAGTAACGACTAAAACTAGCAGTGGAGTAGTAACGTTACGAAGCATAGAGAGACAGACTAAATGAGTAAAATTTCACAACATAATGCTTCATCCACACACAGGAAAGCGCATTGTTATTGCCAAATGACAGTTGTTCGGCTCATTTTCTGTAACCAGTGTAGCATTAAAGCATAGTGGAATTATCAAGATAGCAAGCTAACTAATGTAGCATTAAAGCTTGGTAGGATTAGCAAGCTAGCAAGTTAACTAGTGTAGCATTAAAGCATGGTGGAATTAGCAAACTAGCAAGCTAACTAGCGGACAACTGGCTAGTTAGCTAGCTCTAACACTGAAAATGAGCCGAACAGCAGGCTGGTGGCCAGTGGCAGCGTTGGGTCTAACTGTCCCTCCGCCTCACTTCCTGCCGCTCCGAAGAATGACAAGCTACCGGCGAGCTTCAACCATACTTTACGGCCCCATTGACGTGTTTTGTGACCATAACAACTAACAACAATCGCCATTTTCTTTTCTACTAGTGAAATGACCATGGAAAACAGTTCAATGCCTATTCTACTCCTATTCTATGGGACATACCCATAAATGGCTCTTATGGTCAATAGCATGATGTTACTTAGAAGGCAGGGTTAAATATGGTGACACTTGAATACATTTTACTCTGCTCTCACCATCAGTTTGCATGTGATGGATACAACTTTGAAAATTATAAGCAAAAGAAGCTGCACTTCTCACTCAAATCACAATTTAATTAATTCCTCATGTGGCATCGAATCATCAACTACGCCCACAATTCTTTGATTGTACTCAAAAAACGTCCTGTGTCTACAAATCTGTTCTTGCATTTTCTGAGGTGTTGACTTGCTAATTAATTAATATTCAAATTTCTTTTGCACTCGCTCAATAGTTTTGACATTAACAAACTTCCATATTTGTGGGTGATAAAGATACAGATAACTTGAAAATTGTTTTGTTTACAAGCAATTTACTCACTAAAACTGTGAGACGTACAGAAAAGATGTCAAAACAAAAGCAAAAAGCTGTTAGACAAAAATGAACCTCTTACTTCAGTTGGAATATGTGAAATGTTTGGGAGACACAAACTCCTGCTTCCATTGAACATTTGCTTTTATTAATCAAAAAGTAGATATGTTGACATACACAAACATTCTTTTGTTGTTTACTTATTTGTGACTGTAATTTGATTAAACTGATGTGCAGCAAAAGAGTCGTCTGTCAACTTTCATGTTCCAAGTCAGATATCAGATCTATTGTGATCATCAAGAGGTCAAAAATAACATCCATTTCTTTCTCATCCATCATAAAAAATGTCACAGATATACTCTGGCTGTATTTCTTCTACTTGCATGCAGCTTTTCCACAACACACGTGATAAAAACTGCAGTCATAAAAATTTATAATTTATCCTGCAGCTCAGCAAATGTCACAGTTTCAGAGCCAGACACCTCTTATAAGATGACTGATGTTTCAGTGTTTATCACAACAACAACAACAACAACAACAACAACAACAACAACATAATAATAATAATAATAATAATAATAATGATAACTTTATTTATATAGAACCTTTAAAAACAGAGTGTACAAAGTGCTTTGCCAGATAAATCAAAGATACAAGGCAATATAACAACAGATAGCCAAACAGTGAGGTCAAACAAAAGCAAGACAAAACTAAGGTCAAATTTGAACACAAAGACAAAAGATGAAAAAACATAGTAGAGAGACGACAAATGACGATGAAAGATAAAACAATAAAAAGACAACATTACATAAAAGCAAGTCTATAAAAAAGTTTATAAAACTTGTAATTCATCAAATGTGAATTTAATATGTGTGACAGCTAGATTTTAAGTATTTGGACGTGAAATGTTTTAGTCAGCACAGTTTGGTTTGCACTGTCAACTCATTAAGAATGTTTTCATATCATTTAAGTGGACTTAGACTTGAACAAATTGTTTACGTTCACCTCCATGTCAGTTCTACTCTACCCGCATCAGACATGAACTGCTTACTCATTGTCGACTGACTTTGACTGAAAACGTTTTTTAACTGAAATATATAAACATTATTAGCTACCAGAGTAGAGTTAGGATTTATTCACTGGGCCTATTCACAAGATGCTTTTTTTTTTTTTTTTTTTTAAAAAAGCTCCTCTTTATTGAAAACCTCCCTTGTTTGAGACTAAGTACCATGAATTTATTCCAGAGATAATGTCACATGAACTGAAAAACTGACGTCACCGTCATAAAAAACGTTTGCAAAAATGTGTTAGTTATAAATCACATGCCTCTGAGCTAGCTACATCCAAATGTTTATTTCTCATAGAGTCTTAATTAAATCTCTAGATGAGAATAATGTAGGATGTCCTGAGCCGTTCCTATGGATTGGTATATATTGGGTCGATCCGTGCATATCGGTATCGGCTAAAATAAAGCCCATCAAAATTTGACCTTTCTTTACTGTGTTCTACTGTTTCTTTACTTACCTCTACTGTGTTTCTTCACCGTACTCTACTATGTTTCTTCACTGTACTCGACTGTATTTCTTCAATGTACTCTATTGTGTCTTTACCATACTCTACTGTGTTTCTTCGCTGTACTCTACTGTGTTTCTTCACTGTACTCTACTGTGTTTCTTAACTGTACTCTACTGTGTTTCTATACTGTACTTTGTTGTGTTTCTTCACTGTACTCTACTGTGTTTCTTCACTATTGTGTTTCTTCACTATACTTTACTGTGTTTTTTTAACTGTACTCTACTGTTTTTCTTAACTGTACTCTACTGTGTTTCTTAACTGTACTCTACTGTGTTTCTTAACTGTACTCTACTGTGTTTCTATACTGTACTCTACTGTGTTTCTTCCCTGTACTCGACTGTTTTTGTCAGCACTGCTCTCCTAGCAGCCTGCACTGCAAGCATCCTGCTGCATATGCAAGTGAAAAAAAGAGTGTGTGAATGTGAGAAATGATTTGGGGGCACCAATGTGAATCATAGTGACTATGATTTCCAACGTCCAGTTTGGTAAAATAAACACATTTGCTTATCTCCAAATGCTAAGCTGTTGTCTTTCCTCTCTCTTTCTCATTAACAAAGCTCAGTGTACAAAGCATTCAGGTAGCAAGCTTCTCATTGTTATGCCCCGAACAGTTAGGGGTTTGGTGCACCTCAGCAGTGCCCAAGAGGTGAACTAGCACCTCTCCAGCTACCAGTCCACACTCTGTACCTGGTCCGTGCTGGTTCCTAAGCCAAGTCCCTACAGACCAAGCTGCTACCGCCTTAAACTGATAAATTTAATAATTTGGAATCAGGACCTTCAGTATTTGAATCAAGTCGCTTGTGAAAATTAGGAGTGTGTCAGATGAAGGTTTTAGATTGGACCAGTGGGCAACACCAGGGTCTGAGAAGTGAGGCCAATGCGGAAGTGCCTTAAACTTGCATTATTTCTAATAACCAGCAGGGGGCGACTCCTCTGGTTGCAAAAAGAAGTCTGATTGTACAGAAGTCTATGAGAAAATGACTCTACTTCTCACTTGATTTATTACCTCAGTAAACATTGTAAACATGAGTTTATGGTCTCAATCGCTAGTTTCAAGTCTTCTTCAATACAGCATGATGTTCATTTAGTAAATTATGGTCCCATTTAGAGTCAAATAGACCATAAAGCAGGGGATGCTTTAGGGCGTGGCTACCTTGTGATTGACAGGTCGCCACCATGGCATTGTCCGTGTTTTTGTCTTACAACTTTAACCCTTTCACAAGGTGTTTTCTGTTCATTAAAAGTTAATTATAACATTTTTGGTTGCCTAAAAATGTCTTATTCAGCATTCACTTAGCTCCTCCCTCTTTCGTCACTTCTGGTTGCAAAAAAAACAAGATGGTGACGTCCAAAATGCGAAACTCGAGGCTTTAAAAACAGCAGTCCACAAACCAATGGGTGACGCCATGGTGACTACGTCCACTTCTTATATACAGTGTATGGATCGGACTCTGTACTGGCAGATACTTAATGTTAAAGGACTCTAATCAGGATCAGAAACAGAGGAAAAACCTGATCAGGACACCCCTAGAATAATGCCCTTTATGATGTTTCACAAATAAATGCTCAGTAAAAGGTTAGTTCCTCAAAGGCAGAAAAGTCCCAATCTGGACCCTGACATCTGCTTCCATGTCTGTTTGAACACTATACTCTCACCTGATTGGATGGGAGTTGGTGACGTTGAACACAGCTTGTATTGAATGGATCAGTTGTTTGTTTTCTCAAAAACAGTAAAAAAGATGAATTTGAAATCATTCACATTCGTCATCAAAATTCAATGACGTATTGTAATAAAAAGGTTTGTATGATTTGTGTTCACTGAGTTTTGTAATCGCAGCTATGATTCGATTTGCCCGGCGTATCAATGCAGCCCTGCTATTTTCTGCCTGAGGTTGCCATCTTAACTGCTTGATTTCCAGCAGCTGCAGCAAACACGCACAGACTGAGCGCGGTGTGGATGGAACCATTTCCAAAACACATACCATCATACACTGGTGAGAGGTCTGCTTCAAAGACTTCCTCACTGCAGCTATAAATAACTCTCATGCACACTTGCAGGAGTGTTGTGGGTGTGTAAATGGGGGTAGGGGGCCAAAAATTTCTCCTCCTGCATCAGCAACAAAAACACGTTGTTGCCGACAATTTAGCCCAAGTACTTTACTTGGGCTAAATTGTCAGCAACAACGTGTTTTTGCTTGGTGAGTATAATGCAGTTTATCGTCTGTTCTCTTCCCTGCACGATTTAGGAGAAATGCTTAAAGGGATAGTTTGGATCTTTTGAAGTTGGATTTTATGAGGAGCTTATCCATAGTCAGTGTCGATACGCACCCAGTTTAGAGAAACAGACAGGAGTACCAGCACAGGAGAAAAACAATGTACTGCTGTGGACGGGGACAGCATCAAAATGTATTCTAGCCACCTAAAGAAAGACTCACCAAAAAAAAATCAATATCTGTTTAAGTGTACGCTATATTTAGAATATTTTCACTGCCTTAATTTGGCTTCATACAGCCCTTTCCAACTGGGAACTGAAGCAAGTATATCCATATGCTCTCTTCAAAGCCACCAGGCTCCTTTGTAAAAAACAGTAGTTCTATCTTGCAGAACATGGAAGTTGCTGGTCTACCGCTCCCTCGATTGGTTACTTTGTTTTTGTTCGATCGAGGCAGAGATAGACCAGCAACTTGCGTGTTCTGCAAGATAAAATTACTGTTTTTGTCAATAGAGTCTGGTGGCTTTGAAGAGAGCAAAGAGAATGGCTTCAGTTCCCTTTCTGAGAGGGCTGTCTGATGGCAGGGTGGTATATTATTATTTATTTATTATATTCAAAATTTAGGGTACACTTAAACTGATATTGATTCATTTTAGTTTTTTTTGTGCGATTAATTTGCACATCAATATAGTTTTTTGAACTGTTGTTTTTGCCAAGAGTTTTTTTTTTTCAGAACGAGTTTTCGCACCAATAATGGCATCAACCAATCATGTTGTGCGGAACGGGTTGAGTAATTGTGTTGAGTTTATGAAACAACAAAGGCAGCTCAGACCAATCCACTCATTCTGTTCATACCTTTCACAATAAAAGCCCTATACATAAAATAATCGCAGTGAGTATTTCGCATTTTGGTGTTGTTTCTTCGTCAACCCCTGGTGTGTAAAGGTCTTAATACACCGACTTATTCTATAAATAAGTACCTCATACAACCCCACAAAAGATCCCAACTATCCCTTTAAAGGTCTCCATTGACTTTAATCAATGTTATGAACCAAGACAAGAACTCTGAAACTTCCAGAGCAACTCTCTTGACAAGACAAGGCTGAAAACTGAACAGGTGACGGGGGTGAAGGTTGTGAACTCTGGGTTGCAACCATATGCAACCAAATCTCTGAGCCAGAATAGTATGAGTGTTACGCAGAGACCATCCGTCACCGAGTCACACTGTCATACTCGTAAATCAGACAGACAGAGTGCACTATTTAGGACGAGTTAACGGGGGGACATTTCACTGTTAATGAGGATTCATTATGGGCCTACTGTATATGTACTGTATGGTCCCGTATTTTTGTCACGCCATAAAGAGGCTAATTTTGTAGCTGCTGTGTCGCCAGTAAGCAATAAGACTGTCCATCATAACGCCTGCTTTTCAGGTCCAAATATGACACACTAATGGAGAGAGAGGATAACAAACAACAATTGTGCTTCTCTTTCCCCAAGATATAAAAAATTAGTCCTCTAGTATATGGTAGCACCATATTTCATTTTGCATCGTCTACATGCTCAACACATCATTTGCATATGGAATGTACATTTTTTAATGCATTTTCATCCTACTCCCACATACACGTGGTGTGAAAAGCCAGGAAGTGGACAATGATTATCAGTGTAGATTATTGGACTTTTGTCACCAAGCGCAGTAGTGTTTTTAAAAAGCTTTTGAGGTTTTATTTACTGAAGCTGTCGTCTTCAAAATGCATTATAACATAACCATTATAACCTAATGCCAGGATTTGCCATTCTTACTGTAGGCTGGGGCACCATATGAGGCGGGACCCTTTAAAGCTTTTGTGGGCCCAGACCTGGACAGGAAACATGCCAGGGACTGTCTGTAGATATTTATTGTTCGTTGGTGGTGGCGTAGTCAGCTGTTGTGAGGGGGCAAAGAACTTCCAGACCTGTGGGTGACCTGTGGCTCCTGTTTGGAGCCTCTCTCACAAGAACTATGACAGATATAGGCTAATAAGCATTCGGGGTGTAAGAAAATATTGAGTATCGCGATATTATGTTTTTTTGATACTGTATCAATTCACAGAAACACTGTACTGATTTTCAATTAATAGTTTACATGCAAAGATTAAATCAGTCAATACTTTATTTCATTTGCAATATGACTTGCATGTTCCTTCTCAGAGGATGTGCCCTCTCAGAGTACTGTATAATGCTATGATATTTGGATGTTACAGGGACTGTGATAAATAGAAATACAGATCCCACTGTTCTGATTGCATAAAAAAGTAAACTTTTTAACTCAGATTTTATGCATATGGTGGTGTGTTCTTTATATATTTCCTAAAATTAGATTTTAAAAAATCACAATATATCGCCATGTTTGCAATATCGCAATATAGTGAATCGTAACCCCTGTATCATGATACGTGTCGTATGGCCAGATTCTTGCCAATACACAGCCCTAATAAGCATACAGTATATTGAGTCATAGCTTCCTTGTATCAATTGAATTGAATCAATACATTAAATTATCTGACTATTTCACAAATTGCTGTGTGACTGGGCTGCAAAGCAACACAGAATTGTGTCATCTGCATAAAGATGGCCGTTACAATTTGTTAAGAAGGACATAATATTGTTAATATAAATTGTGAACAAGACAGGACCGAATAAAGACCCCGGTGGAACCCCCTTTGACAGAACGATCATTTCCCAGAATCACACATTGTTGTCTATGAAACAGGTAGTCCTGAAACCATTTCCAGGATTTATAATCCAAACCAATTTCACATATAACCTCTGCAGGAGCATGGCATGATCAACAGTGTCAAATGCTTTTGTTAGATCGATAGAGAGGGCAGCACAATATTTCCCCTAGTCAACAGCAGATACAATATCATTTATAACCAAAGTAATAGCAGTGGCAGTATTATGTTTGGGTCTGAAAACAGATTGTTTTGTATTTAACACAGAAGTTCTTGAGAGGAATGATTTGAACTGACTTTCAACTATTGATTCTAAGAATTTAGCAAGACCAGACAGTTTGGAAATTGGGCGATAGTTATTAAGATTGTTTTTATCACCACCATTGTGCGTTGGGATTAGATGTGTAGTTTTCCAGACCTGAGGGATAGCTCCAGTAGAAATGGAGAGATTAAAGAGATATGTGATTTGTTCAGCAATAAAAGGGGCACAGAGGATCTAGTTTATCCTTCCAAGTTGCTTTCCTAAAGTCGATAGCTTGTAGTGCCTCCCTAACAGCAGAGGTAGGGAAGGCCTATGGGGTGAACTTAGAGGTATGGCTTAGTATTAAGAGCAGATCCTGGGTACGCCATAACAAATGGATTCCCAGCGGCAACAAAATGTGTGTTGAAAGCATGGCAAATCTCTGAAGTTACTTATGTCATTAATCAAGCAAATATGATTTAAAAAGTATTTTTATAAAATGGGCACTAGATCCTGACAGTAGTGCATGAGACAGGTAATCTGAAAAAAAATCATGTACAGGTACCTCTGTGTCATCCCGTGCTCTTAATTGCAAGATTTCACACACCGGAGGAAAACAACCAATCAGAGCCAAGCTGGAGTCTGCCGTCTCTAAGCAGCTGTCAATCACTCATGAACTCTGATCTCAGGTGATATATTTTTACTTAATTACAAAAATGGATCAATCCCAGATCATTTCTGGATTTGAAAGCATGTGGGTTAATTAAGACTTGCCAACGGTCATAGGATTATCCACCCATGACTATATTTATTTATACATAAAACACAATAAAATCCTATGTAACTATCCCTATATTACATGTATAAAGAGAAATATAAACTTACAGTACTTACTGAAGGATAACCCAAAGGCAGAAGCTTGTTATGACCCTTAAGACATGAATAAACAAGTAGCAATTAACATGTTATGAGTCACATTTCAATTGATGGTTGGTGTGTGTGTAGATCTCAGGTGCTTCAGGTGACACTCAGAAAGACCCAAACCTCATTATTCATAGAATCATCACTCTTTATTCTGATACCTTTGAATGGAGATACAAAAAGAAAGCTTAATCAAGCAGGTAAACAGAAATATCTGTGCTTCACATATTTTGCAAAACAAGCGTTCAAGCAAAAGCTACAGACTATAAAAAGCTGCAGACTACACTTGCACGTACAGTATACAGTATTGATTAATCATATACTAATGCAGGAGCTGGAGTGTTATCCATGCCTACTGTATACACTCTGATGCTTAATGGCAAATCTGACAGCTTGCCAGGGGGATGAAGATTTCAAAACTGTCCGTTTTTCCATCCGCTGTTCCTACAAAGTCACCGCCTTCATTTAAGTCCCCACCGAGCGGAAACCGCAAACTATTTCAGGCTAAAAAAATAATTCATCATAAGTGCCACTTTCCAGAAGCTATGCCTAAAGAAACACAGTTAGGAAATTACTGAGCATCACAAGGTTTGTTTTGTCTTAACCACTGTTCATTTATTTCATAAAGACCACCAAATGAAATGAAACTTTTGTATGATTTCTACTTTTTAAGATTTTATCGCATATTATTAGAAATCGACTAAGCAACAAAAGCTCAGAACACTCGCAGAAAGAGCACAATGCAGTCTTTGATAAGAGCTTGTAATTAGAGTTATATAATAACTTGTTGAAGTTCAGAGAAGTTACAAATACAGCATGAAACTGCCGGGGAACAGTCGTACTGATATAGTCAGACCATGGTCGTAGGTGAATTTTTTTTTTTTAAATAATGGAAATAGAGTTGCTGTTTTGAAAGGCTGAAGGTTGCTGCGCTCTCCTTTTACTGAACTGAAGTCATTGATGTAGTTTTAGATTTAAGTAATGATATCAAGAGATGAATGGGGTGTATTTTGATAAATATTTTTTTTACATTAGTCAGGTAAACAGTGACAGATTTGTCTTTTCAGTTCATGAGTTATTTTCAAAGACAGCTCACTTCAACAATCTATATCAATTAACCCAATAATTACACAATGAAATACTTTTCAGATTGGTTCTAAAATCTTAAGTGAAACAATAACCACAAAACGTTCTTAGCAAATGGGAAAATAATAAAAAATAAAGCACATGGAGAATTGCACTTGCGCTTAAAGAGCTTCTAAAAGACAAGCAGAGATAAAGCTCTATAAATGTGTGAATTTGGCCCTTGGAGACGACAAGCTGCAGCTGAAGCGGTCATGACCTTGCGGGATCTGGCCGAGATACAGGCATATCTACAAACGTGTGAATCTCAAACAACTGTGCAAATGATTCACTGAGATAGAAGCAAAAAACAAAGCAGAAGCAGAAATTGCACAGATAAAAATTAAACAGAAATACTGTAAGTTAGATCTGGCTTTCTGTAGCGAGCAGTAATAATTGCTGTTCATTGACAGCTAGCATAATGTGGCGAATCCTGTAACTATGCTACACACATGCTCTTATATTTGTAATCTTACAGACATTTGTAAGCTATGTATAACTCAGTCGTATACTTTATATATCCCAGGTCGAAAAAAATATCCCTTTTCTCCCTTTTTATTTTACACAAATTGCACCCTGAGATTTGATGAAACAAAATGTCCTTCAAAAGGTTTACGTTGCGTCCACAACAGTCCACTAGTAGCTCATATCTTACAATAATTAAACGACTATTGAACTGATCCTTATGTACAAAATGCTGCACTTATAGTTGAGCATAACATCCTACATATACAGTAAGACAGACGTAAGCAAACGATACATCAACCAATCGCACTCTGTAGATCACGCACATTTTCAGAAGCCGAGGCAGAACGTTTTCCTGCAGCAGCACTGTGGAATACAAACAATTTTACCTTTACAGACTTTCAGTATGACATAGTCGAAGTCATGCTATAATATTGTCATTGTGTGTGCTCAGCCGATAGAACCGTTTTCAGGCTATTAAATAGGTGTTATCAGTCGCTATAAGCCCATAGATGTGGGACAAAACGGGCCTATTACACCCACTAGTTGGTTTGATCATCTATTCAGATGGTAGATCACCGAAAGAAGGTATAAAAAAAAACACGACAGCGACCTCTAGCAACCGTAATAATTATAACAGGAGCAGAAGCAGAAGTCAGGTGCTGTAGTATAGACAGTGTGAAACTCCATATGGGGTGGAGGTTGGAGATGAAAACACAGGGTTTTCACCCAGGAGACCAGTGTTCGCATCCCGTGTAAAATGAACAACGTGTAGTTGTCTTTGTGTTCGTAGTTTTTTTTACCCAAAACACGTTTTTTTTCTCCTAAAACTTAATTGATTTGTTTGCCTAAACCTAAAGACGTTGTAGTTTTGTTGCTTAAACCTAAAGAAGTTGTAGTTTTGTTGCCTAAACCTAAAGAAGTTGTAGTTTTGTTGCCTTAACTTAAAGAAGTTGTAGTTTTATTGCCTAAACCTAAAGAAGTTGTAGTTTTATTGCCTAAACTTAATGAACTTGTAGTTTAGTTGCCTAAACCTAAAGATGCCTTTTTATTTGTGTTCAAAACATGACATTTCATTCGGTTTTACAAAGTTAGAACGTATTGCTTTTAAGTTTCACTTTAACTTTTGCAACGTGGTGTGTGTAGTAGGCTCCTAATGACCCACATTTATGTTGCTTATAGCGACTGAGAGCACCTATTTAATGGCTTGATAACAGTCGAATCGGTTGCAGTGCTGCTGTTGGAGGAACGAGACGGATGAGTGTGGCAGTACGGCTCATGTATTATTGCAAAATATATAATACCATAATTGAATCTTTCATGCGCTCAATAAAAATGCATCTGACATCGTCATTCAGGTAATCTCTGAAATCTATTTATGGCTTCCAGGGACGACTCTGCTGCTTGTCCTTACTCACTGTACTACTGTTTATTCTGGGCCTCTTCAACTGGAAAGCTGTTGTTTCTCACAATAAGTTGACATTTACAGAATAACACTGATGTTGCCTAAGAACAGGAGACACTGAAGTCACGGGACACGTTAGGATTTACAGTTAGCAATCTGAAAGAGAATATCAAGATATCCAGAGGGAGCATCTTCCTGTGGACTCTCAGTCATCTTGTTTAAGTCATTTGTTGATGACAGAGGGAAGGACAAACTCTTCTGTCATGTTTCTAAATACAGGGGACATTAGTACTGAATGTCCCTTACACAATACAAAACTATACTGTGTGTGCTCCATGGCATATAGGGGAAAGAAATATGTTCAACTAAACTTCCATAAAATCCAAAGAATCTGAGGCTACATGAGAGTGTGAACCTCATCACAGAGGTTGAAAATGCATAATCAGATTTGAGGAAGGACAGCCTACGGTATGCAAGGAGGCCTGACATGAAAATGCACGAAAGGTGTTGGTCAGTGGCCTGTAACAGTGTTTTTTGTGCCTTACTTATTTCATTAGCCATCATTGCTGATCATCATCTGCCTGAACACATGTTGCACCCCAGATTTTAAAATCTGATGTCTCCTCTTTATTTACGATACCATTTGAGCAGTAATCTCGCTGTCTGCCTCGCCAAAACCCGCTGCCCCTATCCAAGTGGAGAAAGCAAATTCATGGTGACTTGTGGGTTTGAATCAGACTCACAGTATCAATTCACTTATGCATCCTTTCACTTATTGGCCTTTAACTTCAACTGGGCAACCCTAGCTTGTCCCAGTTTAGTTTGAACGTCCACGGGCCTGTCGAAGAAGCTGACTACGGTCGGCTCGTTGAGCAGAGAAGCCAGGACCTGCTCAAAAGAAAAGGACCACTCCATCTCCGTGAGGTCGGGCCCTGCGTCCTGGCTGTTGTGGGAGCTGGAAGTTTCGGAGCTCTCAGGGGTGGTAGGAGCTTCTTCCGTTGAAGGCTGCTCCTCCTCAGCAGAAGCAGTGGTGTCGGCAGGCTTTGTGGACTCGGGGGGGCTCTTCGGCTCCTGCTCTTGTAGCCTCCGTCCCACCTCCTCCATCCTCAGGAGGAGGCTGGTCACATGGGCCACTGCTCGGTACAGAGACTCCTCCTCTGGAGCGCCATGAAAGATGTTGTACAGCGTCTTGGAGAACTGGATGAACTGAGTCTGAGATAGAAAATAATAAAATAAGCAAGTGTTGTGCACTTAGGTGGTTTTATTGTGAAAGTGTGAAGTTAAAGCTGCAGCCGGT
Organism: Sebastes umbrosus; assembly: GCF_015220745.1. Taxonomy (NCBI): domain Eukaryota; kingdom Metazoa; phylum Chordata; class Actinopteri; order Perciformes; family Sebastidae; genus Sebastes; species Sebastes umbrosus. The sequence goes on from NC_051285.1 coordinate 20,097,981, forward strand.
AACTTTGAGCAAATAAAATGAAAATTTATTTTTATAAAACGGTCACTATATCCTGACAGTAGTGCATGAGACAGATAATCTGTGAAAAAAATCATGTTCCTTTGTGTCCTCCTATTGCTCCTAATGGCATTTGCAAGATTTTACCGCGCCTGAAGGAAACCAACCAATCAGAGCCGAGGAGTCCCTACATCAGCTGTCAATCACTGCTTGCGAAACTTGTGAACTTCGATCAAACGGTCAAACTAGGCAGTGCTGATCAAATATGAATACATGTTCTGTTACTGTAATGCCTATTTCTCTCCTCAAATGTAAGATACATCTTGTAGTGTACTGTTTAGCTGTAAAATTATAAAGTTTGCTCTGGCCGGTGGGCGGTGCTTGGTTGTGGCTAGACTGTTTTCAACATGGCGGCCGGGTTTCTTATTTTACAGTTTAACAGTACACTAAAATATGGTTCTGAAAAGGCGAGGATAGGCATTACAGTAACAGAGTCTTGATTCATTTTTGTTCTGCGCTGCCAGTTTGTTTGGTGTTCACAAGCTTCACGAGCAGTGATTGACAGCTGCTCGAGAGACTGCTTGGCTCTGATTGGTTAAGGTTCGGCAGCTGTGAACTCTTGCAAATGCCATTACGAGCACTAGAGGGAGGCAGAGGAACATGATTTTTTCACAGATTATCTGTCTCATGTACTACTGTCAGGATATAGTGACCATTTTATAAAAATAACTTTTCATCATATTTACTTCAGCTATAAATTTTATTTTTTGTCACTTCCGGAAGAAAATGGCCCCTTCAGTCAATAAAAACAACATGGATTAAATTACCTGGTTAATTCGAGGCAGGTCCTTAATGGTTTCCTCTTTCTTAAGTATTTCATTTTGCCATTGTTTCAGGTAGGCCTGCAGGTCCACTTTTCCTTTACCTGTCAATTTCACACACAAACTGTAAACCATCACACAAAACTAAGACAATTACAGTTTTTTTTTGTTATAGCCATGGAGTGTTTGTGATCAATTTGGGTGAAATACTACCTCTTTCAGGGCTTTTCCTTATCACACCATCTTCTGGCAGATCAAATGCTAAAATACAGAAGCAGCGTGTGAACAAACTGCACAGAGAAATGCTTCAAGAATAAATCAATGCATTCAAGGAAATCAGGCAAACATCAGGACAGAATTATGACAGAATTTAGGAGGAAAGGGTAAAAGGAGAAATTTGAGTTTTAAAGGAAAAGATAGTAAAGAGGCTAACCAGTGAGTCTACTCAAGTGAGAGGAGTCTTCAGTCACTGGAATAAAGTGCTGGATTCTTTGTTCCTTTAAGTGCAAAGGACTACCTGTGAAAGCTAGAAGATACCGATTGTAAGTGAGGAAAGATGAAGACATAGAGGTGACAGAGGAGCAATGTAGATTTGTTATAGAGGACCTATTATGCTTATTTTCAGGTTCATACTTGTATTTTGGGTTTCTACTAGAACATGTTTAAATGCTTTAAAGAAAGAAAGAAAAATATTATATATTATAATATAAAAAATATTTTTCTCATAACGGCTATGCTGCGGCACCTCTTGTCACACCCTCCCCCAGATTACCCGCTAGGCAGGTATTATGCAAATGTATTACTTGGTGACATCACCACGTTACGGAAGAAAAGGCAGGACTTCACGCAAGGCGTTTCAAGCAGTTCAGGAGCAGTGTTTCTGTGGGGGAGAGTAACTCCCTTTGGCATGGACTTTGGGCTTTGTAACTTTTACATGCACAAAAAACTATATAACACACTAAAGGAAAGGGAAAACGCAAAACAGCATAATAGGTCCCCTTTAAAGAATTTGATTAAAGAAAACAACATAGATATCTGTATATGCTGAGTCATCAGTTTATTAGATACAGTGTAATGCAACACCATCTAACAATCCTAAAAATAGATTGAATCTTTGTTGATGTTGAATGAGATGTGCTATACTTCTGTGCTCCAACCCCCACCAATGACTGAGTGTGTTCATGCCTGTGTGTCAGTTTGCATTGCTGGGTTACACAATTACCCTCACGAGCCAGCGGTGTCATTATATTTGGCAGACAGCTTCGTGCTGCACAAGTGGCACAGCCGGAGGATTGCCTTGTTAGTCGCTCTGTGTGTCTGTGATGGTATCCAAACTGAATGAACCTTAATGATTGTGGTGACCTTTCCTCACTTGCCAGACTTGAGCACTAATTTCCATCTAAAATCTAAAATACTATTTAAAATCGAATGGGCAGATGAACATGAAACATATTGATTATCTCCAAATTATTATTATCTTCAAATTCTGGCCTTTCCCCCCATGTCAACGATGCTTCAAATGATCACCTTTGCACAAAGATAAATAATGATTTTCTGTGAAAACATTTAAACTAAATTTCAACTTGCACACAAGATAAGCATAATGTAATAGACTATTTGCATGTGTAATCATGTTCATGCTCCACAGATGTACAACTGTTAATAGTAAGTGCAATCCTGATGTTAACATTGTTAGCACTCCTATCTGTAGCTATAAGTTAAGGTAGTGGTTCCCAACCTGGGGTCCAGGCCCCCCCTCAGGGGGGCGCCAAAGATCACAGGGGTTTGCTCATGTATAACTAAAATTATAATAACACTTGATGGATTTATACAAAAGTCTGTATAAAACTAATTAAAAATATATATTTTTTGCTACTCAGTAGCAAAATCTAACGAAATATTCTGTTCGGAGTAGTTTGTTGGCGTTTAGCCTTTCAAAAAAGAACATTTTCACTGCGGTCAAAAAGCAATTTTCTCTCCTGCTTGACGCACACAAAGGGAGGCCTGCACCTGTAGTAACGGGGCGGTCTAGCACCAATCTAACAACACCATAAATTACATTTATTTAACCACAATAACAAAAATATATTTTGGCTCTAATGCCATTATAGTCAAATTAATTAAAGCATTACCAAAAAAATGTCATATAATGTATCTGCATTCACTTGGCGATTCCGTCAAGACGTCAATCACTTTATTCAGTTATATTTATTAAGAAAGTTGATTTAATAAAAAGACTAATTCATTTAATACACTGAATCAATTTATTCAAATTGAGGATTTGTTCAAGGATTTGTAATTTTTTTGTATGATGATGTACTTAGATACAGTAGAGGGGGCTTCAAGGAAAATAGGTTGGGAACCACTGAGTTAAAGGAACAACAAGACATTTTGTGTTCCCTACAACCAATCACGACACAGATGGTGTCACTGTGTACTCCCTGCTCTCTGACTGAAGCTGATGAGTGAACACAGCTGCTGTTCTTGAGTCTGGACTGAAAAACGTAACAGCCTCTCAGCTCTAAATAGCACATGATTCCATTTCCTTGATCAATGGAGCGTTTGGCCCAGTTCCAGGGCCCAGGGCTGTCCCGCTGTGAAATCAGCAAGCGTTTGTGATCACTGTGATTTATTTTTTTTTCAGCTCTCTGCACACTCTCTGCACCCTTTGCATAAGTCCGTAAACTCTGACAACTTTGCTCGAGGGGGGAAAACCCACAATGCACAGCGTTGTGACGCCAAAAACGGTGATGACAGTGTAATTTTGCATCATAAAAAAACAAAAAAACACTGAATGTGTGTGTTTGTCATATGATGGCAGCCATGGTGACATCAAATATGTTGATTTGGTCCGACAGAACTCTATTACTTCTACACAAGAGCAAACAACAAACTTCATTATAATCCATACTGAAATATCAACCTCACACTTTACTGTGCATAGAAACATCACTGTCCAGGTAAAAACAATATCACATATGTGCTGTCCCATTTATCAGACAACGTTTGGAGTCTGTGAGGGTTCAGTACCGGGGACCTGTCCTTGGTGCTGAAGCAATACACACTCTCCACGAGACATAAAACAAGCTTTGCTGCTTGACGTTCACTGGCCTGGCACATTGCAAACGGTGACTCAGTGCTCTTCTGCTGCTGCTAAGCTGTCAGTTGTAATTTGAGCACTTCATCCTCATCACAGATCCTCTTTTGGAGAAACTAGTCCACTGCAAAATGGCACTCACAGCTCCTCACACCCATCGTTGCCATGGCAAAGTTCTTTCACCCAACACAGACTATTCTTACCCCTGCCTTCGAGACCGCAAGGTGCCACATCATGCAGACCACACATTCACGGACAGGTTTCTACCCCCGGGCAATGGCTCACTCAACAAACGCTGAGTTATTGGACGACTCCTACATTTTCAAGCCCTGTAGAGCAAAGACTGATGTCTATCTGACCTTGTGTTTCACTCTAGGCTGCTTCTGTCTGCTGCTGTCATGTTAGGTAGAATCTAGAGAATGATAAGGATCCAGTCTGAAAACATTGGCTGCGCTTGATCTTTGAACCTGCTGGTGTATATCAGCACTGTAGATATGTTGTGAGAGAAAATGGGTCAGAGGTTGGAGCTCAAGGTTCACTGTAATGCATTTCGTAGTTTACAAAAGACGAGAGAGACAACAACAGTGGGTTAGGGGTTAGAGTTGTCACATACTTGTCATTTAGAATTGCTGCTACAATTGTCATTCGCTCACCTGGCGGCAGGTGCAGCTTGAAGAGGAATTTCAGCTTATTTGTGAACGATCCGCTGTACAAAAGTGTCTGCGGGAGAAGCAGTTAGAAATTATAGCAGTAGGGGATACTGAGGTTGCGTTAGTTGGAGGAAGCAGAAGAGCGAGTAAACTCACCAAGGGCGCTGCAGAACTCTTTAAAGTTGACGAGGCCGTCCTGGTTCTCGTCTATCAGGCGGAAGACCCAGAGGGAGAGGTTGCTCTTGGGGCTGCAGAAAGCCCAGGGCTCCAGCAGGGAGAAGAGCACGCTGAACTGTTGGAAGCCCAACTGGTACTGCTCCAAGTAGGCCAGGCTGGGGTCGTGATGCAGCAGAGCCGGACTCTTCATTGTCCAGTAGCAGCAGAGGAAATGCTGCCTCTGAAAATAGAAAACAAAGAAAAATATAACTCGCCCATTTCTCAATTTTTTTTAAATGATGTCTGTTGACATTGTATGATGACACTTTGACTCACTTTGAACAAGTTATAGAGCCCGTCAAGATGTGAGGCACTGAATCGGACTTCTTGGGTCACCACCCGAATCTGAAAATACAATTTAATTCAATACCACAGTAACTAGAGATGTTCCGATACTATTTTTGCCTTTCCGATACATGACCACTTGCGGTATCCGTCGATACCGAGCACCGATCCAATACCAGTGCAGCTAAAATTTTTTAACAGCTGTTTACTACTGACCATGTATGGATGTGATATGATTACTATCTTTGTTGTATGGCCTGGCTCAAGTTAAACCCTTTGTAAAACATGAACAAATACATACAGACAATGAATGCAACAGAACTTTCTTTTACATATTCAGGTTGTCAGTTACAAAGAAACATAAATATCCGTATCCTCTTAGCGGTCTCCTCAGTAGACAGGCCTGTGTGCTAATTTGTCCTGCAGGGTGTAAATATTCCACCACACCCCTACATAGGGTAGGGGGGGGGTTTACTGTCACCACCCTTCGGAACGGAAGCTCTTACACTACTGGACATATCGCCGTTTTAGCTTGTTGTATGTTTCCACTGATGAAATATTGTCCAATGGCATTGACATTTTCCTCGCTTTGACTACCGTTACACTCTCCGCTGGCACTGCACTGTTGTTGTTTGCTATCGTCATGTGACCACCTGCAATCACTTCTTCTTCGCTGCTCTAAAGCAGTAGTTGCCAGTGGCAGCCATGATACATCCAGAGCGAAAGCACAGTGAAGGTAACTGATTTGTAGCCGCAAAGAAGAATTGATTTCCGGTTAAACATGTTGATTATTTTCTGGGTTAATAAATGATGGTATCCGATCGGTGCATAGACTGGCGTACTCCCCGATACCTGATACTGAATTTTGGGCAGTATCAGGTGCATTTCTGATACTGGTATTGGTATTGGAACAACTTTAACAGTAACAATGCAAAGTACACTAACTACTGTAATCTCAATGGCCACTTACCACATTTTGTTTGGTTGTATCCTCCAGTGTCTGGATCACATGCAGTTTGTTTCTTTTCCGTGAACTCTCGACGTCCTCTGAGCGAATATTTCCATATTTCTAAAACAAGGCACAATTAGTTAAATCAACCACAACACAGACATCACTAAATAAAACTGACACGGAAAAAACGCAATACCTCGTATGCCTCTCTGATCAGTTCACTGATATCCACCTTGAAGTGGGATGATTTGTCGTTATTGCTTACTGAAGCTTGCTGCACTGTTGGAGGCAAGGGGCTGTCTTTGTTTGTCACGCTGTCAAAAAATCTGAAATAACACCATCAGAGAAAGAGAGATTTACACAGTGATAACATCTAAAATACATCAGTCCTGCTTTGTTTTGTGTTCACACAGACTTGTTGAGGATGGTGACGGCCTCTGCATCGTCATGGCAGCTGATCAGAGCCTCCAGGTTGTAGTCCAGCACTGCCAGGCCGAGCTGCAGAATGGCTTTTATGCCGTCGTAGAAGAAGCAGTCCACCACGTTCACAGCGCTCTCTATGGGCAGGACACTGATGAAGAGAGTGAGGAACCAGGACAAGGACACGGACGAGAAGAAACTCAGGTCCGTCATGTGCTCCACCAGCTGGGGGAGGTGTTCTCGGATCAGATCCTCAAACACCGCCTGGTCGACCAGAGCGCCTGAAAGAAAGATCAGCAACATTTCAGAGTGTGACTTCACTCCTGAGATCATTCAAATTTTATCACCAGCAGAAACGGTGTGAGAATCATCGCTTCCCCTCTCACCAATAATTCGGCGGTTAAAGTAATCCGGCAACATCCTCTCGCAGACAGCCACTAGGAGCCAGAAAGCCTCCTCTTCTTTCGCGTAGAGCAGGAGCACTGAGGTGAGGATATTCATGGCCTGAACAGGAAAAAAAGGATTTAAAAACTACTTCAGTTGTAAGAATAAGGTTAACTGGATATAAAGATAAAGGTGTATGTGTCAAAATGGTATGTATTTCAGAGCATCAGTGCTTTTTTAAAAAGGTTTTCAATGGTTTTCATCACTTATAGCTTACTGTACTTAGCCTTTTTTAAAAATCACCTCTGCTTTTCAGAGTTGCTGCACTCCTCATGAAATGAACAATCAAGGTAAAGGACACAGGGGTTTAAAACCGTAAGGATTATATGTTTTTGTTGGAAGTCTGTACCATAACCGTCACCTCACCTTTCACTGTTAAAACAGTAAAAACAAAGGATAATCTCACATAAATTACCACTACAAATGAAGAGCTAAAGAATGATCTTGAGAGCAAATTGGCTGGACACTATTTTTGTATGGCTGTGTCCGAAATCATTCACTTATTCACTACTTCCTACTTGCTATCCAGGGAGTTCTATGTAGAGGACTGTATAGTGAGCTCATCTGTAAAATGAAAAAACACTTTCGGAAACTACTCAGGTAATTTTCTTTGTGCCGTTCATCAGGTCTTTGCTGTTGCACAATTAAAATGTGATAGATAGTCAGCTGGTAGACCATCAATAATAATTACTGACATATATTTTTGTGATAAATACATATTGTAAGTAGGACTGCACAATTAATCGAAATGTTATCAAAATCGCAATATGGCCTACTGCAATTTTAAAATCGCAGTATGAGGAGGAAATCGCAATATTTGTTAAAGGTGAAATGTGTGTCAAAATACCATTTCAAATTTAATATTGTGGTGCTGCAGAGATGTTCTGCCTACACATCATATTCAACAGACTTAAGAAAACATCTTTGTTTGGTTCAGATCCCCGCAAAAATCACGTTTTTCAATGAAAATTACAATAATGATGTACAAATGATCATACCCTCTAATATCAAAAATCATATCACAAATTGCAATATCAGTCAAAATAATCACAATTAGCAATTTTTTTCAAAATCATGCAGCCCTAATTGTAAGCTATTTTGTTGAGGTGCCTCTTAGTGAAATGCTCTGAGTGAATTTAAGTTCTCCCTGGTGAGCACTGAGCAGTGATACAGCGTATATATGTAGGGATTTATAGTGAAAGGTAAGAACAGAAGGAGTACAACGGAGATGCGCTGCCGTCTGCCGTTGTGGCAATAAACTTTTTTTTCCTCAAATTAATTAATACAAAGTACTTTGTTGCCGTCTGTGTTGTGATGCGCTACTCTGCTCACATTAAATATATTATTTTCGCACCGCAACTGTCATCAGTCTGACATTTTTTCCTTCAGCGCAAAGCATGATGGTATATAGTGCCTGTTTAGTGACCATCGTTTGTCCACTATTTCTCACAATGCATTGTGGGATACTTTAAGTCCACTATATAGGGTATAATAACACTCACAATACATTCGGACAGTACTACAAAATGGTAAACTCACTATATAGTGAGTAGTGAGTGATTTTGGATACAGCCCATGTTTTTCATATTCATCTTATATTTTTCAGTGATAAACTTCTGGTAACATACAGTAATTGGCTTATGACTGTTCCTGCACTTTACTCAAAGCCTCAAATGCTATGTTCACACTACGAGCGCTCGTTCAAGCTCTCTTTGCCGTAGTCATGTCATTAAATAGCTGAGAACTGGCCAACGGGAATTTTAGATGGAACGGAACAGGGTGAAACAAAAACATATCATTAGTTGATGCTACACCGCATCATTGGAGCGCTAAAAAAAGTCGAAACAAGCTCAACTTTATTTGCAGTGCTTCCCGCCCGTCACACAGCAACAACCGCGGGCATCAGTTTGCAGATTCATGTCACCGGCTTCAATTGACTTGTAGACTGTTGCGGTGTCGTTCTTAGTGTGAACAAAGCTTAAAAGCTTTTGAGTGTTTGTTATCAGAGTCGATCAAGGTTTTTTCAGCCCCGTTGAAAACAAGAAATCAAAGTACCTGGCAGTAGCCAATTTTCGGGTTCCTGAATGCATAAGCAGTGAGGACTCTGCGTAGAGCTGAGATTCCCGTGTCGCTCTGAAAGGCAGGGTGCTCTGGCAGAGAGCGGTGCAAGTCTCTCTCGATCTCATCTGTAGCCAAAGTGCTCGTGCCCAGAGACTGTTCGACCAGGTCCGTGTAGTAGCCGGGGTGAGTGGCCATGTCATTAACAGCTCCTGCAGAGGCAGAACCACAGTCAGTCCAAAAACACATGCAGCAGCTGTAGAGATCCCACACCAACCATGTTTTACTTAGTTATTTATGTTGAGTGAGCACTTGTGTATTTAGCACTTTCAACTCTGTAAGGCTTCGTTGGCAAAACACAGACACTGTATATCACTTACTGCACATAACATGTCTGCTATGTAAATACCTGAAAAATGCATCCACAGCTCTCCCCTCAAGGCCTCGGGAACACCGCGAACAATCAAGTCTCGCGTCTTCCTGGTGAAGAACATACTCGTGCCGCGTCCATACTCAGCAAAATGGATGTTCCAAGACTGTTCCTTCATCTTTTCTTTAAGCTGTAAAACACACACGTAGCACATACGGGTGGAAATCACCAGAGGCCCCACGATACGATATTATCATGATACTTATGATTTTAAACATTTTGCTATATGCTGAGCATTGCAGTAAGATATACTGTGATATATTGCGATTTATTACCTTTTTTCAACTGCAAATTATACAGTTTGTCAACATCTGTTTTATCTAATAAAATAGTTTTCATTCACATATCTTGAGGTCAGGGGTCTTACTCTAATGCCAGTGTTTCCTCGCCCAAATTTTGCTTACCTTTAGAGCATTATTTAGTGTTCTTTCCGACAAGCTAACATGGCATAGTTGGTACCAATCGATTCCTTAGGCTTTCTAGTCTCAAATATACCAGGCATGATACCAGTACCTTCACTCTAGCTTTAAGACTGAGCCCGCTACAACCGCTAAAAGACAGAATAGCGGCCATCAGATAAAAGATCCAATATTGCCACGCAAAATATCGTGATACTATGCTGTATCAATATTTTTACCCCACCCCTAGTAGCACGCACCACAGAGTTATTGTACATTGTACAACACTGTTGAAACTGGTTGTATTTCTTATCAGATGCATGCTTCATTTTTATTTATGTCCACCCTTGAATTGGTCAGACACCCACCCAGACACCCCCATCCTGCAGAGCGTGAGAAGGTTCTGGTGCATTACAATTGCATAAAGGCAATCCAGTCAGATTTTGTAAGAGAATGTGGTGCTTTTCACTGAAAACAAGTGAACAAAACTCTTATATTTACCATTTTAGGTTCAAGGTTTTCAACATCCTGGGGGTGGAAAACAGTCATGAGAGCTTCAGTGCTCACAGCCTTGCTGCTGTCTTTCTGTCCCACCATCAGTGTTACGTCCTCTGGGTTGTCCTCGAAGTGGTTGATGAGCGACTGGCACTCGCCTCGTATGGCCTTAAGTCATAAATAAATGTCAGTTTTCAATGTCAGAAAGCACTCATAACTGTAAGTCAAGTGTACAACGGCACGAATAAAACACGTTACCTCTGTTGACGCAGAGTGCTGAGGGCTGGGGCTAATCCCACACCTGCTACGGATCGTGGTGGCAAGCCGCTGGTAGTCCCGTATCTCGGAGAAACGCAGCGCCCTCTTGCCGCGCACACACACCGTTAAAGCCCTGCTGCTGGAGTCTGGCTTCTCAACATTAACAACCTAGAAGAAGGCGATGTTGGCAGACCACACGGTCATTTTTTCTGCTGTTCATCAGTATGCAGGGTGCTATTTGAGGATCCAGTTTCACTTTACCTCTCGCATTGGAATGATGATATGACATTGGCTTCCATCTTGGCTGGCGAAACACAGGTAGTTCTCGGACAGACAGATCTTGCCAAGTGTGTTAAAATGGCTGAAGGGCACCCACAGGAAGCTCTCATGCACCTCTAACAGGTTTTCCTCTTTGGGAAGCCTGAAAAATGACCGGAACTGCTCGCTCTTTGCATGAGCTTCTAGGCCTCTGTGGGGGGAAGTAAAGCAGAAAATACTGTAATGAGCAGAACGTCCCGTTTAAGTTTTCCAAGAACATCCTTTTAGCCGGCTTACAGACCGTCTCACACACAGTCTCACAAAAACCTTGTTTTCGTGCTCCTGACTGTCACCTTCCATATCAATCTTTTAGGCACTGCGGTATTAGGTTATTTCAGTGCCTACGGGTGCATGACCTACCTGCCACTCCAGGCAGGTTAACACAAACACAAATGCTTTTTGACTCAAGTCGGACTTTATGTTTACTCTGCTCTTCAAGTTGGCAGCCGGCGCTAACAGGATCATGTAAATCTGTGCAGTGCAGCAGACAGGTAGACAGTTACCTCTTGGTAATTTGCAGAGGGTCGGAGAGAGCCGGCTCTCTCTGGAAGGCCTCTTTATCGAAAAGGCGCTTGATGGAGTAGTCGGCCAGCTGCTCCATGATGACAAATGTTTCATTGAGGTGCATCAGCATGGAAAAGTAGTGGTCCTCCCCGTTAGCCAAGACGTGGATGCTCTCAGTCAGGATGACGTTAGAGGTTTTCTCCAGCCTCCAGATCTCATCCCAGGAGATGATCAGTTTCACTGTCGAGTCATCACAATAAAGGAAATTTAAAGGGGAACTACGCCCATTTTCAAAATGCATACATGTTATTCCTATGGTCTAAGACGGTCCAAAAAAAAATATTAGTAAACATGAACACCAAAAACTAGAGTGCTAAAACTCAAACTTGTGATGTCATCGGATATAAAGTGTGGAGCTGCTCCATAGACAATGAATGAATGAGTATAGATGTTATAGATGACACTGAGAGCATCCAAGTGAATGTTCTGAGTACATGGGAACATTTTCTGTTTCATAACTGACAACACTACAGTAGAATAAAGCTAATTTGGGTATAAAAAAAAGAAAAAAAACATTCAGTTTGTCCACAAAATCACCCTCCCATTCACTGCCTATTGAGCATCTCCAGACTTTATACCCTAGGACAGGGGTGCACACACTTTTTCAGCATGCGAGCTACTTATAAAATGACAAAGTCAAAATGATCTACCTACTATAAAAATGCAAAACATATATTTATTTATAAATATATTGAGTATTCTTTATATGTACAATATATGTTGGTGTACCTTGCATAACTGCATGAACCCATATTGTACAATATAACTCTGTACATTTTTTGTCATTACCTTACTCTGATGACTTGCACTGAATGGAATCAGCCAGGGATGCATAGTCCGGACAGTAGCTGCTGATAGCCAGCCTCAAGCACATTTCCAAATGATCATCAGTCAAGGTGGAACGGTATTTGGACTTAATAATCTTCATGTGGGAAAAGGCTGACTCGCATAAATAAGTGGAGCCGAATAATGCAGTCAAGGAGGTAGCACATTTCCTCATGTTGAGGTACTTTTCCTCTGTGAGTAAGTTCCAGAACTGTCCATGAGCCCTGGACTTAAGCTGAATGTCAGCTTGTAGTGTCAAAATCTCATCCTCCACTCCAGATGAGTTCAGGTGAAACAGTGTTGCAATTTGTTGGCTGAAGTCTATTTAAAAAAAAAAAAAAAAAAAATTTTTTTTTTTTTTTTTAATGCCATGCGATCTACCCACACTACCTTTGCGATCGACCGGTAGATCGCGATCGACGTATTGGGCACCCCTGCCCTAGGACGTCACAAGTTTTTTCAAGTGAATTTGGGAGAGTTGTTCATGTTTACTAATATTTTTGGACTGTCTTAGACCATAGGAATAATATGTATGAATTTTGAAAATGGCCATAGTTTCCCTTTAAAATCATCAGCAGGAAGTAAAATGATCTTGAATGAAAGAGTAAATTATTATTGTGCAATTAAGTAAGTAGTAGTAAGTAAGAAAAAAAAGTAAATTTTCTCAATAATTACAATATATGAAATGCACTGCAGTAACAACATACTTCATAGTACCATTATAAAGAATTGCTGCTAGCAAAAAATGTAAATGTTCATAGCATCATGGTGAAAATTCTTAAAATATCACTCAGTGTAATTAAAATAAGTGTTATCCATTATCCACATTGCTTTTCAAGTCTGCCTCCACTATGAGGCCTGCTATGTTTTTTCACAATTATGGAACCTGTAATTACCTGGAGCGGTTTTCTAATGAAAAAATACTCAAAGAGTGTTCATTTCAGACCGTAAAAGCCAACTGCCATTAGTAGCTGCCACAGTCTTTGTTATCACCCATCAAAAACTGGCAAGACAAATGGCAGCTCATGTTAATAAATGGCACAGAAATCAGCTTACCCTCGGATCCCAGCAGGTACGAATAGAAGCACAGGAAGTTTGTGCTGAGGTAGAGCCAGCCCTGGCAGGGTACTTTGCCTCTCCAGTAGCTGCATGAGTAATATGTGACCAGCTTTTCCTTCGGTGGCAGCTCAAACCACTTCTCAAACCTCAAAAGTGCTTCTCGGAACTTCTCCGGATCTTCCTCCAGCACCAGGGATGTCTTCCCTTCCTCGGCGATAAGACCCTTTAAAACATCAAACATTGAGGGTTACTGCAGAACGAGGGTGATAACATGACAATGCACCATCTTCCTTAAAGCGGTTCGGAAAAAATTGGGTTTAATCTGAAAGATGTTGCTGTTGGTGATGAACCCACACTTACTTATTTGCCAAGTGGCCAGAAAAATGACTCTAAATAAACAGGGATAAGTCATTGAAAGTTATAGAGCAAAGTATTACAAGAATTAAGAGGCCCTGCTGAGAGATTAACCTGTCATGTAGACATATTAGCTGTGTGGGCTGTTCCCAGTCGTCCCCAGTAAAAAAAAAAAGGGATTTTTTTCAGAGGTTCTTACTCTAATCTTGCCCTGAACAAAGCTGGTGATGTCTTCGCTGGAGTCAAAAACAGAGAGTGTCCTCATGATGTTCTGCTGCAGCCACTCCCAGTGCAGTAGGATCTCCTCTTTGGTGACACCTGAACCAAAGTCGAGAGAAAAGATTACAAAAACTCAATTGTCAAATATCTTCTTTTTTTTTTTTTTTTACTCTAAAGAAAAAAAGACTTGCTTTATAGCTAAAATAGTCTTAAATGACATAAATTAGAGACATGACATTTTATGCAATTTCAACATGTGATTTAATCAGTGGTGGAAGAAGTACTCAGATCCTTCACTTAAGTAAAAGTAACAATACCATACTGTAAAAATACTCTGTTACAAGTAAACGTCCTGTGTTCAAAGTTCTACTTGAGTAAAAGTAGTAGAGTATTACCAGCAAAATAAATAAATAAAACTTCAAGGTTTCAAAAAATTATATATATTTTTTATCTTATGCACACAAGATAATGCATTATTATTGTGTGCTACACAATTAAAAAAATAAAAATATGTTTGGGGTGACTTCAGGGGCCTTTAATATATGATAATGCATCATATTTAATAAGTTGATCATATGTTTTCTTTGTAAAATGAAAGTGACTACAGCGGTAAAATAAATGTAGTGAAGTAAAAAGTACAATATATCCCTCTGAGATGTAGTGGAGTAGAAGTATAAAGTAGCATAAAATGGAAATACTAAATAAATACTAAGTAAAGTACAACTACCTCAAAATTGTACTTAGGTACAGTTCTAGAGTAAATGTACTTAGTTATTTTCCACCACTGGACTTAATATACAATTATTCACATTTAATTTATTTTTTTAAACCTAATCATTTGACAGCAGCACTATTGAAATGTTTGCCAGAATAAGATGAAAATACAGCGACGTACCGCATGCTATGGACCAATACACCTGTGAGTCCGGTGTGTGGTGCAGAATGCGGTAGGGAGCAACTTTGGATGTCGAGTCCAACACAGTGTCCAGCGTTCCCACAAGAAGGCCTGTAACATACAGTACATCGATATTTTTAACCACCACACGTGATCTTCAGCCATGTGACGCCTTTGAAAATCAGAAAAACAAACATCAGAGTTACGATTCGCAACAAACTCAGAGCGAAAATAACAATCTCACATTTTTTTGACCCATTGACCAATCACCGTTTGTTAAGTGATCCCTGCTGTGTTGTAACGGTGTTAACGACCATTGACAGCATCAGAAAAATATGAATTAAGCGAATTCAACTACGGTCCTCATGTTAGCCGTGTATCGAAAGACCTGTCAATCAATCTTTTATTTATACTCGGACCGCAGACTGTGCCTTTAAACTGACAGTGTGAAATGAACTGATACCTCAGGTCCACGTCAGAGCCGCACAACTAAAATAGCTATAATCTGTTACCTTCATACGTCTCCCGACATGCCTTCCATGAATAATTAACAAGGTCGCAGTGAAACCACACACATGCACTGCATCAGCATTATCTACAGGCCTGCCTGCTGAGCACGGACCAGCTCTCCACATGTTCTACTAGGGAGCTAAGGATTCAAAGGATCAACACAATCCACATAATTTATGTTCTCATCGGTGCAGAACATCATCCCACTGTAGAGCATGGACTTAACCACATAAAAGACACTTCAGACATAAAAGGCTCTTGTGCTTTGAGAGGCTGCTAAGGTGCATCATGTCATGTACCATCAGGTAGTATTTAACCCCCACTATCATTAAACCAGCCAACAGGACATTGGTCCTTTTGTCTCAGCTAGAACACCATTCATTAACACTAATTATCTATTAATTACCTTACGGCTGTCACACTGGGCCAGGGGTTTAGAAACTGTAGGTTACAATCATTGTAATATTACAGGCACCACTTTTATACTGGTAGGTGACAAATGGTTCTGAATGTCCTCTTGTAAGGTTACACAATGTTGTGTCTGCATCACAAACTCACTTTGGGGTTCGGTTAGCAATTGAGGATCGAGGGTGGGCACGTGATGTTGCATGATTTAAAGGAGAATGCCGCTATTTTTTAGAGTTCCACATTATTCTTTTTGTTTTTAACAGTTCAACTAGTTACTTTGATATGCACCACTCTTTCCTAAAACTGGTAAAAAAGTTGTTTAAGTACAGTTATTGTACTCAGGGGTTATTGAGCTTACAATAGGAAATAATACAAACAGATAATATGAATTTATTCGATGAAATAAAATAAATTCATCATAATACACATGGAGTGGTTCAACCTGAGTACTAGTCATTAAAACGTACTCTGATCTGAGTGTTTCTTTAAACACCACTTGCGATTTTTAATTAACATCTTAAAAATCCGACCGGCATTCTATCTTTCGGACGTTGTAGCAGGCTCAGTTTTAAAGCTAGAGTGAATATACGAGCATCATGATGAAACTAGAAAACCTAAGGGATCCATGTCATACTAGTCGTAAAGGAGGCTAAATAACACTCCAAACTTGTGCTAAATTTTGGTGAGGAAAAAACTGGCATGGCCATTTTCAAAGGGGTCCCTTGACCTCTGACCTCAAGATATGTGAATGTAAATGGATTCTATAGGTACCCACGAGTCTCCCCTTTACAGACATGCCCACTTTATGATAATCACATGCAGTTAGGCGCAAGTCATAGTCAAGTCAGCAAACTGACACACTGACAGCTGTTGTTGCTTGTTGGGCTGCAGTTTGCCATGTAATGATTTGAGCATATTTTTATGCTAAACCTGTGAGGGATCCTGGACAATATGTGTCATTGTTTTGTGTTGTTAATTGATTAACAACACATAATTATATACATACATTTGCATAAAGCAAGCATATTTGCCACACTCCCATCTTGATAAGAAGTATGAAATACAAATACAAATCTCTCTTCAAGGTACATTTGAACAGATAAAAAAATGTGTGACTAATTTGTGATTCATCACGATTAACTATGGACAATCATGCGATTAATCGCGATTAAATATTTTAATCGATTTACAGTCCTAATATATATATGTTTGTGTGTGTGTGTGTTATTCACATTTCCATAGCAAGAAAACAGGGAAAGCTGTTCTACAAAAGATCTGTAGGAGGGCTAAAATGATTATAAATCAATTAGTTGATCAACAGGATATTAATCAAGAACCACTATTATAATTAACTAAGTCATGTTACAATGAAAAATGCAAAAAACATTCACTTGTTTTGGCTTCTCAAATGTGAGTGTTTCCTGTCATGTTTGGCTTTATATAATTGTCAACAAATTCGGTACTAGACTGTTGGTAATAATAAACACATCAATCAGTAATGAAAACAATCATTAGTTGCAGTCTGTCAGGGTTTCCTCTCCATGCTAAAAAGATGACATATCATTTTTAGCACAGCTATGATCTAATCTAAATTACAGTGTGACAACTCCACTAAGCATCAATGTTTCCACCAAGTCGCTGACACATATTGTCCAGGGAGCAGCAGCAGTCTCTGATATTGCAGTGACATTATAAATGTGAGGATTTTCTCTAATATATTTCTAGCCTTGGGGGGAGAAAGTGGTGCAAATCCTCACAAACTGACTGAACTGCCCTGGGGCACAACAACAACATGTAATACATATTCCTTCAGAGATGGACTGGTCAAAATCTGTAGCTAGATTCTACAAAATGTAGGATTTTTATCTGTTTTTGTCAGCTGGCAATGTGATGTGAGTCTAAATCTGACAACAATGATCTCAACGTGTTTTGGCATATGTACCAGCTGTAAACTAAACCACAAGCTCCAGGCAGTGAGATCAACAGTGTCAGTGATAGTTAGTGTACAAACCGGCTTGTTCCCAGTGTAACCAAGCCTACTTGTCAACTGTAACACACCAAATAAGCTAATATATTGACACGTCCTCTCAAAGAGACCTTCACTCCTGCAGGCTGCTGTGACATCATGAGGAACCAGCTGTTCAGTAGAGCTTCTACCTGTTGCTAGGAGGATATGTGTGTATGTAGGCTATCCAGCAGCACCGCCCTACTGTATACACGGCACAGCACACGTTTAGCTATGCAAAACGTATGGCGACTTAACCCGTTAATAACTTCTTAGTTTTAACGTGGTTTGGCGTACGCAGCAGCTGTCCCACACATGAGAGGAGGAGGTGATAACATAACCGCTAAGACGTTAGTTACCTGTCAGCCCGCCTCCACCCTTCTCCGTACCTCGTACTCCGCTGCAGTACGAAGTATTCGTTATCCTCCTCGGTCACCCACAGTTTGAACGCGTTTTTCAGCAGAATCTCGTCCGGTTTGAGCCACATGTTTCTAATGTCATGGAGTTATCTATCATAATCCACCTGACATGTCACAGTTGTCTTTAACGTAGCCCCACATCAACATCAAACCCGTGGACGTTTGTTTGTGTCCGAATCCCTCCCTTCCCACGTCGACAAGAAATGCTGCCAACGCTGCAAGGCATTGTGGGATTGTAGTTTCTGACGGGAAGGCGGTCCTAGGAGATTCATTCGCTGGGACGAGTTATTTCATGAATGAAATTGGGGTGGAAAACATGAATAATTGATTCATTTATTTATATTATATTATATCTATTTGCTCATCTTTTATTCAAAAGCAAAATTGTTTTCTTTTTCATCCAAGTTGCAATATTTTTTTTAATACTTAATAGACATACAAGCAACTTTTTTGTGATCACATTTTTTATTGCTTTTTCTATATCCTTTAAACATAAGCATAGTTGCATTTTTTTCCACACCCTTCCTTCACATAATCTCAAAATAAAAGAAGACTGAGGAGATGATGATGGAGGTAGACATTACATAATAAAAATATACATAATGTGAATTCACCATTAATTCAGTCTGTTTACTATTATATATTTTTTTAAATATATTTTATTTTATTTAAAAATTTTTTTACTATTTACTTATTTATTATATCTTTATTGTTTAATAACTTTTTTTACTGATGCCTCTTGTTGTTTGCACTGTCCCCTTTGCTGCTGTAATACTACAAATGTACCCGCTTTGGGACTAATAAAGGATAATTATATCTTAAATAAGTTATTAAATTAAAGACAGTTCTAAACAATTTTCTCCCATTGTCTCACACATAGGCAACATACAGAACAGTGGCAAAGTTGAGGGAAAATCAATAAATGCAAATACTTTTTGAAAAAAACAGAACTTTAAAAAGTACATATTTCACTTTTAATTTTCCATTTGGAAATTTCATATTTTTCCATTTTTTTAATGACATTTCTGGTGTTTTTATTTCAACTTAAAGAATATCTTGTATTGTAAAGTATTATTTCAATGAACTTGTGACAGTATTTGCCAGCCTCTATATTTACATTTCTGTCCGTGTTCTTAGTTTTGTAATCATCTTGTCTTCTTTATCTCCCAATTGGAAAATTTTATAGATTTAATGGTGTTCTTCTAAACTTTTACACATTGACTGAATCGTGTAGTGCTTATACTGCTGTTGTTGAAATAGGCAGCATTAAAAGAGCTATAATGGCATCTCACAGACCAAAGATTTTTATTATCAAAGACATCAAGAGCTGACAGGGCATCCAGTAGCTACACTGCAGGGGAGGTAATGACAGAGCACAGAATTCCTTTATCAGCAGCATCCAGCATCGGCCATATCTAATAACTATATTTGTCAGTTTGCTTCGTAACACATTGAACCTCATTGTGAAATTCTGCAATAAGAGGTGAAATACCCACTGGGTCCTAAATGCAATGTAAACACTAATAGTACCCTTAAACATATCAACAGGTCTTGCTGACAGACCTCTAGAATATCTATATGCTGTGCCTATGACTTTATTATGACACGTCAGGGTGGTGGTTGAGCACTTTAATAAATGTAAAAACAACATGTATGGTGTGTGAACAAGACTTACAGTTGAACTCCATGCAGTCTGTAAAATGTAACACTGCCAAATGACGGTTGCTTCATGAAGGAAATGAGAGTACCATGACAGGTGATTCACTCAACAGGAAGTTGGAGCAAGTATTTTTCTAACAGATCAGCAGTATGAACAACTGTAAACCCTTTACCAACTAATATTGATGTTGTGAGTGGTACATATTAATATTTCATTGTGACTTAGTGAATTACATCCACAGCAAAAAAGGTTACAGTTGATGAAGTGTCTGAAGCTACACGATGTGGCCAAAAGTGTGTGTACACCCAAACATTACACCCACTGTTGATCTGTCATTCTGGGAAAGCTTTCCAAAAGATTTTGGAACCAGAGTGCAGGAATATGCATATACAGTATCACTCACTGTTGGATGGGTTGAGGCCAGTCAAGTTCTTGCACACAAAATTCAGAAAACTATTTCTTTATGGACCTTGATTTGTGCAAGGGGATATTGCCAAGCTTAAACAGGAAAGGGTCTTCTCTAAACTATATAAATCCTGTATATACAGTATATGTTGCATTAAAGGTCCCATATTATGCTCATTTTCAGGTTCATACTGGTATTTTGTGTTTCTACTAGAACATTTTTATATGCTGTAATGTTAAAAAAAACTTTATTTTCCTCATACTGTCAGCCTGAATATGCCTGTATTTACCCTCTATCTGAAACGCACCGTTTTAACGCATTTTGACGGAATTGCAACAGAATTGCATTGCTAGACAACAGCTTGGGTCCATGTGTACTTCCTGTCAGCTGATGACATTCACATGCACTTCAACCAGGAATAAACTGAGACACATTTAGAATGTTTACGTTTAAAATTGTGTCAAGGGCCTAAATATTGTATATTCGTGACATCACGAATGGGCAGAAATCCTGACAGAATTTCAAATGCAGAGTTTCTGAATACGGGCTGTGTGTACTACCCTGTGGATTTTAGATACTTTCACAGTATTTATATAGGACTTAAGCCTGCTTTATAATAAAAAAAACATGAAAATCTCCCTTTTTATAATATGGGACCTTTAAGGTGTCCCTTAATTGGAACAAAGAGGCCTGGCCGACACCAGGCCAGCATTAGCCCTATTATGTGGACATATTTTTGACCATACTGCACAGGAAAGCAGAGTTGACTAACGAGGTTGGTTTGCAATAACTTCGTTTGAACAGCAGAGGTCCTTTTTGAGCTCTTGGAGCCCTCCATGATTCTTTTGCAATGAAAAGGGAAGATCAACCTGTCACCCCATTGCTGCTAATATACTTTAAGGCATTAGCAGTATGAACATTGTTTGAATTGAGATGGCTGCATCATATCTGACAGCCTTTCTATACCAAAAGAGCCTTTCCTTTGTTAGTGTACTCACCACGAGGTTCACTGTGGAAAAAGTGACACAATGCCCTTTGCCCACAACTGCCACATTTCACCAAGACCTTTTTTTTTTGTCCAGTTGACATTCAGCAATAGCGCAATAACAGCTCTTGTGATTGGTTATCAACAATCACAGTAAACTCTCCACAAGTTTACGTAGAAGTGGTTGTGTTAAACCCAATTTAAAACAATCTACATATATTTTGTTAAGCATTGTTTTACTTTGTTTTGTTTTTCCTGTCTTTCTCAACGCTATCCACCAAAGTACCCTTCAAAATAAAATATGTATTTTTTTTATACCTTTAAGGCAGATTCTGTACTCTGTACAGGGCTAATGTAAAGGCTTATTCTTAAAAATACTGCCATTCAGGGCGCCTGGGTTAGCTCAGTTGGTGGAGCGGGCGTCCATGTATTAAGGCTTGGTCCTGACTGCGGCGGCCCGGGTTCGAATCCGGCCTGTGGCCCTTTCCGCATCCACTCTCTCTCTCCCCCCTTTCAAGACTCTATCCACTGTCCTGTCAATAAAAATGGAAAATGCCCCCAAAAAAATAACTTTAAAAAAAAAAAAAAAAAAAAATACTGCCATTCAAAACTATTTGTTGAATGTTTAAAATCCTTTATTTCATTGATTGAACATTTCAGTCATAATACAGTAACAGGTATGTGCAATGCATCTCTAATTTTGCCTAATGTCATGCTAGACTGATTACATTTTTAAAAGGCTCCAGGATTTAACGGTATATAACTTGACCCTGCATTTTCTCCACATTGATGAGTTGATCCGTACACATTCCATGTTGATACAGTTAGATCATTTGAAGTAGGGTATGCTCCAAATCAATGCTGTGATGTCAGCAGGATTATTACAAGCACTTTATGCATCATGTAAACAGCCAGAATACACACAGTATTTGCAGTATTGAACACAACATGTAAATGTAACCAGATGCAACAAACTGAATGCAACAACATTTCATAAAAAAAGAAACTTCAATTTGTAACCCACAGACAAAATTGTCCACTAAAAAATGTTTCCTGAAACAGAAATACAGATCTGCCTTGGAAAGCGTATGTGGAGTGCTTTATATTCATATTTGTGTTGCTGTATACTAATCATTAGGGAAGTTTGTATATTTGTATTTGGAAGAATGTGACCCACACAATGTAGTTCATTTTTTGTTTATGTATTATTTTAATTTTAAAGTCAAATTAACTGTATTTTGGGGATTAGTATTCTGTTTATCCATTTTAAGTGGATCAGTGTTGGATCCTGTCCAGGCCACTAGGGGGCACCCATGGACTGCTAGCCTTTAAACTAACATAGACCACTTTAAAGTCCATTGGAGAAAACAACATTATAAACTTTAAAATTCGCAATCAGTTAGGCCTATATAAACAGGCTCAATCTCATCTCTATTTTTTTTTTCAACCACAGGAGGGCGACAGAATTGAATATTTTATGATGTTATAGAGTCCATCAATGGGAACATTTCATATTCATAGGTCTAAATCATGACTCAGTGAAAACCAAATAAAAATTTGTGAATATAACTACACAAACTAAATTTGTGTAAATAATTAGCCTTACAAAACATTACAGTGTATTACATTAATAGTGTCTTCATTTAGTTATAATACAAATCCATTATGTATTTACACACTATGTAAATACTATGAAAAAACTATTTTTCTTGTTCAATATTTACCTCGTGTTGTGAATGACATATTTAGTAAATTCTTATCATTGTTAATATTAATGTGTTGTCATGTGTTTTACTCATAGAAATAGAATATATCTTATTTTATTTTATTTCTATGGCTTTACATGAACCATGTATTTATACAACCTCATGTTATTACTATATCTTCCCTGATACCTACCACCTCTATTTCTGTTTCTTTTCAGTTAAAAAAAAACTAACTGTAAACTTTTCTTAAACTTGCTGTATGTTAATGAACTGTGGAGGGCAGCAGTACACTGTGGCTGCATGTATCTGTAGAAATGTCAAGAAGAAGAACCCGGATTACGCACAAGGCCTATGGAAGAAGTTAGGACAAGGGGTCTTGGGGTGCAGGGTACAACACATGCGCAGTGTAACTCAAACTGAGGTCGTGATTTGCGATTGGCTCAATTTCGGCGAGGGCAGACTAGATTCTACTGCGCATGTGTTATACCCCCGCAGATATGACACCTGTCCTAGCCTCCTTCAATACGCCTTGTACGCGATCCAAAGAGTCTTGAAGGAAAGAGCATGAAACAGCTGCGGTGTGACAGCATTTAATACAGAGTTTAAATCTGAAAACAACATCAACTTTAACAATGTAGCCGTTGACTATAGGATTAGAAGTGCTAAGATTCATTATACCACAAAAATAACAACAAAAACAATGTCAAGTCAAGTCAAGACTTCACGAAAATCATGTTCAACACTGCCACTGATATCACCGGCGACGCCATCTTTATTCTAAAGCCGTTATCCTACTTCGTAGTGGGTGGTGAACTATCTTACGTGGTCAAAGAGTCTTTACGATTACCCATGACTCCCCTGAAACGTATGACCTGTCTGTGGCCTTGGAGTGTAGCGCGGTGCTGCTAGTTCTCAGTGTGTGCTGGCTCCTTGACTTAATTAACTTTAACTAGTTAGTGTTCGTGTCCGACAGGTCGGCTACTAATCTGGAAGCCTTTCCAGCGGAGCTCAGTCACAATGCTGAAATGTAGAACTGTATGGAACAAGCTTGCACCACTTGCTAGAGCCTCCTCAACTGTGTGCCGGCAGAATGTGAGAAGAGCAGGTAAGTTAGGTAACGTGAACTAACTAGGTGCAGGAACTGTAAGCGTCTCCTTGTTAGCTCGCCTCAATGCAAACTCATTGTTTGTAAATTAGCTAAGTCAGCATGAGATTGCAATGATGCAATATCTTTTGGTAGCTTAGCTTCTGTATATTGACCTTCGTTTGTCTGTGACAAAGCTAACGTTATCTGAGCAAATAAGCATATGGCAACATGTAGAAGTCAATGACATATTTCATAACTATGTTATCGTTAGCTTCAACCATACTGCACGCCACTGGTTGGAGCTCTCGCATGAAGCTTATTGCCACAAAGCAACGCGAATGAATGAAACATAAACTGTCACACATGTTCACACTGATACTGGGTTGCAGTATGTTTATTCCAGGTGTTACACCATAGTGTGTAACCCTACTGTTAGAGTTGACCATGCTTACATAGGAGTCCTTCTGCTCAGTAGTCCAATAGGTTGGTTTAATGTACAATGATGAAGAAAGGAAGCAGTGGGGGAGTTATTAGAGGAAAGTAGTTCATGAGAGAGTTAGACCATAATGAGATTTCAAGCCTCAAAACTCAACTCTAATTCTGTGCACGTGTGTGCTTTCTTTCTAATTAAAGCTTTAGTAGGCAGAAATGTGTTGGTATCATTGTGCAAAAAAATCCTTAATAACCTTTCAGCATATTGTATTTCAAATGTTCTGAGAGAAAACCAGACTTCTGCACCTCCTCATGGCTCTGTTTTAAGTCTTTTAAAAAAAATCTAGCCCTGCTCCTGCTGGTGGGCGGTGCTTGGTATTTCCTCAACAGAACTCAACATGGCTGTCGTGTCACAAACTCTCATTTTACAGCTAAACAAAATGTTTTTGAAAACATTTGAGGCGAAAAATAGTCATTACAGTAACAGAATATTGAATCATATTTGATCAGCGCTGCCTAGTTTGACCATTTGATCGGAATTTGCGAGTGATTGACAGACGGCTCTCATAGAAGGCAGCTGAACGGCAGGTTGTTTTCCTCCAGTCTGTGAAATCTTGCCGATGCCATTAGGAGCACCGGAGGACACAGAGACACATGATTTTTTTTCAGATTACCTGTCTCATGCACTACTCTCAGGATATAGTGACCGTCTTATAAAAATAACTTTTTTAAATCATATTTGCTCCATTTCTACCCACTGCAGCTTTAACCTAATTAACAAGCACAAGTATTCTTGAGCGTACAAAGTGTGCCAGTCCCTTCATTTTGGGGAATGTCAAGTTCAAGCTCATGCTGACATGTAGTCAGAAATGGATTAGTACATTGCAGATCAGTATACATTGAAGCTCTTGTAGTAAGACATGTTTTCATTGTCAGCATGTGAATATACTGTACAACAAGCAGCACATTTGCACAAATAATTTTAACTTTTAGAAATTGTATTATATAATACATTCTTCTTCAACAGTCACATGTCTGTATATTTCACATTTCCAACAGGCTAACATGGTTGGATGGATTCTGGATTCTTACCCAGGCAGCCGCTTTCATGGCAGTGTTATTGTTTTCACCTGCTGTATAAACTGTAGAACAGAAAATGTAGTGTCATGCTGGTCTTGCCTCATTGTTGTTGGTGTCGGGCCAAATAGCAAAGTGAGATGTAATTGACAGAACAATGAATATTTCATGTGAATAAGTGGCATTGTCAGTTAGATAGCTGCAACTAGTGTTGACACAATACTGGAATTTCTAACTTCAATACAATACCTTGAAAAATATTGATATTCAATACCATTTTCGATACCACGGTGAAAATTTTACACAACATTGAGGGCATATGATTTTAGATTTCTATTAAAAGATAAATAGCAGTACGTGTGTGTCAACTCGCTGTTGGAGAGAATAGGGATCAGAAATCGCAGCTTGTACCTGTGTATCAATACTGTGGAAAATGAGAATTTAAACTGTTTCAAATATTCTGTATCGATACTTTTGACAACACTAGCTGCAAAAACAAGACGAATGCACCAGTTTTAGTGTTTTACCATACTCCACCATACAGGAAAAAGATATGCATTGTTAATCACATTTAATCTATATTCTAAGTCCAAGTTCAGTGTATTAGTCATGTGTGTATAATACATGGCTTGGAGATCTACTGCAATTAAGATTGACCTCTGTTTGGATCACATTTGTGAGCACCGTCAAAAGTTGTTAGACTGAAATTGTTGCAATCAAACTTTTCATTATTTGTCAAATTGTTTTCAGGGTTAAACAATGGCCGATTACCAGCTTCCGTACCTGCGGCTCACATGTCCACCGGGCCTGCAGGGGGAGGTAGGGAAAACCAGCTCTACTTCCTTCTGGTTGGAGCAGCCTGCGTTGGTGGTGGAGTATATGTGAGTTAGTCTGTCATAACATGCACTGCATGCATTGATTGAAAATCATGTCAGTTGCAGTCAGTTCGCCAACATTCATGGCTGAAAACGTTTCTGTTTTCACAGACATACCGAACTATCAAGGGGGACGGCCAAAGATACGAGGACCGTATTGAGGAAATTTCATCCAGACCATTTAAAAATGCCACACAAGAACCAGCCTCATACATCCAGTCAGAGCCTCCTGGTGAGCATTTTTTTAT
The DNA here is from genome assembly GCF_015220745.1 of Sebastes umbrosus. NCBI lineage: Eukaryota > Metazoa > Chordata > Actinopteri > Perciformes > Sebastidae > Sebastes > Sebastes umbrosus. The sequence continues at coordinate 20,124,554 of NC_051285.1, forward strand.
CAACTGATTTTAGTGACAATAAAACTTGGGACTGTTTACTTAATTCCAAATACAAGTCTAGAGATATTCCTATGAGACCTGCAGCATTCCACTTTGACCCTTTTTTGTTCATGTTTTGTTTATTTTGTTTTTGCTTCAGCTGTGGAAGCCACTGAGACAGAGGGTGAGTGATTTCTGTTAATAAGTTATTAAGGAAAACTTACCATGATATAGTCACTACAGCGAGCAAAGAGCTTGTGCATAAGCTACTGCAAACATCTTGCCTGCCTACAACAAGGCCTCTACAGTATTTGCTGTGTCACTCTTTTGACTGAAAGGTTTTTGTTTTTTAATAATCATAGTTAAAGGTTATTTGGTAAGAGTAGGCTTGGAATCGGCTGACTCTGCAGGGCACGGTTTAGTTTCCTCTTTATTGCAATGTACACAGCAGAGTTTGAGACTACAAAACAAACTGAATTTAAATTGGTGGTGGATTGGGTTTAATGTCTTACTTTAAACCCTGTTTCTTTTTATGATTAATAAACCCTCTGAATGTCACATAACACAAAAAAAGAGTGTTAGGTTGAAATTAGGTTGAATATCAGTCTAAGTAGGGCTAGGCAATATGATGATACATATCGTCAGAATGATATGAAAATGTCTATCGTATCAGGATCATGGGATTTTTATTGTCATTTCATAACATGTCAACATATCTTCCACAGAGATAAACAAAACATTAATTTTGGACCTGCTAAAATGTTAAAGATGTTTGATAATGCTGTTCATTTCTCTGTCAGCCGTCCCTGAGCCAGAACTTGAAGCAGCACCGTCACCAGAACCTGAAGCAGCACCTTCACCTGAAGAGTCAGCCCCTCTGGCCCCTGATGCTGAAATAGTGGCCCCCATTGAAACAACTGAACCACCCCCAGGTTGTTTGCATACTTTTCTATACCTCTCCTTGCATGCATAACATGTGCTTCCTGTATAAACTGTGTGTTTGAACCAAAAAGTAATAGGAAAAGCGTACTAGATCTGGAATTGTGTGTATTATCACACATTTTCTGTTACACTTTGTAGACATACTATACTACACTACACTATACTAAAGAGAAATGAGTCAGAAATGGTGACACCAACTGGTAAAGTCAGGTTAGTGCAACAAAAAAAAAAACAGGCTGTATAACACATATTTGTCATTCTGTGTCAAATCAGATGGAGTTTTTGTTTACATTTCAGATTTTGTTCAAACCTTATGTATATGCAATTTTTTTTTTTTTTTTTTTTTTTTCACAAGATATGAGTCTTATTGTGCATAACAGACTACCCATGCATAGTCCTGTATTTAGCGATGAAGACAGAAACTGAAATAACTCACAATACACTTAATGTTTAATTATACACATCATAGTGCTGTAATAATATGGCAAGTGAGGTGGAGATTAATTCCTGTATTACAAGTAACAAAGGAAAACAATGATGCAAAAGGTGATTATTCCTCAATTGATTTTATACACACTTATTTGCAGAAAGGTAGCACTCAAAAGCCACTTCAATGTCTCTCTGGTGGTCTTCCTATCCAGATTGTATAGTTTCCTCCCAATGGTAGGCAGAGCTTGGATGGTGGACAGAACATGTACATTTGGCACCCAACAGATATCTAATGGATCTCACTTGTATAGCTAGTGACATAATCTTAATCAGGTGTCTCTAACTCTGCTCCTGGAGAACAACCCTATCAATCACACCTAATTTTTTTATTTGATCGGGACAGATACAATGTACACAGACAATTTAGTATCATAGTGCTTACAGCGGATGCTAATTTGCAACACTTGCCCCTAGAAGGGCTTTTTGTGAAAATAAGAGATTAAAACAGAACTGAGTAATAATCAGATGTACCAGAGAGGTCCCAGTTTCCCAGCATGGGTGGTCTATTTGGCATAATAAGCCTCAAATCTTGTTCAAACATGAAGAAACTTGTAACTTTACACACAAAATGTCTACATATAGTCCCCTTTTCACACAAATGTTCATGGTCCTAGGAATTAGTCAACATTGCCATTTTGGCATCTCACAATGGCTTGCCATACTTGCCATACCTCGGATTTGGGCTAAATGATTTTGAAAAAATATCTAATTGTGATTATTTTTACTGATATTTCAATTGCGATTTGATTTGCGAAATTAAAAGGAATAATAATCTTTACATCATTATTCTTATATTCAATGAAAAACGTATTAAAATGATTATGGTGTGATTTTTATTTATTTATTTTTTTAGGAAATAGATAACGTCCTTATGTAGATACTTCGGGGGACAGCCTTTTCAAGGGCCAGTAATGAAAAAATATGACATCTGCTTGTGTGCACCATTTTGCCTGTGCCTCTACCAAAGTTCATGGCTCTAGGAGTTATATGTCTGAAGATATTGAACCCTAAAAATGGCTTCCAGCCTGAGACGTTTTTTTAGGGTGCGATAATGACAAAATTCGGAGTGGCAAAATAATATACAGTTCTCAAAATTCAGCAAAAATATTTTACAGAATGTTATTTTTTGATCTCACACAGCGTATACATAAGGTTTGGATAAAATATAAACTATAAAAAGCCTCTTTATACCCTGCATATAATTGTCCCACATTAGTAATGTGTCAAAGATACAATTTAATGGTGATGACATGTTTTATACACAAGGCCCTCTGGATGTTTGTATTGTCTCGTCTGTGTGAGTATTGTCCGAATCCAGAAGCTGAGAAGTTTACTGCATGATCTGTGACTTTGCCCTCGGGTTGAATGTGTTTATTTGTTATTCATGTTCTTGTATTTAGTGATGCCTGTGCCCTGCTCAGTATGTTCTGTTGGGTGTCATTTACTTTGCGTCCTCTAACCTTGTAAATTAACCCTTTACAGTTTTGGTACAATGTTGGACACTCACATACTCACCTCCACTTTGAACTGTAAATATTTCTGTTTTTGTTGGACGCAGTCGTTGGAGTTGTCAGTATTTTCTACAAATATCTCGGCCCCTGGTGTGCTTTGTTATATTTGTGATATCAAAAGGAACCCCTCCTCTCTGATGGTTTCTGTGAATGTGTCAAACTTTGTCCTTGGATAGTACTCTTTTTTTTTCCCACTATTAATATGATAGTATTGTCCATAATTGGAAGCTGCCCTTTGAAGTGGATTATATTTCTTACCTCCAAACTTCTTTCATGCTGTGTGTAAGATGCAACAAATTTTCATAGCAGTTTCTAATTCAAACAGGAAGTCTTCAAACAGAAAACCAAAAAGTCCCTGGTACTTGTAAACATCAGGGTGGTTCGACATGCTTGATTTAAAAAATAGCAATGACACTGTTATCAACACGTACAAAGTTTACAACCCCAAACTCAGCTCCTTGATGGTATACAGTATGAACGTTTCTGTAGAAGATAACCACACATGGGGCAGCTTCCACTTGTTATTGTGTTTCTGTGCATGCTCTGCAGAATGTTCCCAGGGTAAAGCTGAGGAAATGCATGGATCCTGATGGTCTTCCCCTTGAATAATTTTGTAAAGAATTTAATCTTAACCCATAGTATGGATTGCCTCAACAGCAGATGAACCAGTGGTAGAAGCATCCCCAGAAGAGGCAGCAGAACTACCTGCTGCACATGTAGTTGAGGAGGGTAAGATTTGAGAAGAAAGGATACTCTGATCTAATTAATTTACTCATCATTTACTTCTATTGGAATTACATAGAGGTGCCATTTTCTCCTGACCTGAGTCTGTGTCTAGTAGAAGCATACTACAGCTCAGTTAAAGATGTATTTCGCATTATCTGTAGTGCACATCAGAGGTTATTATGTAACTTAAATTGCCACTATACTACCAGAACCATCACCCCCCTCTGAGCCGTCCCCTGCTGACCTTACAGAGCCACCCCCTGCACCAGTTGAGGAGAGTGGTAAGCACTCAGTCAGTGGAACCAGTGATGTACATTTACCACATCTGAAGGGTTTATTTTGTCTTAACTGGTTGATGCTCCGGTTATACTAACAGAACCTACAGCAGCAGCAGCAGAAAGCCCCGCAGCAGAGCCAACCGAGCCTCAACCGGAAGTTGTGGCAGAGAGTGGTAAGACCAGTCCTACCTCGGTTGGAGCGGGGAAACGGGCACATCGATCCTTTTTCCCATTTTATTAACTTTAATTTCAAACACCTTTTCTCCTATTTATATTTTTAATATTGTTCTCTCATAACAGCTTTTCTCCTTACCTGTTTGTCTTTTTTCACATTGTTTGGGTTCTTGTAATGATAAAGGTTAATCTCACTCAAGTGAAAAATATTTCTGTTTCTGTACAACTTTGCACTCATACTCACCTCCATTCTGAACTGTAAATATTTCTGTTTTTGTTGGACGCAGTCGTTTGAGTTGTCAGTATTTCCTACAAATATCTTGGCTCCTGGTGGGCTTTGTTATATTTGTGATATAAAATGGAACACCTCCTCTCACAGTTTCTGTAAATGTGTCAAACTTTTGAAACATTGTCCTGGGATTGTATCAAAAGTGTATTCACTGTTAATGTCAGGGTAATGTTCATAACTGGAAGCTGCCCTTTGAAGTGGATTTTATTATTTCCTTCCAAATGTCTTTCATGCTGTGTCCAATGGCGCTTTCACAAGCCATAGTCCGTTTGGTTAATCCGAACCAGAGTGAAATTGATTCGGTTCTTTTTTCTATTTAGTCTGGTTCGGTTTCACAGTGCACAAATTAAAGCGGACCAAATTTTTAAAAAAAAAAAGGTTGCTGAGGGGCATGTGGAAGTTAACCACACATTGGGCAGCTTCCACTTGTTATTGTGTTAATGTGCATGCTCTGCAGAATGTTCCCAGGGTAAAGCTGAGGAAATGCATGGATCTTGATGGTCTTCCGCTAGAATAATCTCTTAAAGACTTTAATCTTAACCTATACTATGGGTTGCCCCAACAGCAGAAGAGCCAGTGGTAGAAGCATTCCCAGAAGAGGCAGCAGAACCAGCTGCTGCACCTGTAGTTGAGGAGGGTAAGATTTGAGAAGAAAGGAAACTCTGATGTAATTAATTTACTCATTCTATTGGAAATATATTCAGGTGCCATTTACACCATCTGACCTGAGTCTGTGTTTAGTAGAAGCTTACTACAGCTCAGCTAAAGATATATTTCAGATATTATGTGTAGTGCACATCAGAGGTTCTAATTATGTATCTTAAATTGCCACTATACTACCAGAACCAACACCCCCCTCTGAGCCGTCCCCAGCTGAGCTTACAGAGCCGCCCCCTGCACCTGTTGAGGAGAGTGGTAAGCACTCAGTCAGTGGAACCAGTGATGTACATTTACCACATAGGAAGGGTTTATTTTGTCTTAACTGGTTGATGCTCCGGTTATACTAACAGAACCTACAGCAGCAGCAGCAGCAGCAGCAGAAAGCCCCGCAGCAGAGCCAACCGAGCCTCAACCGGAAGTTGTGGCAGAGAGTGGTAAGACCATAGTCCAGCCTCGGTTGGAGCGGGGAAGCGGGCACACCGATACCTTTTCCCATTTTGTTAATGTTAATTTCAAACACCTTTTTCTTCTATTTATATTTTTAACATTTTTCCTCATTACAGCTTTTCTCCCCGACTTTTTATGGATTTTTTTTCACATTGTTTGGGTTTTTGTAATGATAACGGTTAATCTCACTCACATGACAAATTTAATTTCTTTCCCATTTACTCCTTTCAGGTGTACTGTATTTGTCATTGGTGCTGATGAGCATCCAAGATCATCCAAGATCATGCACTGACTGTGTCTCTCTCTCTTGCTTTTGCTTTTTGCCTTTCTCTCTCTTGCTCTCTCGGGCTTGCTGTCGCTCTCTCATGCCAACTCCAGGAGACTCAGCCCCTGCCTCTCTCAAGCTCCCCTCACACACCCCTTACCTCCTGATTGGTGGAGGTACCGCCTCTTTCGCCGCTGCCCGGTCCATTCGAGCCAGAGACCCCGGTGCCAAGGTCAGCATTCAGTCCATCATTCACCTTGTTGTACCCGAGTTTCTCAGTTACATGTGTGTGTTTTTCCTCATGTACTGTATCTGCCTACCAGGTATTGATTGTGACTGATGAGCCAGACCCTCCATACATGAGACCGCCTCTTTCTAAGGAACTGTGGTTCTCTGATGACCCCAGTGTGACGGAAACACTGCGTTTCAAACAGTGGAATGGAAAGGAAAGGAGGTTTGTTCAAGTTTTTTGTATTGTGCTTTTGGTTTATTCAATTTTGTTTTCTTGAATTCTTTCTGTTTTGCCTTGACTCTGTCTTTTCTTACAATCTGTCTGTCTCAACATTTGTCTCTCTGCTGGGATAAGTGGTCATCATAGTCCGTAATGTCCTGTGACATCTCTCTGCTTTCATTACAAAAATTAGAGTTTCTGTTGGTGGCACTTTTTCTATTCAGGTTAACATCACTGTTCATGTTTACTATCGGCACTAAACTCTGTTTACTGACTTCTCGCTTTTTCAGTATTCACAACAAACCACTGTTGGTGTCAAACAAAACTTGCACCATTTCCTACGCTGCTAAGGATTTATTTTCCCCAGGAAATAGCAGTTTGGCACAGTGTTTTTGCAACTTGGTGTCGTCATAACAACAATTAAAATGAATACTATTACTTTTTGCTGGTTTGTGCGACTTGCTGCCTGATTAGTGGCAAAAAAAATCATATAAGAAGAAAATTCAAATATTTTAATACCTTTTTTGTGTTTATTTGCCAGTATCTACTTCCAGCCGCCATCATTCTACATTAATGCGGAAGAATTGGATGGTGCAGAAAATGGTGGAGTGGCAATTCTCACCGGCAAAAAGGTTGGTTTATATTTGTTTTTCCCTTAACAGTCAGACACTACAGTGTGCTGATGTCATAATTATACACAGTAAATGATAGTGAGGAATTTCATTGGCAGATGTAAATGTACTTTTTCACATGATTTAATCAATTTTAGGTGGTTCACATGGATGTGAGAGGAAACAAAATAAAACTGGACGATGACACTGAGATTTCATACGACAAGTGTTTGATTGCTACAGGTAAGCCTCTTTCAAATGCATGCATGCATTACCATGTGAGGTTTAAACCTGCTGGAAGCTAATTTGAACTGTTCACTTTCAGGTGGTGTGCCAAGAAATCTACAGGTCATTGAAAGAGCAGGAGAGGAGGTGATGAAGAAGACAACGTTGTTCCGCAAGGTCAGTGTTTAGCCACAAGGGGGCGATAGCTTTGTTTCAGTTTTGGAATCTTTGGCTGAAACAGTGACACAGTTTGGCTGCGGGAGTAAAGGAAATATTTAGATGGCAATATTTTTGAAGTTGTTTGGAAGTGTAAGATAACAGGAAATACTCTCCCACCACTCTTGAATAGGTCAATGAGCAAAATACTTAGTTTTGTCTAGAAAATAATACAAAGTATATCTTCAGTCTAAAATCATAAACGCTAGGTTTTCCTTATTCGATGAGAGGGTCGTACTGTAAAGGACAGAGGATGTCGTATCCTCTACAGATTGTAAAGCTCCCCTGTGGCAAATTTGGGATTTTGGGCTATACAAATAAAATTGACTTGATTTAACTGACTAGAAGCGGTGTACATCATCTGAAAGCTGGGAACCTGAAGATTATTTTGAGATGCAGCTCAGCACTGTGTGTCAAGTTGTTCTTGTCATGAATCTGTAAAAAAATATGAATGAATTAATTTTGAATTGTGAAAGTGTATGCAAGTTTAGAACATTATGATTGAAGTATATGATAGTCATCCCCATGCCCTATTATGTCTCATAAGTTGTTGCAGCAATTTTTGGGTTGATACCATTTGTTACATAGATTTGGTGCTAAATTTAACAATTTTTTACCACTCGAGATTTGATAAAAATTATCAATAATCCCTCCAAAATGCCACATTTGGTTGGCGAGTGGATGGCGAGCACTTTTGACATTTGGAGATTTTTCGAATTGCATTGGATGGCGATCACTCCAATTCTGGAAACTGTTCAGAAACCCCCCATCCATCCTCTGAATGCTCTAGGTCTCTAGTTTGTGGTTGTAAAGTTTCATGAGGCTGTGATTATCCTAGAGGTCACCACAGGTCATTTTATAGAGTGAGGTCAAGTTTTAAAAAAAATGGTCTCACTGTATGAAATGGCTACTATGGGGACTAACATCATCACACAATTGGGCTCATTGGATCCCCAAGAATCTCAGCTTTACAGTCATACCCAATTCCAAGACTTTTAGTGGAACCCAGTATGCAGAAATACTCAAACACACCATTTTTAGAATAGGCGAAAATAACTTATAACCACATGCAAAAAAACTGCATGTTTTTTCCCCCCAAACAGCGGTGATTATCATAAAGTGGGCATGTCTGTAAAAGGGAGACTCGTGGGTACCTGTAGAACCCAATTTCATTCACATATCTTGATTGTCACGAGGTCAAGGGACCCCTCTGAAAATGGCCATACCAGTTTTTCCTCGCCAAAATTTAGCCTGACTTTGGAGCATTATTTAGCTTCCTTCACGACAAGCTAGCATGACATGGTTGGTACAAATGGATTCCTTAAGTTTTTTTTACATCTAAAACTGATCCTGCTGAAAAACAGTAAAGTCGGTCGGTTCAGAGGGTTAAGCAGGCAGCAGTATGTGCAACGTTTACTTTTATTGATCCACTGTTTCTTATGATTCATTCATTACAGTCCCTTCATAGGTGCACAGACAAGTTAACACACTCATCAAATCAGGCCATTTTAATGTGTTTAGAGAAGCGGTGTGACATATCACTACCGAAAAAAAGAGTAAATTTGATATAAATATAGATAAATCTCCTCCACAGATCGAGGACTTCAAAGCATTGGATAAGGTCTCCAGAAGCATCAAGTCCATCACAATCATTGGAGGCGGCTTCTTGGGCAGCGAGCTGGCCTGTGCCCTCGGCAGGAGATGTAAGACTGCTGGACAAAATGACAGAAAATGACAGAATAGATAATAATAATGACGATTATCAGAATTCATCTGTTGCTCTCTTATTGGATCACTCAGCCTCTTTCTCCTTTTTTTTCCAGCACATGAGAGTGACCTGGAGGTGATACAGATGTACCCTGAGAAGGGCAACATGGGAAAAGTGTTGCCTGAGTATCTGAGCAACTGGACAACAGAAAAAGTCAAGACAGGTTAATGTCCATTTTGTACACTTAGCATGTCTGAACTTTAATTTTTAATTGCACACCCTAAGAAACAGCTTTTTATATCCTGATTTCTTGGTTTACTAAATATTCTCCCTTTGGTTTTTTAGAGGGCGTGAAAGTCATCAAAGAAGCTTTGGTGAAATCTGTGGTCTGCAAAGATGATAAGTTAGAAATCCAACTGAAGGATGGCCGACTGGTAGGTCCACGTTTTTGTCCAGTGTAATTCAGGAAATGACTCATTCGTTGCTGATTAACTTGTGCTTCACCATGTAGGTGAAAACCGACCACATTGTTGCAGCTGTTGGCCTGGAGCCCAATGTTGACCTGGCTAAGTCAGCAGGTCTGGAGGTGGACTCTGACTTTGGTGGCTTTCGGGTCAATGCGGAGCTGCAAGCTAGATCCAATATTTGGGTGGTAAGTTAATGTTCATAAGGTAGCTGAAGTGTTCCAATAACAACAGTTAACAGGATCATGACTTGTTGAATGATTTTGACTGGCTTTGGAAAGTAAAGTGCATGTATACTTGATTTAGTTAAACTGGTCACTAGTTGAAGCAGCCGTTTTGCCGTTAATGTTAAACCCCCATGTGCCAATTTTAACTATATCTTATGTCCTTTCAAAACTGAGCCTCGTGATAAGTGGATTAACTTTCATGGAGTTGACAGTCCTTTAGTGATACAACTTACCCTTGTTTTTCCAATTAGACAAACTTAAAGGGGTAGTTTGGGTGTTTTGTAGTGGGGCTGTATGAGGTACTTATCCATAATCGGTGTATTACCTACAGTAGATGACAGTCGACACGCCCCCAGTTTGGAGAAATAGACAGCACAGGAGTATCGGGACGGGTGCAAAGCAATGTACTGCTGTGGACGGGGTCGGCAGCAAAACATATTTTAGCCACCAAAAAGAAAGGCTCTCCTAAAAACAATCAATATCAGTTTAAGTGTACGCTATATTTTGAATCTTTTCCGACTGGGAACTGAACTGAACTGGAAGTGAAACTTATCTATGCTCTCTTCAAAGCCAGGAAACAAAAACTGTATAGATAAGTTTCACTTTCAGTTCCCTGTCAGAAAGGTTGGCTGTCAGATGGCAAGATAAAAAGGTGAAAATATTCTAAATATAGCGTACACTTAAACTGATTTTTTTTAGGTGGTCCTTTCTTTTAGGTGCTAAAATACATTTTGCTGACGGCCCTATCTACAGCAGTATATTAATTTGCTCCCGTGACGGTACTCCTGTCTGATTCTCCAACCTTGCGGCGTGCCGACCGTCATCTACTGTAGGTAATACACCGACTATAGATAAGTACCTCATACAACGCCACTTCAAAACACCAGAATTATCTCTTTAAACATGGCAACTTTTTTAAAGCTAAGTTGGTAATTTGGAACAATTATAAAAATATATATAATAATAAATAAATAAAAATAAATTATTTTTATAAAATTGTCACTATATCCTACAGTAGTGCATGAGACAGGTAATCTGGAAAAAATCATGTTCCTTGTTGTCCTCTGTGCTCATAATGGTATTTGCAGGATTTCACAGACCGGGGGAAAACAACCAATCAGAGCCAAGGAGTCTCGACGCAGCTGTCAATCACTGCTCGCGAAACTCATGAACTCCGATCAAACGGTCAAACTAGGCAGCGCTGATCAAATATGAATCAAGATTCTGTTACTGTAATGCACATTTCTCGCCCTTAATATTTTCAGAAACATATTTCAGTGTACTGTTTAGCTGTAAAATGTTCGCTCCAGCCGGTGGGTGGTGCTTGGTTTTGGCTCATAGCTGCCGGGTCACAAACTTTCTGATTTTACAGCTAAACAGTACACTAAAATATATTTCTGAAAACATTTGAAGTGAGAAATAGGCATTACAGTAACAGAATATTCATATTTGATCAGCGCTGCCTAGTTTGACCGTTTGATCGGAGTTCACCAGCTGCCCAGAGACAGCTTGGCTCTGATTTGTTGCTTTTGTTCTGGTGTGGTACAAACTTGGAAATGCCATTATGAGCACAAGAGGGAGGCAGAGGGACATGATTTTTTTCAAAGATTATCTTTAAAAATCTATAAAAGCTTTTATCATATTTACTCAAAGTGACCAAATGTAGCTTTAATGAGTTGATAAAAAGTACTAAAATGTAAATAAATTGAAGAAAAACAAATTTACTGTGCTGGATTTTTGAGGTTTACTCAGTAGGTCATGGTTTCATAAATGTATACCTTTCACCTCTTTCAGTCATATCTTTTATCATAGTGTCCCCTTCAGGCAAACTCAGGTGATGGTCCAGAAACAATGCACCTCTGTAGACATGTAATACAGTTGTATTACAGTTAGGAATTTTAATCCATGCCACATATACTCAATCCCTTCTGTCTGGATTTAGGCAGGAGATGCAGCGTGTTTTTATGACATCAGACTGGGCCGCAGACGAGTGGAGCACCACGATCACGCCGTTGTGAGCGGAAGACTAGCAGGAGAGAACATGACGGGAGCCAACAAACCCTACTGGCATCAGTCTATGTTCTGGTGGGTATTAGGGATACTTCCTATTTCCTGCTAGTGATGCTAACTCAATGTTTTCATGGGTCACAAATTCAACCGTTTTTGCAAATGAGAGCTGTAGCTGCAAGCCGTGAAACCAGCTTGAAGTGGAATTGAAGGGGAAATATTTGAGAAAGCGAGAGCCCATCTGAATTGTTGATTGCACAAGTCCACATTCATTGAATACATTTAAATAAGTGGGCGCTGGGGCAGCATGTACAATTCTACAAATGACTCAGATTTAATCCTTTTAGAAGTCAGATGTGCATGCATGATTGCTTTGAAGACTTGAATACCATTAAGTTCTAAAATATTTAAACTGCCTTTAGAGGACATTAGGATAGGAGTTTCCAGCAGAGGGCTGCATTACTCAGCCCATCATAAATTTACTAACTCTGTTAAAACAGTCCGTTAGTTCATTTTCAGGTCATGAAATCCATTATTTTTTTCATATTTAAAGGAAAAGCTAAGTATTTTTCATCCTGCACCCTATTTTCCCATGTTTTTGTGTGAAAGTGACATGGGGACATTATTTTTTGAAATTGGTCCAGTTTTGAGGGATAATGCTGCAGACAGCAGCCGCTAAACAGTCGCTCGGGGCAACTCCTCACTGCCAATTTGCGTCCCCTAAAAGTGCTTGCCACTGACAGGCTCAGGTTGTTATTATACCCGTACCTTCAGCTCTGAAACTGAGCCTGCTACAGCCTCTGAAAGACAGTAAAGTCGGTCGGGATCGCCGACATTACTTAAAGTTGTCAGCCAGCTTGAAGCTCATCAGGTGGTGGTAGGGGGTCGTCACTGACGTTCACAACTAATAAGTGCCCTCTCAACCCTGTTTGTTTTGTGTATTTGTGTGTGTGTGTAGAATAGGAGCTGTGTACACAAACATTCACAGTGTTATGGAAGCTGTTTTGACAGATAAAGTTTAAAATGTAGAAACTGCTGTACTTCACAAAAGAGGATAAACTTCAGGAAACTATTTTCAACTTTTCAGAAGATTTAGTTTTTGCCTAGAAAATATAGTTGACACATTACTTTGCACAAAGTGGCAAAGTGTCTAGCTGCAGTGTCAGCCTATATTGGCCCAATCTCGGAACCCATCGGCTACTGGTCCGACGCTGATTTAGCCTCTAAGGGCAACGGCTAATATTTCGGGGGTTCTGGCATAACCAGTGGATATCCGGATAACTGATATCAGGGCCAAGACTTCTTCTGTGTGCCGGTCATTGTTTACAGTCCGATTAGTAACTTGAGACGTGATAATGGAGTTGAGAGACGTCTCATCTCATTTCTGTAAACAGATATCTACATATGAATAGAGATCAATAAATTTAAAAAAAGCTAATAAACTAAATTGTCATTAGTTGATAGCCATTGGGTTCCAAGATTGCATTTCGGCCAATGTGTTCGCTTCCGATACCAAAATCTTGTCCCGTTGCCTACAGATTCTGCATTTATATGCACACACATTCAATCTATTTATATAGATTAATATCTGAGGTTAAAGGGGACCTTATGCTTTTGTGCCTTTTCCTTTAGTGTGTTATAACGCCTTGCTTGAAGTCCCGCCTTTTCGTCCGTAAAGTGGTGATGTCACCAAGTAACACAGTTTCATAATACCTGCCTAGCGGCTAGTTTGGCAAACCCGTTTTTTGAACATTAAAGCATGTAAACATGTTCTAGTAGAAAGCCAAAATACAAGTATGGACCTGAAAATAAGCATAATAGGTCCTCTTTAACTCCAAAACAATATCATTAGGATGTGGGAAAAAAGTTTTTTAAATTATTCTTCAATTCCACGTACACTAAAACGTATTGTCATAGCACAAGAAAAAGAAATCAGTGGAGAAAGAATGCTTCTTGCTCTGAGAGCTTTGAATCAAATTGTTCCCTTAACATGCTTTCCAATCTCATATGGTTTGTCACAGGAGTGACCTGGGTCCTGATGTAGGCTACGAGGCGATTGGGATTGTTGACAGCAGCCTACCAACAGTAGGAGTGTTTGCCAAAGCCACTGCCAAGGATACACCTAAAGCTGCCACAGAGCAATCAGGTATTTATGAAATCTTAATCCCATAAAGCAAAAACAACAGTGAAATTGAGGACCAAGGCTGAGATTTAGTCTTACCCGTTAAATGTATTGCAGGAACTGGGATCCGCTCAGAAAGTGAAACAGAGGACACGGCTACTAGCCCAGTGGCCTCGTCAACGTCTGCTCCCGCTGTGGTGCAGCACAAAGACGAGTATGGAAAAGGAGTCATCTTCTACCTGAGAGACAAAGTGGTGGTGGGCATCATCCTCTGGAACGTGTTCAACAGGATGCCCGTCGCAAGGAAGGTATGTCCCTTTGTAAGAAAAATGCTTTGTGTCGTAGTAAGGATTTAAAATATAGATTTCACGGTTCAACCTTGATGTTTTTCTTCAATTGCCTTCACTTTTCACAGTTGGGCAAGTGGGTCAGAACCTTACCCCGAATCAATTTTCTATTAGTGGTTTTCAAATAACAACAAAGACCAAAGTTAATTGTCATGTTTAATCTTTATTTAAAAGGACTGTTTGTAAGATCAGAAATTGCTTGTTAACAGCGACATGTGGCCGTTAAGTCAACGAAAGTCAGGCGCCCTGTTGCCCGCGTTTGTGCTCGCTATACATAGACGTGAACAAGCGTGGTGTGTGAGTGAAGGCAAGCAGGCAGGCAGAGTACAGCAGAGACTCCGGCCCTCGAGACAAAAGCTACGGTCTCCCCTGCGTCCTCCGACCGCGGTCAACATTGTTTAACAGACGGGCTTTACTAGATAGAACTTTGCGGTGTTGGTGCTTCCGTGTAGTTTGTGTTGGAGTCTTGTCTGAACAGCGTAGCCACACGCGAGCGTGCATGGGACACCGACCCGCAATGATTTATACGTGTAAGAATGTTACAAACAGTCCCTTTAAAGGGGACCTATTATGCCTTTGTGATTTTTCCCATTCTTTTAGTGTGTTATATAGTTTTTGTGCATGTAAAAGGTCTGCAAAGCCCAAAGTCCACGCCAAAGGGAGTTACTCTCCCCCACAGTAACACTGGGTGAGGGTGAATAGAGGAGATGTCACGTGTCATCATATTTTTGGCTTACAACACATGCGTAGTCTGCACTCGCCGAAATTGAGCCAATAGCAACGCACGACCGCAACTCCAGTTACAATGCGCATGTGTCATACCCCATAGTTCAAGACCTGTGTCCCCGTCTCTTTCAATAAGCCTTGAAACGCTTTGCTTGAAGTCCTGCCTTTTCTTCCGTAAGGTGGTGATGTCACCAAGTACCACATTTGCATAATACCTGCCTAGCGGCTAGTTTGGCACACCCTTAAACAAAGCTAGTTAGAGCGGAACTGGAGCGGACCAATCACAACAGAGTGGGCGAGCTGACGAATCAGAGCAGACTGGGCTTCCAGGAGGGGAGGAGCAGGAGTTCAAACAGAGCGTTTCAGACAGAGGGTGAAAAGAGGTGCTGCAGCACAGCCGGTATAAGAAACATAAAGCGTTTTTTGAACATTAAAGCATTTAAACATGTTCTAGTAGAAACCCAAAATACAAGTATGCACCTGAAAATGAGCATGATTGGTCCTCTTTAAGTAAATTAATCTTCGGTTTCTCCCACATCCTCTAATGCCACCCAACTTAACTCCTGTTTCCAGGATAATTGATATGCTTCAGCTCATTAACTTTGTCTTTACCCGTCGCCATTTTCTCGCGAATGCCCGATCGGTAATATGCATGTGGAACTCTCAACAGATGATAAGGAAGCTAGATGGCTAACTCCTTAGTGGCTTCAATCATCCGCTTCAGAAAAACGATGCGTTTATGGGCAAGCGAGTTGCTAGATTTACTAGCCCAACGTGGCATTTTACTTGCCCACGGGCAAGCAGGCAATACTTATTGTTGATCCCTGGATTTGGTTATTGTAAATGGTTTGTTATTTGTAGATTATCAAGGATGGAGAGGAACACGCAGATCTGAATGAAGTGGCCAAACTGTTCAACATCCATGACGATTAAGATGGCGGAGGCCGGCACTTATTGTGGAAGGGGAGTTACGCATCATGTGAAGACTGAACTTTGGCAGCCATTGCCACAGAACTGATCATATACACAAAACAGGAGGATTCATGTCAATGATGTCATCATGTCGCTGAAATATTTTTCACATTTGGAATTTGTATCTACTGCACTTGTTTTGTTTGTTTCTTTTTTTTCTTCTATCCAGGAAAAATCATCGTCAACCAAACTTCTTTGCTTGTGTTTTTGAAAAACATGTAATTGTCCTTCTGCTTTTCCCCACCAGCCTGAAAATGCTGAGCATTGATTATTGTTTTCCTCTGTGTGATCAGAGCAGCTTGTCGTGAGAGAAGCTGCAATAAAAGCTATTTTTAAAATTGGAGTGATCCCATTAGCTTCATTTTGCTCCAAGATAAATAGCACTGATGACATACAAGTTGACCTGCATTCTGAGCTGTGATGGCTGTTAAAGTCAGTGTGGTTGAGCTCATCTGCCCTGAAGCATTTAAATCAATGTGTACTGCTTGGCAAATCTTCTTCAGTCATACATGTGAACTGATTGGACCTTTTTTAAATTGAGCGAGGTGATGTTAAAGGTCTAACCTCAGCTAAAAGCACTGACTACAGGCAGGCTTGTATAAAGGACACCTGACAGAGCACTTAACAGTGTTAAGAAGTACGATCTAATTAAGCAGAGCCGATGTGCGCTCCGACAAGAACAACATTAAAATGAAGCTTGGCCTACTTATCCTGTCCGGAGGTAAAAATGTTCAAGCATGCAGAAACATTGGCGTTTTTTTTTTTTTTCTTCTGCTGTGGGCTTCTTGTTATTAGGATTGCATTCATGTTCCGTATTCTCACACATTTCTTATCCTATTTGACACTGCGGGCTCCCGAGCGAAGTGGGGAACGGCCTTTCAAGTGTGAGGCAAAACACGTGCAGCCATAACGTCCCATCGCTTTCTTTGACATTAATTTTACATGAGTAAATGGCTGGGCTGCCTCCCCCTCTGTATGGAGGAATAAACATGAGCTTCCACATTTGTATTTGAATTTGCGTGGCGATTTGAAGAGGAAATAATTAGACGGCTCTTCTAAAGATAAATAACCTCTGGATGTGTACTGACACTTAAAGAAACGTGTTACACTTGAATTAATTGGAATTTCATGCCATCATCCTATCTCTTTTGAATGCAACAACAATCTTGTTTAAACCCTTCTTCTACCATTTGTCTTCAATCTGTAGTCTTGTACGATGCTGTGTGATTACATATAATATTCTTATACTTTCAGGCAATTCAGTCGTGATTTAAATGATCAGATCTCTCTTCAAGATCTGTAAACACATTTACTATATAGGACGTTATATAATGATGGTACTGGCTTTTTTTTTTTTTTTGCCACAATTTATATGAAAAACAAAGAAAACGGTGTCATTTCAATTTCTGTAAATAATCTCATAGGACAATAATCTTTATTTATGGCATTGGAAGAGAGCGGTTGAAATTCTTTGTGGAGTTGGGTTAATAATCACTTGAATAGCATACATATTTTTTTTAATAAATGGTTTTTATTTTTCTGCAAAAAGTAAATATTCCTGCTAATCTGATGCTGTGGTGAAGAGCAACGTTGGCCACTTTGCTTTGGAAATGCTCCTGTCTCTTTAAATATTCTTGCAGTAATTCCTTGAACATGCATATGGCTATAAAAAAGAGATAAAGCTTCAAGTCATCCACACAAACACAGGCATTTTGAATTATAGAGCAGCAGCTTCCTGTATTTTACACCTGCAGAGAGGGAGGGAGGGAAGCTCTGCTGAGTCCACAAGACAGAGAGAGCCTGGCTGGAAGAGCAACAACAAGTTTCCTGCATCTCTGCTTTTTATTTTCTTTTTTCAGTTTTTCATCCCTCCATTTGGTCTAAACATCTGTTGTTTCTACTAACTGAGAATGCTATTGCACATCTTGTTTATGGTGTGGGCGTCATCTGTCATTTTTCTGCAAGGCAGGTAAGAGACAATTTGTAATTGTAGCATATTCCTGAACTTATTTGTTGGAGAAATGTATAATTTTAGTTTGGTTAACCATTGTAATGGATTGTAAATTTATCTTTTTTTTGACAGTGTAAGTATTGCAATTAAAATAATTTGGCATTGACAAAAGACATTAGATGATATTTGTGCTTCTTTGACCAAGAGGTACATCAACATCTCTTAAAATGAGATGCATTCAATATTTTGTGATCTACAGGCTTGACTGAACAGAAAAAGAAGCTTGTATTTGATTTAAGGTGATAAGATATCTGCCAAAGTAATTTCACAGATCATTTGAACTGGGTCTTAGTATAAAGATGTTTAATAATTAAAAAAGTTAAATAGTTAAATACATCTAATCTGAATTCAAGGGATGCACCAATACCGATACTGACTCAAATAGTTGGATCGGATATCGGTGACAATGAGGCCGATCTATTAAATTCAACTCTATGTTTATATACTATATGCATTATATACTGGAATTTTAATTCCTGTGTAAATGTTGACCAATTTGTTGCTGCATTAAACGGGTTCACACTTGAATTATAATTCCTGTTAATTCTGAAGATTGTTTTTTACCAAGTTGCTGGTGTACGATTTCTTTTTTACAATTCAGTCAATTTATTTGTTACATTTTGTTTTGCAAAATTAGGAAAACAATGCAATTAAACACTGGTATCAGATCGGTTCTCAGTATCGGCCGATACCCAAAGCCCAGGTATCAGGACTGAAAAAGTCAGATCGGTGCATCCCTACTGAATACTGTTTAGTATACGACACCTTTTTAAGTTACAAAATTCATGTGTTGCCAACCAATAAAACACTCTTCCAGCTAAAATGATAAGATATTGTACACCTTTTAGTACGAATTAGATACATCCATTGCTCTTTCAGGAAAGGCTTTATTAAATGAAAATATCAGTACATCCAGAGTTGATTGTGGTGTCATCTGGCAGGTCTGTGCTCTGTAAGGAGATGAAGCTCCCCAGCAGGGCAGCTAAGCCCCCCTCTCCATCTGACTTTCTGGATAAACTGATGGGAAGAACATCTGGCTACGATGCTCGCATCAGACCAAACTTCAAAGGTAAAACACACTGTGACGTGCAGTGGGTGGAGGACCTCCTTGGTCAGGGCAGGGCAGGTGCTGGGAAAAGCGTGATTTGCATAACATTTTGGTCAGTGAAGCAGCACAAATCATTCACAGATGGGTCAGAAGTAAGAGGTCCTGCAGGCTGTGATGTTTTCACACAGGAGCCTTGTTGTTTGCCATGTGGTGTGACTGTTTTTATGCTGACCCACAGCCGTAGGTTATGACGTTTTTACACAGACTTCTCTTATTTTGTCAGAAATGTGCACTCACCCCACAGGCCCATCTCAGTCCAATGTTGATCTCTCGTTGTGAGTAAAGCCAGCAGATTCTCTCCGACACACATCCCCCTCAGTCTCTGGGGTCGCTGTTCATATATATTTCATACTTGCTCCACATCCTTGTTTATGCATGCTGGGTAAATCCCAGGCTGATTATCTATAAATACACTAATGTAACTAAAGGAGAATCAATAAATTATTGCCTCTGAGGAAATGAGTTCCTGAAATATTTAAAGTTTCGGTGGTCGACAGATGGACTACACTAATGGGAGCGTACTGGAAATGACAACACAATTTCATGCTGGTTATCTTGGATAAGTCTTATTTATCAGGACACAGCATTGCAGGCAGATTTTATTTTCCCGGGACGCTCTGCTCTTTACCGGCTTCAATACTTCATGCGGTCACCTCAGAAAACATCATCAGTGGTATTTAAGAAACCAGTGTGATTATATAACGTGTGATGACATCTGCTTCTGTCAGGTCCTCCTGTCAACGTCACCTGTAACATCTTCATCAACAGCTTCGGATCCATCACTGAAACAACCATGGTGAGAATTTCCATGCAGCAGATGAGCATGTGAACGTCTGCTTTTATCATCTGATTGTTGGGTGTCAAACTTGGACTATTTAAATACAGTCTTCACTGTGACCTTCAGGTGTCACTGCGTCAAGTGCAAACAATTCAGCAACAAAATGTGACTACAATTCTGGTCTCCAGGCCTTAAAGATATCAAACTTAGTAGAGTCATAATATAGACATTAGTAAAGTCTACTGTATCTCCTGGCTTCTATATCAGGTCTTTCCCTATCAGGTTTTAGATGAAGTAGACCTGTTCTTTCACATAACTGCTGCTTGCACCACTAGTATGCTTCTGACAATGGTAGTAGTAAGGGAAAAGGAGGTTTTAAACAGTGTGCTGTAAGGACTTTGTCAGGAAAGATGTGTGCAAAAGTAATCAGGTGTCTGTAGTAGTCAGTTTCATAGTTATATTTTCGTTCAATATCAGTTTCATATTATTGTCTCTGCGTTACAGTTTGTTATAGTCACAATGTTCCTCTGATTCTTGTCACAGAAGTTAAGTATCATGTTTCAACAACGGTGGAAGAAGTAGACAGATCTTTTACTTTGCTACTCTTTTACTAAAAAAAAGTAGCAATATAACTTAGTACTACTTGGTTAAAATAACAATACCACAGTGTAGAAATACTCTTACAAATAAAAGTCCTGCATTCGAAACGTTATTTCAGTAAAAGTACATAAGTATTAGCATCAAGATATACTTAAAGGAACAGTGTGTAACATTTTGGGGGATCTATTAGCAGAAATGGAATATAGTATTCATAACTGTTTTCATTAGTGTATTATCAAAGTGTTTTTGTTAGCTTAGAATGAGCCCTTCATATCTACATAGGAAGCAGGCCCTCTTCACGGAGTCCGCCATGTTGCTCGGCCATGTTGCTACAGTAGCCCAGAACGGACAAACCAAACAATGGCTCTAGAGAGAGCCTTTCATGTTAATACGTGACCTGAAGGCCGCCGTAGTTCTCTGAAAACGCTTGTGAAACTGCGATAACGTGAGGGGCTAATCTTATCTATAATAATATATAATTATTTTTTTGATTACATTTTGTAATAATACAATCAACAACAATATGAATCTGGAAAGTAACTAGTAACTAAAGCTGTCAAATGAATGTAGTGGAGTAAAGTAAAAGTAAGCTCATTTACCAGATGCATCTGACTCTTTGGTGTTTTTTCATCTGAAGGGTTTCTGGCTCTTCTCCCTCTGTCTGGAGAGGCCAATTAGAGCATGTGTCATGATGCCCAAACATACTGTCATTACATTATGACTAATTGATGACTGTAAACACCACCTTGTAAATTCATTACCTAATGTCAGCTATGATTTACTCATGTCTCTGTTTTGGTCAAATAAGGGGAAATCCTTTATTTATGCTGCCCATGGAGAGTGTTTAGGGGTGGTTTTAGAAAGACTCATTCTTTTTCTAAAATACCTTCAGGGAGAGCCATCAAATTTTAAATGACAAAATTGTAAGTGGAGTTTTCTGTCGTTCAGGTTATGAGCACTCACATCTGTTTGTCAGTGTTTATTTATATATTTTAGCTCATAAAGAGTTTGTGTGCGTGCACACTGCTGAGACACGCTGCAGGTTCATTTGTTTTTCGCTTGTGGCTTATTCCTGTGCACGTGATCTCAGCCCTCTCACAAGGTTTATTAAAATGACACATACGTAAACATATGCAAATCAACAGCAAAACACAAGCAAATTAAGAAAACATCTTCACTAACGCATAGCTGCAAACACAGAAATCATATCACGTGTTGTGAAATTGGTGAAGATGTTTTCTCAAAGGACCAATGTGTAACAATTAGGGGGATCTATTGGCAGAAATGGAATATAATATTAATAAGTATGTTGTTTTTAGAGTATAATTACATGATAATAAGAATTGTTGTGTTTTCGTTACCTTAGAATGAGCCGTTTATATCTACAGTCCGCCATGTTGCACCACCATGGTTCAACAGTATAGCCCAGAGCGGACAAACCAGACTCCTTTTTCTGCTTGACGCCGCTCTCTCTCTTGCTTCACCACTCACGTCCCGCGTACATGCAAACTCTACGCACTGGCTCTGCTCCAAATTACAAACGTTACTCGTACAACAACTGGCTCTAGATAGGACCATTTGCGTTTTCGCATCAGCCACCGTAGCTCTCCAACACACTTGGCACATGGGAGAGGCTTCAGTTGGTTGCAATCTGCAACCTCACCGCTAGACACCACCAGATCCTACACACTGGACCTTTAATATGCATGTGTGTTGTTAATTTGCAGTGAGTTGAGCTCTCAGGGCCACCGTACTTATAAAATCTCAATATGATATCTACTATGGTACAATTGCCACTTGTGGCTATATATTTTTGTTTCAGTCATTTATAACTATTTTGATTTGAATTATGACTTAATTCCAAACTTTAGGACTACCGGCTCAATGTATTTCTGCGACAGCAGTGGAATGACCCTCGACTGGCATATAAGGAGTATCCAGATGACTCTCTGGACCTGGACCCTTCCATGTTGGACTCCATTTGGAAACCTGACCTGTTCTTTGCAAATGAAAAGGGAGCAAACTTCCACGAGGTCACAACAGACAACAAACTGCTTCGGATATTCCAGAATGGAAATGTCCTCTACAGCATCAGGTGATTTGTTTTTAAAAATGCTTATCTGGCTGAATAATGCACCAGGATGTATCTCTATCAGACATTACAAATCCAGTACCATGGTTTATCAAGTCGCCTACTGAATATGAACTTGGAGCTCTATGAGTTGCAGTCTCTAAGTATATGGTCCAACAACATGTTTGTTTCACTCCAGTTCAGTTCAGTTGTCATTGTATTGTCCAGCACCCACTGTGAATAATAACTGCAGGCTAAAACAGAATCAGGTCAGCAATGTGGCACTAAAGCAGTGGTGAATTGTAGCGTAATGGTTTTCATTAGAATATAAGAAAGATGAAGCAATGTTTAAAGCTCTATTAGCAATTCTGTTAAACATGTGATCAGTTGCTTCTCTGGTTACTGAACCTTAAAAGTAACCCTTAAGTAAACTTAAGGGGATCGAACTGGAATCACCACTTAGCAACTTTAATTATTTTTTTCCACAAAATAGCAGGGTCATAAAATTAGAAACTGTATATAAAAAAAAAAGATTTATGCCCTCATTCACTTACTCACATATGGCTAGCCACTATATCTACTAAGATCATTCCTCCTCTCTGCAGTATTGCTCATTTGTGTGAGATTCTTCACTTTGTCCTTGCTGGAATAAAGAGAAGAGGGTTTCTTAAAAATGAGCAACGAAAGACATCATGCCTCCACAAAAATAGCAGTGGTTGCAACAGAAACTCAGTGTCCTTGCCCACACCTCTATTAAAGAATGGGATGTTCTGTTTTTCAATCTAGATCTCGATGTCTTGAGCTGGAGGAAGCACTCTCCTATTTTTACTGATTGTGCCGCTGTGTTTCTCATCCCATTCTACGTCAATCCCTCCATAAAGGCTGACATGTCTGTCAGCACCTGTCAGTCCATTGTATGTGTGGAGTGCAGTGGGATAAAGAGATGGAAAGGAGGGACAGGTGTCAGAGAGGTGACTGTCGCTTGATGTGACCCTTAATGTAGGGTGAGTGTGCAGGAAGGGTTTGAGTGCTGTGGGCTAGGTGGGTCTCCACTCATAGGTTGGAGTGTGAGGGTATCACCTTTTCATCTTACACATTGTTCCAGTGCCATTACGGTGTTACTGTATCTGTTTTCCAGGCTGACCCTTACCCTCTCGTGTCCCATGGATCTGAAAAACTTCCCCATGGACAGCCAGACGTGTACGATGCAGCTCGAAAGCTGTGAGTTGATCTTTCAAGGCAGGCTTGAAAAACATTACATACAGATTTTGTCATGAACTTATTGCATACTGTATAGCTTCTCTCTGTCTTCCTTCTAGTTGGCTACACCATGAATGATCTTATTTTTGAATGGCTGGATATGGGAGCGCTGCAGGTGGCGGACGATCTGACGCTCCCTCAGTTTGTGCTGAAAGAGGAGAAAGGCCTCGGCTACTGCACCAAGCACTACAACACAGGTACATGACACACGACGACCTGCCGAGCAACATCCTCGATGGATGCTGTCAGTCAACTTCTAATAAGACTGTCAGTTTGCACCTGTATCTCCTCCTGTGGTTAGGTAAATTCACCTGCATTGAGGTCAAATTCTACCTGGAGCGTCAGATGGGCTACTACCTGATCCAGATGTACATACCGAGCCTGCTCACCGTCATCCTGTCCTGGGTGTCCTTCTGGATCAACATGGATGCGGCTCCGGCCAGAGTGGGACTGGGGATCACTACAGTGCTCACCATGACGACGCAGAGCTCTGGCTCCAGGGCCTCCCTGCCAAAGGTCAGACAGTTTGGTTTGTGACGCTTTGCAGTAGAAAATGCAAGTTAGTCATTGTTACTGGCCGCAACGGCGACGCTGGTTTTGTTTTAACCTTGTGAGTCTGTGTGTGTGTGGACAGATGTTTGTGACCGCGATAATGTCGCAACCGTGCAAAAGGCAGTCACAAAACTTTACAGATGTGTAGTTGATATCAAAATGAAGGTCGAGTTCAAAGATGGGTGTGATTCGAGCAAGGGCAGCGGAAGTAGGGGGGTAAGAAGAGGGAAGGGGCCATTGCCATCAAAAGATGGTCTGTATAGTATTCTTTTTTGCATACTGTACTATGACTTCTTAACAACATACCTTTTAATCCCCTGAGGCCTGTGATCCCGACCAATTTTACTGTCTTTCAGAGGCTGTAGCTGGTACCAACCTTGTCATGCTAGATTGTCGGGAGGGAGGCTAAATAACGCTCCAAATTGAGGCTAAATTTTGGCAAGGAAAAACTCATGGCCATTTTCAAAGGGGTCCCTTGTCCTCTGACCTCAAGATATGTGAATGAAAATGGGTTCTGTGGGTACCCACGAGTCTCCCCATTACAGACATGTCCAATTTATGATAATCGCATTCAGTTTAACCATGCCGTTTTTTGAATGCTGTAAAATGTGTTATTTTTGCCTATTGAAAATGGTGTATTTTAATATTTCTGCATACTGGGGTCCCTAAACAGTCTTGGAATTGCATAAATTGGGTATCACTGTAAAGCTGAGACTTTTGTGGATCCAGTGAGCCTAATTGTATTCATTTGTGATGACGTTAGTCCCCATGGTAGCCATTTCATTATAGTGAGATCATTTTTGTAATTTGACCTCACTGTATAAAATGACCTGTGGTGACCTCTAGAATAATCACAGCCTCATGAAACTTTACAACCACAAACTACAGACCTAGTGCATTCAGAGGATAGATGGCTTTCCTAGGTATATTGACAATAAGGGGGTTTCTGAGCAGTTTCCACAACAGGAGTGATCACCATCCAATGCAATTCGAAAAATGCAATTCTTGCAGAAATCTCCAAATATCAAAAGTTTTTGATACCAAATCACAGCATGGCTTTTTATATGGTGTTCAATGCAATGCTTAGTGTTTTAATGTGGTATTCTGGAGGGATTATTGATCATTTTTTATTAATTCTAGAGTGGTAAAAAAAATGGTTAAATTTAGCACCAAATGTGTGTAACAAATGGTATCAACCCAAAAATTCCTGCAACAAGTTATGAGACATAATAGAGCATGGGAATGATCGTCATATACTTCTATCATAATGTTCTAAACCCTTATACACTTTAACAATTCATTTTATTTCTGATTTATGACTAGAACAACTTGAGTTGCATCTCAAATTAATCTTCAGGTTCCCGGCTTTCAGATGAAGTACACCACTTTCTAAAAACGGGTCTATTGTGGGTCTCAGAGGGTTAATGCCCTAGAAATTGAAATAGACAGGACTGCATACATGGTTAAAAATGCAGTAGTGAAGAAGTACAGAGATCCTTTTGCTTAAAAAAAAGGTAGTAATACCACAATGTAAAAATACTCCACCACAAGTAAAAGCATAACATTTTACGATTGTTCTCAGAACTGTACTTTCACAGTGTCCTTTTGTTATGTTTAGTTAAGTAAAATAATACTTATTCTAATATGTAGCTCTTGACACAGAGTTTGTAATTCCATGTCTTTCATGTCACTGCCTAATACGGCATGAACGCTAATGTTAACCAAGTGATTTCACTGATTTGATTTCCACGGTGTCACAGGTGTCCTATGTGAAAGCTATAGACATCTGGATGGCGGTGTGTCTTCTTTTCGTGTTTGCTGCACTACTGGAGTATGCGGCCGTTAATTTTGTTTCACGGCAGCACAAGGAGTTCTTCAGACTGAGGAAGAAGCTCAAAGAGCAACAGCGGCAGAGAACTGTGAGTGCAACCCACCCACTCAGCCCCTCGGGCGGCTGTCACCTGCTATTCCCTGCGCCCCAGCTATGCACGAGCTACACGACTCAGCTGCGTTTTGCACTCCAGCCGGGAAATGCAGACCGCACTGACCTGTAATTAATTCAAGCCATCACCTTATTCCGCTGTTCTCAACATCTTGCTGCCTCACATGTGGAGAAGAAAAAATAGGGGACACAAAGTAGACCCAAACCACCTTTTAAATATGAAATATTTCTTAAGTGAAGCAGTGTGACGGCAGCTGCAGGATTCATTAATACCTTGTAATATTTATAACACAAAACAAAACAACATCTGCTTGAATCCTTTATACTTATACCGAAATTTGTCTCATTTCACATTAATGCCAGACTTGTATGCACTTTGTAAGAAGCAGATGATGAGTGCTTGTTGAAGGATGAGGATTTGAAATGCACATGCAGCACACAGGAGTTGCAAACTGTTGTATCAATGAAGTCTGTTTGATGGTTCAATTTACGTGCTGCTTTTACCCCACCAGCAGGGAAGCGGTGACAGTAAGGGGAAAGGAAAAAACATGTCAGGCAACAATGCTCCTCATGGGAACACAGCCCAGCAGTGCACTGCCTGTGCCAGGGTACGTACCGCCACCTTGTTGAGTTTAACACCAGCCAATCTCTGGTGTCAGTGAAGCTGTGTGATTCTCACTGCGAGCAGATGGTTATGGATATAACTGATGGTTATACTGTGGTGTCTTGTGCTTCTAGGAGGAGGAGCTTGCACAGCAGGGTTTACTCTTCCAGAGTTTTGGACTTACACTGGCGGCAGGAGGTGCACCGGAAATGGATGCACCAGTCTTTGCTGATTTACCTCCCGGTTTAGGTTTCTATGACATCCGCAGGCGCTTTGTGGATCGGGCAAAAAGGATTGATACCATCGCCCGAGCTGTTTTCCCCATGAGTTTCCTCATGTTTAACGTCCTCTACTGGCTGACCTATAAAGTTCTACGACATGAAGACCTTCTAGCCACACTGTGACAACACAACCACTGAGGACAGTAAAGACACTGGATACCTTTTAATTCTGCTCTCCTCGTTGAAACATTTACAGGCTGAGAGTCCTCAGCTGGGCCGTGCAAGATGCGTTGCGACTGCATGTCCAGTGCCATCGGGACATCCCATGACATGGAAGAGTCCATCGGTTTCTTTAAATTTTTAATACTTCCAAAGAAATGCACTTTTTTTTCCCAGCACTGATGCTTTATACATGACACCGCAGTGTACAGTCAGCATCTTAAGTATATCAACACACTTTTTTGAGGGAGAAATGTCTGTGTGTGCAGTTTACTGTAGCTTCACTCTAGCAGATCCTTACAGGCCTACATTTTTTATTGTAAATTTACTGGTCAACAGTGTCCAGAGCCTCAGGTTTCATTCAAAGCAAATATCACCATCACTACAAGCAGGAATTACACTTTGAAACAGTAGCAACTCTGCTGTGTTTCTCACCGATGCTTTACAGGCATAGAAATATTTATTTATTTTATTTTATCCAACATATTTATCAGTTCACATTTCAAACCCTCCAATCTCTCCCTCCTCGCCTATCTGTAATAAAGACCGTAAAAACCTGTTTTCTAAATGTATTTCAATTTTAAAGATGTGATATTTAATGCCTAAAGATGTGAAGGATACATATTTTTCAGATATTTTTAGAGGTCACTATGATGTGTTATGATATAATGGCATGGCACACACAGCCAAATATAGTATATCTTTTTTTTTTAAATCATTATTCAACCTCAGCCATCTCAGTCATTCGTTAAAGTCTTCAGTTTCAAATCTGCATACTGGCCAGAGATTTATATTATCAAGGGTGCATGAGAACGGTTATCAAAACACAAGTTCTCCTGAGGCCTGCACAAACGGTGTTGTATTGGTGTTTAACAAAGCCCAACTATGTTACACACTGAGAATAAATTGTATCTGTGCATTTTTTTTAGAAACAAATGTATCCCTGAAATTCTTTGTTGGTCGATATAAAAAAAATAAATGCTTTAATTTGAAATAGTGAATGCATAATAGTGTGACCTTTCTTATAATTGATATAGTTTTTAAGTGATCTTTTTATTTTAACCCTGATATGTAATATGAGAAAATCCTCTGCAAATGTAACATCACGCCAGGATCTAAACCAAAGGATTACACTTAATATTCAGCAATTTTCAAACTATGATCCTCTCTAAGGCCAGAAGCATATAACCAGCAATGAACTAGCTTTCACTAGATTTTTCTTCCCTCTAATACTTTCCTCTGTCAGGGTTATTCTCAGTCCTTGCTCTACTTTAAAAGTGCGAAATGCCACTGCAATTACCGTCTCTTGAAATGTTCCCAGGATTTTCTCAGTATCTCACACTGTATGTTTTTTTTTTAGTTTTTTTTTTAAATATTGCTAGATTATCATTTATGTGTACCCATGCATGGAGACTGGGACCATCTCTAGAAACCTAGTCTAATTTTAAAAATAAATCTTGTTATAAAATGAAGTTGTCATATTAATATTTAATTTAACATGTAGCTGTCATGCATATACAGTATACTGCATATTGGAGGAGCAGGGCTGCATACATCAGCACTTTGAGTCTGTGTGAAACATAGATGGGTTCTTTTTCTAAATAGCAGTGAGGGAATGAGGAGAGGATCTTTGATATTAAACTATTTAAGAGTTTGCGGACATTAGGCACAAATAAAATAAAAAACATTTGATAACAAATACCTGTATCTAGTAATGTGAGATTTATATAGTTGTTGAAGGGGATACAGTACATATATCAGTACAAATAAATTGTCTCACATAACCACATTTTATCTTGAAAAATACATCTTTATCTTAATTTATTCTGTTACATTAAGCTCATCTTCATCAATCACACAACTATGAATCTTTGAATCTGGTAACCAGAACTTAGCCCATACCAAAGACTTAAGAAAGTTTATTATATTTATTCAGCACCTTTGTTTTGACTGCAAAATGAATTAACGATACTCTACTTTCACTGCATCTCATGCTGTATGTAGAAAATCTGAGACTTTGCATCTGTTACCACAAGAGGATGCTGTCTGCTCTTTTATGTTCCATGTGAGCAATTTTGCACTCTGCCATAAGCCACATAATATAAAGTACAGTATAACAGACTTTCCTCAATGTGAAGTGAGGATTAGTATTTATGTATGGTGTGTGATATTAACTGAAAACAAACCACCCTTTTCTACAGATTATTAATTACTTGCACAACATTTAAATATGCAATGTCTAATATTATATTTGCTCTTAATTTTTTTTTTTTTTTTACATTTCTGAGTGAGGCTTTGACTTGTTCCAGGCTCTGCTAAATGTCAGCCTAAACTAGCCTATGGCTAATCACTGTGTCAGTTAGTTGTTCTATTCCAGCCAAAAACCTTTTAGTATGATTTACTCTTTGTTTGACTTGTCAAGGACAAGCAATTAAGCCAGATCCACACATTAAATCAGAGGGTGAATGACTATGACTTTTTTTATTCTTTCGACATACTATACTATGACTTTTATTTGACATACTGTACTATGACTTATTAAAAAGAAATTCACATACTATACTATGACTTTCTTTCGACATACTATACCATGGATTTTTTTATTTGTTCGACATACTATATAATTACTTTTTTTCAACATACTATAATACGATTTTTTTTTTCGACATACTATTCTATGAGATTTTATTTGTTCGACGTATAATACAACTTTTTTTTTGACATGCTATACTATTCAATTTAAAAAGATTTCGACATACTTTACGACGACTTTTTTTTAACCTACTATGACTTTTTTTCGACATACTATACAATGATGTTTTAATTTTTTTTGGCATACTATACTATGATTTTTATATTTTTTCGACATATTATACTATCACTTTTATTTGACATTCTATACTAATATTTTTTTTTAAAAATTCAACATATGACTTCTTTTCAACATACTATGACTTTTTTATTTTTCTGACATACTCTATGACTTTTTTATTTTTCAACATACTATTTATGACTTTTTTGGAAATACTATGAGTTTTTTATTTTTGACATACTATACAATGACTTTTTTTCGACATACAATACTATGAGTTTTTAAAAAAAAATGTCGACATACTATACTATGACTTTTTTTCGACATACTATACCATGGATTTTTTTATTTGTTCGACATACTATATGTCTTTTTTTCAACACACTATACTATGACTTTTTTATTTTTTCGACATATTTTACCATGACTTTTTTACATTTTTTAACCTACTATAACTTTTTTCAACATACTATACAATCTTTTTTTTTCTTTTTTTTCAGCATACTATGCTATGATTTTGTTTAGTTTTTTCGACAGACTACAATGACTTATTTTTTCGACACTGTACTATGACTTTTTTTCAACATACTACACTAACTTTTTCTTTTTTTTTTCGACATACTATGTTAGGACTTTTTCATTTTTTCAACATACTATACTATGACTTTTTTATTTTTTCGACAAAGTATACTATGACTTTTAAATTTTTTTGGCATACTATACGATGACTTTTTTTGACATACTTTACTGTGATTTTTTAATTTTTTTCAACACACTGACTTTTTTTGGACATACTATACTGTGGCTTTTTTGGACATACTATAATATTGCTTTTTTTTTTTTTAAAAAAGTTGTAAAGTATGTCGAAAAAAATTGAAATTGAATATTTAAGTATGTCGAAAAAAGGTCATAGTATTGTATGTCGAAAAAATAAAAAAGCCATCGAATAGTATGTCAAAAAAATTAAAAAAAAAAGTCATAGTATTGTATGTCGAACAAATAAAAAAATCATAGAATAGTATGTCGAAAAAATAAAAAAGTCATAGTATGTCAAAGAAAGTATAGTCTGTTGAAAAAAGTCATACTATACTATGTCGATAAAATAAAGAAAGTCATGGTATAGTATGTTGAAAAAAAGTCATAGTATAGCATGTCGATAAAATAAAAAAGTCATAGTATAGTATGTCAAAGAAAGTATAGTCTGTTGAAAAAAAGTCATACTCTAGTATGTCGATAAAATAAAGTCATGGAAAGTATGTTGAAAAAAAGTCATAGTTAAGTATGTCAAAAAAAAAAGAAAAAAGTATAGTATAGTTTGTCAAAAAAATGTCAGTATAGTATTTAGAATTTTATTTTTTAAAAAGCCATAGTATAGTCTACCGAAAACAAGTCACACTATAGTATTTCGAAAACATTTTAAAAAGTCATAGTATTGTTTGTCGAAAAAAATGTCATAGTATAGCATGTCGAAAAAATAAAAGTTATAGTATAGTAAGTTGCAAAAATATTAAATAAAATCATAGTATAGTTATTATATAGTAGAAAAACATAAATAAAAAATAATAAAAAAGTTATAGTATAGTATGCCTACCTTGAGACATCAAAAAGAGGGAGGATTTCAAAACCAAAGCGGGGTTCTGGAGGTCCTCTATGATGTCAAAACAGTCTCATAAGTATTCACAAACAATGTCAAGTTATGTAACTTGTAAAATGCAATGCAGAAATAAATGCAGTGTGATTTATTTATTTATTTATTATTTATTAATTTATTTGACAGGGACAATACATGTATTGTACAAGTCATAGTTTAGGCTAATATGTCATAAAAAAATTGTCATTAAAACTCAGTATATTTATACCATAAAATAGTCATAGTATGTGTTGGGAGGTAAGGTGCAGGAGAGCAAGGTGAAAAGTCATGAAGAGAAATCATCACACTAGCAGGTAAGTATGCTTGAAAAATAAATCAGACTTTTATTTTCAGTGTGTAAAAATTCCATCAAACAAAGGAAAATACACATGGAGGGAAAACTCTTCTGCATTCAGTTACACTGCTCACGACATGCCTGGTGCTGCTCTTTTTACCACTCTTCCAAAACTCTGCTTTCACACATGGTCATATAACCTAACAGCCCGCCCTTCCAGTTCAAACTGGCCTATCAGGCGAGTACTGCCATCAACTCAGACTGGAGACACCTGCAGTGAGAACCTGGGAAATCATAACACACCTGATTACACTTGGAGCCACTCAGTCCCCGTCAGTCAATTAACCTCTTAACTACACACATAAGAAAAACAAAGAAAACTGTGATCAACCTCACTTGGCTTAACCAAACAGTTTGTGAGGGAGTTGTTGATTCCTCACATTTCACACCACCTCCCCCTCTGGCTTACATAAGTCAGGCAAACGCGACAGATAATCAGCAATAAGGTTTTTCTTACCAGGACAGTGCTCTATGGTGAACTAGTATGGCTGGAAGGCTAGGCACCAACGCAGAATCGTTGCGTTCTTATGCTGCTTGGAGTGCATCCACTTCAAAGGTCTGTGGTCCGTCTGCAACACAAACTCTCTTCCCAAAAGGTAATATTTCAATGAATCAATAGCCCATTTTATAGCCAGTCCCTCCTTTTCCACAGTAGAGTACTTTTTCTCCCAGTCAAACAGTTTCTTACTTGAGAACAGGACAGGTTTCTCTTCACCAGGCTCCCCCTGGGCTAGCTCCGCTCCTAGTCCAACACCGGAGGCATCAACCTGCACAAGGAATGGTTTTGTGAAGTCCGGGCTCTGCAACACAGGAGCTTGACAGATCTGCCTTTTCAATGTCTGGAAGGCATGTTCATATTCATCATTCCATATCACTTTTGAGGTTGATTTTTTTTGTTAGTTTGGTGAGTGGTGCCAATGTAGAAAAATGGGGAACAAACCTTCTGTACCACCCCACCAGTCCTAAAAAGGATCTCACTTGCTTTTTGGTCAGGGGTCTGGGAATCATCTGTATGGCCTTTATCTTCTCTATTTGTGGCCTTATCTGCCCACGGCTGACCAGGTACCCAAGGTATTTCACCTCCTCCTGAGCACAGGAACACTTGTTTGCATTAAGGGTCAGCCCGGCTTCCTGTATCTTGCTTAGGACAATTTCAAGATGCTGCAAATGTTCTTCCCAGGATTCACCGTAGATTACTACATCATCAAGATAGGCAGATGCAAACCTGGAGCAATCATTAAGAACAATGTCCATTAATCCTTGAAAGGTCGCAGGCGCACCATGAAGGCCAAAGGCTAACACAGTGTACTGGAACAAGCCACTTCCTGGAATCTGGAAAGCTGTGTATTCTTTGCAAGCTGGGTCAAGAGGCACTTGCCAGTAACCTTTACATAGGTCTAATGCTGTGATGTAGTTGGCTTACCCCAGTCTCTCTAGCAGCTCATCGATCCGGGGCATGGGATATGAATCAAAACAGGAAATACTGTTCAGTTTCCTCATGTCTGAACAGAACCGAGGTTGAGTACAGTTTTTCTTGGGAACAAGCACTATGGGGTTTGACCACTCATTTCTGGATGTCCATGTCCAACACCATCTGCACCTCCTTCTTCAGTGGTTCCATCATTCGTTCTGCAATTCTGTAAGGATTCAGGTGAACAGGTCTAGTGTCCTTCAGAACAATTTGTGTTTTATCACATCAGTTCGGCCAGGTGTTTCTGAGAACAATGATGGGAAAGATTGTTTAAGCTCACCCAGTTGATGCCACTGATCCACACACTGGTGCTCTGGAGGGATCTGGGGTTTACACTTCTCTCTGAAGGGCATCATGTCAGCTTCCACCACATCATCTTCAGACTGGACATCCTGGACCATCAGAACATGCTCTCCACCTGTTTCCAAGGGATTTCTTTCATGGTATTCCTTTTAACAGGTTTACATGGAGCAGTTGCTTGTGTTTTTGTTTATCAGGACAGAAATTTCATATGTTACTCGGCCCACCTTTCTGGTCACAGGATAGGGGCCTTGCCACTTTGCTAGTAACTTACTCGGCCCAGTAGGGAGCAGTACCAACACTTTCTGTCCAGTTTTCAGTTCTCTTTCTCGAGCATGTTTGTCGTACCATACCTTTTGTTTATGTTGAGCCTCCAGCATGTTTTCTTTGACTCGTCCTCTGCAACTTTCCAGTTTGTCTGTCATCTGCAGAATGTAGGAGATGATGTTCGTTGTTGGTGACATTGCCACACCAGCCACCCAGTTCTCCTTCAGCATGTCCAAAGGGCCTCTCACCTGTCTGCCATACAACAACTCAAAAGGGGAGAAACCAGTTGAAGCCTGGGGTACCTCTCGGTATGCAAACAAAAGGAAAGGCAACAATTTATCCCAGTCTTTGCCAGTATCATCAACACATTTTCTCAACATTTGTTTCAGGGTACCATTAAATCGGTCAACAAGACCATCAGTTTCAGGGTGGTAAGGAGTGGTTCTTATCCCTTTCACACCAAGTTGAGAATACAGTGACTACATTAGATGTGACAAAGTTTGTACCTTGATTTGTTAAGCTGTCTTTAGGGATGCCAACTCTGGAGAATAACCCCACTAAACAATGAACTATATGTTTGACCTGAATGGAGCGCAGTGGATAGACATCTGGATATCTGGTTGCGTAGTCACATATCACCAGGGCAAATTTGTGTCCAGTGCTACTCTTTGGCAGGGGACCAATGATATCCATAGCTATTCTCTCATAAGGCACACTAATAATAGGTAATGGTTGTAATTGTCCTCAGTCTGAAATTTTGGTGGGGGCTACCACCTGGCAGTCATGACATGTTTTGCAATACTCCAGTACCTCTTTGTATAACCCTGGCCAATAGAAGCACTCAGCAATGCGGTTATAGGTTTTGGCCTGCCCTAAATGCCCAGCCCATGGAGCAGTATGACCCAAATGCAGGATTACTTGATGATACTCTTTTGGAATAACAAGTCTAGGTTTCTCAATCTACCAAATACAAAAGGTTGTCTTTCATGACAAAGGGATCCCCAATTACACCTTTCAGCCCCCCCTGTGCCAGCTTTTTGGACCCCATCTATTTCACAAACTTTTGCAAAGAGAGGTTTCAGAGAGGAGTCATTCTCCTGACTCTCTGAAATTGTCAGGGTTTTGCCATTGTGGTTCAATGGGAGGAGTTAAAGGGAGAGCAGGGTCAGGACATTTAGCTTCATCATGATTTCTGTTTTTCTCCTGACAACGCTGACATTTTGTTTTCTTAACCTTATTTCCCCCTTCAAACAAACCATCATCTGCATCAGGTAGGGGTTCTAACCCCTTGGTGACAGAGCGAGTCACTACAGCACAAGAGTATGCTACAGAGTTTTGCTGGACCAAGTTGTCTAGCACAGACAAATCTTCTCCAAGGATTACATCATATGCTAGGTGATCTAGCACACCAACAGTTAACATAAAGGCTTGCCCTTCAACCTCAATGATCACTCCTGCAGTTGGGTAATCTTTCTTACATCCATAAACACATGTGATATTTACATTTCATTCAAAGTTAGTCAGTGCATTGTGGAGTAGGCTGGACTTTACCAAAGTTTGTGAACTACCAGTGTCAGCCAGAGCCTTTGCCACATGACCAGTAACTGTGACATCTACTACATGTCTATGTGGAATCATTTCATTCTCATTAACATCATCATGGTCATCATTATCAGGACAAGGTAGAGAACACAACTCAACTGTTTTTGATCTTTTTAAAAGGACATAATGAAGCTTTTTGGCCAGGCTGCTGACAGTAAAAACATGTAAAGTTAGTTTAAGTTTGAATATACAGGTTTCTTACCAACCCCAATGTCCTTATTGTCCACAACAGGCAAACCGTAAGGTTTTGTCTCCCCAAACCTTGGCTTCCCAACAGTCACCTTTTTCCTTGAAGGGTCCTGGTGAGCAGCTGTGTAGCGTTCTGCCAGGTCCGCTGCTTCCTCATCTTTCTGTGGATCGTTCTCCTTTACCAGGATGCGGATGTCTGGTTGGAGCACACAGAGGTATTGCTCCAAAACAATGGCTTCCCCAATCTGCTCCTTAGTTCGGCTATTTGGTCACATCCATCGTTTATAAAGTCCCTTTATCCGGTTGTAGGTTTCACGGACTGTTTCTCCCACTGGCACAATGGTGCTCCAGAAACACTGTCTGTAAGTCTCCTCTGTCACATTGAACTTCATTAACACTGCATCTTTAATGGCCTCGTAGGATTCGGCTTGTTCTTCGTCCATTCCAGCATAAGCCTCAAGAGCTTTTCCCGTGAATAAGGTGACCACTCTGACTGCCCACTCCACTGGCTGCCACCCCCATGTTCTGGCTATCTGCTCAAACCGAACAAAGAAGCTCTCTGGATCTTCACCTTCTTTTAAGTCAGGTATTCTTGGTTCACTGACATGGGGCCCGACAGACCGGGTCGGTGGAGCAGCACGCTGTTGCTGCTGAGGCAGCAGTTGCTGTAATGAGGAGACAGGCCCACTAGCTTGAAGTGGAATGAATTTCTTTGGTTCTTTAACTGTGGGCAGGTGCATAGAGGTTTCAGCTTGCAGCTTTAAAACACCAGTGGGTATAGCATGAGGATAATGTTGGTCAGGCTGTTCATAATGTTCATCTGACATCCAGTCCTGCATAGACTTTGCTCCCATCTCATCTCTCAGCTGTTTAATCTGATCAAAAAGTACTGCTTCAGTTTGTCTAGACCGTCGCATAAACTCTCTCATTTCTTCAAAAAAGTCTGTGGCAGAGAGTTCTTCACTAGCAACACGGTCTGTAACTATTTTTGGCCGTGCCACTGGTTCTTCTTCTTCATCTCCAGCAGCCTTGGCTCCATCAAGTTGTGGCTCAAACTCCACTGTTCTTTCAGCATTTTTTTTCTCCATTTCTGCCAAGGTGGATTTCCTGGGCCGACCCCTTCCACGTACTGCACCTCTCATTTAGTCAGCATTCCAACACCAACTCGACACAGGCGTATTAGATCCCACCACTGCCACCAATTGTTGGGAGGTAAGGTGCAGGAGAGCAAGGTGAGAAGTCATGAAGAGAAATCATCAGACTGGCAGGTAAGTATGCTTGAAAAATAAGGCAGACTTTTATTTTCAGTCTGTAAAAATTACATCAAACAAAGGAAAAATCTGCTGCATTCAGTTACACTACTCACAACATGCCTGGTGCTGCTCTTTTTACCACTCTTCCAAAATTCTGCTTTCACACATGGTCATATAACCTAACAGCCCGCCCTTCCAGTTCAAACTGGCCTATCAGGCGAGTACTGCCATCAGCTCAGACTGGAGACACCTGCAGTGAGAACCTGGGAAATCATAGCACACCTGATTACACTTGGGGCCACTCAGTCCCCGTCAGTCAATTAACCCCTTAACTGCACACATAAGAAAACAAGAAAAACTGTGATCAACCCCACTTGGTTTAACCAAACAGTTAGTGAGAGAGTTGTTACTTCCTCACAGTATGTCATAAAAAAGTCCTGGTATGGTATGTCAATAAAAACATAGATCATAAAATAAGTCATATGTGCTCTCTGTGCTGACAGAGAGAACAGTATTTACCTGAGGGGGAACCGGCTAGCCAGTGGGGCACGCTCACATCAGGGCTCCAGACTAACTTTTCCACTGGTAGCACTGGTGCTACCAACTTTCTCAGTTGGTTGCACAAGCACATGGTTTGGTCGCACCCTTTTTTTGGGGTTACA
Organism: Sebastes umbrosus; assembly: GCF_015220745.1. NCBI lineage: Eukaryota > Metazoa > Chordata > Actinopteri > Perciformes > Sebastidae > Sebastes > Sebastes umbrosus. The sequence continues at coordinate 20,162,297 of NC_051285.1, forward strand.
GCATGGTATTAATCAATGACCTTGCATGCTAATAAGTTATAATAGTTGTCTTAATTTACATACCCCAGTGAAACATTGACAGTGCCTCCAAAACTTGATATTTGCAAAATATTTTAATCTGTATATTAAGTTTCTCTGCCACGAACAGTGATTAACAAAATAAGTCATCTTCTATAACATCAAAAGAAAACATAACAAAAATGTTGTTAAAAGCAAAGCATAACAACAGAATGTATGTTTGCACTTAACTTAAATTAACATAACTTCAATTAAATTAACTTGACACACCATTCCTTCAAACCTTGCAATTCAGAGGGGCCAGCTCTTAAAGTTGGGCCTCCTAACCCTCTTTCCCTGGGAGAGCCACTGCTTGACATCATGCCTGGCATCATAGTCCATCAGCTCTGGCCCCTCAACACTGATTCTGATGAGGTCTTCCACAGTATCAGTATGCAGACTTGCCCTAACATCTGACTTAATTATTTTTTGTGAGTGACGTCGGTGTCACTATCTATCATAAATGATAGGTATGGGGGCGGAGGCAATTTTCTCTGCAGTCTTTCCCCGGAGGTTGTCTGATATCACTCCTATAAACTGCGCACAAGCTACGTCATTTGCATAGATTAGATTCACATTCAACCCGTTCTTGTTCATTAATGTGATCTGGGATTTGAATTTTGTAAACGGGAGTTTCTCTTTTGCTATGTTATAGGCAGTGTTGAACTTGATGACCAGTTCATTCTCCTCCGTTGAGCGTTAGCCTCTGAAAAGAGGTTGGGAGGGGCTCGGTGTTGCGGGTCATGCATCGGTCCTGGCAGGTTTTGTGCTTTTTGCTGTCATTGTGCTTCTTTAAAGTTTCGAGCTTAAACTGTGTTGAGCCACTAACAAGTTTAGAGTTGCCTGCAACAGTCGGACCACATTGCCTACAATAAACACACAGCATAGCGTTCCCCTCGTACCGTAACCACGGGTACTGTGTGAAAGTGGTTCTTCTTTTTCTTCACCTGTCTGTCAGCCAGTCTCTCCGTGCCTGTTGCACATTCATCATCGGTGGTGTCTGAGTCGGCACCTCTGTTAGACTCTCCCTCACCACCAGCTTCCTCCTTTCTCTCCTCATTTGTTTTTTTTAAATAATCAGCGATAGACCGCTTCATTTTGGGGAACAGCGAAACTTTGGCGCCCTGCAGTGTGTGATGCGCGTCAGGTAGGGGCGGCGTATGTGCACGCGCAAAGGTTTACACAGAACAGAGGAGAGTGCAGGAAAGGAGAGAAAGGCTGCGTCAGTGAGGAATAAAAAGGACTGTTTTCATCTGCAATATCCAAAGCTCTTACCGTGTTACCAAAATAGTAATGATCATGCACTCACACAAATGCGACTAGGTAAAAATTTAACTCGTACACTTACAAAAAAAAGTTGCATATACGACCATTTTGGTCGCAGTCTAGAGCCGTGCACATGCACGAACACTAAAAGCACGCCGGCCTGGCTATGTCAACAAAGCAAGTAGAGGCTCGGATTACAACAAACACAGAGGAAGAGCAACTTAATTTTCATCTCAAATAGATTTTAATTCCTGACCAATATGTTGCTGCATTAAAAAGGTTTACATCTGAATTGTAATTCTTGTTAATTTTGAAAAAAAATTTGCCAAGTTGCTACAATTTATTATTTTAATAATAAATATAAATTCTCTAAATTGATATGTGTATTTATTTGTTACATGTTGTTTTACAAAGTTAGGAAAGTAATGCAGAGGACGGTCTGCAGGACAGATAATAATGCACTATACTCACTTTTAACAGTCTCTTCTGCACTATATTCACTTTTTTAATAGTCGTGTATCACAGCTGTTACCCTGCACTATATTCAGTTTTAACAGTTTTCTTCATCTCCTTGTATTTTTATATCTGGTATATTTTTTTGTACTTTGTACTTTGCACTACTAACTTTTTTACTGCCTTTTTACTAACATGTTTTGCACTACGGAACTGTGATGAAACTTGAATTTCCCTCGGGATCAATAAAGTTACTATCTATCTATCTATAAAAAAGTCATAGAAACATTAACAGGAACATTCAGTTTTTTTCTTTTCGACATGTGGTAAAATACTTAAAATTAATGAGGAATATTTGAGGATAGAGGTATTGAATTTGCAATAAGTTGGTTTTCCATTTAGGGAGTGGGGTTGTCCTCCCCGGGACCCTCCACTGAAGTGTCCTCTGGCTGGAGACGTGGCAGCGCCTCCGGTCATATGATGTGAGTCCACACACCAACCCCACCCCGTTACTGCCCACCCTGGAAACATTCTTTTTTAAATATCACTTGTCCGTTATTTTAGTGTGAAACATCTGCCGAGATCTGAAAAACGTCCCGCAAATACCCCACTGCATAACTCAGCACAAATCCTAGAGTCGGAGTATAGTGGCGGTGACCACCCCAAACAGAGCCATTTTTAGCCGTTTACTGCTGACGTTTACACAGGCTGCAAATAGCTTCCGTTTTACCCCGCTAGTGATTGGACCCCGCGAGCTAACACATACTGGTTGAACTAGTCCGACATTCTACACTTCAATGGAGGAACAGCCCAAAGATCGGGCACAAGAAAGGCAATACCACCACCACGGAGAGGACAGACACTCTACTCAACATCCAACTTGTCTAAAACATGATCAGAGCCACTTCCAGCGCCAGCATCAGGAAACGCAGACGAAGAAAACAGGTTGGGCCATCCGGAGAAGTGAGCTAACAGTGGCTAGCCTTACTCAGCTAATGTCAACGAGCCGACTAGCATTTTGCTAACTAATGTTAACTCCGTCGTGATTGAGAGCTCAGCCTGCTAGCGAGCTACCAATATAAACGTTATGCTGTTGTCCTGAATGATTTCAGAAAGGGTACAGCGGGTGAGTAGCTAGCTGATTAGACCGATAGTTGGCCACAGTCGGACCAGAAACCCACCATTGAGTGAGCTAACGTTAGCTAGTCGGCTAGCTGACGTTGCGTGACAGTTGTCGCTGGTGGTAGTGGTGGTTTGACATATCGGGGATTGACCTTGTGCCCATTTCTCTTTAGCAAATGCAACTAAATCATTAGAGAAAACCCCACTGGGTCGCCATGTGCTCTACACGCATTAACTGTTGTGTGTGCACGGAGATTCGCTCTCAACACAAGTCAAATCTCTATCATTCATTTGAGCATGCTTGTGTCCAGTTGAGGAAAGCGAGCCGGCTCCACTGGAATGTTCCGAGCTGCCATTTCCTGTCGGCCATGTTAGAATAGCACTGCGAGCTAACGCTACAGTTACCCGGCTACTAAATCAATTGTATGCGACTACGGTGCTTTACAGCTCTGCCACGTCGCTGTCGTCTTTTGCCTACTTGTGTGGCGGGTGTTTGGCGGCTGTCTTATGCCACAATGAACCGTTATTGATGCCCAGGGCGTGTTACTACCCGACGAGTCGATGGCTAGTTGACATTAGCTAACGCTAGCCATCTCTGACAGGCCTGTTGCATGTTGTCCAGTCAACGTGAAGCCACGCAGCAACTCCATTATGACCAGTTGATACAGATACGGCCCGCTACAGCTAGAGAGACACGGACTGTAACCATCGACCTTATGTTTGCTGGCAGTTATGTCGATGTAAATAGGCGAGAACATGCCTCTGTGTAATAAGTGAAGCGATGCTGGATGCATACGTGTGCTGTGCCCAGGCAAGAGGGGCAGCACCATTGAATATGAGGCACACAGCCGTGCCCATGCCTAGTGCAATGCATAGACCTATTTGTGGTTCATGTATGTCACATATATGCTGCTGGGAGCCCTCCTTTTACATCTAGCAGCAACTGGTCTTTGATGTCAGATCAGATAATCTTAAGGAAGTTAATGGCTAACAGTCCAGTATGCAGTTGACAATTGTGAGGTATATTACATGTTCATAACCTGTTAAATACAGTGAGCACCCAGCTCATCTTGGAATGTGTTAGTTAGGAGATCCATATTCAGGCAACACTATAAACGTAAACTAGCAACGACACTTATCGTCTGTCTCAGCTTTCTTAACATTGACTGCTGCAATGATTTATCAGAAAAGACAAACGTTGACTATGAATATTATAAATGAGTTATCAAATTTATGGTGCATATTTGTGGTTTACACAGGACACAGCAGTTTACATTGATGTGGATAGTAGAGATAAAGTTTTAATGCCAAATGTGAATGTTGTTGATGACAAATACTTAATTAATTTTAAATATGAGTATGATAGGGACTGCGTCTTCATAATTTTTCAGGTTTTGTGACTAGCATCCTATATCGCGCGTCATTGCATTACAAACACTTTACCAAACATTTGATATTTGTACACGAAAAATCTTTGCATAACTTAAATTTTCCATAGGTGGGAAAGGTCAAATGAAATGACTGATTTTTTATTTTTTTTGTAAATCGTCAACCAGTTGGGGCAGTTTTCTCCAAGCTAGAAAAGAAAAGAATGTTTGAGGTGTTGTATCATTTCAGTATAAACTAATTTTGTTTCCCCTTTCAGGCATTAAAAAAGTAAACATCAGTGAGGAGGAGGGGGAGAAGAATCCACATCTGTCTGATACTGTTGGTATGTCGCATCCCCCCAACAGCAATGGTAACAGACACACAAGTAATGCAAATGTGAAGCAGAAGTCAACTCAAAAGCTGTACACGACTGTTCCAAAAGTGAGCAGCAAAGGATTAGAGCATAAGAAGAATATGGACCTTAAAAATGACAAGGAAAGGGCCCTGGATTTGATTCATCATGAGGGCCAACCTATGGATAAGAAAGACTCCGTGTTGCTTCAAAATGGCGTTGTAAACTGTGGCTTAATTACAAATGGCTATTCTAGCAAGGACAATGATGGCAGCGGCTCCGAAGGTGGATATACTACTCCGAAGAAACGCAAGGCCAGATGCAACAACGCCAAGAACACTGATATTGTGATAAGAGAAAAGGAAAAAGACATGCAGCAGGGCAACACTACACACGAACATGGGGCTTTTAATCTTGAGACAACTGAGAAGAGAGTGACTTCTAGACTTGATGGCTTTAGAGCCGCCCATAAAGTGGAAGCTCAGTCAGCAGCTAGACGGGCTGTTGCGTCAGAGGCTTCAATGGGTGAATCTCAGAGGAAAAACTCTGATGGCAAAATAGTTGGCACCTTTGGTAAAAAGACTGAGGAAAGGCACAAAGCCAAGCTTTCGTCAGCTTCAAAAGAGGACTCATGGACTTTGTTCAAGCCCCCTCCAGTATTTCCTGTGGACAATAGCAGTGCAAAAATTGTTCCCAAGATCAGTTATGCAAGTAAAGTAAAAGAGAACCTCAACAAAGTAGCTCAAGGTGGAGGAGAGGCACTGCCTCCTCCTGTTAGACTGTCACAGGTCCCTATGTCTGCTATGAAAACTATCACCTCAGCTAGCTTTACTAATGGCCCTGTTTCTGGAAACGGAAACGGCTGCCCGTCAGTGGGTACCTTCTTTGCTCCTGCTGCTAGTAGTATTCAACTAGCCCCATCTATCCCAAGTGGCGAGAATGTAGCATCTCCTTTGGAAAGTAACTGTAGCTCTACAACCAGTCCTGTAGACGGAGAAGCATATGAGCTTAGAAAGTTTACTTTAATTTACCCTTTAAATATGCAACCTGTGCTCCCTAGTGCTCGTCACCTTGACCCACCGGCTGCTCAGACAAATCAGAAAGCCTTGGGAGATATCTTCCAGAATCAGTGGGGGCTTTCCTTCATCAATGAGCCCAACTTGGGGTCAGAAGGAGGAGGTGGCCAGGTGCCTGCAGAGGACAAGACTACTGGGGTCACATCTCAAAGCGAGTGTCAGGCTGTCGCAGCCAAGGCTGCCCAGCCCTGCTTTGATAATAGCCCATCATTCTTAGAGCCTGGCACTTTGGCTCCAGACCCCGAGAAAAGGACTTGTGCCCCTTGCAATGTGTCCAGTGCTTGTTCTCCTGCTTGTGTGATGAGTGAGGAGGAGAACAAGCTGCAGCCATGTGGCCAGGAAAAGACAAAAGTTGAGGCCAAGGGTGCAGGTTCTGCTGTGTTGGCTCCCAGTAAAGACAATGGTGCTAAGCCTGCACAGGGCCAGCTAACCACTGTGTTGTTTGGCTCCTCTAAACAACATGCCCACTCTAAAGACATTGGCAGAAGGTGTAGCTGGGGGTCCTTTGATATTAAAGATGCTGTCACTTATCACACTAAAGGTAACTATGACTATCTACTCTCAAATTAACTTGTATAACCATTTAAATTGTAATCCTTAAGATTTAACAGTGTTTACAGTAACGGTGTTTACAGTGCCATCGAACTTGCATTGTTTTAGTAAAGAAATCTGTCAATAATAATTGCAACTTCAATCTGATTTCATGTTTTGCATGGCACAAGTAGTTATTCCATATGACAACAGGGCACTGTAACACTAGTTGGTCACTTTTCTGAGAAGTTAGAGGTGTGCAGCCTGTTGCCTGCAACTCTTCATCTAACCGCTCAGTGTGGTTGCTGCCACTTGTTCCACTATTGCCTTGCAAAAATTAAAATCCACTGATGTACTCAACACATTTTTGATGAACAATTGTGGTTAGCGCTAACCTCTGTGACAAAATGCATTGCGTCTTTTGTGACTGCTTCATAGTAAAAGCCGCCCCGTGTTTTCACAGCTGAATACTTTTAATGTGAAGCATTCAGAAATGTTCAGTTTGGATTAGCAGTAACTTAATACAGCTCTGATTCGACTGTGGGAGAGTGAAAAGTAAACAGTGAGGCTGATATTAATGATATAAAATTACAACTGTAACCCTGGATTACATGCTGCATAGTTTCCTGTCAGTCCCTTGTGAGGGTAATTTGAATCTAGTGCAGGAATGGCGGACTCTTCCATTTATTTTTTTTAAAACAAAAATCTTAAGGATTATAACTTAAAACACAGATTTGATGTGCCTAATGTATGAAACAATAATTTAGATACTTTTTTAATATGTCTTTATTTTTTTGGAGAGATCATTATTGCATTTTCGGAAAATATTCTTCATGACCAATTAATGCTGAAATAACATGCATTTTGTTTTCCCTCAACAGAAATGGAATTCATTTTCAACTTGCAAAAACAAGGTAAACCAAGCTTGTTGGTCTCACTTCTTCCTGACCTCTATTTTTAGAAATGTTTAGGCAGTGTAGAATTTAGATCTAGAAATGCTACAACATATTATAAAAGCGGAAGAAGAATAAACAGTTTGATTTGTGAAACATATCCAACATTCATAATGGTGGGAGTCCACACCTGAAGTTACCTATATTAATAAATGTGCAGAACCAAGTGCATTGGTGTTTTGGTTCTGATTCAAACGCGATGTAAATTTAGAAAAACAAAAGGACTTTAATTTTTCACTTAAATTCATTTACAGAGTACCTTATCATGAGCTCTATTACTTGCAGTGTTTGTGAATTTCAAAATATATATATTTTTTTTCAAAACGGCATTGCCTTTGCTGCTTAGTCAACATTAAAACATGGAGGATCCTTACTAAGCTGTATACATGAAGCTAAAGATTGGCATTTTGTCTTTCTGTTAATGGAGTTATACTTACAATACGACGTATGATATGAGTAAGCCTGGTAACTGTGCCTATGACAGTCAAGTAAACATTATATTTCTCTTTTTTTATGTGGTTACTATCAAATTATTAGTGTGTATGTTCACCTTTTATCTGACTTTAAGTTTAGTGTTTAGCTAATTCCTTGCAATAAATCACTCTACACAAATACAGTTTCGCACTAGTTTGGCTGTATTGCAGCACGTTTACAGAGGCTACATTAATGCCTTCAGCAAGCCTCTCGAGGACAGTTAGCTGTATATCATGGACTAAAATCACATAACCGTTGATCCTTGAAAGACAAAAGGCCACATTTGTTTTATTACTAAACACCAGAAACATAAGCAGCCCAAGGTAATCACATACAGAGACGCTGTTGTAATGACTGTGATCTTCTGCTGGTGTATGGTCCTCTGGTACTGCTGTCACGCCAGCTGGCAAGTGAAATGCAGCAGTTATTCTGTTGATATCAACACAGACACAAGTTTAATGATATTTGAGGCTATGTTGGCTTAATATTCAACCGCAAGATACAAATATGAAATACGGCACTATTACCAGGGCAGGGTTTTGTTTGAAACGTTTAGATACTTGTGCTGATAGTTCAATTTCTGTGCCAATACCAAAATGGTACTTTGGATACTTGACTTTGAGAAATATAAACATTTTTTTCAATGTTTTCCATATTATCAAAAGAAGCCAAAGTTCGCAGATGTTAAGTAAAGTAGCATTCAAGAACTTGGCTTAGATAAAATAATTCTAAACTAAAATGTAGAGTTAAATCAGGATTGTTCTTGTGTTCTTTTGGGAATTTAGTCACATATTTCCTAACGTCATTGAGACTGTGTTGAATAATCTAACCCATTACCTTTATTCTCCCCCCTCTGCTGTAGATCCAAAAAGAGTAGTGGTTTATGATGAGACCAAGGATGGACCTGATCAGTGAGGTAGATGGTCAACAGTACTTACCTTCTTCTCTTCTGGGTCTGGTGCTGCAATTATCTACCTTTGGAATCATAAATCCTGTTGGGACAGATAAAGTGACAACTGTGAAAACATTGATAGTTTAGCATGACAGATTTTCCTTGGAATCTCCGGTGGAATAACAGACTTCTTTGGGGGCATCAGACAAACACACACACGCACTCTGGAGGGACGTTAAAGGAGTTGAATCGGTGCCTCTCAGACACGGTAAATGGACTTTGGAGCTGTGATAGTTGTTTGTCTCGTGGCTCTGTTAAGGATGATGTTTGGGAGTTCAACAAAGGAAGGTGTCATGGATTGCACCTCCCTAAGCCTTTATCCTGTTGAACTGCGGCAGCCGTCAGTCTGACTATGGGATGCCTCAGTCATTTTCTTTCTTCACGTATTCAAATGAGTTCATTGTAGATATGTTAGACGTTATACATACACATCCGTGTGCAAGCTTGAATTCATCGTGGAGGAAAGGAGAACACACTTTTGCAAAGAATGCCTTGAAGTTGTGGAAATTAAGATCTTTGGAGTTAAACTGTAAGTTAAGCGGAAGCTCGTAGGTGAGGCCCCATCCAGGAAGGGAGAACCTTGTCTTAAGTCCTTTTTTAAGGGGAAATCAGAGCCCAGAAATTAAAACGCTTGCTTTTTCTTTTATACTGTTTTGTCTGCCCTAACATGAGTGTTATCTGCACTGCAGTATGACCCCCAGAGCACAGGTACAGAAGTGCCCAATCTGAAGGAAATCTACGCCCTTTCATTTCATTGTTTATCACAGGTGTGCTAAAGATTTTAAAAATCAGGTCCGTTAAAGGCAAAATCATTTCATCTTAAAGCGTTTCATACATTTCATGCAGATTGTTATGAGGTCAGCGCAGACTATTCTTAAATTCAGATTCATATATACCTTCTAATATATGAATCCTTGATCTTAGGAATTAACTGACAAATTGTTAAACAAGAGGCATTGCTACCAATAAGGTCTTCTGCGTTTTGTACCATTAGTTCAGCAGCAAGACTCAGGATGTCCATACAGATTATTTTGCCTGCATTTTTTTTTTTTCTATGTAAAAACTGTTCAATTCCTCTTGTCAAAGGAACACGTGTTGCATTTTACGACTGATTTTTGTTTTGTTTTTTTTGTTTTTCTGACTCAGCATTTGGTCTTTACTTTTCCGTTTTTATGGCATTGTATTTCTTGCATGTTTACTGGTGGAAATGAATGAGTCAGAGGTCACTGTTCATCGCCATACAAAGATAACAGTAACACAACAACACTTGCAATACTAATCTAGGTTCCCCCGACTAGCCACTTTGTCAAACTGTGTTGAAATGTGAAGATGAGTTGTACTATTATGTTTTTACTGTCGATAACATTTTACATTTGCAAACCAGTGTGCAATAACACCGTGTGATCCATACAATGTGTAAAAATGGGTTATATGGAGCTACAAAATCATCACCCAAGATGCTGGTGTGGTTTATTCAAAAATGTTTAAGGTGCGTTTTTTCAGTTTGTTGCACAACTCCTTAAAGTGATTTTTTTTTTTTTTTGCTAAAGCGCTCGTGTTGAAAGATCTAATTAAGTCTAGGGAGCCCAAATTTGCTAACTGGCCAGCTGTGACATCACTTTTCATCACCATCTCCAAATCAGGATTGGTTTTATTCAACATAACGAAGGAACTGTCCGGGTTTCTTTTCACTAGAAGATATGATTTGGTTAATGTGTGGATTAATAGCACTTTATGTAAACTAATTGCTTTTATCTTTTAATTACTAGAGAGATCTATATGTACTGACAAGAAATACTCCTTGAAAGAATGGCTCTGGGCTGTTACTTTTCAGAAAAAATAAGTTGATAAATACAGAATTATTAAATGTAACTCAGGTAGTGTTGATAAAGCCATGACTATGTTAAATATTGTTTTTTTTGCCAAATGGCCCCTGTCATGTAATGTTCTCAAATTGGAAATGTTGAATTGGAGTCCTATTATATAGAGTCTCATGTGATGTGACAAAACACCAAATACTCTTTGAGGAAACTGTCATGGCATGCAAGTGCTGTCATTGTCATTTTGGGCTCTTAAAAATATACGTTTTCCTGGTTTATTTCCCCTTTAAAAAAAAAAAAAGTACAAAAAAAGCACATTGCATCCATGCGCTGTTTTTCTATGTGTACTAGACTGTAATCTTGCATCTTTGAGGTTAATTTTCTCCCCTCACGTGTCATAGTGAAGCACATCTTGATTTATTATGCTGACCATCAGTGGGTGTTCTATTGGGTAGCTACGATCTGGGTATGAGTTTTCAAGTACATTTTCTTTCCACTGTGTCCTGATTTGGCGGCGCGCAGCTTGAACTCGGTGTGCAAGAGGGGAAAGTCGTAACTGCAGCCAGTTGTCTTGACATTTAACTTCCACGTCTAATCTCAGTCAGCTCTCTGGTATTAAAATGCTTTGTTTTTTGGCTTCCATGTACAGCGTGTGCAATGGACGAGTGTATCACCTCCGAATAAGAACAGTTGTGTTGGATCTGGTGTGTGACGGAAGAGAAAGGGCATTTGAGGAGATGTTGCGCATTTAGCATTTAGGACTTATGTTTTTTCTGTGCTTGTGGAGATTGACATTTTAATCTGGCATACACAAATTAATTTCTTCTGATTGCCCATAAGTTCATCGACAAAGTGACATAATCAGGTTCCCATATGGTAAACGCCTAATTGTTCAGGCTGAAAGCATTATCCGTGGACAGTGATTAATCTATAGGCTTCTAAATGTAAAACAGGGTGATCAAAATGAGTAGTATGTGATGTTACTGTAGTCTTACTACCTTTTTCTTTTTCTTTTTTAAATATTCTTTTTTGTCTCGCTTTTTTTAGAGGATGGTCCTGTACAGGGAAATCAGAGAATCTCCCATCCTCCCGCCCTAAGGCTCCTCTTTTTTAAAGCACTTAACTACAGCAAAAAGGCTAGTTGAATATGCATTTATAAAGATAGAACTATTATTTAGCATTGTAGCCTGCAAAACCAAAAACAGGTTCTTGAAGCGGAGTAGATGGTTAATCAGTGTTGGGCAGGGGGGGTTGAGTGACTGACTGTTGAGAGAGTAAAGCCTGATCATGTGAAGTTTCTATCTCCATCTCCTCAGGATGTGCAATCACCTCAAGGACGCTGATGCAGGCTTCCAGGTTGTGAGTGACGAGTTCGGCCTCGTTGTTTTTGTGGGTGTGTGCATAGCGAGTTCTTCCTATTATATGCAAGTTCCTCGTATATTTCAAAATTCCCCCCCCTCCTCCCTTGTTGTTTCATGTTCAGGTGCCTGTGTGAAAAAAATATACTTTTACAGCAATTTTGATTGTTTAAAATCTGCTTCCAGCATATATCCGTGCCATTTTTTTTTTTGTTTTTTTTTTTTGTTTCTTCTTTTTTTTTGTAACATTTGCAATGCTGTGTAAGTTCTACAGCTAATCCTAATTTCTTCTTTAAGCGACATGGATGCAGCTGAAAGCAATGAGCAATTTCTGTGTTTTGTAGGTTTTTTGAAATTGTCATGGCTTGTGTTCAGAATTGTGTGACCTAAAGCCAAAATCAGTTCGAATGGGACGGACGACAAACCGCTTGCTGGCGTATACTCATGCCAGTCCATTGTCAAGTTAATGTCTGAAGTAGCACATAATTGATTTGAACTGATTTAACAAAATAATGTTTTTAACATGTGTTTTAAAAAGGTTTTTATTTTTGAGTTATAACCTAATTTATCCATAGATGCACAAGTAGGATGAGACTAAAAGGAATAAATGATACAGAAAATCAATATGTCTCTTTTCGTGAGTTTTAGATGATTTAGTTACTGATAAAGGCTGATGTAGACCTATTTTCCCCCCCCCCAATAGCACCAATTTTAATATATTGAATGCTGATTTTCTACAAATTATTTTAACTCATTTCTTCAAAATAGTTGTGATGGAGCGATGAGCATCGAAACACACTGCATCCCAGAGTTTCTCTTAATATATTTTTTATTTGTAGTGATGTTGATCATGTCGTGAGGGGGTTTGAGGTATTAACGTGCGGTTCAACAACTCTGAAATCTGCTTTCGCCAAAGGTACACTACTCAGATATTCAGCTAGTGAATGGCAAGCGCACAGGCCGGGAGACGTTGTTGATGATGTCACAACCAGCTTCCTGACATCATGCTGGGTTTGGAGGAGTCTTTAGTGAAGAGAAGTCACTACTGTAGCAGCTGAATGTCACTTTGAGCGTGTTGTTATACGGTGCGAGAGAGGAGCAATCTTCAAAAGATGAGACAAATACCGAAAGTGCTGCTTCTTCATCCAGTAATCAATCGTCTGTAATGGGAAATGCTGGACTTTGGTGTGTGTTTGTGCTCTACTTAAAAGCTGTCCTTCCTTTAAACTGCCTCTTGTGGAAATGTTTTTAATTTAGGGGGCTTTTTGTTTTATTCATTGACACCTAAGAGGTACAGTGTTTTATGATTCCACACATGATGAATGAAGTAAAAAAAACAAAAAACGTGTCTTTACAAGGTTCAGTCATGAAAAGAGGCGATGTGTTGCGCCAAGTCATCTTTTTGTTTTGTTTCTGTGTCATCTCAAATGGCTGTTGTGCTTGTCGATGCATTTTTTTTTTTTTTGGTCTGCTCCTCCTTTTTTTCAACTTTTACATCTCTTGCCCCCCTAAAATATGAGGCAACTGCATTTCTTTTCTCAAATGTCTTACAGGTTGACATTTAAGTTTTTAACTGTGAGCAGTCTGATTATTTAATTTTTGTTGGAATTTAAACAGAAGTGTCACATTACAATGTTCTTTTTTTCTTTTTTTTTTAAAGCATGATAATAACCCTCAAATCCCAACAATGTAATAGAGTCGATATAAAAAAAAACTTCCAGTGTTCACAATTTTAGTTTCATTAAAATGTCAAATTTTCATGAAGAATTCTGTGTTTTGTGTGTGGTGTTCTGCATTTCTGCTGTTGGTTGGGATTGAAAACCTGTCACCTGTTAAAGGTGGTCACTCTGATCCTGTTCACATATTGCAAACTGTAAAAGTTAGGGCTGTCAAAGTTAACGTCATAACGCAAATTTGTTTTAACTCCACTAATTTCTTTAACGCATTAACGCAGCTTGTGATTTTTAGGTTGCAGAGTGAAGATACTGGCCTCATATGAAACTAGAAAACCTAAGGAATCCATTGATACCAACCATGTCATACTAGCTTGTCACGAAGGAGGCTACTGTACATAACGCTCCAAACATAGACAAAATTCTAGCGAAGAAAAACTGGCATGGCCATTTTCTAAGGGGTCCCTTGACCTCTGACCTCAAAATATGTTAATGAAAATGGGTTATATGGGTAACCATGAGTCTCCCCTTTTACAGAACTGTCCACTTTATGATAATCACATGCAGTTGGGGCAAGTCATAGTCAAGTCAGCACACTGACACTCTGACAGCTGTTGTTGCCTGTTGGGCTTGAGTTTGCCATGTTATGATTTGAGTATATTTTTTATGCTAAATGCAGTACCTGTGAGGGTTTCTGGACAATATTTATCATTGTTTTGTGTTAATTGATTTCCAATAATATATATATATATATATATATACATACATTTGCATAAAGCACACATATATGCCCACTCCCATGTTGATAAGAGTATTAAATAATTGACAAATATCCTTTTAAGGTACATTTTGAACAGATAAAACATGTGTGATTAATTGCGATTAATGATGGACACATGCGATTAATCACAATTAAATATTTAAATAAATTGACAGCCTAGTAAAAGTAGATTGGCATGTTTACCATGGCAAGTCATCTTTATCACATGTGCACTAGGGATGAGCAATAAGTCAATTGTGGCAATTCTTACATGAGTGACTTAAAAAGCTGTCGAGCTCGCTATCATGGTTAGAGAAGCAAAAATAAAGCCTGATACAGGATATTACCATGTAAGAAAGAAACAAACTCGCAATATGCTATTTTTTATTTTATTTATCCTTTATGCAAGGAAGCCTTACGATTTCTGATTAACTTAGATTGTTCTTTACTAAATGTACACTCACTAAAAAAATATGTGTATCCTATGTGTGATGTAATACAAATATTTGTTTCTTTAAAATTTTTTAAAGTGATTCCAGTATGTTTTAGTGCCATTTTACGATTTTTAAGCATATTTTGATGATTATCAGAATAACATCGTAAATTCCAATATTTTGGCGATGATAATTGTGACCACAAAATATTCATATTGTCCTATGCCTAATGTGCACTAGTACCAATAAGTTTAAAATCTTAAATAAACCCTTGACTCTCTTCAAGACAATGCATCAAGATCAGGTAATATAGCAGGACTGACCTTTATCATGTCAACTGATACATCCCGCCACAGCTAAAGCAAAGTAACTAACTACTTAGTACAAGTGCTATACTTGACCACAATTTTTAGGTGCTTCTACATCTACTGAGTATTTCAATTTGTGACTTCTACTCTACTACATTTCAGAGGGAAAATTGTATGTTTTACTCCACTACATTTATTTTATAACTTGGTTACTTTTACTGATTAAGATTTTTCTTTCAAAACATACAGTACAATCACCTTCAAATCATGATACAAAAGCCTGTTTTTCAGTGCAAATCAGTTAGGACTTTCTATCATCACGTTCCATTTTTCATAATCCTAGTGCAGTGGACGTGCCTTAGCTTCTTATTTCAAGATAGTCAAATCTTTTAGACATTTGAATTAAAAACAGGTGAAAGTGCACCAACTAAGTGGTTTTAGGCTTGTTCTAGGAGAATAGGCTTTTTGAGGACCCAATCATTAGCCAGGATTGTCTTATAAGATTTGAGCTTTTGCACTGTTAGAGATTGAACTGCCCAACAGTATATAAAGTAGTTAAAATTAGCTCCACCTTGACTGGCTACAACAGTAAATGCTATTTGCACTTTAATATGCCTACATCAGTAATAATAATCCACTAATATAAATCATCAATCTGTAACAAAGGGCACTCTGTTACTAGTGACTGTCGGCTTTGGCCTTTTAAATATGGCACAACTGGGTTTTGGTATAACTACACACGTTATAATTGGTTAGTGATATTTACTTTATAATAAAGATACATTTTTGTACATTGCATTGTACATTTTATATCAAATATTTATTGACTCTAGGCCCATTTATTGAATATTGTTGTATTCTGGCTGCTGTAAGTAATAGGGTACTCCTACATGGATACTTGTTGCCACAAATCAACGAGTTGGTTCTCCATTTCTGAGGTCCACCTTACCTACAACTTTATGCATCGCGTTGTATATTAGCCAACGCCGCCATAGACTGTATATAAGAGGTTTTGGTTAGTGGACTACTAAGTGAAGTCTCAAGTTCGTCATTTGGCCGTTGCCACTTTATTTCTCCATTAAAAGCATAAAACCAGCTGTATTAGGTTATAAAATCATTAATTCAATGAAAAAAGAATGGCTATTATTTTATTCACTTATTTTATTGTATTTAAGTTTTAAAAAGTTATATTTTATTATTATTTTATTAATCACTTATTTTATTATTTAATTTGTATAATTTTGTTATTTTATTAATCACTTATTTTATTATTTTATTTGTATAATTTGTTATTTTATTAATCACTTTTATTGTACTTCATTTGTATAGTTTTATTCTATTTTTGTTGTTATTTTATTAATCACTTATTTTATTGTATCATTGTAATCTATTTCATTGTTACTTTATTAATCACTATTTTATTGTATTTAAGTTGTATGATTTATTCTATTTTATTGTTATTTTATTAATGTAGTTTTTACTTCACACTGTTTTACTACCATTATTGTTATTATAGCTTTTAATTTAATTTGATTACATTTTTATCATCTTATTATCTCGCATGGATCGCCTGAAATGATCACATTGTCTTTTCTGTTGTTGTCACGGTTCACACAGGTTCCATCTCACTTTTGGCATGTCAGTCATCTGGGAAGCACTTTGAACTGCACTAACCTGAGTGAAAGGTTCTATACAAATAAAATTTGATTGATTGCTTGATAAAACAGTCTAGGGTTTGTATGGAATTGGGCCTAGATTAGACAAATGCACTTTGGTAGAGGAGAGTTTATAACTGGGATGATGGAGAGGCTCTCTGAATTGTTATATTCATTTGGGCTGTAGGGGGAGCTAGTGGTGCAAACAGGAGGTAAAGAGGTCACTGGGGATGAAGAAGGCCAATCAGTGGCCGGTGTGCTGGCATCCATGGCTGGAAGCGGCGGTGTATTAACTGCATGGAAAATGTTTGCTGAAAGTTCACGGGTGCCATGGAAGCTCGGGTGGTGGCCGTCTCTGCTTGAAGAAGGAAAGTCATTCCCAAAAAGATTAAAGTGGTCGATAACAGTCAAGTTGTGCGACGGACAGACGGACTGCAGTCATGTGTGCGGAGTGAGGAGCCGACTAACAGCGTGGACTCACATACAATGTCAGGAGCGCGTGGCGGCTGCGTGGCGTGTTGTTTTTTTATTTTGGCGTCCCTGTTAACAGGTTAGAGCAGCCACACTGCCTGCATGAGAAGTCTCATGCGGGCGTCTCAGCTGCGTCTTAGCTGCGTCTTTTTTATAGAATAGAGGTCTCGCTTATTTTTCTTGCGTGTCAGCTGCGTCTCACAGCAACAACAGACAGTGAAGGTGATCTAGTGACAGTATATTGACATCATACCAGCAAGACTTTACTACAGTTTCGATGTCTATCTGTAGAATATGTTACGGAGATGAAAAAAAGTAAAGACTTATTTTTAAATCAACACTTCCTGCTTTCATTTTAAAATAAAAGCCCTCAGGCGTTTTTTCTATGGACCGAATTCCTTCATTTGTTAACACGAGGCTTTTATTCTGAAATATGAGCAGTCAGTGATGAGGAACTTGAAGTGACTTGGAGAGCTCCATGAATTGATAAAGTATGGGGTTTAAATCAACACTTTCTGCTTTCATTTCGAAACAAAAGCACTCAAGCGTTTTTTCTGTGGACAGAATTCCTTCATTTGTTAACACAAGGCTTTTATTCTGAAATATGTGCCGGACAGTGTTCTAGAACATAGAGTGACTTGGAGAGCTCCATTTATGAATATAATAGAGTTTTAATTGTGGATTATTACTATTATTTACAAATTACCACACGTTTCTTAAAATAAATATAAATCACATTTATCATGAAGTAAAATGGCCATTAAAAGGCAAACTCTATGTAGAAAGAAAGGGCTGACAGCAGCAGCCGACACGCAGCCGACACGCAGCCGACAGGCAGCCGACAGGCAGCCGACAGGCAGCTGGTGTGAACAACCGACGCGTGTATTACGCAGCCACCATGCCATGCAGCCGCCACGCAGCCGCCACGCGCTCCTGATGTTGTATGTGTGCCCAAAGCTTTAAGCGTCCGATGCCTCGGCCCAACAAGAGGGGAGGGCCCAAGATGAAGACGGACTTTCCACCGTTTTTGAGTTCGTTGAAAAGACGGTAAATATTCTGCTTTAAAACTTAATACTGCTGCTTCGTTGTGTCGTTTGTTGTTAATATTATAAAACTGAAATTGTGTTATGTAAACATAGTTGTGCAAACATAGGTTTAGTATGTTATTGATTTGCTGTATTCCATTTTATTTACTCATATTTAGTGTTTACAGTAATGTTAAGATATTGTAGTGACCCTGCAGGACTGACATGAGAGAGACACATGGGGAGATGTTGCCCTAGTTAAGCTGGATAGGTCAGGGTGAAAAAGAGGGGAGGGGGCAGCGAGAGCAAGGGAGTGTGGGAGGAAGAGGAGAGCAGAAGGAGAGAGCTGCAGGAAGACGCCACGAACGTTACCGCCAGTTTAGCAGATTAGCTAGTTTTTGGCTACCAGCCTTTTATTGTTTTGGGCACTCTTCCAACCCCGGGGTTAGCCTGTATGTTAGGTTAATACAACCCGGTTCTCCGGTTAAAGTTCAGCCACCTTGTCCTCATCATTTAGCTAGCTAGCCAGCGGTGCTCCAGAGCTGCAAACGCTATATTGGTGTCAGAAGTGGGATTCCCCACGTCCCCACTCCCCGCACTACAGCTGGCTACCACAGCTAGCTACCACCGAAGGAACGAGATGGCTGAACAGATCGAAAAGTCGGACTTCTACGCCGTATACACCCCCTCAGAAACACCGATGAGGAAGCCAACAGATGATGGCCCGGTTGTAAAGAGAAAAGTGGGGAAAGCAACTCACTCACCGCTCGCTACATTGCTGACTGATGTCCCTGCTGTGATGAAAAACAGTCCGTTCCAATTGGCAGCAACCGCCGGTCCATGCTCCGGAGGATCAGATGTAAACAATCTAGCTGCACACAGACCTCGCATCGGCCAATCAGTCAGTGATGATGTCACCACTCTGACAGCTCCCGAAGGTAAAATGGGTGGCCAACCAAAGTCTATCCCAGAGTTAGAGAAAGACATTGCAGCTACAATCGAAGATGGCTTTATGCAGAGAATGAGCATTGCAATGGGGCGTGCTTTTGGAAATTTTCTGAATAACTCAAGAGGCAATGGACATGATGCTAATGTTCCTGTTGATTTTCGGGGTTCAAAAACTACCCCACATTCCGGTGATGGCGCCAGTGCGGATACCCACCCTGTGGGGAGACTTGGCAAGTGTAGCTCCCTTACCTCGGCCCCAGTTATTTCACCTGCTGCCGTTAACCAACCAGGTGACCTGATACCTGCTCTGACTACTGCGCTTACCACAGCCTTGATGAGTGTTCAAAAGACGGCCCCGGCCCCAACCCCCAGGGACACCCTCTTGAACGTTGGGCGCTATGATGGACTCAATTCATGGGAGACATACTGGGCCCAGTTCTGTCTTCTAGCATCAGCCAATGGCTGGTCCCCTGCAGAGAGAGCTGTCCATTTAATCTTGGCTTTGGAAGGTGAGGCAAGGAAAGTACTGCTGGATGCGACTGTGGCCGACCTGGAGAACCCACAAGCTATATCTAGGGCCCTAGAGAGACGCTTTGGGAGCACCACCCCCGCAGTTGTGATGCGGCAGAGGTTCAACAAACGAGTGCGGGCACCTGGAGAAAAGCTGGGAGTGTTGGCGGCAGAGCTGGGCTACCTCGCCCAAAGAGGATTCCCTGATTTTGATGATGCAACACGCTTGGTGCTAACCAAGGAGGCATTCATTCGTGGCCTTCTACCCCTCCCATTATGGCAACAGGTTCGGCTGGCTGACCCTCAGACCCTGGAAGAAGCTCTAGAGAAAGCACTGGCAGTGGAAGACATCCTCATAGAGGGTTTCGAGCCTCACCCCAGACTGGCGTCAGAGTTCACCACACAGCACAGAGCTGGTGAAAGCCACACGAATGCAGACAGTCTCTCCCGCCGACCATGTGCCCCGGGCTGTCACCACTGCAAACAGGCCGAAGAACGTGAAGCGGCAAACTTGCACACCGGAAAGGTGATCTGTCGGGCCATGTTACCCGACAATGAGAGAGGGTGGAGAGAACTGCAGCTCAAGGACCCTGATCTTGAAATGGTCATAGGGTGGCTGGAAAAAGACATCCGGCCACCCTGGGAAGATTTGGTTGCCCAATCTGCCACTGTCAGAGGCCTCTGGTCTCAATGGCCTGGAGTGGAGCTGCAGGAAGGAATCCTGAAGAGGTGCTACGATGGCAAGTGGTTGGACCCAAAAATCTCCGCGGGGAAGTACTTGAGGTGCATCATGGATCCCCTGGAGTTGGTCACTTTGGGGTGACAAAGACATTGAGAAGGCTGAGACAGACATTCTATTGGGGCCAGAGCAGGAGGGATGTTGAAGACTACTGTCGCCCTACGATGCCTGTACTGCCCGTAAAGGCCCCCAAGGTCAGTCCCGTGCACCCTTACAGCAGCATCGTGTAGGGGCACCAATGGACAGAGTGGCAGTCGATGTGTTGGGACCACTACCCCGTACCAGTAGAGGGAACGTGCTAGTCGCCATTGACTACTTTACAAAGTGGCCCGAAGCCTACCCCCATCATGACCAAGAGGCGACGACCGTGGCTGAGACCTTGGTGCAAGGAATGTTCAGCCACTTTGGAATGCCCTCTCAGCTCCATTCAGACCAAGGGCGGAACTTCGAATCACAGGTGTTCACTGCGATGTGCAACCAGCTCGGCATCCAAAAGACAAGGACCACCCCGCTTCATCCACAAAGTGACAGATTAGTGGAATGGTTCATGCAGACCTTGAGTGCCAAGCTGGCCCTCACCACTGCCCCAGACCAGAGTGATTGGGACCTGCAGATACCCCTCATCCTCATGGCATGCCGCAGTGCAGTCCAAGAATCCACCGGCTGTACTCCTGCATTGTTGATGTTGTGCAGGGAGCTGAGAACGCCACCAGAGCTAGCCTATGTAGCTGGTGCAATGGCGTCCGGTACGCCCATTGCACCGGACGCCATGGCTGCGCCAGAATATGCCAGCCAGTTACAGGACTGACTGGAAACGGCCCACAGATTTGCCCGGCATCAATCACAACAGTCCGGGGTCCGTCAAAAGCGAGGCTACGACGCACACGTCAAAGGTCAGGACTTTCAGGCTGGGGACCTTGCCTGGGTTTATGGACCCAAGAGAGTGAAGGGCCGCTTTCCTAAGTTGGACAGTATATGGATTGGTCCCTGCTACGTGGTCGAGAGAGTGGGGCAGGTTGTGTATCGTGTCAAACTGGCACCCAGAGGACGCACAGGGGTACTGCACCGGGACAGGATGGCACCATACCAGAGGGACCAGCAGCCAGCCTTCCCTGTGACACCTACCATAGCGCGAGATTTTTTTTGAGGTCTACCTCTGCGTTCCTGTACTTTTCTTCTTCCATTCCTTCTGAGTAATACAGTTTGTCTATTTCCACTCAGTTGCTCCCAGGGCAACGCTGCAGTATGGATCATGTATGCACATTAAATCAGTGCTACTAAATACGTGCCGCAAATGTGCTGCAACAACGGATTAATGATTAAAATATAAATAATTTATTGCAATTAAACACACTGTGGTTAAAGCAGGAAAGTCAGTGGGCCTTAATGAGTCTGCATTGATCTGTGAATGAATGTGAGTGATTCTTACAATCTGCTTTCCAGAGCTGCTTTATCGGCTACTGTATGAAAAGCTCCTTCATGTTCATAAAATCCCTGCAGCATCTGAAGGCAGCAGGACATATGTTGATAAATCTGCGTGAGAAGTACCGCGCAAGAGCGCAGTGCCATTACGCACGGGCCATTCACTGTGTTAACCTTCATCAAATCGCCTGAAAACTACACCGGGTTGTTACAATATAACCATACAGACCTCCACACACATCAGACTGGTTGGTTATAACTCTATATTCTGGTTTTGTATGAAGGAGACATCTGGTTACTAGGGTACATCATAGTCTCTTTCTTTTTTTAGCAAAAGTAGCATCTTGTGTTTTATCCTTGAAACACATTGCAGTGCAAACGCTGTTGTGTAACCTTATTACTAAACTATGTGACGAGCTGACATACATTAGAATTATGCTAAAATAGCATCTGTCCAATCTAATCATAGGCTATATGATTAGATGCTGTATGTTATATGTTTCACCAAATCAATTTCTTTATTTTTTCTTCACAGTCAAATGTAGCCTCATAACAACAGCTCAGCAAATGGAAATGTTGATTGTTCAGAGTGTCGCGACATGAACACAACACACACATCACCACAAATCTGCACCCAAAGACAGATGGAAGATGATTTTCCATCAGTTACTAGGCCTATAATAACGATAGAAATAACGTACATGGTCACATAGTTTAGTAATTAATGTTACACAACAGCGTTTTCACTGCAATGTGTTTCAAGGATAAAACACAAGATGCTACTTTTGCTAAAAAAAAGACTACGATGTACCCTAGTATTAAGACGTCTCCTTCACAAAAACAGAATATAGAGTTATAACCGACCAGTCTGATGTGTGTAGAGGTCTGTATGGTTATATTGTAACAACCTGGTGTAGTTTTCAGGCGATTTGATGAAGGTAAACACAGTGAACGGCCGTGCGTAATGGCACTGCGCTCTTGCGCGGTACTTCTCACGCGGATTTATCAACATATGTCCTGCTGCCTTCAGATGCTGCAGGGATTTCATGAACATGAAGGAGCTTTTCATACAGTAACCTATAAAGCAGCTCTGGAAAGCAGATTGTAAGAATCACTCACATTCATTCACAGATCAATGCAGACTCATTAAGGCCCACTGACTTTCCTGCTTTAACCACCGTGTGTTTAATTGCAATAAATTATTTATATTTTAATCATTAATCCGGTGTTGCAGCATGTTTGCCGCAAGTATTTAGTAGCACTGATTTAATGTGCATACATGATCCATAATGCAGTGTTGTGCTGGGAGCAACTAAGTGGAAATAGATATAATATAATAGATAGATACTATATCACTCAGAAGGAATGGAAGAAGAAAAGTATTGCGAGAGAATGCAAAAGTAGTCCTCAAAAATATTCTCGCTGTGTCCCTCAAGGGGCTCCGTAGAAGAGGAATAAAAACAACAAAAAAACAATCGGAGGTTTGTTAAACAATTGGAATACATTTTAAATAGTTTTATAGTATAATAGTTTTTTAGTTTTTAATTCTAATAACTAACTAATAAATATTTTTTTTAATTTTAAGTTTTCAATAGTAGTAAAATTATGTTTTAAAATCAGTAATCTACAAACACATGTTCAATAGTTTCCCCTTCACAATTATAAAAAGTGCATCTATTGTTTACAGTTGCAAAGAACTTGCTTGCGAAGAACTTATTAGCTTTAGCAGGGTAGTACCTGTGTACAATCTTAAATAGAAATGCATTGATTCTATTTGGAATGATATATTTTATGAGGTAACAAACATGCTAGCATAGATTTTTTTTCTATTTTATTTATATATTATATATATTCTATTTATAATAAATAATATGCCTTACGTAAACCTTGCTAATGTTCTGTGTCGTGGAGTATGAATTTGCGTTAAGGCGTTATTATCACGTTAAGTTTGACAGCCCTGAAATAAATGCAAAAGTTAAATAAGTACATAAAAATGCTAAAATAAATAAATAAACTTATAAAATAATAAAAATAAATACATAAAAGGTAAAATTAAACAGAAGAGTAAATAAAAAAGGGAATTAATACAAAGATAAATAAATAAAGAATATTTATTTTCAATATTGTTTTTGCTACATTTAATGACATTATTTTATTTATTCATTTATTTTTTGATTTTTGCAGGTTTCGTCCTCCATAGAGCGTCAGTTGGCTTTCAACACGATTTCTTTGGTCGTGTCACTGTCGCTATAAAAATTTGATTCATCAGTAAGTCCGGATCATAACAAAATTACTTTCCGTAAGAAAGTCCACCTTACAGCTTGTACTTTTAACCTTTTCCACCCCTTCCAACCCTCTTTTTATAGACCCGTTTTTTATTTTTTAGGGAACGATAGGGGATCTTTAGGGGGAGATAGCAGGTCAACAGTATATTCCACATAGAAGTGTAGTACATCATCTGAAAGCTGGGAACCTGAAGATTACTTTGAGATGCAGCTCATACACTTTCACAATTTATTGTTAATTAATTAATAAATGTATTTATTAATTAATTAAAAATCAATTGTGAAAGTGTGTAAGGGCTTAGAACATTATGATGGAAGTATATAATAGCCATTCCATGCTCTATTATGTCTCATGAGTTGTTGCAGCAATGTTTGGGTTGATACCATTTGTTACACAGATTTGGTGCTAAATTTAATTAATTTAAATATTTACACTTCAAGAATTGATAAAAATGATGAAAAATCCCTCCAAAATACCACATTAACACACCAAGACCTTGAGGAACACGATAGAAAAAGTCATGCTTTGATTTGGTATCAAAAACTTTTGACATTTGGAGATTTCTGCAAGAATTGAATTTTTCGGTGATTGGATGGCGAACGCTTTTGTTCTGGAAACTGCTCAGAAACCCCCTTATTGTCAATCTACCTAGGAAAGCCATCTATCCTCTGAATGCTCTAGGTCTCTAGCTTGTGGCTGTAAGTTTCATGAGGCCATGATTATCCTAAAGGTCACCACAGGTCATTTAATTAATACAGTAATGTCAAGTTTCAAAAAATGGTGTCACTACAATGAAATGGCTACTATGGGGACTAACACAACTCATCACACATGAATACAACTCAGCTTTCTAGTGATACCCAATTTATGCAATTCCAAAACAGTTTAGGAACCCCAGTATGCAGAAATCAATTTAGAACAGGTGAAAATAACACATTTATACTGCATCCAAAAATGGCATGGTATTACCATAAAGTGGGCATATCTGTAAAGGGGAGACTCATGGGTACCCACAGAACCCATTTTCATTCACATTTCGAGGTCAGAGGTCAAGGGACCCCTTCGAAAATGGCCATGCCAGTTTTTGCTCGGCAAAATTTAGCCTAACTTTGGAGTTCTAGTTTCATATGATACAAATACCTTCATTATAGCTCTAAAATAGAGCCTGCTCCAACCTCAGAAAGACAGTAAAGTCAGCCGAGGGAGTGGAAGAGGTTAAAGAGATTTTTTTATATGTGGTATGTATTTTACACCTTTTTACATTTGAGGTAACAGGATATGGGTTTCACTTTCATTCTTGCGATTTGTCATTGCAGCAATGATGACTTCAAGCCTTCCACTTCAAAACACAAGATGAGCATTTCTAGGTTTGTATGCTTCAGTAGTCTCCTTCAACACTCCATGACCTGAGATAAGACAGTGGTTCTCAAACTTTTGGGTCAAGTACCTCATATCAAAGAATCCAGGTACCACCTGTAAGCTATGATCTTTCAGAAGCAACAAAAAAGTCTATAACACAAAATGTGCACACACTTACACTACCGGTCAAAAGTTTTACAACAGCCCATTTTTCCAGTTTTTATAGATCCCGTCTAGTGAATAACTTTAAATGTTACAAAGGTGAGCAGTAAACTGCCCAAAGTAAAAAAAAAAAGTTTAGGTCACTAAAAACTGAAAAATCCCTTCGGAAGGCCTTTTTCAGGGATTAAAGACCCAGTGAAATGAAAAATATCCAGGCGCCGAGCTGTAAAGTTTTCCTTTCATCTCGCCCTCCTCCTGATCTAACAGGTGAGGGAGGTGTGTGTGGAGCCATATGGCAAGCTGTTTTAACATTTAATAGCTAGACTGGCTATATATTGCAGGTATCCGTAATTCAATTCTTCCTCGTCAAAATGAAGATTTCAGATACCCCCAATGACATTTTTCTATCCACAATTGTCACCACAGATATTCACAATGTCATACTTCCAAGGAAAAATTGTCACTTTTGTCATTGATGTGTATTGGGCTGTCAATTACAGATATCTACAATTGTATTTTTGATATCTAGAATGAACATTCTGGATATCTGCAATAGATTTCTTACTAGGAAAACTCCCATTTCAGATATCTACAATCTAATTGTTACCAGTCAAAATTTTAATTTCAGATATCCACCTGAAAAACTATTCCAGATATCCATGTCATTTTGAATATCTAGAATACATTGTTACTAGTAAAAATGCCATTATGGATATCCACAATTGGCATTATGACTAATAAAAATGCAATTTCATATATCTACAATTAGAATTATGACTAGAAACCATGCAATTGCAAATATCCTCAAATGTATCGTGGTAATACAGTATAGTAAGCTATTTTAACATCTATAAGCTAAGCTTGACTATCCGGATTAACATTAAAGATATCAACAAAGGCAGTTTGCCTAGTCGTAATTACATTGTGACTGTCAGAATTTTTATTCAAGATATCTATAACGTCATTCTGACTTGTCAAAATGACAGAGATATCTGTAATTCAGTTTTAACTTGAATTACACCTGTAGAAACCTGTAGGAATTGTTTGCATTAACGTTCAAGGCATTATTTACTTCCAGTGCTGCAGGAAAGCAGTAAATAATTTTTTTTTTTAAAAAGGCCGTGGTCTGATAAAAAGTAAATTCATCAAATTCAGTGCCTCATATCGCTATTTATAAAGCTATTTAGCTGTCATATTTCGCAGAGATGGACCTTTCTTTCTGCCACTTTGGATGCAGGATTTAATCATTAAACCAAATCAAAATGTAGGCTACACGGACCGGTAGTTGTGTGAATCTGCACTCGATTTCTCTTCCTCGATGACCGGATATGTGTTTCAGTAAATTGAATTTGAATCAATGTATAAGAC
The DNA here is from genome assembly GCF_015220745.1 of Sebastes umbrosus. NCBI lineage: Eukaryota > Metazoa > Chordata > Actinopteri > Perciformes > Sebastidae > Sebastes > Sebastes umbrosus. The sequence goes on from NC_051285.1 coordinate 20,189,199, forward strand.
CTGAATGTGGTATAGAGTATAGTATAGAGAGTTGAATTTTCATTGAGGATCAAATACAGTTTCAGAGCAACTGAATTAAATATCATGACATTACATTCAATTTCAAGTTTATTGGAATTCAGTTCCAAACCAATAAATTCAATTTTAAATTATGCTATTCAAATTCAAGTTAAGGAATACAAATTAAAATTGTGATTTAAATTCAGTTTTTAATGCAATTATTCAAGTATAAATGATTGAAATTCAGTTTCTAGTGACACATATTTCTGCCCATAGGAGTAATGTAAGTTAGATTCCTCCCCCCCAAAAAAAACTTCTGATTCATGGATCACCGGTCGGTCGGTCTGTCTGTTGTTATGGTGTGATTCAATAGGTAGTTATCATTTCTTAGAAGAATTTTTCACATCAACGTTACAGTTTTAGTTACATCTTTACAAAACATTTGCGTCTGTAGTTCATCAGATGAGAGCTCGCTAGCGTTTGTTATTGTTACCTAATTCTCGACCAAAATTAATGATATAGTTGATAGATCTTTATGTCTAATATATTATATAGGGACGTCTCCACAAGTATTAAAAAAGAGAAATAAGCCAAAGCCATATCAACAAACCATTCCTTATGACAAAGGACTTATTTTCCACCACATAAGTAATTCATCAGTTCATGTAACATTAAGCCTAATGTTGATATAGACACTCAAGTATCCAACAGCGATTATAGCCTAGTATCGAGATTTCAAGTAACTGGAGACAAAACGTTCTTTTTCTGCTTCACGTCGTAGATCATAAATCCTTGAATATTAAAACGACTCATTGATATCAGTTGAGAAATGTTGACGTTACAGTGCTTTTTATCACAAAAAAAAACGCAGCTCCCCAGTTCACTTGTGTTTACCAAGGCCTATGGAACAGAGGCTGGGTCATGGACGGACATGGGTCTTGGGGTATGAGGTTTAACACATGCGCAGTCTAACTGAAGCTGCGGTGGTGCGTTGGGATTGGCTCGATTGCAGGCCAGATTTTGCTGCGCATGTGTTATACCCCCAAAATATGACGCGTGACCCATCCTCCTTTCCATAGGCCTTGGTGTTTACAGGCCAGTCCTGACCTCCCCAGTATGGCAGCGACGTTGACGTATTGCAACAACAGGCTGAAGTGACCAATGCGGCATCTACGTATATATATCTATGATCTCAAGTACAAATCATATCTATTTACTTTGACTATGACATAGACTCAAGTCACTGGACAATAATAATAAAGACATTCAAGTTATGACATCAAACATATTTATTTGTGTCAAGAAAATGAATTGACATCGGGCAAATATCTGGTACATACATACGTGTGTGTACACACCTGTGTGCTGCATACATACGTGTACATACATGTATATATACCTGGAATAGCCCGGAGCTCTCCAATATCCTCAATTCGGATCCCCTAAAACCAAGAGAAGATAGTGTTATTAGTACGTAGATTGAGAAAATGATATTTAGAGGCAGAACAACAATATCATTGCCAAGATTACTCAACTAACACATTCTCCTCAGATGTCGTGCTGCAGCATCCCGAGCTCCCACAGCTAGTTCGGGGAAAGGCAACCCTCTGTCCTGATGGGATGATCATTCCAGCCAGCAGAAAACTAATCAGCCTCGAGTCTCAGGAGGAAGATGTACTGAGCACAGAAGAGATGAAGATTATCTGAGATGTCGAGGGATCCATCCTGTGTAATATGTCATAATAAACGTTTGTCCATCTAATAAATCTAATTTATAATATCCAAGATATCAGAATCGTATTTGCTATGCCAAGTTTTATTTTTAAAATATTTCCCATGGTATTGTCAATGGGTCTTAAAGACATCTTGCAAATGGGGGACCCCGGCCATAAGCTAATGCTACTTGGGGGGCCTTGATCTAGCCAAACAGCAGTTCAATTGGCGTAAATGTCACAATGAAGGGCACACCAACAATACCAAGACACGCTGGATCTTGAGGTAATTATTGCAAAAGGAATACTTCACTTCTGGTTGTGCACGCTCTTTCCACTTATAAGTCTTCCACATCCCGTGCCTCTCACAGTGAACTTCATCCGGGCAATGTCGGCATTTTCAACTGGTCACCTTTTACCCTGTATCACAGCAGATTTTGAAATTAGTATCCATACAACAGAATCCACAAAAAACTTAACTCAAATACCAGATCATTCTCTCACACAGGAGCTTCATGAAAACTAAATGCAGCATTGAATATGTATATTGATGAACGATAGAAATGCTGACAGACAATCAATATCCAATCACTCTGAAAGTGATCTTAATGTTATCGTTCGGCACTATCATGTCGTTATACATGTAGTTGTGCTTTGAACTCCGCCATCCACTTGAGTTAGAAAAATTTATGGTAACACTTCATTTTACAGGTCCGCAAATTCCATGGCAATTAGGTGATAATTGGCAAGTAACCTATTTGAAATGTCTTTGGAATTACTGCCAAGTTACCCCAATATTTACCTCAAAATTTATAAAAAAATACTTTTTCATAAGCATTATTTAATAATTATATGCTAAAATAGCATGTAATCGTTAAAATAGGGCCCTTGGGCTTGGGAAGCAGATGTGCGCTGCTCTTCATCGGAGGTGGAAAACCAAAACTAATAGAAGACCTGGTAGCTAATGTAATGATTCAAGATTTTTTTTTTGATCAAGACTCCTAATATTTGAATATGTAGAATTGAATGTGAATTTGATATCAATTTACCATCAAATTATTTGAAATAAATCAGCAGTTATTCAACATGAAAGTCATGACAGAGTATCTGGGGACCTGTTGTGCATGTTGTGTTTATAGTAAAGACTCAAGAGCAATACACAAGGCTAGGACAAGGCAAACTCTGATTCTGTACTTAACTGGCTTTGGGATGACCTGGTTTTAACCCGTCTATTTGGCTTAGTAAAGACTTGATTAATTCTGGTCCTGCCTCTGCCTTGTGTATTGATTTAAACCTCTATTCTTAATTCCATTTGTGAATCCAGTTATTTATTTCTCTTCTTAAACTGCATTTTCAAATAGAATTTTAAATTCCATTATTTATTTATGAATTCATTAATGTATTTTTAAATGATGTACTTATTGACTATTTCATGGTGTTTTTGTAAATTCCTTTTTAATTTGAACTATTTATTGATGGATTAATATTTCATTTGTACATTTTTTAAAACTTTTTTTTATTGCCCATTAAAATGTCAAATAATGAATACTAAAGGTGGAGTCTGTGATTCTAATCCAATACTTTTTTTTTTCAAACTCAGCGAATATCTCCTCGTCGTCTGCTGGCTGTCCGTTCAGTTTAATATTTTGCACCCTCAATTGAAATTTGAATAATAATTCCTATGCGTAAGATGGTAGGTCTAGGCGCACAGACTTTCCGATTCATATCAAGACAATTTTATTTATCCAAAGAAGGGCTATTCATTTTGCAGCTTACCCAGTCCATACACGCAGCTTCAAAACTCGCAGGAAAGGTATTATGTCAGAGGCAGATCAACATACATGGGTCAATACAATGGACGGCGAGCAACAGTAAATAAAATGTGGGCTCCTCTATACGCACCTTCTATTTCGGTTCATGTATGTGCAGCAGCGCAACGCGCAAAATGAGTAATGGTAACTGGACGTCTCCTCAATAAAACAGTAGAATATCGAGTTATAACCGACCAGTCTGGTGTGTGTAGAGGACTGTATGGTTATACTGAAGCAGCCTGGTGTCGTTCTCAGGCAATTTAATAAAAGGTAAACAGTAAACCCGGTGAATGGCTGTGCGTAACAGCACTGCGCTCTGGCACGGCACTGCTCAGAGGCAGCGAATTTATCAGACTTGCGGCCTTCAGATGATGCAGGGATTTCAGGAAATGAGGGAATCTGTAGCTTTTGCGCTTAATGTCTACCTTTACTGCACGTTTCTCTGGGCTATGGCGCCAGAAGCCCCAGCTGTTTCATATTCTGTTTACTGATTGGGGGGGCAATCCGTTTACTATATGTCGCTGTCCATTGACAGAGGTACTGAATTAATGTTGACGTGGCATATTGTGAAGGGAGGGAAGGCCTTTCCAAACATCCGTAGCCCCAGGGTCTAAAGGAATATTAAGGCGCTTCTGGATATATTGTAACCTATTTTATAGCTGACTGTTCTTGCTGGTCTTTGAAATGTGTGGCTAATCAGAGTTTTATGGTGGTGCTGTATCGGTAACATTAGTGCAAAAAAACATGAATCAATCTCTCACTTGCTCGCTGAGTAGACTGCAAGGCCCTATGTGCGCTCATGAGAACTATAGTCGTTAAAGGTAAGCGGGCAGGCGGTTCTTGTGCGTACTATGAAACAGAATCCTGCCGGCGCCACGGTCCTGCTGCATCGTCACCGCTCTGTGACCCGTAGTGGTCACAGACGCGCTCCGAAGGCCCCCAGTTCAGGATCGGGAAATCCCACGTTCAGAGAGCTGGTAATTCCAGTCTCCAGTGTGGCAGCAGAGTGCAGGTTCTTCCTTCAGAACTAAATTAAAAAGGCCGTGAAAAGTCGCCTGTCTGAGGCAAAAACTACGCAAAAAAATCATTCATCTGCTTCGTGTGTGTTGACATGAAAAGTGACCGCATGGTCGGTGTCGTGTCTCTGTACATCTTTTCTCTCCATGCCCTTATATATGCATCATTTATAAGCTTGTTCTATAGCCTATATTAATTATTAAAAAAACATACATATATACATATTATTAATGCGCCACCGCCGTGTGTGCCGCTGTCTCATTCCTCAGTGTAAAAGTCAAAATGTATTGAAAAAAGATAGATGTAGGCCTCATCATTTCGAAAATACACAGCATGTTATTATCTAAAGAAATATCCGCTTCAATCCACATTTGTTGGCGTTTACTCGAGGTCAACCAATATCGTTTTTTTTATGGCCAATGCCGATTTTTTACAGAATCAGGACAGCCTATGAAGGACATATCAGTAATGACATCCATATCCAAGAACTGAAATAAACAGGGGAAAAAGTTTTCGGACACTTGTGTTTGGTTGATTATTTCTCTGTTGTTACAATGCTAATTGGCATTGTATTTTATATCGTTGGAAAGCCTGTTTATTTACCTTCACAATGATATCCAACTTGTAAGGATCATGCATTTGTGGGATGAGCAGCACAACTGATTATGTGGGTAGCACCCAAGAAAAATTTGCCAAAATGCTCTGCCAATGGTAAACAGTGTATTCTCCTGTTGGTATTGACTCTTGTTTAGAGTTGTTTGGTGGATTGGATGATTGAACTCTCTATCAGTAACAAGGAACAAACAAGACATGCTGGATATTTTACACTTTATTCATTTAATACACCGTCAGGAGCCTCAGTAGCAGTGGAAGATCCATACGCAGCCACAACAGCCTGGCACCTCCTCCTCATGCTGGTCACCAACCTGGTCACACGTTGCTGTGGGATGGCGTTCCATTCCTCAACCAGGATTGGTTGCAGGTCAGCCAGCGTGTTTGTGTTGGTCACTCTAACACGTACAGCACGCCTAAGCTGATCCCACAAGTGTTCAATTGGGTTGAGGTGTGGACTCTTGGCAGGCCGTTCCATTCTCTCTACTCCCACATTGTGGAGGTAGTCTGTGATAACCCTGGCTCTGTGGGGGCGAGCGTTGTCATCATGGAGGATGAAGTTAGGTCCCAGATTGTGGAGATATGGGATCGCCACTGGCTGCAGAATCTCATCCTCATATCTCACTGCATTGAGATGGCCTTCAATGATGACAAGCCTTGTTTTGCCAGTGAGGGAGAAGCCGCCCCACACCATGACACTGCCCCCACCAAAAGCTGTTACTCCATCGGTGCAACAATCAGCATGTTCACCGCATCGTCTCCATACTTTGACCCTGCCATCCAACTTTGGCAGACAGAATCTGGACTCATGTAATACATGACATGACATCCCCCACATGTTCAGGTTCCATTGTCTGTGTTTTCGACACCAGCGCAAACAGGCCTGAGGGTGAAGGGCAATCATTGCAGGCTTCTCGGTAGCCTTATGAGAATACACTGTTTAACACTGGCAGAGCATTTTGGCAAATTTTTCATGGGCGTTACCCACATAATCAGCTGTGCTGCTCATCCCACAAATGCATGATCCTTACAAGTTGGACATCATTGTGAAGGTAAATAAACAGGCTTTCCAACGATGTAAAATACAATGCCAATTAGCATTGTAACAACAGAGAAATAATTGACCAAACACAAGTTTACAAACTTTTCCCCCCCAGTTTATCTGGAACAAGCTCCCAGAAAACCACAGGTCAGCTGCAACTCTCAATTCTTTTAAATCAAGACTGATGACTTTTCTGTTTGCTACTGTCTTTTATTAAATAATTTCTTACACTGCACTGTAACTTTAATCTTGTATTTTATCCCTATCTTATTCTATTTTAACTTGTTTTAATTTTCTATTGTCTTAGATATTTAATGAATGTTTTTAAATTGTATTTAAATGTCCTTTTACAATGTAAAGGACTTTGAATTTCCTTGTTGCTGAAATGTGCTATATAGATAAATTGCCTTGTCCTCAGTTTAGTTTAACAGTGGTTGGCATCCATAAATGTTGCATTACTGCCACCTACTGGAGAGAGCTGGTTCTTCCCTACACTTTGAATTTTTTCTGACACACAAGCTAGAGCAGTAAAACAGTCTCAAAGGGATCCACAGGAATCAGTTGAGATTCACAAATACATTTCCATTTTAAAATGCTAAGTTGACAAGTCACAAATGAATATAAGGTTTGTGAATATTATTAAGCCTTGCAAATGGGGATGTTTTAGTATAAATATGACAATTGTCAAGTTATTGTTCAAATATGTGCAGTATCCCAACTTGAGAGATTGAAACATCCACTCGAAGATTTTTAACTGGAATCCACTCCATGACAAACAGCTTTTCCTTTTTTCCTCCTTTATTTTGTAGGTTAAGTTTAAAGTTCAGTTAATTTAGGAATTATTATTAGCCATTAGGTGAAAAACCTTTGAAATAGAAAAAAAAATACAGAAAAGAAAATATACACATTATTACAAAATAAGTGTAAATAAGAACAAATGCATTTTTTGATACTTTGCAAAAATCATTAATCCTTATTTAATTCAATACACACACTCGTGTTAAATGTCTCATGTTAAATGCAAATAAGCAAGTGCCCACTGCTGCCACAGCTTTTGCCTCAACATAAAGGCAATATGTATATGTGTATTATATTATTTAATTTAATTACTATTTGAAATTATTTATTTAAACACAAAGTATTTTATAATTACATTTGAGGAAATATTAAATCACGCAATAATAGTAAACAACATTTCCCATAAGCCCATGTACTTCTCACCACGTTTGTGACTGAATGTTAATCAGGATATACCTGCATTTGACAAACAATCAACCAACAATCAACACCCTTTTAGCGCTCGATCGTCACAGTTCACCGTGCCTCTCGCTGTGTTATCTACCGGATATTCAAATGGACTCAAAACAAACAATCGGCAGAATCAAACAAGCGATCTTCTACAAAGCAGAGTCAAACTATCGCCACAAACAAATGGACTACTACATAATTAGGTCAATTTGCTCCATCCGGTTTACTTCCTGAGCACTCAGTTTTGCTAGTGGACTTATTCATTTACAAATTACTTTCTGATTTATTTATTTTCTATTTATATTATTTTCTTCATTGATATTTATTAATATTTAAGAAGCTTAACTTCCTGGAACCTTCAGTTTGACTTGACAACAATGTATTTGAAAGAGTGTTTGTGTTTATTTACAAATGATATACAAGTTGTAAATTAGAAGCACAGATACAGATAAAGATTTACAATATATTTGTGTATTGTGTTTTACGAGACACAAGTCACATGACATTTTACGAGTCACACGCTCCCTCTATTTGTGGATATGTGTTTAACAGCATGGTAAAAGAGTCTCAAAAGAATCAACACAAGCAGGTGGAGATTCAGTTCAAGTTGATGTATAAATGATGATATACAAGTTTTAAATCAGAAGCACAGATACAGGTTTACAGTTACAAATCATTCTGCTTTAATTTGTAAATTGTGGTTTAAAAGTTACATTACTTGACATTTGTTTGTGAATACTTATGAGACTGTTTTGACACCATAGAATACAATTGGGCTTATTGGATCCAAAGACTCTCAGCTTTAAAGTGATACCCTATTTATGTAATTCCAAGACCCGCGTATGCAGCAATATTAAAACATCATTTTTAGAATAAGCGAAAATTACACATATACTGCATGTGATTATCATCACATGCAGTATCGGGCAATGGATATGTCTGTAAAGGGGAGACTCGTGGGTACCCACAGAACCCATTTCCATTCACATATCTTGAGGTCAGAGGTCAGAGGTCAAGGGACCCCTTTGAAGATGACCATGCAAGTTTTTCCTCACCAAAATGTAGCCTAAATTTGGAGCGTTATTTAGCCTCCTTCCCGACAAGCTAGTATGACATGGTTGGTACCAAGGGATTCCTTAGGTTTTCTTATTTCATATGATATCTGTGTAAAAAAACATATAACATGTTTTATACTTCTTAGGGATGTTAATTTAAAAATAAATAAATAAAAAGAACCGATAACCGACCCTCGTTAACCGATTATTAACTGTTAACTGACAAGATTAGTGTGTTTCATGTAGTGGTGCGCCACCTGCAGTGTGTCTGCTGAGTCCCCAGTTCACCCGACTGGGAGAGTTAGCAGCCATGGTGCTGCGTGTAGTGTCGCGGACATGCAGACACTTTCCCAGAAACTCTCCACCGCATATTTAGTTTCCTTTAGCAGGTTGTCAGTTGTGTGCCTGCCTGCCTGGTGTAACGACACTCTGTTGTTGGATAAGGGATACTAAACATGATTCTAAGTACATTTACAGCAGCAATACTCACTTGTAAGGCCATCCGAATCTCCTCACTCCATCCAGAAAAAAACATGCAGTACTGGCTGTGTTGTTGGATGCAGTATTAGGGTCCTTGATCTAGAGGGGGACATGAGTTGTATTAATAATAGTTATGGGATGATTGTCAGAAGATGGACTCCCTACCAGTTTTCCTGAGAAAAGTTCAAGATATCAAAATATTTCATTTAGGAGCAATATTTCCTTTGCATATGTGTGGGCCTGTGAAGCCCTTTGTGACAACATGTGATATTGGGTTAAAAATAAACTTTAGCTTGAACAAAAGCAATACACAGAAACACGCCGAGCAAGCTGATCACCTCAAGGTACAGCCAGCTGTAAGCACATCTGTTTTTAAACCATGTTTGCACCTTTTTTTTTTACCTTTAGTTTTCCAAATAAACCTGCAAAAAGATCCAGCTGTCGCCTGTTCCATCTGTTATAAAGTACCGAACCCAGTCCCAGTTCATTACATTATCAAGCAATTAGCAAAATTCATGAAATATGAATTCATTTTATTGAATTTGGACAAACTGTAACATTATCCAACATGCCCAGCTTAAAGACTTTAGCAGGCCTATATGTAGCAAATCTAAATCAATTTCTGTAATCCTTTTGTAAATGTTGCCGATATTATCATATCAGGTAACACAATGTAGTGTAATATATAATAAATGGGTACTGCAGATAGACAGAGGAAAAGTTGATTGACAGATGCTGTAAATCATCATAGTTGTCTGTATGTTTTTGCATACATTACAGCTCCACGTAACACAGAAACAGTTAACATTTTACAAAGGTAAAAATGCTGTATGTTCTATATATACACCATATTATTCCAAAAACATGAATCATTCTGTGATATTTTATGTTTTTGCAAACATTGACACTATCATCCCCTCTCTCTGTTGTCCTCCAGATGTTTAATCCCCCCCACCGGCGTGATCATCGTCTGACGGTCTGACCCTCCAGACAGTCCAACAGACGGAACAGGCAACATCTTTTTGCAGGTTTATTTGGAAAATTAAAAAAGTAAAAAAAAAAAAAAAAGGTAACATTACAAATAGAAAATGTGCAAACACGTTTCATAAACAGATGCGCTCACAGCTGGCGGTACCGTGAGGTGGTTGACTAACACGGTGTGTTTCTGTTTCTGTGTACAGCGAATGCCGCTTTCATTTAGCAGCTTTGATATGTTTGTATAACGTTACACTACTTGTCCCCGGTTCTCACATGTTTTTAATTCCAAGTCTTATCTGGCCTATGCATTGGTTTTAAATTAAATTATTTATTAAATTCCCCTGTGCCAAAAATATATCTAAAATAACAAAACATGTGAATCATTTGATTCAAATCATGTGAATCTACTAAATCAACTCAACTTCTAAAAGCACAATGTAAAGATAATTAATTTGTTCATTCAATAAGCCCGATCCCAGCTGACATTGGGCGAACAAACCCTGGACAGGTCGCCAGACTAGAGAAACCATCAATGCCGCTGAATATCACCATGTTATATCTGGTGAAGAAAGGACATGGTTTAAATAAAAATAAAAAACAGAAAATAATTCCCCACAATTAAAAATTCTTTAGTCGTGCTTTATTCAGATATAATAAACATCTTATGAGTTTGCGATTGGTGTCTATGTGCTGCAAAAAATGTGGGCCTAACAACACAGGCATTGTTGATAAGAGGCCTTCTGTATCAGCTCTGTGCATAGTGGCCCTCTGCTTTAAGACACCCTCAACAATCTGGTATCCAGCCTGAGGTAGTCTAGGTCCTGTTCAAACCTGGCAATAACATGCATCCTTGGTGATCCAATCACAAGTGGACAGCTCTAAGTACAGGTGCGAATGCACTCAAGAGACGATACCCTGCCAAAATATCTCCATACTGAAACGATATCTCAGCAAAAATCTAAAACATCAGGTAAATAATGGAATAATAGGTGACAGAACATGGAACTTTTTTTTTTATTAAAGGGACTGTTTGTAAGAATCAGAAATTGGTTGTAACAGCGAAACCTGTGGCCGTTAAGTCAACGAAAGTCAGTGTCCTGTTGCTCGCGCTCGCCCGTGTGCACGCGCTACGTGAATTTGAGAGAGCATCCGTCAAAACAGTGAGGCGACACACGTCAGCTAAAACCACAATATCACTCTATATTTCACCTGCTTGGTAGTAATGTTAGCTGACCAGACAAAGGTCTCTCCATGAATAACTGCTGATCCTAGTGTTGGCTTTTCCTGCCTCAGCCTCCCGACCGCAGCCAGAGGGAACAGGGAAGACACTGGCACTCAGTCAGAGACGATGACGTTTCTCCCTGCGGTGCCCCGTCAGTTCATAAGACACGGGAAACCTCTGTTGGTCTGGAGGAGCTGCAGCATTTATTTCTGCACAAACATCCACTGTACATTCACTAGATATTCTCAGAGCTACGAAGTCTTCTGCAGTGTGTAGTGTGCATGCATGCACGTGGGGTGGAGCGAGCTGAGTAAAGGCAAGCAGGCAGAGGAGCGGAGGAGCAGAGTACAGCAGAGACTCCGGCCCTGGAGACCAAAGCTACGGTCTCCCCCGCGTCCTCCGACCGCAGCCAACACTGTTTAACAGAGGGGCTTCACTAGATACAACTTTGCGGTTTGGGTGCTTCCGTGTAGTTTGTGTTGGAGTCTTGTCTGAACAGCGTAGCCACACGCGAGCGCGCATGGGACAACGACCCGGGTTGATTTATACTTGTAAGACGTTACAAACAGTCTCTTTAACTAAAATTGTAAAAATGTATCAATTAAAAAATTAAATGGTATGCAGTAATCTGATGTGTCCTATACTTGAGTTTGTGATTTCTTTGATAGATAACTTTATATTTGCATTTATTTTTGATAATGCAGTGCACACATATTTACATTTCATCTCTATTGTTATTTCTATTTTTCTTCCTTATGTTTATATATATATATTTTCATTCTAAAATGGAACAACTGTAATTTCCCCCGGAGTTTAATAAAGTATTTCTGATTTTGATATCACTTATTAAACAGCGTTTAATAAGACCTTTTTTTTGTAAAACAGCGCCCCCGCCAGGGCATTAGTAACAGTGAAGGCGGAGAGTGGTACTTCAGCACGGGAGAGAGCGAGAAGTTTCCTAAACAAAACCCCACAAATTAATAATAAATTCAGATGAAGTTGTGTGAGAAGTTGATGGGGAACAGCTGTTAAAGTCACTGTTAAACACTCAGTTTTAACTTAGGCTACCCATTGTTAAGGATTGCTGACGAAACTAAACAATTGTACAACAATAGCTGCTAACATTAGTTGCTAACATCAGCTAAGAATCGAAAGCTAACTTCTGCGTCTTGGTTAAAATGAGGTTCTGCTGAGTTGTTTTTTTGCATCTATGTGCTATAATATCGAGGTGTAAACGTGTGTGCTAGTGTATACATTTAGAGAATATTGTTGAAGTTGTTTGCATAAACACTCACCTGTTCTGCCACGTGTCTGCTCCGGGGTGTTCTGCCAAAAGAGTCCCCCAGGTGTATGAAAGCCAACACAACGTTCCGGGAGAGACTGATTGGAGAGGAGACTATAGGGTTATTAGTTTATGGGTTTATTTTGTGTGTAAATAGCAGTAAATAGATCATTGTAAATATTGTGTTAAATTGGTAATTAGCCATGTGATAATATTTTGAGAACACAGGTAGAAGCATCCAATGAAGTATACCAGTGACACAGTATAAAATGTGCCAGTTTATGTTGCTAGTTAGGTCTCTCTACCTGTGTTGTTGCCATGCTTTCAATAAACACCACATGATTTGGTACACCTTACCACTTTACCACCGCCTTGGCATCTCTTTCCAGTGCATCATCCTGCCGCTAAATGGTCATTCTAACATACTATGACATGGGCCATCTACAGTTTTGCTGAAAATATTTGTATTGTTTTTATTATAGGACTTTTACTTATTTTACATTGTTGTATTGTCTGTATACTTATTATTGTGGTGCACATCCCCAAATATTTTCAAATAAATTATAAGTGTAGGCTACTTGAAATATGATATAATTTATTCATAGATAAATTAGAATACACCAGTTGACACATGTAAATCTGGAGCTGTTAGGGGCCCCGGGACATTTGATTATTCAGCCTTGGTATTTATGATAATCTATGATAAATGTGTAACGGTGAAATCTGAAGAATGAAAAGAGGTGTTGCCATGTTGACAAATGATACCAACAGCAGGGAGACTGATTATTCATTGAGGCTCATGGAGGAGATACTTTCTGCTTTGTTGTTTCATGATAATCTAAAATAACCGACCTACAGCAAAATCTCAGTGGTAAGTTTAAATCAGAGTAAGCCATCTGGTTTTTATTAGATTTAAATATGTTTTTTTGCAACTTATTCAAAAGTTTGATGTTACAAATCTTTTTGGTTACCTACGCCAACAAAAATAGAGGTTTTCTTGGATGTGCAGACATCTGTTTCTTGGAAGTCTTCTTTTTTTCTTTTGAAAGCATATGTTAGGAAATGTTCTTGCACAGTGATAGATGTGTTTACAGTCACTTTGTGCTCAGACAGGCTGCTGGAGCAAGGACAGCATGTGTGGAAGCCATGTGTTCATTATGAAGAGAGAGCCACTATGCCATTAGTGAGCAGAGGTGCTGATTGTTGATCAAAGACGCCCCCTTGTGGATGAAGGATTAGTGCACATTGACTGAGTCACTACAAAACTACAGAGATGCTGTTTTAATCATCTTTTGATTTCATGAGCAGATGATAACTCAACTCAGATTTAATACTCAAATACTCCAAGTCTTTAAAAAGATACTAATTCGAGAAACAGTTTTTTTCTTTAAAAATAGGATCTTTCTGTAGTATTCATGAATAAATTGCAGTATAAATCAGTATATTTAGTTTGAACCTCAATCTTAACATTGACCTGTAACATGTAGATATTTCTTAATCAGTTTGTAATATAAAGGGATCATAATCTGATTAGTTTAATATTGATCCTACTCTGTTAAGGACTGTCTTCACTCTGAAAACGTTTTGAAATGTTATTATTTTTTGCCCTTGTGTAAATCTTAGTTGTTTGATTGCTGGGATGACTCTACGAGCTGTTGACACTGTGTTGTGCCCTGAATAGGGAAATATTTGTATTGAGACTCTTGACACGATGCCTACTCTCTTGCAGTCTCATGAGAATCTCTTTAATTTCCACAAACAATATCAACAGGGACATAAATTCTTATAACAGATTAAATATTACTGTAAAAGGCCTATAAATCAACAAACATTAATTATCTCAGCAAAAGGAATTAAACAAAAATATCCTAAATGACACAAATTACTCTAAGTTCCCTCTGTCCTAAACAATCACTTTATAATTAACACAAATGCATCATCTTTACCCCCAAACACACACATACACTTCACCGACCCATACTGTCTACACACACACACACACACACACACACACACACACGATGAGTCGCGCCGCACCGCCATCCTGTGGCGCTATCAAAGCGGCAGGATCAAACACAGCTAACTAGCTTGAACCAGTGCTCGAACAATGCCAACAAAACACACAAAACACTCTAAACTAGGTCATCATATCAATAAAACAGAACTCAACAACTTAATAAACACATCTGACAGCTTTGAAAATGAAATACTTATTTCTGTACCTGAATAGGGAAATATTTGTATTGAGACTCTTGACACGATGCCTACTCTCTTGCAGTCTCATGAGAATGAGGCACCGTAGTCGCGAGCTTCCCCTTCAGGCCTCGGCAGGTACTACTAATCAATCTCCGAACAGACTTAACAGGTAGATCACAGATGGACAGGAAGATAGGACATATTCTGACATTTAGAGAGGTTTTAACCAAAATAATGTTTTTAAAGTGTTTTTAATCTTTTTAAAAAGACTGTTTCGAACACTCAAACCTTTTAAATGTTTTTATGACCCATTTCACAATTAATTAATCTTTTATGTCACTATAACTGTTTTTATTACTCGAAGTTATTTATAGCTGATCAGCTTTCCTCATATAATATTCTACCTATCACAACTGCAGGTGGCGTATTTTCACCACAAATACACACTTACACACAGTTTTCCACTTTTCCACCCCCTCAATTTTACCTTGATTACTCCTCACTTCACGGAGGCCACATGGGGCTTGATGGTTAGTGCACTGGTGCTCGGGGAGATTGTCCGATGTGCTGGAAGGTCACTAAAAGGTTTGATCTGAGGTGCTTCTTCTCACTCCAGGACTGCTGCGAAAAGGATGAGCCCAGGGTGACCCTTTTGGCAAAGAAAAAGAAAAGGTGATGAGCAAAGAAAAAAATGTCCTTCCCTACCAGTCAAAAATGTGTATCACTGGAGAACAGACTTTTTAATGGAAAACACCTAATCAGGCCAGGACTTCCACTCCATCACCAATATCAAAAGTTTCATTGATATAGACTGTTTTGAAAAAACTATATTTAATTTCCTTATTCCACTATTTCATCTATTTAGCTTTGACTGATTTCAATACGAGCAACAAGCACCGAGAACCTTTAAAACCTTCTAAAAGGTTCTTAGTGTCTCTCAATTCAGCACAAATAATATGAATGTTGCTAGGAGGTCTATAATGAATCTCCACCTATGACCGAGACATTTACTGAGTTGGTAGTAGTCATCGGTGGTGTAAGAATCCTTTCACATCCTTCACATTTCACATTTACTCACTAGACAATGTAAAGTATCAAAAGTAAAAGTATTTGCAGAAAAATTACCCCTGTGAGTGTTATAATATTACACTATTAGATTGTTACTAATACATCAATGAGTAAGCAGCATTTTACTGTTGTAGGTTGAGGTGGAGTTAGTTTTTATTACTTATATAAAGCACAGTAGTTAAGTCCAGTGACTCCCATGCTAGGGGTCAGACCTCCTCCATTCTACTTTCCTCTTGCATTTTTTTTTGTAAAAATTAGATAAGTTTACCTCATTGAGCACCAAACAGTTATTTAAATGAAACCACTCGAGGAAGTCCAGAGGGGAAATTGCTAAAAAACAACAAAAAAAAAAACTGTCAACAACTCATAGACATCTGAAACTTGACAAGTTAGACACTTCTGTTATGTAAGGTAACCAAAAAGGTTTGAATACACTGGTTTAAACTTTAACATTGCATTGTATTCTATAAATTTATTGTACTTTTTATGTTAAATCTTAATCTGAAACATAACCAGTAACCAGTGGTGTAATGTAAAGAAGTAATAATACTTTGTTACATTACTCAAATATTTTTTTGAGAGTATCTTTTTATACTTCTTTCAACTTTCACTTTTACTCCACTACATTTCCTAAATAAAATGTATAATTTTACTCTGATACATTTCCCCTAAGCACCTTCGTTTGGCGAATCAGTGGTCTTAGCTTGCAAGTTAGTCACTCATGTGATGGGAAAGTGCAAACAGGGTGCTCTCAGAGCTGTAGTTAAGTTTGGATTTCCGTTCAAGTCCAGGCAGGCTGCATGTCAGATCATGATCTACATGCTACTTGCGACTACCAGGGAAGAAAAAAATTGATTTTTTTCTTTAAATACTTTAAGTTGCTGACCTAATTTTTCTTCAATATAGCCTCCATGTTTAAGGTTGATGTTAAGAGGAATAAACTTCATAAATCAGAAAATCCTTGCTTTTTTATTAACAGCATCTACTTGTACTTTTACTTTCAATACCTAAAAGTACATTTAATATCATAAAATTAATTTTGATACTTAAGTACAGTAAATATCAGATACTTTAAGACTTTTACTCAAGTAATATTCTAATAAGTGACTTTAACTTCTACTAAAGTCATTTTCTGGTTAGATATCTGTACTTTTACTCAAGTGTGGCTTTCAGGTACTTCATCCACCGCTGCCAGTAACAACAGCTGTCAAAATAAATGGAGCATAAGTATAAAGCACCAAATGGAAATACTTAAGTAAAACACAAGTACTTCTAAATTGTACTTAAGTAAAGTAGTCGAGTAAATGTACTTATTTGCTTTTCACCACTGGTCACGGAAAAACTGAAGCAACTTGCACAATAAAACAGTTAAGAAGATTCTCCCCCCAAAAATATCCAAAATTAATAATAATGATAATTGAAGGAGACATTTTCTATTTAACAGTAATTATGTGGCAAAAAAACAACAGTAAACAGTACAGACAACAGTAAAAAAAAATCTTCAATTCTATAAACAAATTCTTATTTTGACCTACAGGATGAAGGATTTCATTTGCATTCTGCATGAAAGGGGCTTTTTAAAATTGATCTGCTCTATGTGCAGGCACAGAATATCAGATGTGAACTGAATGGCCAGTTTCTCTGAAGCCATGTGTAATTTTGCATTTATTAATCAGGCCTCGTATTTGTGCGACATCGCTCAATAATCTGTGGTCTTATTCCTCTGTCGCTTTTGGTTTGGTTTTGTAAGTCACATCTGAGGAAACGTGATATATGACATTTCTCAGTTGCACAGGTCAAGAACTGCTCTATAGAACAGTTTCTCTATTGAAAGCCCTCACACATTTTGATGAGGAGTCCTTACATGCTGTTCATTCTTGACAAGGACAGAAACCAGGGCCAATGTATCATCTGAGTGCATCTCCTGCTTTCTGGGATGAATATATCAGCTGTGGCCAGACGGTCCCTGACATTTAGTGATCTGTGATGATCACCATAAACCTTACATCATCAAATGTCAGACTGAAGTACTTGCCAGAGTTTGCAACTGATCTGATGAACATCACGGTTCAAAGAAGAAATACTGCGGGCCCAGTCTCGACGTTCACCCTGAGCCTTAAAACACTGAACCCTCGCCGGCTTTAATTAACATCTACTGTGTGCTTGTGCAGGAAGGTACGAGGGCTCAAAATGCTTTAATGGGACAGCTGCCCCGCTACATTTTATGGGGAGCTACATAGACACACATAGAATATTATTTTTGGATTAAAGGGTAATAGACAATTTCCCAGCGGTGAGTTTCATGTGCACCAAAGCGTGTCCCTCTGGCCGACCTCTGCACTGATTTCAGAGGGTGAATACATTCTCCAGGTAGCTACTTGGATGACTTTGTGAAGCTATTTTGAACAGCCATGTTAGCAGCTCTGTGAGGCTGTACTTATAGGCACACTGATGCTTTGAGCTAAATGCTAATGCTAGCAGGGCAATGCTAACATGCTAATGTTTAGCAGGTAAGATTGACCAATTTCACCATCTTAGTGTAGCCGATCAGCATGCTACCATTTGCTAATTAGCACTAAACACAACGTACAGCTGAGGCTGATGGGAAAGTCACTAGTTTTACAGGTATTTGTTGGGACCAACATATTTGGGCCAATTGAAATTTTGACATGAAGATGGTGCCGGATGAAGTCAGGGGTTCACCAAAATCATTATCCTCTCTAGGGAATATCTGTAGCAAATTTCACGGCAACTCATTCAATGGTTAAGATATTTAATAATCATTTACTTTTTAGTCCAGGGTTATTATATTAAACTAAATCAAACATAAGCAGTGAAAAATATTGTTAGTAGACTGAAAGTAAATAAATCCTCTAAGAAAACCTAAAACTAAACTGAAACAATATTGCCTGGTAAAAAAATGAATAAAAAAAAAATTAAAAAATGAAGGTCAATTTATTGGAGTTTGAGTTTTTTTAGCTATAATATATCACAACTGAAAAAAAGGAGACAGCAAGTCAACTCTCCTGACGTGACCTGATTCACAGAAATTTAACAGACTTGACATTCCAGGAGATGGAGCTATGCTGCAAATGTTTCACATCGGACACTAAAGTAGTGCGAATATTAAACATGAAACAACACAGTTGTCCAACCATGTATTTTGTATGTATAACTACATACTGTACTTATGAGACATTATACCTGACCATAACAAAAACAAACAAAAACTACTGTAAAACTAATTATGTAAAAACTAAAGCTAAACCTTTCTGAAAAATTGAAATTAAACTTAAACTAGCAAACACTAAAAAAAACTAAAATGGCATTGAAAAGTCAAAACTAAAATTAAAAAAAAGAAAACTAATTGAAAATTATTATAACCTCATTTCAGTGTGGACCAAAGTGGACCGACTGACATTCATAGAGCTAAAAAAAAAAAATCATACATTTATCCTTTACATACCTCAAATGTTTTCATAGAATAATCATCATTTTTTTACACACCAGTTCTGCTGATCATTTTTTTTTTGTAAATAGTATTGTTTTTCAGAGATGATACATTTTACAAACAAAATGTCTGGTGACTTTCTTAACTCTAGCGTAGAAAGAAAAGTTATGTGTCAACATGTAAAGAAAAGACACCCCAAAATGATGACACACTTTGGACAAACATACCATTTCTCTGACACTAAGCAGTTGGAATATATAGTAGAGTATACCCACTTCCTCCTTGGTAGCCTACTACCCATCTACCAAGTAGTACACCCACCTCATCAATGACCACTACACTATAGCATATGCCCTTATTATGCCCTCGTTGAACTCCTCCGATTATGCACTGGACTGTCATCATCCATCACTGAAGCTGTCTGTATATCTAGGCCCAGTGGTCTCACAAACATACATATGTCCCCACTTCTTGTCTGTCTTGTCACAAACACCACTCACTTATACTCCACCTCTATGCATGTATTCCCACAAGGCCCATCATTCATTTCCTGTTTACTTGCACTCCTCTGTGGCCACTCTTCATGACACTTGTTCATGAGAGAGAGGGGGAAGATGGAGTGAGTTACAAAAGACTGTAAATCCATATACGCAGGCAGACACTGTGACACAGGTCACGTTGTCTCTTTAGCTCTGCGCTAAAGAGATCCAGATTTTGATTATTGAAATCAGACACGACAGTGCGGCTGTAACGACGGTACTGCAGCTCAAATATATATCTATATATATAAAACAAATGCACGATGAGACAGTGGTGCATCCACATGATCTCAACAGCAGTGTCGCCTGAAGACTGCGAGGCAAAGTGCAACCGGCCTGCTGATGATTTCTTGTGGGACATCAGTAATATTCTCTCAGCAAACTGCTGCATATTGTTTGCTGCTAGGTGGAATTAAGCTTTGTGTGATGGTGGGCTGCTGTGGAGGAGGAGGAGGAAGAGGAGGAGGAGGAGGAGGAGGAGGAGGAGGGGGCATTCTGTGTGATATGGGCCATTGACTGCTTTTTCCATAGCTCAGGAACAATAATGAGATTTTTTTTTTTCAGAATATCAGTGCCGCCATTCAGCGCACTGATTGTGTTTATGAAATTGTGCATACATCTCACAATGCTGGAGCAGGGGAAGGGAAAGCTATTTTCAAAACATTAGCAAATTGTTTTCTGTTATTGTGCAGAGATTGATAAGAGTATGTGTTGTCTAAACACACAGATATATACACACACACACACACACACTCACGCACACACACACACACACACACACACACACACACACACACACACATATTCAGGTGAAAAAAACCATAAAAAGGAATGCTGCTATGGCTTGGAGTTGCCTACAGTATTGCTCTTCCCATCCATAAAAAGAGAAAAAAACTACTTAAAAAACTATAAACTGTATCACCTTTCCTTCATACTGCCATTAAGCTGTAACTACAGTAAATCCAATTGTTTCTTTGCACTTATTTAGATGTATTTCTGCTGTAAAAATGTCGTTTGAGGATATAGTGCAATGTAATCGACTATTATGCAGTTTATGTGGTTGCTGTTTTTACTTAATTCATAAGTATGCACCACGCATTTGATGTATTATTGCATTACTATGCTGCTTATCACATTTTCCTGATGCGATAATAAAAATGACCTTGAGCTTGACCTTGCCTTTGAAATCTTCAGGCTATGCTTTAGGGCGTGGCTACCTTGTGATTGACAGGTCGCTACCACAGCGTTGTCCGGTTTGGGTGGTGTCCGCGTTTTGATCTTACAACTTTAACTCTTTCACAGTGAGTTTTCAGTTCATGACAGTTAATTATAGCCTTTTTTGGTCGCCTAGAAATGTCTTATTCAGCGTTTTGTTGTACTTAGCTCCACCTTCTCGAGTCACTTCTAGTTGCAAAAAGCCAAGATGGCGACGGCCAAAAATGAAGATGGCGACGGCCAAAATGACGACCTCGAGGCTTCAAAATGGCAGCCCACAAACCAATGGGTGACGTCACGATGACTACGTCCACTTCTTATAGACAGCCTATGGCTGTGGTCGAAAAGTAAAAAAATGACGTCCTAACGTCTTTTCCTAACCACTTTTCTTTGATCTCGATCGAAAATGTCATGAGGTCAAGGAAAGATATGCAGGAGAATTCATGAGGACTTAGGAAAAGACAGCCGTGGTTAAGAGAATCCGACAGCACTTACACTAGGTTCCGTAATTATGATGCGACAGTGGCGTATGTTATTGACGCAGGTCTGCTGTGGTGAAACTACAATGTTCCAAAGATGGACTACAAAAGGCGCTGCTTATCACTGTGCGGTATTAAACAGCTCCTTCAGTGACAGGCTGCTTCACCTGCGGTGTGTGAAAGAGAGATACCGGAGGTCCTTCTGCTGCTGCAACACTCCATATCAACAGATAATAAAGGATTATCTGACCTAACGTGGACAACCGGTGAAAAATATCACTTCATTACCAAGGTTGGAATTGAAATTAAAAAAGGATATATATATTATTTATGTTGATTATTTGTTTACTATATGTTTATATTATATGTACTATATTATAGTGGACATGTTTATATGTCCACTCATATTTATCAACATGAATCATTGTAGGACGGCATTATCGTATTTCCTTTGGTAAAGGATGGTCCAGTGTATCCTATGCTAAAGGAGATAATAAAGGAAGCATTGAAGCACCTTTCCTTAGCATTTAGAGGCTTCGAACAGCTCTTATCATGGCTGCTACTTAAAAATCTTCCGGGTTATTTCACTCCGTTAGGAACCTTCCTAAACAAAAAAGACTTTTCGACCTATGACTGTGAATGAGAAAGTTTGTGACCCGGCCGCCATGATGAAAACAGTCGAGCCAAAACCAAGCACTGCTTTACAGCTAAACAGTACACTACAAGATGTTTCTGAAAACATTTGAGGAGAGAAATAGGCATTACAGTAACAGAATATTGACTCATATTTGATCAGTGCTGTCTAGTTTGACCGTTTGATCGGAGTTTGCGAGTTTTGCGAGTAGTGATTGACAGCTGCTTTAGAGACAGCTCGGCTCTGATTGGTTGTTTTCCTTTGACGCTGTGAAATCTTTCAAATGCCATTAAGAGCACGGGAGGACACAGAGGAACATCTTTTTCACAGATTATCTGTCTCATGCACTATAACTGTCAGGATATAGTGGCCGTTTTATAAAAATAACTTTTATTTAAATAACTTATATTTGCTCAAAGTTACCGACTGCAGCTTTATTCATGGTATCGTTTGTATCATAACAGAAGTGATGATATCATATCACAACTGGATTACACTGCGCTAACCCGACATTAGAGGTGTTAAATTATATATTGGGCCGTTTGAGGCCATTTCCCTGACTTGGTTTTTAGATTTATCACAAATTCTACAAATACTGTATGAAAGCTGCTGTTGAACTCATCTTCTCAAACAACACTGCAAATAATACTGTAGTCTGTATGGATTTCGTTTGGGCTAATTAATGAACTGCAGGCCTTTCTCTCTAGTGGTGATCTGTGCTATTTAGACAAGGAAGTCAGTGAAATGAGGATGTTCTATGATGGGAAATATTTTGACGCGTTATGTCAGAATGTGTTAGCGACACATACTCTACTTGTTGAATTAATATAATAATTATATTTAGCACGCCTCTTGACCTGTTGGCAATAAACTTTTTTATTTCCACCTACATGCACGCACGCACGCACATGCACACGCACATGCACACGCACACACACACATTCATCTCTCATTAATCTAATTACTGTCATAATGGTTTTGGGATGCCTCCGCATGGGGAGGACTGGAAATGTACTGAAATCTCACAGTGCATCGAGGTATATTTTTTCCCAAAGTAGAGACTACACTAAAGGCTGTAAAGTGAGCTTTATAAGCCAGAAATTTGCAGCACCCAGCCGATCACTAATCCATCGCTAATGATCCCATCAACACCATTACCTTTCCCCCCTGTTGGCATTTACTTTGTATTTTTGCTCTGTCCTCCAGTAATAATTGACACTCTTACCTGCTTCTACAGTCTGTTGCTCACTAGGTTGCTCCGAGGCAGCTATTGATTCTGGAGCCATCGGATCCATGAAGACAATGATGATGAACAATGAACAGACAGCTGCATCCTCTGTGATCTGGGCCAAAACCCGATGGCCTTTGTAAGCAGCATGTAATGCCTCATCTGGTGGATAATGTGAGAGAAAAGAGGGACACAATATGTGAATTTTCTGAGTCAGTTAGCTCATGGCCTCCTCTGCTTCACGCAGTTGGTTACATACAGCTCACAAGTCTAAAAATTGAGGCTATAATTACTTTTATTAAAAAAGAAAAACTGCAGGTGTATGTTTCTTTCCTATAAGAACGTGGTGCATGTAAAAGGTCTGCAAAGTTACAAAGCCCAAAGACAGAAACACTGCCCCTGAACTACCTGAAACACCTTGCTTGAAGTCCCGCCTTTTCTTCCGTAACGTGATGATGTCACCAAGTAAGACATTTGCGGCTAGTTTAGCACGCCCTCAAACAAAGCTAGTTAGAGCGGAGCTGGAGCGCAGTCCGAAAAGTAAGGTTCGGTTGACCAATCAGAACAGAGTGTGACTGCTGACCAATCAGAGCAGACTGGGCTTTCGGGAGGGGGGGCAGGCGATCAAACAGAGTGTTTCAGACAGAGGGTGAAAAGAGGTGCTGCAGCACAGCCGGTATGAGAAAAATAAAGTGTTTTTTGAACATTAAATTGTGTAAACATGTTCTAGTAGAAACCCAAAATAAAAGCATGCACCTGAAAATGAGCATAATAGGTCCTCTTTAATTTCCATGATAAGCATTATGCTATAGAATAAACTGAATATTAAATAAGTAGGAAACAAAACACCAATACTTGTCTTTGTCAAACCTTCATGTGGAAATTTGCTAATCTTTAGACCTCACATTAAATCATAATCACCATAATTTATATTAGCGTAATAATGAAACATCAAAGTAATGGGATTACAGTTATCTCATTCTTTGGAGTTTTGATTAAGTACTTCTAAAAATATAGATACTGGTCATATAAAACCTAATTTGAATTTATTAATGCCATCTACAGCTAATGAATTTGATCTACAATCTATCAATAGGCCACAATCTGTAAAGAATAAAGCTTCATTTCATGTAGTTATCTATTGGATTATGTTCCCATGTTAAGGATTAGCTCAACGTGTTTGTCAGATTGACAGCCTCCTCTTCCATGATGAAACGGTTATATGAGCTCAAGAACAATTTCTATGAAGATTAGGACACAATAAAACTCAACAGTCTCACACAGCGCGCTGCTGTTTGTCTCTTATCTCCACCTTCTCAAAAACAACCCAGGGACCAGTTTCACATATGAAGCGATCCGCCTTCTTGGCTGCAGACTGTTTGCCATTCCCAGAAGGTCATTTGGTTAATGCACATTTGAGTTTTCATGGACTCTTAACTAGTTTTTAATCAGCAATTATTAGCGAATTGGAAGGCTGTGCAGGCGCACGACTCTCCGCTGGCGGGAGAGTGCCCATCAATGTCACGTCAATTTCCATGCCAAAGGCTACATTAGGCCTGGAGTCTGGGAGGAAACAGCCACCTGAGTGCCTCGTCTCCCCCCCATCCACAGCAGTCTTCCCATCAACTATTGACTCTATTACACAGCTCTGTCAAAAAAATGTTCCGCTTCAAAAGAGGAGCAACCATTACATGGCTGTGCGGGGAGATAATTTAGTGATGCACATAAAATTAAGTGCATATCCATTGAACATTGCTCATTATTGCACTTGAATTCCTACAATGCCAGGCGTCTGCGAGGATCCTGGATGCTTCCTAACCTTTCATTCATTTTCAAGGTATAAACACAGCTTGATTATTTAGGCTGATGTTCTGTATAAATACCTGTCATTTCCATCTATATCTAACCTACCTGTAATTGGCAATTAAACATGCCAGCATCTCAGACTAGCTCTTAATTACCGTTAATAAATGCTGAGGGGCCCTGAGGTGTCCTCTCTGGCTGGAGGATGGAAGGAGTGGGAGTGGGGGTGGGGGAAGAGGAGGGTCTCCTGCAGCAACACATCACTGCATGAATATGCATGGCAGGCCAGGTATTCTTCAGCTCTCTTCGACAGCAGACCACTATCACTTCTTCGGCGGGCCGGAGTGTCGTTACCGTGCAGCATCTTCCTCGCAGTGGCATTCCTGCACTGCACTGTGGCTTGTTTGTGTTTGCCAGGAGCTGTCACATTCAGCCTGTTAGCACTGGCCCATGGGAAATTTACACAGAGCCGCCGGTACTGTACGAGGTGAGGCCATCAAATGAGCTGCTGGTGACTTGCTGCACACATATTTGGCAAAGTTTGTGTGTACGTGTGTCATTGTACATGCTGCCAGGTAAAAAGTTGATGGACACCCTGACTTTTAGTGGTTAAATGTCAAGCAACATAAAAGTGTAAAATTATTGTGAGTAGAAATATAATGCAATGTAATAGTGCCACTTTAAAGGAACAGTGTGTAACATTTCAGGGGATCTATAATATAGCAGAAATGGAATATAATATTCATATGTTTTCATTTGTGTATGAAACTAAGAATCGTTGTGTTTTCGTTAGCTTAGAATGATGAGCCCTTCATATCTACATAGGGAGTGGGTCCTCTTCAGAGAGTCCGCCATCTTGCTCTGCCATGTTTCTACAGTAGCCCAGAACGGACAAACCAAACCAATACCCTCATACAATGGTTCATATGATATCTTTCGAAAAAGTTATTCCTCCTTTTTCGTGCGTTTTCCTACGAATATCTCAGCAACACGGGTCAATTTCCGCTCGTTACATGCATACAGTCCTTTCAAAATAAACTTCCGTCTTCACAGGAAACAACTTTCTTAGGTTTAGGCAAGAAAACTACTTAGTTAGATTTAGGAAAAGATCATGGTTTGGCTTAAAATACTAAAATAACTACGGAAGTGGCATTACTTAAGTATGCACCTTACGTGACAAATAAATCAACGTTGACTTCTGGTTTCACACGGGACACAAATGTAAGTCTCCTGGACGAAAGTCTGGTATTTTCGAACTCACCCATCCACCCTGACCTCCTCCCTATGCGGCTTTTGCTGCTCTTTTGTTTCCTGGTTCACGATTACGGTAATTACACACAAATTGATTCAGTTTTTTTCAAAAGCTTTTCGTAGGTATAGCTACAAACAGTGTATGAGACCAACCCTAACCAAACACTGGCTCTAGCGAGAGCCTTTCACGTTTTACGTTACCTGAAGGCCACCGTAGTTCTCCGACACACTTGTGAAACTGTGGTAACGTGAGCCGCAGAGTGCTAAACCGTGGTACCACCAGCCACCGTCTGACTTCTGTTACTCCCAAAGTAGTGTTATTATGGTAAGGATGGCCTCTGAGCGAGGTGAACTGCGTTACCACGGTTTTGCACTCTGCAGCTCACGTTACCGCAGTCTTGGAAAGGGAGGAGTGAGCGGAGGGGAACTCAGTTGGTTGTAATCTGCAACTGCACCACTAGATGTCACCAAATCCTACCTTTATTAAGGCAACTGTGCACGTGTAATAATTATAGTTTATAGATGATAGAGATCACATATAGATGAATACAGGTGATTATGTTATTTTCATAGTGTATAGGCCCTGCTGCTCAAATAGCCTATTACTTAAAACAGTTTACCTTTAAAGCAAACTTTGATTCCACAGATTAATAACAGCTTCCTCTTCTCCGCGGTGAGCTGACATTTAGCTCCCATAATGACTGTCTGATTGTCTTGCAGTGTTCCACCGAAGACCTGAATCCTCGTGTTTAAGGGCCCGACGAGTGTCGAGCTCTCTGATCGTAATGGCACTTTTAATTAGCACTTAATTAAAGGCAGGTGGACTGCAAAGGTCAACCAGTTAGGCCTGTGAGTTTAAAAACACAGACGAGCGTGAGCATCAAACGTTTGATGAATTTGTCGGCTAATTACAGTGACCAGGAATCTGGAAAACTCCAGTCAGATAACAAAATATAGAATATTATAAAATCACAAAGCCCCAGACATTTTTCAAGTGTGTTTACTATTATTTTACATCTATATTGCTTGGGATTTTTACAAAATAAATACCTTTAAAGATTTCTTATTTTAGTGTTTTTTTTAAACAGCAATTTCAAAATTGTAATTCAACCAAAAAATGTAGAAATAGCAGGCATTCAACACATTTGACTGGCAGTATATTTATTTTTAACACATGTTTTGTATTTTATGTTTATACCTCATGGTTTGTGTGTCTGTAAGTCATGTATGCACATACCTTATGCCTGAGCTCCACACCTGGTCTGTCAGAGGAAGCAAAACAATGAAAAGCAGCTTCTGTAAAAGTGAAACAATAGTCCAGACTGTCAGTTGGATTATCATTCTACTCATTACACAAACACAACGGCCGCGGTGTGATCTAAACTTCTAGTGCGTCGGCTCTGAAAAACAAGAGCTGGGGAACAGTATTGATCTCAGTCAGAATTATAGATCACCTCGTCGGAATGAGTGATGAAGCTGTCGGACTGTTGTTGGTCTCACCTGACAGGCACCCACATTAAAAACCCTGATACCTGAATTTCAATGAGCCGCTAACATTATGTTTAAAAACATAGTCTATATCAGAATAAACGTACTGGTATACAAAAATATATTTTGAATCTGCTTGAGCAGGGCCGGCTTAAGGCATAGGCCATATAGGCAGTCGCCTATGGTGCCACCTTCTGAGGGCGCTGGTCGCTCTCTAAAAATAATAATAATAATAATAATAATAATAATAATATGTTTTAAAAAAAAATGCCGGTGGATGCCCTTCCTCATTTTCTGCATTGAGGTAACAAATGAACAACTAAATAAATAAATAAATACACTTTTCACCCCTGTAACTCTTTCTCACACTTTTTCATCTGCCCAGCTGCACTTATTTGTTAATAAAAGTGTAAATTGTGGTGATACTGAACACTTTTAACAACAACAATATCAGGGACCAATTATTTATTTATATAATAATAAATACAGTTATTGATTAAAATAAAAATATTAACTAATGTCTTGTCTGGGGCCGGCCCTGTGCTGGAGAATATTCATTACATCATTATTATTATACTTAGCAATGTGGTTGCCAGTACAAGATATACAGTACCAGATATATAGTGAAAAATGGAACAATCCAGTCGGAGACAAGCCTTCAAGAGCCGCTGTGTTTTTAATCTTTAAAAAATAAAATCATCGTTTAGGTTCGGTGGCAGAAATTATTGTTACATTTTCAGTGGTTCATTCTTCTGCTTCACCTCAGAAAATGAATCAGATTTTTGTTTTTGTCATCTGAAATCAAATTTTCCATCACAAGTGAAAGCAGGACTAAACACACTGTGACAAACACATCAAAAGGTGACACTTCATGTGTGTGTCTCGACTATTGTTAAGGCTCTAAAAGGCCTGTCACGCAGCAGCCTTGTTTGCACATCCTCAGCCGTTTAGACGCTGAGCCTCAGCTAATATTGATGCTCTCTGTGTGATACTGCTGATGAAAAATAAAGCACTGTTGGATGCTTTTACTGAAAGCGCTGCATCTTCCCATGTGCTGGGAGAGACCACTGAGGGGCAGCAGAATTACACGCCTGCACTTGTTTGTTCACCGTTTTTCCCCCAAATGCATCTTAGTGCTCCGACTCTATTAATCCTGCTGACTTGATGAGTGACCTGGAAGGATCCCCGGCGCCGATATGCTGAGTGTGTGGTCGAGTGAAAATGTGGAATGAAAAAAAAAACTGTTGTTTGTAATAAACACAACAGTCTTGTTCTGCACAGCCAAGTATCCAGTTATGAGAGATGCTATACAGCATGGGTAGTGAATGTCTCTTTCGATGTGATGGTTCACCACATAATCACAAGTGATATTGAAATGTTGAGATCCGGTTTTTCCATCAAATATATTGCAAAAAAATAAAAAATGCAATGAAACAGTGAAAACAAGTCATATAACAATTCAGTTTATTTTATTTATTTTCCAGACAGACACATCAATTTCTGGACCACAGTAGAGGATGGAAACCTTTCACAGACATTTTTTTGTCAATATTATTATTTGAAAATACAAATATAAAATTAGACTTTCCACATTTTGATATGTGAGAGACCCCCATCCATTATTATTATTATTATTATCATTATTATTTTATTTTTTTTTAGTATATTTTACAACAGGGCTTAAGCAAGCCATATGATAACCTGAAAGATGCTTTCAGATGTCAGTCAAGTCTGTCTGTCTCTCGCCATAAAAAGTCGGTTAACATAAAAAAAGGGGCAAGTGTTAGGAATGGGCAGACAGCAGTGGAGAGAGCTCTGTGCTCAGCCCGCAGAAACATGGAAGCACGGCAGAGCCTCGCACTGCCGTCCATGCGGTCTGGAGAGCTCCCAGGCTCCCCTCTAGGCCATGCGGTCTGCCTCCAAACGCGACAACACGCCAGGGGTGAACTCTCGTGTTGGTGAACATAAGCTAACAATGACTATAATGTAGCTGTGTGAGGAATATTCTGTATACAGCTGAGGTCTCCAGTCTAGTATTGTTCAGACAAGTTGGTGAAAATTGCAAATATATATTCATCTATACACATATATATTGCAATTGTATGTATATATTTAGCAATGAGCATGGGTGAGATGGCAATGGTTTGGACTGAAGGGGAAATTCACCCTAAAACAACGACGGTACAGTTGAACTTGTGCTATTTCTGTCACCTTGGAGAGTTCGGTCTAGATTTGTGAACCGATCTTTGTTATGTCCTGAACACTAGAAATGATGTTAGTTAGTGAGAGTCACTTTGTGGACTGGGAGACTAACTTTGTGGTCACTGTGACCAGTATCTCTCAGAGATAAGGGCACATTGTCTGGTTTTAAACAATTAGCACCACTATGAATAAGCTTCTTTTGGGTATAAATGCTCAAGAACGTTTAATGAGCCTTCAAAGTCAGTCGAATTAATTGGAAAAATAGAGCAGAGCCCAAAACAGTCCTCATCTGATGTCCCAGCTATAGGGAGACGGTTGTTTCTTATCCATAAAACAGATCCAAGACGACAGAAATCTCACAAGTTCACGCGTGGTTTCAGGGTGGAGCTTTTCCCACAGCGGATGGGATAAAATTGTTTGGCCATTGCCTAGCACTTGCCTCAAGATTCAAGTTTAAATGGATACGGTAGTACACTACAAATGTCAACACCTTCCAAGGTTGACTTTTTTTCTTTTTTGATTCTTTTTTTTTTCTTAAACCAAGACCCCGTCCCCTCTCCCCAAAAATGGATAAGCTAGTCTACTAAGATGTGTAACATTCATCAGCTGTAAACTGCTGTCAGTTTTGAGATAAAATGAAATTACAGCAACAGAGCCATGCTACCTTAAAGTCCAAGCTACAGGATCACAAAACAATAGAAGAGGCCGTTTTTATTATTGTGTGAGGGAGGAAAATGAGCCATTTCAGTCAAAAAATGGTTCATTATAGCCACCAGATGCTGCAACAGTGAGAAACACAAAATAATATATTTCTTACTTGTTGCATTGTTATTTGTTTTTCAGATGAAATGGCAGCAAAATTGGAACTGCCAATAAGCTCCTTGTATCGGTTTGTAGGTGGTTTGAGTTATAGTTTATTACTTGATAAAATATTCAGATAAACAAATGCTGCAAATAAACAGGAGGAACACTTTCTTTTATCCTGTCTAACTTAACTAGTACACATAAGTTGGTGCATTTAAATGAAGATACCTATTATAATAGTTTTCTTTCGACTGTTGAGATATTTTTTGACACTAAAATGTGCAAATAAGGCAAACTAAGCATTAATACTTGGAACATGCTATTTTTTAGAATAAAGTATTTTTTTAGCTTTCTTTTGTTTTTCAAATATTATATTTTTCCTGTGTTGTCCAATGTGACTTTTATAATTTTTTACAATAAAGTTTAATCTTATTTGACATGCTAAAGTGGTAATTTCTTTGGGGATCATTTCTCTTAAATAACACAATATCCAGTATACTTGGATTCATTGGAATAATTTGTCTATTAGCGTCACTTACAAAGCTGCCATTACTGCACATACTGTATGGAATTTGACAGTCTCCACTGGATGAGACACTAATGTTATTTGATAATGTAACAGTATTCAATTTTAAGACCCCATGAGGTGAAATAAATGAAATAACTGTTATAAAACCTGAATTATGTTTAATTGAAATTATACTCAAATAAATAAATTGGAGTGTGCACACAGCTTGAGGCTTTATAATAGGTTTGTTTTTGCTTGAAAACACAGCTGCTTGTGTAAATCTATCAGATCTGAATTCTGGACTTTCTTTGAGGTGCTATTTTGAGGAAACTTAACACATTTAAATTCAAGTTTTAATATAATTTAGGTGAGCAATGAATCACAGCTTTGGGGAGCCGGTCCAATGTCAGAACACAAATTTGATAATCTATTAATCAGCGCTGGTTCACACCCCGTCCTTTAACAGCTGATAATATTCCTTTGGAGCCAGACGTCTTCTGTTTAATAGAGTCTTTTGCAGTATAGGTCTTAAAACAGATTACGGATTAAAACAAAAACTAGTTCCCAGAATTTTAGATTAAAATGATTAGACTTAATAATGACAATTTGAGAGAAATAAAAAGATTAAAAACAGTATTATCTAAAAACAACTAAGCCATAGGCATGTGGGATAGAAAACATTAAAAGATATAACAGGTTATTTATGACTGATACTATGACTAGTGTGGTAATCATTGGTATGTTTCTTTAAAAAAAATATGAAATACTTTTTTTTTTTTCCATAAAATCTTTGTCCATGATTATAGCTTGTGTCCCTCTTAAAAAGTAATCAAAAAAATAACAGTTTTGCATATCTAGCGTTAGCATTTAAGGTAGTATGGCACACCCCTTTTAAAACATTCAAGGGTGGGGATCCAAATAATGCCTTGTGTACAATTCCATCTTACAGTTTCTCTATTGTTCATCCATGAGAGCTTTGGTTAGCTGGAACCATGTGAGAGTGGCAAAAAACCGAAAACCAAAAAATAAAACATACAGGGAATAAATTACAATGAACCTCTATCAAAATAAATGTCTGCAAATATCAGAATAACATGATCATTTAGAGAAAGGTCTATCTTGACTGGTCCTAAATCCACTAGTTCACTACGAGTATTATATTAATGAGTCCTATATAACATCTACGTTGTACTTACAGGAGATAGAAAAAGAGCGCAAGAGGGAGAGGGGGAGATGTGAGAGAAAGGAGAGGAGGTAGAGCAAGGGAGAACAACAAAGACCACTACACTGGTATCAAAGACAGCACTCTGTTTACAAGTTAACTGTGATTTCTTTTACACACTAATGAAATACATGGATGATCAACAAAAGAAGTAGGATCTCTGAGGATGGGGAATGGAAAGAGAGAAAGCAATGGATGCACAGTACATTTTAATAGTATATTACAATTATTAATATATAAACCACAAAGTATCAATAAAACTCTGATTAAACTTGAAATCAGCAAAGAAGCATCTTTCTTTTTTTTTTTTATAGTTTTGTATTTCTTATTTTCTTTTACATTTGAACATTACAAGGGTTTATTATTTTTTTTTTTTTTAACTCTTTAAATTATTACTTGATCACACCTCCATATCATTTACTTTAGAAGTATCCAGCATATTTCTTTACCTGGTTGTTTTGAAATAAAAGAGACAGGAAGTGGGTCAAATGAAAACAACAAATACACCTGCAGCAGGTAAAGTATTTCAGAAAAAACACACCATTCATTCCATTAATGACTTTAAAAACCGGACTGGAGCATATTATTATTATTATTATTATCATTATTATTAAATGTTTGTCATGAGTAAAATCATTAACCACACATACTGTGTAAAACCTGGTGCAGCGACAGAGAGTGAATAATTCAGTGTCATCTTTTAACCCTGTATAAATATCTTTCGATGGTCTAATATATAAAGAGATCCACTGCAACATATCAGTTACTACTCCCCAAGCTGTTAAAGGTCTTATTGATAACATTTTTATGTAGACAAATATTAAAAAAAATAATAATACATCCACAGATCCTTTAGAAAGGTGCCGAATAAAAGAATGGCTTTTCCTGAAAAAAAGTATTATGATTGTGAATTAAGCATTTTAAAAATTTTGGCGAGTCCAAAATGAATGTTTTGTTTATCTTTGTGGAAAATATCTGACGTTTGGTTCCCACTTTTAACAAGGCTTGTGAGCCAATTGTAAAACGAAGTTGGTATCACGTGGTATTACTGGAAAAAAAACAGATAAATGGCAGAGATTGACGGTATGTGCCTGGCAACGACTTGTTGTGAAGTGGCTGAATGTTATCAATAGCACCTTTAACTCGCCTCAAAACTCTGAACTCAGTTTGTCTAGTCGAGAACACATTAACCCCAAAATCCTTCATACTATCCCAAAGCACAGGGCCGTTTTTTGTTTTAAAAAAAGCCGACATATACATGTGCAAATAGGAAAAATGGCCTGTACTTTACTACTCACAGTGCAATGATTACTCGCTTTATTACCTTTTCAGTGTTTCCATTTATTTTGCCACTAGAATAAATTAAAAACCTGCCAATGATTCCCACAATAGAACTCACCAAGGCTGAGGTATGGTATCAAAATGTTTACTTTCCTAATTCATTCATAAAAGAACTGATTCGGAGAACAAGCGTTACATAAAAAGGCTCTATAAGCACAGAGCCCAGATATTTGTGTTCCGGAAAAAAAAAATCAGGAACAAGCAGGATGAAACAAATAATAACGTACAACTAAGTTCCTCTCCAGAGTATAAAAGTGTCAGGATGCACAGAGCACTGTGAAATGCCTGGTTCAAGTTCTAATCTTCACATCTAAGTACAGTGTGCTTTGGATTAAATCATCTTTTTCTCTCTCTCTCTCTTTGAAATTATACTGATATCTTAACAGTTAGACAAAAGATACCAATCAGGCTCTTTTTTTTAATTATTTCTTAAAACTGTGTTATCTCACCGTTTGTAAATTTTGCTGGTATGACACTTGTAAAATTATTCAGCTTCGGTATTTACAGAGCAAGTGTGTTCTGTCTCCGGGGTCGTTTATACCGTCTTCCAGCAGAAAAAAAAAAGTAGAATAATAATAACTGTTTACAGCTTTTTCTTCTATTCACACGCTATAACATGTTCTTTTGACACACCATCACAAAAATATGCTATTCTCTCACTGAGTTGGTTATATGCAGTGACTGGAATAATATGTACAGCTACATTTCTTTTTCTCAAGTTTGAATTCACAATGTAGTTATATGAAATTTGTTATAGCATATATATATATTTCTAAACAACAAAAACAACACTTATAAAAAAGGACCATAAAAATATTGGAGTCCTCTTTGTATTGCCCAAAAATAGGTAATTATGGTTAACAATGAGACATCACAAGAAATAAAACAGCTACTAAGATTTATTACTTAGATACCCTCTTTAAATTTTCCTTAAAATTTTAATTTTTTTTTTCTCCGAGTCTCTCCACGCTGAGCTTCTTTTTTTTTTGCGGAAAGACTGAATGGAACATCCAATCTCCGTTACACTACAAAGATGAAGACATGACTTGCAGATATTCTTGGCTATGACCCCCGTACTTCAAACAAACAAAAAAAACATTTACACAAATATACTATAAGATCAAATAAAATGACACAAAAAATTAAAGGTTAAAACTAAAATGACTCTCTAAAAACTAATCAAAACAAAAGCTAACAGAGGAAGGGAAATCGGTGAATGAAATCGACGTGAAACATCATACCAAACCAGGTTGTAAAGTTATAGGAGGTTTGGATTATAGTACAGCAGTTGTTATTTTTCTGAGATGACTAACGTTTTTCTTTTCTTCTTCATGTGGTTCCGACTTTCGTTCTTTTTTGCCTTGGGTGACGCTGTAGTGCTTGAAGTTGGATAGCATCACCTGCACACAAAGCCAATTAGAAACTTCGTCCTGTCTTTCCTGGGCCACCAGATATACTCTGCTGGGTGATAAAGGGAAAAGAAAAGATGGCAACAGGATTAGAAACCGTAAATACTCTAGGACTCACAGTGATATTTAATGACATAAATCTGTGGTCATTAATAAAGTGCTCCAGGGATGACGTATTTTTGTAGGCCAACCAGGAAGTTAGCATCGCCCTGGGTTCCCTCGACAAAAAGCCAATGAGGTTTTTCCATTGGGTTTTGGATTATTGCAGAAATTAAGCTCTGTGGCAAACAAACGTTCATGATACTTACACGTTTTGTTCAGCGAGGTAATCCTCACAAATGAATTAGGATTTTTGAAGTGTAAATGCAATCGCCAGAAGTAAAATGCTAACGTTGGGCTATAAAGGAACTAAACCACGAGTATACACAACGAGGCTGTAAAGGCGAACGAGTCAGTGTTTAGTAGTCGTCTCATTTAGCCACTTGTTAGCAACCGCCTTCTTTAAGACACAACTTCAAAATTCACTAGTGGGGTATCTATTGATGTATTTTATGTCGTAGAACAAAACATTAAAAACTCTTCAGCTTGTGTTAACAACAGACCTTAATTCAGGCATCTAACTAAAAAAACAATTAAAAAAAACCCATTGACTTCCAGACGATGGAACCAGAAGTGCTAAAACGCTAACTCATTTCCGGGTTTTAGGACTCATTCCTGTGGCACTCTATATGACTTCCACATAAACTAATGAAGCACAATAGCATGAAACATTATGTGCCGGCAAATATCATAAAGGGCAGCAGGTCAAGACTTGCTGCAGGCGTAACACAAGTACACATAATTACAGTAAAGAACACCCTGTTTAACACATATTGAATATTATAAAAAAAATCTATATTTCTTAGTTACACCAGTTGTTAACTCAGCAATCATGTTCATACGCTACTATCTACAGTCTTGTAATGATTGTAATGCTTAGCTGGGTTCATTGCTTAGCAGGAAATAACCCATTAAACAATCATTTAAACACGACACGTGCACAAATGAGTTCAAGACACACCACATATCGTATCTACAAAGAAATAGCTGGAAGCAGACGGAAAGCTATGAGGGACAATGTTAGCAATAAAGATGGATTACAGTGACAAAATAAACATGATGAAACTGAAATAGTCGGTTCCTTGTAGACATTTACTGCTTGGATTAATATTTAATGATTCAAGGCCACTTGTTAGTAAAAAGTTTTGGATTTATTTTTAGTCATAGCGATAGAGAAGTGTTCTGTCCTCGGAAAATATGTGTAAGACTTTTTTTTTTAGGATGGAAACAAAATGTTAATAAGAAAAAAGAGAAAGAAAAACTGGTAGCATGTGTGTGTGTGACTGAAGTAGTAAACTTTTTCCCACAGCAAGTCGCACAAACAAAGTGATCATGATTGAATTTGTTTAAATCAATGACAATCTTTTCTACAGACTCCTGATTTATGAAGACGTAAACCTCCCCGTCACACTCGCACTTTTGCTACCAGCTGTCTGTCACTTTGAGGGAAGGCGAATAAACAAAGAATGATGTGATGAACATGTATTAGGAGAGAGAAATGCACAGTAAATAAAATGCAATACCTCTGATGAGATGGCAACCGGCCACCTGTTCAATGGTATCCATTTGTAAAAGCTGTCGCAATCAACGGGCCCTAAAAGTGTACAGTTAGTGCTGTTGTCAGTATGCATTTCAAGGAGAGAAAAAGTGAGTATCATATCATGAATGTGAACGTTTTGATTCAGTTTGATCATGTTCAGCAGCAGAGCAGGAGATACACAGTATATTATATATAAGTTCATTGCATATTCTTGTAATGGAGAAACAGTGCACGCTGCAAAATGACTACAGGAAGTAGGACTCATTTAATGGTAAGAGATGTTAAGAAGAGTTAGAAATACGATATGAAGTAAATGATCTCACACTGTGTTAAATCATTCAAGATACAGCAACTTCATTTGGTAACACTGTAACGCCCATGTCTATAATGCATTATAAACATACTTATAATCTGCTTATAGCCCTGTATAATTATAGTTACAAGCACTCTTAAATATTCATAATGCTCATAGTTGCTCATAAGGATCATAGTTTATTATAATTCCCATAGTTGTATAACATTATAATCTTCTTATAATGCATCATAATTGCCGTTATAATGCATTATAATATGATTATAAGTTACTTTAAGTGGTCACTGTTTGCTTTAAGTGAAAAAAAATATTATTAAACCTATGCAAGAACAACACATAAAATGTAACATTTTAACAGTGATTATAATGCATTATAATGTGATTATAAGTCACACCAAATGGTGATTGCTCGCTTTAAGTAAAGTGAAAAAGAATATCATTAAATCTATGCAAGAACACATGAAACGTAAAATTAACAATGACATCTTGGAGTAACTTATAATCACATTATAAAGCAGTAAAAAAAATAATAGTGACTATAACGCATTGTAATCACTGTAAAAAAATAATTTTACAATGTTTTGTGTGTTGTTCTTGCATAGATTTCATATTTTTTCACAGCAAACAATGACCACTTAAACTCATAATCACATTATAAAGCAGTGTAACAGTGATTATAATTCATTATAAGAATAATATAATGTATAACACATATAATACACTATGATACTTGCGAAAAAAAAATGTCAGTGAGTGAGCAGCAATAAAAAAAATAATAATATGAAAATAAAATGCTTTATAATGTGTTATGATTATTGTTATAAAGCATTATGAATATCTATGAGCGTTTCTAACGATAAGTACACAGTGCTATGAGTAAATTATAAGCATGTTTATTATGCCTTATAGACATGGAAAGTGCTACCCTTCATTTTATGTCAGGTTACAATAAGCTCAGTGAAAAATAGTGTAAACAAAAATATGTGAAGGAGATAATAAAACACACATACACACATTCATCCTAAAACACACAGCTGATTAAATGTGAAAAGCATGCAGCGAATAGGATCATAAACACCCCTCAGTAAGATCAGTGTGTTTCTGTGTATTGAATGGTCTCCATTATGTCGCTCAGTTATTTTGCTGCTGACAGGTCGGCAGAAATCCTTGGATTGAAAAGAGAAGCACTTTGAACAGCGATTATCTGTCTTTATCACTTCAATCAACTAATTGCGCTCTAATTGTCTCGCATATAAAAAAAACAGTTAAGTTCATTACTGCTTCTTCACAGTGGCTGTTTTGATATTGGCTAAAGGGATTAATAAAATCACTGGAGCGCGAGACTGAACGACAAATCAGTGACTCTGAAGTCATCCGTGAGGTTGTGACATATGATGATCTTACGAGTATTCAGTTCAACAGCAGCCTCAGTAAAAACAATGAATTATGAAGCGCATTTTAGTTCTGAATCATTTCCCATTTTAATGTTCTGAATAGAGAGATCATCTCGCCGAGAGCAGAGAGTCACAGGGCCCGCCGCATCACCTCTCTGCTTTATTGCACTCGGTTTGATTCACTGGGTGATTCTGAAGTGGCGATTTAGTACGTGGCATCACAGGCACTATTTGACATTCAGTGAGGGAATCACAAAACCTGGCTGTGTTAAATGGATAAAATACAGTATATCATACACTGATCCGTTTCATAAATCAGCCTTTTTGCACAACTTTAAGGTAAATATGATGGAAACATTTCTATTCAGAATTGATAGTATTTGTTGCATTCAAAGACTTGTATTTTTACATTCTCTAACCCAGCATGGTTACAAACTGTTGCAGCAAATGGAAAATAATGGAAACAAATCGCCTCATTTCCATCTGTAAACTATCTGCTGGTAAATCTGCCTTGAAAATGAGCCAGCCCGGTCTTTCATAACAAATATTTTGCTTCCTACGCTGAGACCAACAGATTATCGCAGATAGCCAGTGGACCTAAAACAATTAATAAGAGGGGCTTTGCTTAGGAAGCGAAAAGCCAATAAAATGTATTTTTCTGTTAAGCTCTGTTTTTGTTTGGATATCATAAATCAATTACGCAATATTTATTAAAATTAAAATGAGTTATTTTATCTTCTCATGAGTTATTTGCACATTTGCTCCCAGTGATTCTATGCACCCACACAAACCGATGCATCTCCTGAGCTATTTCTCACAAAAAGAGATGGACAAAAACACAAAGTAAGTCACAATTTACCACAAAAGCACAACCATGAAATACCATGAGCAGATAAAATGATAAACATGCCTTAAACTCAACTTAAAAAATTACATTAATAACCACAAGAAACGCCCCAGTTAATCGTTCTTGTGCTTTCTGGTTGCTGTAGAAGGAAAGTCTAAATAATGATGTGGACTATAAAGTTTGGAAAGAGTGTCTTCACCCTGTAGACTTGCGGTGCTTGCTTGCGGTACTAATGGGCTTGTTGTTATTCCACCTCAGTTAAGCCGTGCATTAATTAGCTTCTTTCAGGAAAGCAGGTGTTATTTTCATAACCTATCCTGTGTCACTCAGTTCAGTCATGTAAAACAGTACAAACATGCCCCAACAAGGCTGGCAGCGAGTCGTAGAGCTCGGCCCCGCTGCACCTTGCTAGGGGCCATAAAATTCAGATGGTAACATTTTAGATTCATTATTCAGCGAGGTCCGGGGTAGACTGATACACAAGCAGAGTAAACAAATCACTGATTGAGACATCTTCTTCTAGGGAGTTTGAACCTTGTCACTTCGTTGACAACAAGGTCCTGAACATAAGATAGAATCTCTGAGTTACAAGCGAAGTAAGACGACTATTTGAAAGTCTTTGTCTATTATTAGATTACTAATTCAGCAATACTACAACATTTATAACATAACTAGATTACGTTGCACTCATGAATCACTGAGGGATTACCAGCTTGATCCATTTTAAATGGGTGAGCACGCAGTTACAAAGTAAGTACACAAAATAACATTGGAAATGGGTTGATGACTAAGTCACTGACGGTGACACTGAGATAGGATGCAAGATATAAAAAGTTACTATTATTGACAAATACAGTACTGTACATTAAAGGGTTAGTCTGGGTGTTTTGAAGTGGGGTTGTATGAGGTACTTATCCATAGTATATTACCTAGAGTAGATGACGGTCGGCATGCCCCCAGCTGACAAGAGTTACCGCACGGGAGCAAAGCAATGTACTGCTGTGTACGGGGCCGGCAGCAAAAACTTATTTTAGTCACCTAAAAGAAAGGCCCACTTAAAAAAAAATCAATATCAGTTCAAGTTTATGCTATATATTTTCACTGCTTTGCCTTGCCGTGAGACAGCCCTTTCCGACGGGAAACTGAAGCCGTTGTATCCATCGGTTAGCTGGCTTGTGCTATTCTGTAACTTTGGTTAGTTCTCATTTACCAAAGTCACACAATAACACAAACTAACCAATCGAGGCCCGTGTTCTTTGAGGTAAAATTACAGTTTTTTTCAATTGAGTCTGGTTGCTTTAGCGAGCAGTACATTGCTTCGCTTCCGTGCGGTAACTCCTGTCTGCTTCTCCAAACTGGAGGCATGCCGACTGTCATCTACTGTAGGTAATACACTGACTATGGATAAGTACCTCATACAACCCCACTTCAAAACACCCAAACTAACCCTTTAATAAACACTTCATAATGTCCTTATCGCTGTGTACAGTACATTATAATGTGTTAAAAACTACTTATTTAATGTTAATATGTAGCTTATAAATGCTAAATAAGGTAGCTTCATTATTTCAGCTTGGTCGAAATTCCATTTTTATTGGCTTTAAGATGATCTCTCCAATAAAAACCTATTTTGTAAATTATATTCACCGATTTGTACTAAGCGCCACTATCTTGCCAGGCTGTGTCTTCTTTGTCACTGGGGCCTTCCAAGCATGTTGGCAGTGGCTTCTTTTTTGATTACAGTGAAAGCAAGAGGCCGGATTATTAACGGGTTGCTGCACATCAACTTAACTGACACACACGGGACAAGACAGAGTACATTCACATAGTCAGACTGAAGAACACCTCTACTAGCCCGGCTAGTACACTCATGAGTTGGCTCGACACTTGGCAGCTAACTGATCAGCAAGAGAGAAAAAAAGTGCAACAGCACCTGGCTGAGCTACGCTACACCTGGACAAGGACACCGGGAAAGACGCAGCCTGCTGGAAGCATTGTCCTAGTGACGGAGCAAACTCAAGCTCTGGGACAGATGGGTTTCTAAAAATAAAGGGAATTTGTTCTGGGAAGGTGACACGGAGTCTGGAGTGAGGTGATTTTGTGCAACAGCTAAGGGGAATAAACATTTGCATTTGACACAGATAACTTTGAGAGCTAAGACGGGGTTTACCCTGATGTACAAAATGCTTGTGGGACCTCTGAACTCAATGACGGTGTCTGCAAAAGAAATAATTCAAATGCTTAGACTCTACTGAACGTTTGCTTTGTGCTTATCTAGATTTAGGATGTTTGCTAAGAGGCAGGTGGTGGCTATTTTGATTGAGGAAGAGTGTAAAGTCCTATAATTAGTAAGCTCTACTCTCTATGATAAACAGTCTAGTGTGTTACAGAACATCACAATCACAGGCAGCGTGCATTGGCTTAGTGTCTAATTTTAGCGGTGGTATTCTGACACAGAACAGAGCTCAAGGTGCGGTCAGACACGACGGGGCGTCGGGCGTCCGTGTACTCACTGTGATGCTGGGGCCAAACCCAGAGCCAGGCTGAGGGCTAGCAGCACTGATGTAGTTGCCCACAGCTGAATCCTGGCTGCTAGGTCCGTACAGGTCGGCCACAGGCCCTGGACTGTTAGCGCCGGGGAAACCTCCGGGCCTTGACGGGTTGCCGCCTGCATACAAACACAGCAGGGGGAGCAGAGCAGCTTAGAAAACACCCAAGAGCAGATCAGTACAATTCTTACTTGACTCAAAAAGGAAACATTTCAATCAAAAGAACACATCACTGGATTCATGTTGGTCTCGAAGGACTCGCTTATAGCTCACATTACAGTTTCATCAATTTCCTTTAATATGAACTGACGAAATGGTGCAGGATTTGATGTGATTTTCAAATTGAGGGTGAATCCAGTATGATATTCTGAATATAATCTACATGCTGTGTGTATTATGCATAGGAGTAACATTCACTTTGTAGAATCATGCACAACACAAAACAAGCACACTGCTAGGAATACTTCCACCATGCTAGTAAACTAGTAAGGTTGCAGTGTCAATGTTGCCATGCATAATGTGAAGGAGTACTTGTAAAAAACATCATTAGCTGTCGAATAAGAAGAGTAACACAGGATTATTATGTTACGGATTTTCACTTGAGCATTTCGAACCCAGACATTTGTGCTACTTTACGCTTTCCTATATGATTCATAGATACCGGCAAGAAC
Source organism: Sebastes umbrosus (assembly GCF_015220745.1). Classification (NCBI taxonomy): domain Eukaryota; kingdom Metazoa; phylum Chordata; class Actinopteri; order Perciformes; family Sebastidae; genus Sebastes; species Sebastes umbrosus. The sequence continues at coordinate 20,231,909 of NC_051285.1, forward strand.
GTGCTAAAAATATCCTCCATAATTTTCAGCTGTGTGCTTCAGCTTTTCAGTGTGCTGGTGGCATAAAGCAAAAGAGGTATGCGAGACAAGAGAAGGAGGCATAAGGGGGAAATATAAAAAGCTTGACCCGACTTCATGTGCAGGTCTTAACTCAGGGGGGATAAAAAAGAAATACTGTACATGACTTACCACCTTTGCCCTGTGAGTAAGAGCAACTCAGACTAATAAAATGTCTTTTGAAAATCCAGATGCCTACTAAAGGCCAATAACACTGGCAACGCAGGGGAAAAAAACAGTCGGGGAGAAAGAAAAATGCAGTGATCTCTTAACAGCAATCTCCTCTGCTGTCAGCTTCACATAACCCTCCGTCTCACCCTCATTCAAAGACAGACTGTGAAAAAAAATGTATTAAAAAGAAAAATCCTCCGACCACTGAAAAATGCTCGATCTTGTGTATATATGAGCTCATGAGCCCTACGATGCCTGAGAGGAAGTCTTTGTAGAACAAGTAAAGACATATACAGTGTAGCTGCAGTACATCCGATGTGTCGACGCACACAGTATACAGACTGTATCATTGTCACCATGTTTAACGTATCACTGCTCCATCTATCAAAGCTGTATTAGACATGTTAGGTCCATCACAAGCACCTGAACACATATCAGTGTAAAGCACTCTAGAAAAATGAAGCCATCTAGTGGAGTTGACACCGCTGTTTAACTGTAAGGACTTTAAACAGTGAGCAGCTAGTGCTCTTATCTCGCCTGCACAGCCCCCAGGCTGGCTTATTATATAATTAAGGACTTTTTCAGTTGAAATGGCAATCCTCATTTTCTATGACTGGTGATTTTTATTAAGAGTGTGGCTCACCCCTCTCCATGTGAAACAGATTGTTTCATTTAAAATGTAAGGGCTGCACTGGTTCTGCATTTGACTTTGGGAGCAAAACAATCTCAAGTGCAACGCGGGTCAGATTGCGGTTCAGAATTAAGTCGGATGTAACATAGACTAGCGTGTATGACGGCATATTAGGGCCATTGTAGGAAAAAAACAAAGGGTGTTAATATTCCGAGAAAATTCCGAGAAAATTCTCTGAGAACAAAGTGACAAATTTCTGAGAAAAAACTCGCAAATTGGTGAGATTATAAAATCGCAAATTTACGAGCAAAAAACATGGATATTCTCTGTGATTAAATTTGAAAAAATTTCTGAGAAAAAAACTGGGATATCCTCTGAGATTAAGTTTCCAAATTATTGCAAAACAATTTGCAAGATTATAAAGTCGTAAATTTAAGAGAAACAAACATGGATATTCTCTGAGATTAAAGTGATGAATTTACAAGAAACAAAATTGCAAATTGGCGAGATTATAAAATCGCAAATTTACAATAAAAAAACATGGCTATTCTCTGCGATCAAAGGGGCAAATTTACAAGAAAAAAACTCAGGATAATCTCTGAAATTAAAGTGGCAAATTTACGAATCTCAAAGAATCTCAGAGTTTTTTCTCATAAATTTACAACTTTAATCTTGGAAATTCTGAGTTTTTTTCTTGGAATATTACCCCCTCCCCCAGCTCCATAATTCTTATAATTTTTTACTTTTTTTGTTTACCTACAATGGCCGCTGTGCGTTACTATTAATTTTTATCTTTTTCTTTATAAGGAATGACAGTGCTAAGTCTTTCTTATGCTTCAGTCTCTGGTACTTTTGGCACAGATAAATCTGACTGAAAAGACTGGAGGGAAAATTATTTGATGCTAGGTGGGACTTCTGTGTGTGAAGTACTTTGAAAGAAAAAATGGGAAGACCTGAATGAATGAATTTCTGATGTCTAACTCTATACAGAACTCTGTGTGCTACGTTGCCTGTCTGTGTCTTCCAAGTTACATTTGCTTCATTTTAATTCACTAGTGCTGAAGTACAGATGGAGGCATTATGCAAAAGAAAAGCATTTATCAAGGAGATTTGCCTTCAAACTGCATATATCCTATCCTCCCTTTCAGCCTAGCAATCTGTGTGGCACAATCTCCACCTGTGGACCGAGGAGCACGGCTGCTCGCCATATCATTTGCACGGTAATGACATGATAAATGGAATACGGGTAATCTGTGACCTACGGCTGGTAATCATCATCATCATAAGGTGCCGAATGTACACAAAAATCAATTATACTTCCAGAAAACTGTTCTCCTTATCTGCTTAAAACAAATATCCAATAAACAGTACCATTGTGATTCCATTTGCTATAATGTGCTCTCTGATTTTCATATTAGGGTCAAGGTTGGCTACAAATATAAAGTCTATTTCACAGACAACAAGCACATAAATTGTGTTGACTCACTCAGGATTTGAACTAGAAAAAAACCTGTGCTTTGCCAGCCAAGCAAAACTCAAACAAAAACACAACCACACACCAACAACAGAGCGACTTACAGTAGCTGCTGCTAAAAAACAGGCGATTTGTACCCTTTCTACTCTTACGTCAGCTATAACTATGGTGTGTGTATTTGCAGTGACGTACTAGTAATCTTGCCCCTTCCGTGTATGCAGCTGTGTATGAATTAACTTCACACTGCTTAACAGATCTATAGGAAGGAAAGTGTCTGTAGTGCTATCAAACTTGTTCAAGTGTTGTGACAATGATACCAAAACAGCAGGCCTACAAGGAACCCTTCAGAAAATCACATCTGCAAAGTCGTTTCTATACAACCTGTCTGTGTTTTGTTGCTATTCGCTGCGCTAAAGTTCGTACAGAGAGACAGTCTGTAGGAAATGCCAACATCTGCCCAGGGCAGCTGGCCAACACTTTAACTGTTAGGGGGAAGAGTTGGCCCCACACTTACACACTCTTTCCTTTATTGGTCCAAAAAGGGTGAGAGGACAGCCCCTTTTGTCTTGAATATTTCTGCTATTATTGTGAAGTGGAGGTAGACAAGTCTGAAGGCTACGGTAGGATTCAAGCCCAGCATGGGCACGTGAGTCTCCAGAGACGAGGAACCTAACCGCTGTGTGTAGGTCAACACTGTCACCTACAGCGAGGCACATCCCCCACATCACATGAAGGCGCTCCACTAAACTAGACCTCCTTCACTTATAACTAGATGACATAAATGTTGGTGGTACGTCATGTCAGTGCAAACATGATCATATAATTATCAGAATAAAAACAGTGTAGTATTCAAAAAAAGGTTGGGTAACATTTTATAATAACCATCATTTATAAATGGTAAATTGATAGTTAAATAAACTTGGTTAATAGTCACTTTACTGTTAACAATCAATGAAATTATAATTAATGATATTTACTAATAATCAGTAATGCTATAATTTGTGTTATTTTATCATTAGTTTGTTTAATAGGAACTACAATTGTATTCTGATTACATTAGTACACTATATATTAATAGTTTATATGTGTTGCACACATTATAACATTTTATATACTATATTAAGTATTTCTTAATGATTACTAAATGATTTATAAGCCTTTAAGAAATCATGCGAAAACATCTATAAACATTACATACATAGATGAACCAGAAACCAGTTATTAACAATTGATTGACCAAGTATTAACTATCTATCTAAATAACTTTTATAGATGCATTACAAAGTATTTATTAACCCGTTTAACAAGGTATTATAATCATCAGTTGTAACTTCATAATAGCCATCCAAAAAATGTTTATAGACGGTTTACAAACCAATTATTAACCCTTAAAGTGTTACAAATATCTATCTATGTAATATTTATAGATGTTTTACAAGCAATTTCTTAAAGGGTTACAAATCATTTCATAATCATTAACAAATACTTGATGTGGTACATAAAATGTTGTGTGCAACAATAACCTGTTAAAATACCTGACATTATAGCGTTACTAATAACTAGTAAACATTATCATTTCATTGATTGTTAAGAGTAAAATAAGTGTTAGCTAAGTTTAATTAAGTTACCATTTATAAATGATGGTTATTATAAAGTGTTACCAATTCTGAAGACTTCTGTCTGCTATCAAAGAAATAGCATGAATTTCTAATATTGTTTATGCATTGCACGCTGGTACTGAAATGTCAATGTGCAGTATATTTTACTCTTGAAAGTAGATGAGAGAACATCAGAAAAAGCACAAAAGATGAAAATGCGCTGGTGTTGTAGAGTAATGGCTGTATTATGCAAAGATGTTGTCTTTCTACTGATTTCCTAGTCTGACTTTCACACGCTAATAACACGAGCAATCACTCTTACGCTTAAAATACTTAAAGAGCTCGGCTAAAAAAATGACCCTCACTCCCACACTTAACTCGTTCCTTTGCTGTTCAAAACCCACAGAAACTTGAGCTCTGTTAAGAGAGGCCAGTGTACTCTCAGACATCATCAGTAGTTATTTTGTTCGCATGCAAATGAAGGATTACATTCTGTATGTGTCTGCCCCTTATGTGCAAGCAGGGGCTGGAACATAACTTCACAAAGAAACAGAAAAATCTACATTAAAAATTTGAAAAAAAGGAGGAAGAACATGCAATGCTACTTTGTCAGCAAGACGTGTTTTTATAGTTTTTTTTTTAAGGGAAGGGGGATTTCTTTTTTGTTTCCTTAACAAAAGCAAGAGAAAATGTATAAGAAAATAATAATAATAATAATAAAGATTAGATCATCTGCATGGAATAATGTCATGAATCAAAACTGAAAAGTCCAAAAAGTGGATGAGATAGATGCGTATATACAAACCTGGGTTCTTAAATTGATCCGGGCTGTGTAGGTGCTGGAGGGGGGAGTTGCAGGCGGAGGTGGCATGCTCACTGTGCAGCATCTGAGCCGCTTGGGGCCCCAGGGAGCCATAGTCAGCAAAGGAGCAGGGCCCCCCCCTCTGGTCACTGGGCGTAGAGTAAAACCCATAATCGGGGAGGCCTGGGAGATACAGTATAGGGTGGGGAGGGGGAGGGGGAGGGGACTCCATCATTGTGGAAAACAACTTTTTTCATTGTCAAAATCAATGTCCAGATTGTTAAGCATAGCTAGGCGGTGTGTGACACCATTTTTTTTTTTTAATACATCCTTGAGTTTTGTCTGCCCCCCCATGCCCTCCCTCCCCAGCAGCTCCTACCATGTGGCCAGGCCCCTTTGGCATATGTTTGATACGCTCAGCTGTATCACATAGAACCTGTTCAGACCTGGTGTTAACATGCCTCCTAAGTGATCGGATCACAAGTGGACAGCTCTAAGTACAGGTGTGAACGCACTCGAGACGCATTGAGATCCGATATATCCACATATGGCCACATTCTTTTAGCAGTGTGTATGCGAATGTGTCTTTGGCCACATTAAGGACCGCCTACTCAACTGACGTTCCACTGGGATCCGCGAGTCTCTGTGCTCATTGTGAATAGACAGGCAGACGCCGGTGCTTGTCTGCCTTGCGGCATAAAAACGGCTTTTGTGCTCTACTGTATTCTGTCGGTACGACTGTAATTTATTAGAATATATCTTATCTATAAGCTACATATCTAGAGACTATCAGACTAGGCATGCAAAGTGTATTATAATCATACTGTCGGAGATCTGTCCTTTTTTTTTTTCTTTTTTCGGTGCTTTGTACGGAATTGAGACCCGCTCGCCCACCCGCTCGCCTTATAACCTATAACTCATAACCGTATATTTTGATGTTAATACAATGTACCCGAATTCACAAATATGTAGGATATTACTACAGACATTCATGTAATATTACGTCACAACGTCTGCTGTATTAGCCATGTGTTTACTACGTGTTTATTTGGATATAGAGCGAGGGAATGAGTGACTCATGTGGAGACGCATTCTAATGCCAGGTGTGAACAGACGTATTTAAAGCTGTCCACTTGTGATCCGATCACTCAGGACGCATGTTAATGCCAGGTCTGAACAGGGCCATACATTAGCTGTACAATTATGGTTACATACTATCTCTCCCTGAAATGATACAATAAAAAAACTCCTCAATTACTCTAAATACCTTGACTTGATTCAAATGGACCAATAACAACAAATAAACAGTGAGGCCACAGCTTTGATTTTCTGGCTTTTTGCATAATTGACCCGCGTCCTCCATGTTTTCTTGCAATCATTAAGGAGTGAGATAAAACTGAAGAATCGTTAAAAACACAGGTCAATACATTTCTCATTTCAAACCGACAATTCTTCGTCGACACACCTGAAGGAAGCTTTTGTCATTTAAATGAAAAGAAACACCGATCAATAATTAATTTAAAGCATTTTTTTGACCAACAGCAACAGATGATAAGGTTTTTTTTTGTGTGTGTGTGAATGAGATACAGGCATTCATGTTTATTGAAGGCATTCTGAAGTGCACTAAGCACCCTAAGCACGTCTCAGATTGGCCTCTTCCAATGATTCTCTCTTTGACACAGATGGTGGATTATCAACAGTTTAGAAAATGTCTTTCAGCAATAAGTCGTGCTGGCATTTATTGCTTGTCCTCTTAATCTGAGACAAGCTGCTCATATAAAGAGTGCAATTAAAGAAACCGCTCCTTCTCACACCTCTTTGATAACAGAGTTAATCTACTCAGGAGGGACTGAGATTGGTGACATCGGCTTTTCCATGCTGGGTTTCCCCCGCTGTGTGTTTTTTTTTTTTTATTTGGGTCCTGGAGCGAATAGCCATTCAAAGCCACTTCACCTCCACCCATTCAGAGTGAGACAGTCCACTTCTGCCAAATGGAATGTGAGCACCAGCCATGTTTCTCTCCGCCAATGCTTTTTAGCACTCTGATCTCACCACTTGTGGGCTGTCTGCCCACTCATCAAATTATAGGCTCCGAATACGGCAGGCTTCCCACGTACGTCACATAATGCCTGACACATTGAACAAAGCTCAAGAACCAATCATTCCATTTACTTCACTTAGACAAATGTCACAGAACATTGATTGGCCTCGCTAATGAAGAAAACTGGATCAATGGAATAATTATAACGGGGAAAAAAAAAACATTTGACAATAGCACAAACCGTGTTATTGGGAATTCATAAATTCCAAATATGTCACCGATTTAGAAGAGTGTAGAGCCTGGAACCAAAGAGGCATTACTCTCCATTTCATAATAATTTTACTATGCATTAACATATCTGCAAAAGTTGCTTTCATATACTGTAGTGTACAATTGACCATGAACCATGTTGTGACAAGAGATCAAACGTCATCTTAAAAACGTGGATTTAAAGGATTTTTTCACTCATGAAAGGAAAAGATGTGGTGACAGATAATAATAACAATTAATAATTGTATTATATTTATTATTATCATTATGATTTAGACACACTAAAATATGGGTATTATGGGTATTAAATCAAACTACTATTAGCAGCAAATTATTGCAGTGTGCGTTGCTTCAAAATTGGACAGGGAGGTTATTTCCATTTGCGATAAGGTTCTAATTGTAAGTAACTGAACCACATTAAGCTGGCAAGACACTTTGTTTTCTTTAATCCTGTACGTTGTGTTAACTCACACTTCAGGTTTTAATTGGCCTTTCTGCTCAGCTAGAAACTGCGACTTTTATGCTCACACTGTACGGATTCAACTGACAGAACCTCCAATGTCCGCTGACAATTCCAATAACGTTATTTATAGATGACCATGCCCTCAATGATGTTTGCAAAAAGAGAGAAAGGCAGCGTTACTTTGTGCAAATCTATTATGGATGGAAAGCCAATAAGAAAAAATGAAAAAAAGCAGATATCTGGAATATGCAGACAGAAAGGTCAGTTCTGCTGCGAAGTTCAGTTTATATCACAGCTGACTGCAGCAAAACGCAAAATACTACGGCATTGATATTAAAACAAGCTAAGTACAGTATGTAGGGGATTTTTTGACAGAAGCAATATAGGGATTCTGAAAAAAAATTCTGACAACCGATCTTGCAGAAATTTGTCCAGATTCCAAAATTCTTAAATCGGAAGCGACCAATTTGGGGATGAATTGGGTTCAGTGCGTACAGTGTCTGTCCAGCTTCATGGAAATTTCCAATTTCATAAAGTGTCATTCAAACCAATAACTAATTCCCAAGGATAATATACACCAAGCTAATGTTGTTTACCATTTACAGGAACAGTGTGTAGGATCTGGCGGTATCTAGCAGTGAGGTTGCAGATTACAACTTCTCCCGTGTGCAAAGCATGTAGGATTGCTACGGTTGCCGACGCAAAAATGCGTCCTCTCTAGAGCCAGCTGTTGTAAGTGTAGAGTGCTTAGAGTGTGTACGTGGGAAGTGAGTGGTGAAGCATGAGAGAGAGAGAGCGGCAGCAACGACGGGAGTGAGTAACGTTATTGACTCCGGCCCAAGCAAGAAAAGTTAACAGTGTTTGGTTTGTCTGTTCTGGGCTACTGTAGAAACATGGAGGTGCAACATGGCGGACTCCCTATGCAGATATAAACAGCTCACTCTAAGGTAACGAAAACACAACGATTCTTATTTTCAGGTGATTACACACTAAAGAAAAAATACTTATTAATATGATATTCCATTTCTGCCAATAGATCCCCCTAACTGTTACACACTGGTCCTTTAAATCTATCAACTACCACATATCGGGCAGCGCTAGGTGTTGGTGACAGCAAGTATTTCCTCTACTGAGGTGAAATCAAGAGATCTTCCTAGATTGTAAATAACATTTAGCTAGGTAATGAAATCTGAGAAATTTCAGACACTGCATGCCGTTGCAGTGTCTGCAGGTGCGGCAGGCTCAAGTAAGAAACTGGCTTTGTTTGCCGGATAGAAGCAGCTGGACGAGAGTGCGACTCATCCACAAACATGTGGGCACACATTCTCAAAGCCATATATTTTCATCAGAGGCGATCTGATCTGTTATGCAGGATGAGACTGGGCACAGTGTGCCCACAGCTGCATCAGTATCACCGATCATATCACTGTGCCTCAGACCTTCCCACTATTAATATTCACACAATCTATCCAGAACAATGGGCCTTTCTTGGACTCCTTTTTTTTCCACTGGCCACTAATTGGATGTAATTACTCATCTACAAAACAAATGAGCGTGCTGAGGTTGCCTTGGAGACTAGATCAGGGGACCTAGCAGTGCGAATCGTTCGCAGGGCTTCATTTATACTGGTAATTATCTCCCTACCCCCACCCTCTTTCCCTTCTGCCCTCAGTGACCAAGCTGGCTGCGAGGCGATGGAGAGGGGAGTGTCTTGCAGTCATCTGTTACTGACATCATCGGGGTGGCTCTCTTTAAGTGGATAAATGCCCTGCTCTCGTTCCCACTTTGCCAGGTGACTGCCTTTAAGGAGGAATCACAAACCTTGAAAGTACTGCTGCTCTTTTTCTCACTAGTTGGAAAATAAAACTAATCACGTTGATGATAAAATATAGCGTCATGCTCCCCCGGCCTGTCGGGACTCAGAATGTGAAAAATATTTTTCATAACTTCGCCAGTGTTCTGCACCAAGTTCGTGACTATCCTCATTTTAAGTCCCACAGAAACTCAACATACCGTATTAAATAAACATACACACTTTTAAAGGCACAATCCGTGATCCAAATTTAACCTCCCCAGCATTATTAAAACGGCTAGAACCTCCTATCCCCCTCAAGGAGATAAACAGGTCTGTTAATACAGGACATACACTAAAACAACAACAAAACCTGTATTTGTAATATTTTTTGTTTGGTTTTATTTTTTGCTAAAATCAGTAATGCTTGCAAACACATCACTTAAAAAAGCTGTTAATTTTCATCTATATATCAACGCTTTGAATATACTGTACATCAGTGCCCGAATTGGACCAAAAAAGGTGCCAGTACCCTAATTAAGCAGTTTCATGACATGATCATTGCACTCGCCTTTGATATATTTGATATCATTTGTGGGAGGGCAAACAGTTTTGGACCGCAGTGAAAATGTTTTTTTTTTTTTTTTTTTTTGAAAGGCTAAACGCCAACAAATATGGATTGAAGCAGAATATTTCATTAGAAGATTTTTTTTATTATTATATATTTATTCTTTTTACTTTTGGACTTTACAACACTCTGGAGTTATTGGCAATGTCTGAATCACACAGTCAGAAACAATCCTACGCAGCCACCATTGGAATCTAATTCTACAAATAGTTTAATACTAATGAAATTAGTGTAGCCTAATCTTTAACTATTGGAGCAGCCCTATATTTCATTACATAAGACATACATTTCCAGTTTGTCTATCAATGTATTTGGTTAATAAAAACTTTTCATGTAGCTATTTATACAAATCAAATTGTACGCAAATATAATATTGCATATATGCTACAATAAAACCCCAAAATATGATATGATTGCCAAATGTAAGTCCATGATGTATGGACAAGACTGTGTTTATTTATCTCCAATGATGCATTCACATCAAATGTCAGTACAGTGTGTCAAATCAACATAATTCAGTATAACTGAAAACGTCTTATTTAAATCTCTTCCTATACCTTCTGGTAAATCAACATTTACCCCTTGCAATAATGGTATATATATACACTATGACAGAACAGCATTGTTGCATTGGCTCAGACTTGAAAAGCATGCAAGCCTTCAGTGCTTTGTTGTCATATTTTTTTGACATTCATAAATTGGATAAAAGCAGATGAATGCCATATAAGACCTATAGTTGAAGGATAAGGTCAAGTGCACTGTTGCCCATGGTGCCAAGTGTCACTGCCGCCATAATAGTTGGCAGGTGATGGGGGAGGCTCGGTGTTGTGCCGTCCGCAACTAGCACCGACAGCCTCGGAGTCATTTGCACTACAGCTAGCTACTATAGAAATATCTAAGCAGCTGTCTGCACTGGCTCTGTGCAGGCTCGCGTCTCAGCTGCGTCTCACGGGCGTAACCGCGACCTGAAGTGTTTATTCACGCTTAGTGATTGTAAACACAGTTAAGCTCTTTTCAGACGGTGCATAGCTAGACTCACCAGGAGGTGGCGGTACGCAATAAGAAGTAAGGGTAATCATGTGGACAAAAATTAGAAGTTCCGGTGAGTACCGGCCCATCTCAGGCACGGCTTGTACATAAATATACCTGCTATTTCTTCAGGGAATAATGGGAATAAGGGATTCTAAAAATCTATTAACATAAGTTATTTTCATTTCTGCAAGGAATAATCTTTCATGCAGTCGCTCCTCCCTTTCCCTCGCGGCGCCAGTGAGATTCCTCGGTGGACATCAAACACATCACTCTACAGAAGATGCAATAAACCTGACATGCTGCTTCTCAAATTAGCTTTGAATTTCAGAGCTACCATAATTAGCTTTTCCATTTTTCACCAATGTCATTTAAAAATAGCGTGAAAGAAACTACAGCTCTTTTGCTGTCTAGCCTTGCTTTCACTTTCCATTGATAAATAATCTTGTCTGAATGAATGGCTGAGTAATTAACAGCACTAGACATCCTTTTTCAGAGAGCACAGACATTCATAAATAATACATATTAAGTCTTGTCATTTTGTGTTCAGAGAAGCCCTGGCTAATTAATTTTAACAGATGATTTCTCCTTGCATTTACTCACCCATACTCAAGCCTCTGTTTTTTTTTTCACTTTTCATTTTTATGCCTGCTTTTTCCCTTTCTTGCTGTCTCCTCTCTTTTTCCAGTAATGGACAAACTCAACAGAGCTACTGATTATATATTACCTTCAGCCTTGGTGGGGAATGATTGTGGGAAGTTACAGAGGAATTGTGAACACTGGATCTGGGTAAAACAATGTGCAACAGTGTAGTAAATCAGTGCACACTAAATGATTTCCATGCAGATTTGAACCTGTGTGGGATCTGGTCTAGTTGGGACTGAGAAGGGCACTCAGTTATCGACAGTCGGCACAGATTATCCTATCGTGAGCAGCCTCAGAGCTGACAGCCATGGCTTTTGCTGAACACATTTTTTCAAAACATGTCTGCTCAGGCTTATGTGGTCTGAAGAAAATCTAAGACTCAGTGTGACTGAAATATGAGAGTGATACTGGCTACATCTAATGGCCATTAGATACAGAGGGAAGGACAATAGGAATAACTTGAAAGAATTATGATTCTACAGCAATGCTCACTCAGATATGTACCTCGTAGCAATAATATTTTCGTATTAGTCTTAACTTTCTCGAAAGCTGGGTATACAATGTACAATTTTAGTAAGTGGGTAGTACTTCACGTACGAGAATCGTTTGCGATGAAAAGCCAAAGCTCACGATTTATGCGCTCACACTGTACGGTCGATTGTCAGCCACAACTTGAGTGCTGACATTGTACGTGTAAAATAGAAAAAAAAACACGGCCCGTCGGCCCGTCTGGCCCCTGCGGACCGTTCTAGCTGTTGACAGTGTCAATAAAGATTCGTAGGAAAGCTCTGAGGCAGGTAAAGTTGTTTGCTAGCTAGCAGAGGTGTGTACTAGTCACAATGCTACGAGGCCAAGAAACTTACTGCTTTGGCCATCTGTGCCAAGAGCGCATATGGACTCGCAGGTGGCTACGAAGACGTGGACAGTATGGCTTGTCCATTTTGCAGAGAGAAATTGGAGGTAAGCTAGCTACGTTTTTGCTACATACTATTGTACATCGTTATCTTAATAGCTACGCTCTAATTGTAAGAAAAGTAGAAAAAAAGGCACTGCCGTTGGGAATCTGCTCGTGGCTCCTGCTAAACTGTGCGAGAAACCTGTGGACAGCCGACCAAAATTTCTGACTTCGGAAATTCATCCGATTGTCCGAAGGCCGGTCGGAAGGAGTTAAAACACTGTCGAAATGAGTCATGCAGCTCAAAATTCTCAGCAGAAACAGGCTAAAATGGTACAATGTATGCCAAGCTTTACTTTTTTACGTACCGCGGGCTCGTATGTGTGCCACGTCAGATTCAGCAAACACTCCTAGCTGCAGATAACTGTGTAAATGACTGCGTAACTTGAGAATGCCACCTGTGTGTTCATGAGAATGTGTGAATAAGCATAAATAACGCCACTATGATCTCCATATAAGGCTAAGGGTCATGCCTTTTCATCTACCAATACTATCACTGACTAAAGCCACGCTCTCTAAAGGGCCTGACGCGCATCCAAACGAAGTAGTCGGCCATGATGCGCCAAGACAAGCTTACCTTCAGTTAGGCATAATTCTAGTTGTTTTGCAGTTTGAGATGTTCCTTCTTGATATTGAAGTGTTATACAATAGAATCAATGGCCAATTTAAGTCAAATTATGATATCGTTAGGCTATGTGAATACATTTAGAATGATATTATAATTTGATTTGCAGAGTCAAACAGGATAATATCAACCTAATTATGAAGTAATTTTTTTATCGGATTTTCAAACTCAAAATTGCTTTCAAGCAATGAAATACACATCATCAGGGAACAAACTTAGATTAGATAACAGCAGACTGATAACACATGACTCCTAGAGGTGTGGACCACTGAAAATTATGTTCGTGCCTAAGAGAAAATGAAAATACGAGAAAATTGAGAAAGTTCTCCTAAATCACTCGTACAAGCCACTTAAAACAAATCTGCTCTTACGAGTGGTTTCTTGCATGAAGTCAATTGTGTGTGAATAGTCTTCTTACATCTTACAAAATTTCATTTAGTAATATTTTATGTCTATAAAATGAACAAAATGCTGTGATGTATTCAAATAGGTAAGCAGTAAACTATGCAAATTTACATTGCAATTTGCATGTAATTACAAATAAGTAATATGTAATAATCTCACTTCAAAATAAATGTATAATGCAAATGAAACTGAAATCGTGTACTTATTAGGAGGGACAAACACCATACTATATTTCATAAGTGAATTTTACAGGAGTGAGTACAAAATACCTCACTCCATTAAGCCTTGAGTAAGTTTTCTTTAGAGAGTGTGTTACGTGTGCAGCCCCTGGAGGGCAGAGTGGTGATGTCCCTAAAGCCTGTGCCTGTAACCTCGGAGCATCTGCCTACCACAAGCTGTGAGAGAGACACCGCTTCGCGGCGGAGGCGCAAAGGACACTTTGCCCTCCCCCGATGTGTCACATCTTTCCCTGGGCCTTAGACAAAAAAACCCAAGCAGGATGGGCTTGGCGTGCCTGCTCATGTTGTTTTGCACCAAATACATGTAAAGCGCCTCTGGCCTCAGAGCTGAGCTCTGCAGATTAGCATCTGGGACAAAATGGACCTGAGCTCACACAAAGAGCCAGATTGATTAAGACCAGTGCACACAGCCAATCCTGGTCTCCTCTCAGGCACTGCTGAAGATCACAGAGGAAATTGATAACGATCTTAATTTGGAAATATGTCGTCACACGAGTTTCCTTCTTTTCATTGGCAAAGGAAAAAAGAGTGTGGGGAGAAGAAGTGAGATGAGTAAAAGAACAAAGAAGAGCAACAACTAACTGAGGGGAGGAATGGGCTTTTAAAAAGACCATCTTAAGTCCAATAAAAATGACGGAGACACCCTCTGCGATCTATACTGCAGTCAATTTCTGACCACAGCCAACCTCTATTTCCAGTTTTGAACACCTGAGTCAAGTCAGACATACTGTACATAGCAAGTAGCCAGGCCTCTAAAAGCAGCTGAATGGGAGCTTTGTGTACACTGAAGGTAGATCTGAGACTGACATTTGAGCTTCGCAGAAAGCTCAGAGTGGACTCAGGAAAACACTCAACCAGAGTAGGCTGGGACTGTGAAGTTCCCCTGACTGTCAGAACCATCTGCATCACTTGCATTTTTCCTCTGTTTTTATCTGACAATCCTATAGCACAGGAGAGTTCAGATACTTTAAAATGTAGAAAACAGAATGATAACTAGCTTTTCCTTTAAAGAATGAGTGATCTAGTGCTGTTGTTGTGACATAAATGTCCCCAGGGGACCCCAGGAAGACTAGCTGTGCTTAGGGCACAGCTAATGGGGATTCTATAATAAACTTAATGTCTAATATTAGAATTACGTTCATGTATGAACTACCCTGACATTCATTTAAAGTGTCAGCAGTGGCACATTTATGAGGTTCATCCTTTATATCACCAGCAGAGGTGGATTATACTTGTCCAAAATGCAGCCCAGGTGCTAGTGCATGCATTAGTCATCTCCAAATAGCAATTTCCTCCTTGCTGCTCCACTATGCAGATGTTCGGCCCCTCCAAATGATATAAAGTGACTGCCCTTTGCATCCTCCAGTGGCACCCCGTAGTAGTTCAAATGAGTTCAAATCCGTGCTACCGGCTTAAAAGCCATGTATTGGCCAGCACCTCTCTACCTCCAGCGATGGTAAACTCCAGATCTCTCTGATCTACTTGTCGCCGGAGCCACAGTCTCTCAAAACTTCCTCACAAACACGCATCAAGGACTAGTCCTTGTTCTTTGCTCTTAGTGGTGCAACATGCTCCTGGTAGAGATCAGGGCAGAAAACACCTCAAATACAGACTGAAGACCCACCTCTTCAAAAAGCGTCTGGACTGACACCCACCTCAGATGCAACGTTTGCTAATAAAACATATTGCTTAGCCTGTCCTAGAAGTAACCACGACTCAGTGTTCCAACTGTCATAACTGTACTATTCTTGCTTTAAAATGAGAGACTTGTCTACGGTTACACAGCAGTGTTAAGGCCTTACACACGGGGCATGACATGTTTAAACGTGTGAATGAGGGACTGAGTTAATATAAACTCTAATATAAAGTATGACCGTGTGTTTTTCTAAAGAAAAATACTAGGACAGGGTTTGGAAGTTTCTTTTCTGTTGTTTTCTATTTGTAGGATGTCCTTGGTTTTGTGCTTATTAAGCTTATTATTTTTAGGGATTCTGTGTTATGTCTGTCCTGTTTTCTATGACCAAGTTGGAAATAGGTGTTACCACTTACCCCTTGTGATTGTTTTTTTTGTCTTCTTTCTATGTCAAATAAACGACATGAAAATGCGAAATAGTCGCCTGTGAATCTTATATGTCTTGGGCTTTTTATGTGAAAGGTAAGAACAGAAGAAGTGGATCTGGTCTACGCTGCCTCTTTGTCTAAGGTTGAAGGGGTAATAAAGTTTTTCAATCCTGGTTCGGACTAAAGAGCCTCCGTGTTGTTATTTCATAAATATAGGCACAACTCAACCCGTTTTCGCACGACGTGATTGGTTGACGCCTTTATTCACTAAAAAAAAGTGTCGCGTTTTCGTATTCTTCTTTTAAGTATTCTTGACAAAAAAGCATTTCAAAAAATGTATTGACGTGCAAATGAATTGCATGAAAAAAAATGCCACCGGTGTGGCAGCTCTTACAGGGCTTTGTTGAAAACTCGATTCTGATTCATCAATCACGGCGTTCTGCGGTCTGTTATTTCTTTATAGCAGACTGCTGCTATGAATAACAGACTGTTGCTAGGGATGCAGTTCTGTCATTGAACCATTTTTAAATCAATATTTCGTGACAAATTATAGATTTCTTTAGTAGGTAGCCGTGTAATAAGCGGGATAATTTCCAGCGAGCTGGTCATTATTGCGAAATGAATCCCCGCATTAAAATCCGTAAAAATTGAGCTATTTGGGTGCGGACTCTATTTGTTTCAACTTGTCTACAGTAACTTTAACTGCATGTTTTTACAGAAGGAAACTATTGATTTGTTAGTAAGACAAATAATTACGAGCTCTTGCGTAGTATTTAAATGTAAATCTATTATTATCTGTACTTGACTGCAAGAGAATGTATATTTAGCAAATTAAAAATTAGCAAAAGATCTTCTCTGGTAACAGTAATGTAGGATATAGGATATACGGTATCTTCGCAAAGTTTGTAAGATGTTGCAGAGTCTACATCTTCAGTAACTTTTCTTGTTGTGGTACACAAGGGGGGCCATAAAGTGAGAAAGTCCAAAATACACCTTGTCATCAGCAGTGGTCTGTCATAGAGAGGGAAGTCAGCTGCTGTCATTTCGTCTGCTGAGCTTTGGAGTAGGTGAAAGTGCCCTCTGTCAGGGATTTGAAAATGTCTTCCATGTTCACAAACACTCTCTGTGTGTATTGCTGACAAACAAGCTCGCAGCCCAACAAACAAGCCTCACAGCCTCAGAAAGGCAATACCTGCACCAAAAAGGTTTCTTGTAAAGAAACATATATCAAATAATAATAATAATTTTATTGGGATATATTAGGGATGTTTAAGAAATTGTTTTATTTATTCTTTTTTACATTTAAACTTCTTTGGTTTTGAATGCCATGTTAAGTTACACCCCACCCACCCTGCATCCTACCTACTGGGTCATAGACACAGTATATAGTTATGTTGCTGCTCTATGGGAACTGTAGGTGGAGTCAAAGCACAAAGAATCCACTCTTACATCATACATAAGGCTTTTTTACAAGAAAAAAACGGCACTAAAATTAGAGAATAAAAAAAATATAAACCACTAGAATTGCTATTCCTGAGTTGATTTTTGCCCGACTGTGCTGCAAATTACATTGCAAGATAGGACGGAGCTGCATCCCCAGACAATACACAGAGAGGAAGGTCAAGCCTAAACAATCTGTGTCCTCTGTTCCGTCTGTGTCGGTATAGAGAGAAGAGACCGCTGAATGTATTAATCCATGTAGTAGTATGGCATTAGCATCATCTCAAACACTTGATAAATCATCAATAAATCATTTTGTCAAAAAGCCACAAACCACAGAACGAAGGGCTGCACTTGTTATATCATCAAGATGCATCGGTAAAGCTTTTCTCTATCCAGAATAGAACAGTTAATAATAAATTGTAACAATATAACAAGGATACAGCTGATTTCAACCTACTGATATTTTACCACATTCATGTTTTCAGAATTTCTTGCTGTTATTGTGATAATGATTTTGCTGACAGATTCTGCCATATACTGAGGGGAGCATGGAGGTTTCACTGAGTGATGTTTTGCTGGCTCATGGCTGTTTAAGTACTCTAAAACAGGCCTATGATGTCACTGTTTACCACTCTAACCCCCTCACCCCCTCCCGCTCCTGTTCACAGTCATTTACTTGTCTCCCTTCCATTTGCAGCTGTCAGAATTAAACTGTACATAATGGTTGCCATCACGTCTCTTGCTTCCTGGCTGCTGCTAACCCCAAATCAACATTCCTGCTTCTTAGAGATGTTCATTGCAATTGTTGGGGCGAATTGTTTGTTTTTAGAAAATGCAAAATCAAATGAAAGAAAGAGCATCTGATTGGCCTCCAGTGTTCCCTGTGTTGATTTGAATTTAGTGCAAATGAGGACACCGGGGGGGGGGACTTTGTTTGTCTGTATATGTGTGTGCACGTGTGAATACTGTACACTAGCCGCTCGCACTGTAGCTGTCCCTGTGTTCAAACGTGTGCATCTTCAGGTATCACGGCACATTTGGCATTAGCAACTGTCTGCTGACTTTATATCTGTGAGTGACTGCACAAACCAGACAGCATCTGAGTTACAATTAAAACAGCCAACGAGCTTCTAATAGTATGTCTGATTAGGAAAGACACTCTTCCCTATAAATCCTGGAGGCTGTGTGTTCAGTCAGGGGAGCTATTATTGACAGCTATTGAATGATCTACAGTTGTAAGGGTGGTGAAAGCAGTGTGTCTAAATGAAGCCAACAAGTTAATCGATGCTGTGTTTAAGACCGAGAGAAACTTGCTTCCTGATTTTTGGAACTAATCTCTTGGCAGATATTCGTCTGTATGTGAATACATTGTGTAGTGTCTGTATTTATGCTTTAATGGAGAGTGTGTGTTGGAAGTTGATGTTTTTGACACTGACTTATCTTTCTATTTGAACTTTTAAACATTTGTAATTACTCATACACTGTAGCACACCAGTGCAACATAAGATTTAATGGGCGCAGCAGCCACATGACAAAAAATCATTAGTAAAGTGTCCAAAGTTTAGGGTGCTTTGACCCAACCCTGTCTCCAACAAAATTACATTCCCATAGGTGTTAATTTTGGCAGCTATTTTAGATTTAGTCTTAAATGTTTATTAGTTTTAGTCACTTTCATGTTATTTTTGTCCTTCATAGTTTTAGTCTAGCTTTAGTCGACGACAACTCAAAGCGTTTTAGTCCAGTTTTAGTCGCTGAAAAGTCATCAGATTTTAGTAAAAAGGTTTTGTCTCTTATTTTTGTCAGCTATTTTTGGTAACACTTCATTTTACAGGTCCGCAAATTTCATGGTAATTAGCTGATAATTAGCAAGTATTTGAAATTTCTTTGGAATTACTGACAAATACTCCAATATTTACCTCAAAATGTATCGAAAATTACTTTATCATAAACATGATTAAATAATTATATGTTAAAATAGCATATAATCATTAAAATAGGTCCCTTAGGCTTGAGAAGCGGCTGTGTGCTGCTCTTCATCGGAGGTGGAAAACCAAAACTAATAGAAGACACTTCTGATCAGGCACAAATCTCACCATTGTGTGACTTATTGTCTACACAAATGTAACCTGGTAGCTAATGTAATGATTCAGGGAGTTTTTTAAAGAAATTTCAGAGAAGTTATTTGATAATTATCATCTATTTATCAGCAGATATGGAAATAAAGCCTATCAATTGACTGTGTATTCTTTTCCTGGAAATGTATTAAATAAATTATTGGGAAAATAGCAGATTATAATTATTAAATAATGTTTATAATAAAGTAATTTCCGATACATTTTGAGGTAAATATTGGAGTAATTTGGCAGTAATTCCAATTTTATTTAATCTTAATCCTGTTTGGTCATCAGATTATATTGAACATTTCTGTCATTTTAATCAAACTGATTACACATAAAATTGTATCTTATCATTATCTGATGAAAAACACAGGTTGAATGATTAAGAATGCAGCTTTGCAGTTAGTTTGAGTCCTCCTGACTGCGCTCATTAGTGCTGCGAGGTTCAGTCGCACCCACCGGTCCGTTATGAGAGCCAATCCGCCCACCCAACATGTAAAAATATGTGTTACTCAACCACCCAACCCGACCCGCTAACCGTTAACTTATAGTAGCACAATTGTCAGGACACCTCAGGTGTGAGACAAGAAGGACAGAGACGGACTGTGCGCCGCCGTCACAGCTCGTTGTGTGTGTGTTTGAGACAGAGAGAGAGAGAGAGAGAGAGAGAGAGAGAGACAGAGAGAGGGGAAGAGAAGTTGGAAGGTGACAAAAATGAAGAGAGATTTTAGTAAAGCTTTTAAACTACAATTTTAGGCTCCTCTTTTTTCATCAACGATATTGCTTGTTTGATATCACCGTTAGTGTTTGATGACTTCGGTGCCGTCTTGCCATCGTCTCGTTTTAGTCATGGAAAAAAAGGTTGTTGACGAACATATTTCATTATGGTTTTCTTCAACGAAATTAACACTGGTTCCCATACAACTAAACACAGTTTTAAATAGTTTTAAACACGTGGTTAACGTTTTAAAACATCATTATATGGCTTAAAATGACAATGACATTGAAACAATCCAAAACCAAAATGCAACAAAACTACTTGGTTAGGTTTAGTAAAAACAAAACATCATGGTAAGGCTTAAAATGACTACGTGTCACACGGGACACGAACAGCAGTCTCCTGGGGGAAAGTCTGGCGTTTGCTTGACCGACTCATTCGCCACTACCTTCTAGACACGACCATTATTCCATGTAACTTTCATTAACAGTTGCTTGATCCACATACGTCACCTGCTCTGCGTGTCACTCGTACTATGTTGCTTGCTGCGCGGACTATTTTTACAAAGGTATTTGTGATACGTCAAAGACAAACGTAATCCACGACCAAATACGTTTCTCTCCAAAAATAATTGAGAAAAGAATTTAGTTGTATGGGAAGGTAATTTAGGAGACAGGGCTGTTTGACCAGATACCAGATAGATCGAAAAGTACATGAGAAAGTAGAGAAGAGTGGTAGCAAAGAAGAAAACATGACTGACTGTAGTATAAATTGGTTGAGTGCTACTGCTGACATTTCACTATACCTAGATTGGTTTACCATGGATGGTGGTAATGACATATCAAACGAAAAAAAACTTCTTAACTGGCATAGAAAATATTCTTCTGGCAGTCAAATATCTAGGCAAAGTGTAAAAGTATTTCCTAGTTTCCACACTTTTTTTTAACTCATACTATTTACCCAAATGTTTGATGCCAGGATTTCAAGGAAAAGCTCCTTGAATAGCTGTTACCTACTTTTAGATTATTGTATCCTATTCATAATCTAAAAGGCATACTATGTGTAACTATATCTTTTTAATGGCTGATTGATTAAAGTGACTGAAGGGAAGGGCATTTGTATTCATTGGGCAGAGAGGGCAGCGCCTGCTACAGCTTCATTCTGAACTGTCGCTGCCAGCCAGAGCATCGTGTTGGACTGTTGCAGCGTCCGTCTTGAAATCTACTCGCTGCTTTAATCCATCAGTTCACCGTCTGTTCTCCCTCTTTCCCTTGCTCATGCTTCAGCTAACATCCCATGGACTTGTGGGTATAAACTAACATTGCATGTGTTGTTTTATTTCGGTAGCTTGAATGAGCAGCCATTTGTTTTAGGCCATTAGCTCCCAAGCCAAGGCTCAGGCCGGCATTAATTTAGTTTTGGTAAAAGCGCATTTTTTTTTATTATTTCAGTTGCAGTGAGTGTGGAACGATTAGCTGAAGAAAGGAAAGGTTATTTTACAGGGTTATTCTTGGGTAATTGAGAAAAACTTGGAAACATACCTATGAGCTTTTGTATATTGTTTTTTTTTTATTTATTTAGATTTTTACAGAAGTGGATAAATTTGTGTGTTAAGAGATATAAAAAATAGAAATATATATTATATTTGATTGCAGATTTATATGCATTATTGTTAAACATAAAGTCATGACTTGATTGCCTCACACAGACTGACTGTAGAGGCGAGTCAGTCCCTCTCTGACTTGAGAAGGAGTACTCAATTTAATCACATTAAATGGTGCCTCTTTTATTTTGTATACCTCTTGTATGTCAGAGGAACCAACAGGTTCCTATCCAACAGATTAACAAAGACTTTCTGCTCTCTTTGAGTCTACATGCACAGTATGTCCCAGCTGGATACAGACCAATGTGTGTTAATGGCACCCATTTAAAAGTTCTAACAGGGTTGATTAATAAATTATTAAGTAGTTTGTTGTTTACACAATGATTTCAAAGAAAACAATTTGCTCCTCATTGACACTGTTGGAATGTCTGTAGCTGACCATTTTTCAAAAGAAGATGATGTGTTTTACTCCGGCAAGAGTAAAGAAATGAAGCATCATCTGAATTCAATCACTTAACATCTCTTGATTTTATATTTGTGCTTTCATACACAAATGTTAGATACTAATCATGGTCTATCTGTGTGTCTTATAGGGAACAGCAGAGAGTAATATTCTTCTGAAGTCTTTTAAAGACTCTTTGGGAGACTTAAAACACTGATTTAGATAATCCAACATTGCTATTGGGCCGACACGGCTTGTGCTTTTTTGGGGGGGCGGGAGGGCTTTTTATTGTGTACTCAAGTATGTGTGTTCATACTGAGTATTCTAGTTTAGGAGCTTAAATTACTGGTGTGAAGTTCACGGTTGAATCGATTGACATTGAGCTGCACTTTAAAAATTGTCATGAGTATCTTTACAGAAGTTTGTCATTTTGGAAACTGTGATTATTGTCAACTTTCTTGGGACACTCGGTACACGTGTCGGTACTGTGTAGTGTCTGTAAGCTTAGTTAATTATGTTCCGGAATGAGGTGTGTTGGAGCTGTGAAGGTTTTTAAGTAAGCTTTATTTTCTGACTAAATGGCTTAACAAAAATTTAATAGAGTTTAGGTATTTTGGAAACTGATCTTAAATACATTGCAGGGTCAAATTGTAATTTTTATGGAGGGAACAACAGTTTTTCCCTCTTCTAATCTCTCAGAAGTTGTTTATCTCTGATTTGGTTTGCTATGTTTACATGTTTACATTTAAATGTACTCTACAGGGAGTTGAGATTGTGTGATATTAAGAAGAATTGCTTCATGTCGTGGTTATTAAACAAACAATTTAATGTTAATATTGTGAAATTTGTTGAAATGTGAATTGTGTTAATGCTAACTAATTATTTAATGTCAATTTTATGCAACACACAAATGAGTTGTTAAATGTACTGTTACAGTTGCTGCAACTAAATTTTCACATCAATTCTCTAATAGAGTCTGATGTATTTCATATGCTGATAATAATGGTTGAACTTTTTTGACTTTTTCATGTAGGCTCTACTCAATTTTTAGTGTGACAGTTACTGTATATTATTGCGTTTTCCCTACTAGTGTTTGGAAAATGTTCCCTCCATATTTTTGAGTCAGATCAAAGCAACCATTTTACAGTGTAAGAACCGTGTATATATATATAAAATCTCTACTGTGTGTGTGTGTACGATGCTGTCAGTCTGAACTCAAATTGTTGCCGAGCGTGTGTATGTGTGGGCTCGGGGGACTATGTCTATGGGGAGAAGCAGAGCAGGAGAAGTTGGAGAGAGCAGCAGCCACACAGAACATGGACAGAGCGTTTACCTGGCCCTGTGCTCTGTGGGTACGCCAAGTAGCCGCCTCTTCCACGGGCCCCCCTACCTGAGCCACGCGCTGCTGCTACCGCCGCTGCCGCCACCGGTCCGTATGCCGTCGCTGGGAAGCCTGCAGGCACATACACACACACACACATATACACACACGCATCACTTCCTGCACATGGATGAGTACGTCCCAGAGCTACAGGAGAAATGTTGATACCAGCGCTGAGCTACGGGATAAAACTATAGCTGTCAAAGACGGGGGCTCATGTCGGGGCGACATCTATCAGCAGACTCTTACTGAACCCACTGTGATATTCAAAACCCCACAGACCCACTGATCCATTCACAGAAACAGAAGGATAGCCATGAGCAATTCCCAGAATATCACATTCAAATAAGAATAACTTGTGCAGCTTCCATGTGTGATCATCATGAGGCAAGATATCAAATTCAATTAAACAAAAACATGAATTAATGATTTAAAAAGGACCTATTATGCTCTTGTGCTTTTTCTCTTTCCTTTAGTGTTTTATATAGTTTTTTGTGCTTGTTAAAATGTCTGTAAAGTCACAAAGCCCAAAGTCCACGCCAAAGGGAGTTACTCTCCCCCATAGAAACACTAGTCCTGAACTGCCTGAAAAACCTTGCTTGAAGTCCCGCCTTTTCTTCCGTAACGCGGTGATGTAACTAAGTAACACATTTTGCCTAGCGGCTAGTTTGGCACGTCCTAAAACAAAGCTAGTTAGAGCGGAGCTGGAGCGGAGTCCGAAGAGTTTGGTTCAGCTGACCAATCAGAGCAGACTGGGCTTTTTTTTTGGGGGGCAGGAGCTCAAACAAAGCATTTCAAACACAGGTGCAGCACAGCCGGTATAAGAAAAATAAACCATTTTTTGAACCTTAAAGCATGTAAACATGTTCTACTAGAAACCAAAAATACAAGTATGCATCTGAAAATGAGCCTCTTTAAAACGTAATAAACAATAACTAACATTAGAGTGATCGTATTGGAATATTTACTATATAGTATGTACTTTAAACTCATATCCTCTCAATTTCCCTTTCATAGAAGATTTCTGTCTGACTGAAAAGGTGCAAATTCTTATTCATCTATAAAACTGTGAGTAAACTGACTTTCGCTATTCCCCCTGATTACATTAGTGAAAGCATTTGGCTCTGGGGAGTGTTTATGTCACATGCTTTGGATGAAAGATTACAGCCACTTCTGAGCTGCACAGACATGGGCATAATAGCCCTACCTCTGGGGACCATCCCTGCATTTTGTTCGGGAGTGTGCTCCCAATTACTGTGGGTTTCTATGGAATCAGAATCATCCACTGTAATGGAAGAGAGGCAAAGTATTCCACATTTTTTTTTTGTTGGGCTATTCAGGTAGAAGATATACAGTAGAAAAATATGTCCCACAATCAAATGGAGACATCTGTTGGATGATTTGTCATTCAGAGGAGACTTCAATCTGTTAGCTTATGTGAAGACTGAACAAGTCTCTTGTGCTTGTTTCCTCTACGGTAAATATTTATAGTACTCTAACGCTGAGATTTGTGAAGCTTTAAAGGGGACATATTTTTTTTTTAAAAACTCACTTTTTCAGTGCTTGTGCACACACATTTTGGGTATCGGGCAGGGCTGTCCTGAATACCATTTTTTGGGCTTTGAAGCTTCGGGACAGCGCCGCTGCTGCACTACTTTACACACACGCACCTCTACACATAACAAACAGTGATATCCGTCTGAGAATAACTAAGAATAATTAATGTTGAATATGAATAATGTTGTGGGATTATTCCTTATTTCATAGGCTATTTTGGGATTTATACATTATTACATACAAAAAACAAAAAACAAAGCATTCAAATACTGATTTGGAGGTCGATTACCATGGCAAAGTACCATGGCAAAGTACCATGATAAACACAAGATTTAAAGTGGTCCTTTTGTGTGATTCTTTGGAAGAAACTCAGTTTTACAAATCTGTCGATTAAATCAACTTATCGATTAGACAACAAAATTGTATGTTAGTCGAGTAAGAATTTCTTTGGTCGAGGACGGCCCTACTCATTAAAATATACCGCCCCCCATCTGAGTATCTCCACCCACAGCTTGAGAACTACCTTCGCAAGCCAATCAGAGCAGACTGTTTTTTTCCCGGGAGGAGTTCTTAAAGAGACAGACGCTAAAACGAAGCGTTTCAGACAGAAGGTGAATACAGGTATAGTCAGACAGACAGTATGAGAAAAATAATGTTTTTTTTTTAACATTAAAGCATGTAAACATGTTGTAGTAGAAACCCAAAATACAAGTATGAACCTGAAAATGAGCATGATATGGGACCTTTAAGCTTTAAAAGCCTTCACAAATCTGTCCAAATTGTCGGTTTATAATACACTAATAACTGAAAGACCTTAACACCATGCAAATATAAATCCACTTCTTTGGGGTCTGATTATTCCAACAAATATCAGCCTAATAATCAGTCTGTAATTAAACCAACTCAGTATCTGTGAATTGTAATTACACTGTTGGCCTTAATGAACACACGGTAGCTGGAGGTGGCTGACAGAGGCTAGTCCATGCCCAGGGCCCGGGCTCCTCTCTCGGCACAGGAATGGCATGTCATTAGCGGTGGTGATGAGATTCCTCACTCTGGGCTCAACACCGCCTATATGCCTAATCAGCCTCCTAAAATTATCTCCACAGGAAATACTTTCCTCACTAGCGAAAAAAAAAGAGCTCCAAATTCTCTCAATTGGAATCTGTCTTGATGTCTTTTTTCAGCTGAATGTGTGCGTTTTCTTCTATATTTATGGCCATATTCTGGGAGACTGTGGTTTAGATGTTACAAAATGGCACAGGACACCTTAGAGGATTATTTTTTTGAATGCTGTGGAGGTGAGAGGAGCACCAGCGGGTGACCTATTTTCCAAGTCAGCCTTGTAGTGCTATTCCACCAAGAAGGGCTCACACAAAAGACTGATGAGAGGGAGGGAGGGAGGGAGGTAGGGGGGGAAGAGGAGGTGACAGGGCAGGGTCAGATGAGCCGCAGCCAAAGAGAAAAACACATAGCTTTTCATCAGCCGCCTGAGAAGGAGGTAATTCACAACTCTGTCGACACAATACGACCATGAGTGTGTGTGTTGGGCGCGAGGTGCCATCGTGTTGCGACTGGCAGGCAGGTGAAGAAGAGACAGAAATGGCACTTTTCCCCCCCCGACTACCTAACAGCTCAGGAGAGAATAAGGGACCGTGGCGGCATGGCAACAGGGGGAAAAGAATACAAAAAAGACGACAACTAAAATCAGCCGCATTTATGCTACAGCTGCGGCGCCACACCGGGAACTGACTCCTACGGCTCAAATGATATTCTCCGCCTCTTTTCACAAAAACACAAATCAACTCTGATACTATGCTAATGATGGCCATGCACCCCTGCATTTCCACTTACAGTGTCCCCATGGTTGCTGTGCGGAACAGCGTTTCATGCAGCACCTCTTTTTCCCTCTCTCTCTCTCCTTTCCTAAGTGCTGAATCTATCTTCCCCTCGCTGCCATTGTCATGACACCCCCAATAGACCCACTGGCTTGGAAGTTAGTTGCGGGCAAAGTTGTGGTGAGAGATTAACTTTGCAGGATTAGGTGGGTTAATTAATAGATGGCTGCTGCTCATTGTTTTGTGCTCACGCTGTAAGAAGCCACCCAAGAGAAGCGCTGCAGCATTAAATCAATTTCATGGCCCTTTTATTACTGAGGAGATAAAGCCAATATTTAGCTTTCAATTCTTCACAATTATTGGGCCCCTGCTTTGCCACTTGAGTGGCTGCGCTTGGCTGGGGACAAGGACACATCTGTTTATGAGCTGTGGAGGCCCGGGGGCCTTGGTGTCCGGACTCCGGGGAACTGTCCTCAGCTTTTCGCTCCTAAAGCCTGCGGCACGGAAATTCAGCCTTCTTCAGGAGTGCGCACGGAAAGGAAGAAAGATTAGACCTCAAGAAAGACGAGGACTGTCAGGAATCTTGTAGACGTTTCACCCTCTCTCCAAGCGATTACACTTTCTCAACACAAACATAAAAATTTCATAAAGAAATTTACACAACAAGAATAGTTGCAAATTTCTACAGATATTTTATGTCCTTACAACTTTGACATTAACTGGTATTTTTTGGTCACACTTTATAATAATCATCATTTATAAATGACAGTTAATTAAAATTAATTAATTGTTATCTTACTGTCAAATAATGAAATGATAATTAATAATGTTTACTAATTATTAGTAATGCTATATTTGTATGTTGATGCACACATAACATTTTATATACTACATATATAAGTATCTGTTAATGATTAAGATAGGATTTGTAAACCGTAAAGAAATTGTATGTAAATCATCTATAATTTCTATATTATATAGATATTTGTAACACTTTGTTAATGGTTAAAAATTGGTTTGTAAACCGTCTATAAACATTACCTGGATGGCTATTATAAAGTTGCAACTTATGATTATAATACTTAAAAACTTAAAAAATTAAATGGTTGATAAATACTTTGTAGAGCATCTGTAAACAATATTTAGATAGATAGTTAATACTTTGTCAATGGTTAATAATTGGTTTCTGGTCCATCCATGTATGTAATGTTTATAATTGTTTTCCAGACAATTTCTTAAAAGTTTACAAATCATTTGGTTATCACTAACAAATACTTAATATAATATATAGAAAGTTACAATATGTGCAACAACAAATAGCTTACTAATGTAATCAGAACGTAATCGTTATCGTCACTTAACAGCTATGATAAGAGATATATTACACTAACTAATGATAAATTAACATCAATTACAGCATTACTAATAATTATTAAACATTATTAATCATCATTTCATCGTTTAATAACTATTAACTAAGTTTAATGAACTATCAATTCACCATTTATAAATGATGGTTACCATAAAGTGTTTATTATTTTTCTATCCATCCAACTCCGCTGTTTGCAAATATTGACCCACATTCAGATATTGATAGATAGATAGATAGATAGATAGATAGATAGATAGATAGATAGATAGATGGATAGATAGATAGATAGATAGATAGTGTGATGCAACTGTGACCCCATATGTGTCCATATCATTCCCTACCTAAAATAAACTCAGCTAAACCGGACATTATGTCCAGTTCATGGTATTGTCAGTTCTGTGTTGAAGGAGCATGATGTGCATTCAGAGCACATAAGGCTCTATTTTCATGACAGTGCATAGCACACACTGGCTGGCGTTATGCCTGTAAAGTAGCATTTTTCTCGGGTGCACCCCGGCTCTTTTCTACCTGCACCTGTATTTTGTGAGTCTCTGTGAACTTGACTGTACTGAAGTAGGAGGAGAGGCAGGGCAGTGTCACGGTGATCAAACGGCACAGTGCAATTTTTGTGTCAAGGTTTTCCTGGGAGTTTTGCTTTGCACCGACCGCCTGCACAGGTCCAGGTCAAAAACCTTTGTTTTCTCTATTACACAACTGTCAAAGCACTTTGCAGAATATCACACTGCTTTTAAAGTACAGAAAATGAGGTGGTGTGATTGGTCAAATTAATTCTAGCCCCCCACCATGACCACTGATGATTTATTCCACCTAATGTCACCGTGTTTTTAAGCTGCTGTGCAGTTGCATAACAACAGAATTACCAAAAGTCAGCCACCATGCCCTGAGATACCCACGCTGGGCCCAACATTGCCTGCTTTTGTACCGTGTGTCAAGAGGAAGGTGAATTTTGTCATATAATCTTAACTTGTGCTAATAAACTTTCTAAAATCCTTAACATTTTTCTCCTGTTGCACTATTTCTTTTTTTGGCATACTGCCTTTCTAGCCACTTTCTGATCCTATTACTCAGAAAACGTCACAATGAAAAGTTGCTGCATTATGCATCAATAAGGTCCTATTTATGTCCCAGCAGTCTGACAACAGCTTGACTGATGTTAATGTAATCTGTACTGTTCTTTGGCCCCAAACTGCCAGCAGCAGCTCCCCCCCGTCATTGACAAAGGAGCGCCATCAGTCACAGAGCACTCCACTCATTTCTGCTATAAGAAGAACTGTCAACTCTGTAATGCACAGGAGGAGCCCAGGGACAGCTGATGCTCTGCAGCGACCCTATGGATGAAGAAGCCTATGCCCACATTTTAATATCTCTCTGAAACTGAAAGCTAATAGGGGCCTACATGTAGCACAACACTTACATTTTGAGTGGAAATAAAGTGTTTCCCAAACTTTTTATTCTGGGGAGCCACTTATTAAAAATAACAAACCGTTGCGACCCAATTCATAACATTATCTTATAACATTATAAGATCTATCAATCATGAGAAGAGCAAATTTGTGCGTAAATGAACATTCCTGACATTTTTTACTGCCATTTCCGCATCAGCTTTTAGTATCTTGAATAGGTAAACCAGTCAATTCGAAGATATATACTTTTGATAAATCACAACTTTTTATGCATGTGTTAACAGGCTCTTTTTTCCCTTTCATCAGTAAAACAAACAATGTACGCTAGCCTTTCATATTATAAGTACAGAACAATACAAACATTCAGGCTTCCTCATGTGGCTAAAAGTGTACTGCAGATATAAATGTTAAATAAAGGATGAAGAAGAAAGAAGAAATTCTGCAAATCAAGGCAAACCTAATAAAATCTCCTGCGACCCATATGTGGGTCCCGACCCAGTCTTTGGGAATCACTGGTGTACAGTTAGCAAGAGTACATTACACACACAATATTTAGAAAGTGTGAGTATTGTGCAGCGTTATTGTTTTTTTTGTTTACCAAGATTTTAGCTTAGCGTTATACTAAACTAGCAAGAACAAAAAAAAAGGATAGAAGGACATTCCTACACATGCATATCAAATCTTGCATTTTAGTGCATTTAACCAGGGTTAGCTTGCTGGCTAACATAGTTTTCATGCTACGCTGGTTAACACAGTAGCTTGGTTTGGGCTCGTGAACAAGCCTTTTAGCCTGAAGCTAGTCGGTGTTGGGAGCAGACGGGAGGAGTGAGACAGATGAACAGTAAAGAGCGGAGATGAGTGAGACAGATGAACAGAGAAGGACAGCAGCTACATCAGTAGAAGAAGAAGACAAAGAGAAGAAGGGACAAAGAGAATGAGAAATTGAAGGAGAAATAAGGTCAGGACACAGGTGTCTAATTCATTCTCATGGAACTCTGTGAGGTATTTTGGACTCGGAAAATATTTCAGGAAATGAGATTATATTATATTCCGGTAAAAGATAATAGCCGCACCTACGATAAAGTGCAATTCTCCTAGACGACTAAATCAATGCAAGTGTCGTGTGTTACTCTTACATAGGAAAATATCTTTTGTGGAAAAAAATGGTAGGAAAACTATCTACATTCCTTGCATTAAATAAATACAGAAATACTGTAATGTTAAAATACTCCACTAAAACGCTTACATTAACTATTTATTTCACTATTATGTAAAAGTGAAGTAACAGTAAAAAAAAGAAGCTATAGACGCTATAAAAACAAAGTATTTATTTTAAGAACGATCCCTCTCAGTGTGTTAAATTGATTAGTTGTATTGTATTTTGTACAATAGCAGGCCTGGTGGAATTACACTAGTCTCAGTGATGCATCATAATAGCATGTAAGACCTTACATGTGATTTGCAAAGTATCTAATACAGTTGTCACAAGGGAAATAAGTAAAAATGCTCAAATTTAAAAATGACAGTAAAAACAATAGCTGAGTAGATAGATTTTGTTACTCTGTCTACTCTGCTTTTAAAAATGTATAATTTTAAATGAAACTGCCATAACCAAAATGTATTTGATGATGGATTATGGATAATTTCATTTCATTTATCCGGTTTCCCATTATAACGGGGCTAATCTCATTGTAAACAGATAAATGGAAACCAAACAGAAGATTAATAAAAAAAAAAGAAAAAAAGAAAACTCTACTGAAAAAAACTAATTATCCTCAGATTTTTCAATTTTGCATTTGCATCATAACAGTGTTGACGAATCACCCATATATGTGTCACTGTTCAATTCAATGTGACAAATGTGAGAAAGATATAAGAAATCCTACAGGAGGTGCAAGCTTTTTTTCCCCCCTGTCGCTGTATGACAGTAAGAGGGACAAGCCAGCGGAAATAAGTCTGTTGATAAGTCATAGCGGAGGCAGTGAAGCACACTGCCGCCTTCTCACAGGAGGAGGGAGGCGTTCTGTCAGAGATGGAAAACTGACTCCACTTCACATTTTTGCCTCATCAATAACCTTTGATAAGATGTAGAGAAACACATAGAGACAAATAAACAAAACAAAAGGAAAAAAAAAGATATATACTGTATATATCAAAGTTACAAAAAGGACAGGCACCTAGCAAGACATCTTTTCATCTCCAGACTGACAAGTGTCCCATTGTTGTCATCCTTCAGCGCTACTTTGTTGTTGTTGAAAGCATCTCGGGGTTGTTGTTATCAAAGGCATAAATCACAGAGCTGGAGAGAGCCAGGTGGCTTTCATATGAACTGCTGCACACATGCTCATGTCTCACCTCTCCTCTGATCAACACAGACCTACAGTACACACAGAGAGATCTCCCCCCCACACACATATAAAAGACAGAGACCGGTGTCTGGGAATGAGCCAGAGAGAGAGAGAAAGAGCATTTACATGCACACCAATAATTCAATTATATCCACACTAATGCAATACGCATATTATTGCAACTCTCATGTAAACACCTTAACCGGGTTATCTTACTCGCATTAAGGTCCTAATCAGAGTAAGCATAACTTGATTAACAGAGCTGGGTTGCTTGTCAATCATTCAAATTAATCTCGCCATGTGTACGTCTGGTTTCTTTCAGTGTTGGGATTCTGTGCACGCGCCACAAAGGTCACACGGTGAACAGTATGCCAAGCGGTATGTTTGAAACAGAATGGCTATGGAAGAGATGGCGGAAAAATGTAACAAGGAACTAATTAAACTGTACAATTGCAAACGCTAACATGAAGATGCCCATACATTCATCCATATTTATATTTTATTCCTTTGTTATATTAGAATGTATTGCCACATGTCCTTTTGTACATTCATTTGACTGTTCATTTAGACCAGGGGTGCACACACTTTTTCAGCATGCGAGCTACTTATAAAATGACCAAGTCAAAATGATCTACCTACTATAAAAATGCAAAACATATATTTATTTATAAATATATTGAGTATTCTTTATATGTACAATATATGTTGGTGTACCTTGCATAACTGCATGAACCCATATTGTACAATATAACTCTGTACATTTTTTGTCATTACCTTACTCTGATGACTTGCACTGAATGGAATCAGCCAGGGATGCATAGTCCGGACAGTAGCTGCTGATAGCCAGCCTCAAGCACACTTCCAAATGATCATCAGTCAAGGTGAAACGGTATTTGGACTTAATAATCTTCATGTGGGAAAAGGCTGACTCGCATAAATAAGTGGAGCCGAATAATGCAGTCAAGGAGGTAGCACATTTCCTCATGTTGAGGTACTTTTCCTCTGTGAGTAAGTTCCAGAACTGTCCATGAGCCCTGGACTTAAGCTGAATGTCAGCTTGTAGTGTCAAAATCTCATCCTCCACTCCAGATGAGTTCAGGTGAAACAGTGTTGCAATTTGTTGGCTGATGTCTATTTTAAAAAAAAAAAAAAAAATTTTTTTTTTTTTAAATTTTTTTTTTTTAATGCCATGCGATCTACCCACACTACCTTTGCGATCGACCGGTAGATCGCGATCGACGTATTGGGCACCCCTGATTTAGACTTTTAGACTTTAAAGGTGCAGTATGTAGGATTTGGTGACACCTAGCGGTGAGGTTGCAGATTGCAACCAACTGAAACTTCTCCCGTGTACTAAGCGTGTATAGGAGCACTACGGCGGCTGAGGTGAAGATGCAAATTATCCTATCTAGAGCCAGTGTTTAGTTTGTCCTTTCTGGGCTACTGTAGAAACATGGCGGAGCAACATGGCGGACTCCGTGGAGAGGGAACCTGCTCCCTATATAAATAGCTCATTTTAAGGTAACGAAAACACAACGATTCTTATTTTCCGGTGATTATACACTAAAGAAAACATACTTATTATATTATATTTCTGCCAATAGATCCCCCTAAGTGCTACACACTGGCCCCCTTTAACTTTACTACGCTCTTAAAGGGGCACTCCGCTGATTTTACACGTTTAATTTACTCACATAGCCTGATAATATCATCAGGATTATCTCACCTTGAGCTGGGAGACTGTAGATTTTTAACAGAAGGCTGAGGTGTGGAGTTTGAAAGACATGGACATTTACAAGAGAGGAAGGGTCTAATAAAAGACAAGTTGCATTATGGGAATTGTAGGATCAAGTGTTTTTGGAGCTTGACCCATGCTAAGGATTAAAAGTCAGGATATCTAGGCCTCTGATGCGTCAATTTTGACCAGTCTTTTTAAAATCTGTCTCTTGTAAGTCCCCAAACTTCATGGAAGTGCAAAACTAAATAGCTGGAGTACACCTTTAATCTAGGTATTCAGAGTAATTCCGTGTGCAAATATAATAAACTGAGAAAGACTGTAGTGTTTTGGCTATAAAAACTAAATGATAATATAACACTAAAATAATGTAACACTTCTTAAGACACTGAAAATACCACTGGAACATTAAAGGTTATGACTGTGAAAGTCATTTTTAGCAATGGAGTTACATGCCATTAAAGGAATATAAATACAGCAGCTTTGTAAACAACCAATATTGAGGCCACCAAAGATTCATCTCCACTTCAATATGATATCCCAGTATCATGAGAAATGAGTTGACGTGTTGTTTAGCACAACAGCTGCTCGCGTCAACTACTCAAATGCATTTAGTGTTTTTTCCACAACAGCTGACCACAGGACATGATGCATCTCTTCATACTATGAGCCAGGCTATATATTGAGAGCTTTTGCCTTGAGACATACCTGAGGTGTATGTATGTGATAATGCTGTTGGCAGTGCTCTAACATATTGGCTCTACAACACCAGGACCCCTAACCTCTACAGTATGATAAGAATGGTCCATTTTCTGTTGCTCACTGATATGATCACACACAGCTTCACTACTGTATGTGTATTTGTGAGGGGTCGGTGTGTATGTATTTCTTCCTGTGTGTCCCCTAAGCTGTGGTTCTTTTGTGCCAAAAGGTAATGGTTTCTGTATGTAATGAAACCATTTGGCACACTGATCCTTTGCCATTAAGACTTTGTGGCTTCTGATTTGGGGGAGAGAAAAAGTCAATTATAGAAGTGGAGTGAGCCCGGAGCTCAGCAAAGCCGGGCTTTATGGTAGTAATTGCACACGTATCGTATACCTTTGAACAACACGATGAGGCCAGGAAAGAGATGTATTTGGTAAAATTTAAAGAAGCACAAAGAACAAAAATCCACCATGCCGCGGGAGAACTGCTCTGTCCCTTTAAGAGACATTATCATGTATTAAAATTAGTTTGACACACCGAGTCACATCATCTGATCCATCAACACAATATCACGCCAAAGCATGTAGTAGACCCTCCTGTCCACGAGAGGATAGCGGGTCAGTGTTACGTTTTGCCTCACCGAGGCGTGAATATTACATGCACGAATTAAGGTGCAGTACAAGCAGGGGGCAACAAGACCACTCACTTAGGTTTAGGCAACAAAACCACTTAGTTAGGTCTAGGAAAACAGCGATGGTTGAACTTAAAATAAGTATGTAAACTAAGTGAAATACGTACGAAAACACGTCACAAAGATCACTAAAAAACACGTCACTAACGTAATGAAAACAAAACACCGGTCTCCTTGTTGAAAGTCCTGTGTTTGCAGTTTGCCATGTTGCGATTTGAGCATATTTTTTATTTTAAATGCAGTACCTGTGAGGGTTTCTGGACAATAATTGTCATTGTTTTGTGTTGTTAATTGATTACCAATAATAAATATATACATACATTTGCATAAAGCAAGCATATTTGCCAACTCCCATGTTGATAAGAGTATTAAATACTTGACAAATCTCCCTTTAAGGTACATTTTGAACAGATAAAAATGTGCGATTAATTTGCTTTCAACTATGGACAATCATGCGATTAATCGAAATTAAATATTTTAATCGATTGACAGCCCTAACTAAAATTAGTTTGACACACTGAGTCACATCATCTGATCCATCAACCCGGTATTTTGCCAAAGCATGTAATAGATCCGCCTGTCCACCAGAGGATAGCATGTTAGTGTGTAAATATTACATGTGCTAACTTAAGTTTAGGCAACAAAACCACTTAGTTAGGTTTAGGAAAAATGTCATAGAGGCCTTAAAATAAGTACGTTAACTAAGCACAATACGTAAGGAAACAACGTATAAGTATGGAAAACATATTGCATTTACATCACAGCCAGAAAGGCATTCTTATTGCATGCTTTTGCCTTGCTCATTATTGTGTGACTCATACGCCTTTTCATGCGACCAGGCTGTATCCATTGTAACCATTACAGGGTGTTCTGAATTCATACGCCACACAAACATGTGAGCTATGGAGAGCAGTGAGCGTCTAGTAAAGCCACCACACAGCAGACAGAAAACATATAATGTGACTCCTGTGGATTTCTCCACAGGAAGGTCAGAGGTGAGATGAGGTTGAGCTACAGAGCAGCCTCGCTGGAGCTAGTAGGGAGTCTGAGTGATTTGCTCAAGGACACTTCAGCAGGGCGGATTCTTGCTGGAGAGGGGGCTCGACCCTGGGCCCTTCAGCTGAAGAGCAGTCTCCATACTCACTATGTCAAAACTAGCATAATGAATTGCAGATTTCTATATTACATGATGATGTATACCGCCTATGTAAATAACCAGCTCTAAATGAATCAATTGCAAATTTGTATTAATAGAAATACTTAATAGGTTTTGTTATAACGTTGCTCACAATACCCTCAACTCGGAAATAACTCCAGCCTCCGAAACTGCAAACTCGGCACACACATCACACAGCTGTGTGTGTGAGTGACTGTGATGTTGTGATGTGGCGTAGAGAGCTCAGGAAGAGCTCAGTGTCTTTTACTTCAATTCTCAGTGACAAGAGCGCCGTTCCTTTGTAGCTGAAGTGCATGGCAGCATAGCATCAAAGAGGACAAACTAGGCTCTTTATTGAAGTGCAGCCGCACTTTCGACCTCTTCTTTGTGCGCCTTCCCGTGCACTTCAGTAAAAAGCAAACGGCTCCCGTGCCGCAGAACTGATCTAAACACATTCTGCCTCCGCTTAGTCACTCTCACACACACACACACACACACAGACACACACATACAGTAGTTAAAGAAAAAGAAATGGAGAGCGAAAAACAATAAAAAATGCATTTCAAAAAGAGAGGGGGAATCTGCCAGAATAGATAAGGCAAAAACATTTAAATCTATTCAGTTCTGGAAACACTGGTTTGCAAATGGAACAGGGTCTTGGTTCACAACCCGAATATTCAAGGCAGTGCGTGATGGTGACTTAAATAGAGAGAGACAGACAGGGAGGACACAGATGTCTGACCTTGCAGTGGTGCTTATGTAATGGTCTGCTTCAGTGCATTTAACTGCAGTGCTCCTTTCCAAAACCTGGGATCAGTGAAGGCAACATGTCTCTGCAGTCCAATCTCCCCTGACATCAGTTCTGACACTCGGAGAGTATGAAAAGGTCCTGTGAGCTCTGAGTGAATCAGTTGTTATGGCCCTGCCTGTGTG
This sequence comes from Sebastes umbrosus, assembly GCF_015220745.1. Taxonomy (NCBI): domain Eukaryota; kingdom Metazoa; phylum Chordata; class Actinopteri; order Perciformes; family Sebastidae; genus Sebastes; species Sebastes umbrosus. Next base: position 20,269,258 of record NC_051285.1, read on the forward strand.
GTCCCCGTGGAGCCAATCATACTAATTAAACTCGACTACTTAAGCCTCCTCTCATTAGTGTCCAAGTAAACAGCCTTAATTTTTTATGCATTTTAATGCCCATCTCCTGGTCCTGAGGGTGGCGGTGGAGGGGACAGACGAATGATGAAGGGGAGTAATTTCAGGTTTTTCTCAAATGAAAGGCAGTGTATTAAGTGTCATTTCACCATTCAAGTTAAATATGTGTTTGTGGATTTGCGCTGATCGGTGCAAACTTTCTTTTGCGGGGAATGACTAATGTAGAGTGAAAATAAAATAATGTTGGTAATAATAAGAAGCAGCTTTGCAGACACTATTTCATGAATATGATTTTATAGCCGAGTTAAAGCACTCACAGACTCGGTTATATTTTGAGCCGGCTCCATGCGTTGCAGTTACACAATCTACCACTGCTCCAGATACCAGGGGCAAGTAAGGTAACATGTGGCGTGACCCAAAAATAGCACTGGCTTCCACTTGATTACTGGAGCCGTAAACAATGTTTCCACATAGAGCGGAGGTATGTAGAGTGCTATGACTATGAATATATGTATACATGTTCATATGCATATGCATTTGTCCGTGCACTGGGGAAAGAGTGGATGAGAGCAACTGGAGGGCTATTAGCAAAGTCAGCAGGGGGGAGGGATGGAGAGATAGAGGAAAAGGAGGGGGTAGACACCGAGCAACTAGCCAACTAGCAGGGCCTGGAGGTCTCAAACAGTGGGTGGGATCAAAACAACAGGCAGCAGACACTGAGCATGGTCTCACAGACACATAGGCCTAGGTACCGGGGGGGACGCGGGGGACACGTCCCCTGCAATATTTAGAACATTTGTCCTAGGGCTGCACAATTAATCAAAATTTTATCGAAATCATAATATGGCCTACTGCAATATTTGTTAAAGGTGACGCATCAATGCCTCCGGTAAAGTAGGGGGCAGTGTGCAACCTCAAAAGCAATGGTTGCAATCTGCCATAAAACGGAAAGAAGAAACGATGTTGAGGCTCTGCCTCGACGGATTCAAAAGTAGACATGGCATAAGCTACTCTAATGCAGCCGTGAATTAGAAAAAGAATAAGATAAACCAAAAGGCAGAATTCTAGTCAGTCAACTATGACGGAGTATTAGGGCCACTGTTCTAATAATAATCAGATTTTGAGAATAAATTCATAATAGAATAGGTTGCTTCAAGTCATATGTGCATGTTTTAGCATTTCCTCACAGTCCATAGGCTGTAAAAAGTTTGTCTTTCCTAAATCATGCCTACATGTGTGTCGACTCAGCAGGGATAACATTAAATGAGAAAAGTTGATCTACAGAAGAACAAATATTTGAAAGGAATACCTGAGAGCCTTACTGCATTATTTTCTATTATATTTTGAATTTAATTTATTTCTTTATGTAGCAGGGACAATGCACTATAATTATATTGTACCAGATATAGCTAAAAGCTAATTTTCATCTGTCTAAAAAAAACAACACAATAAAACCCTAATATAAAAACTAAGAAACAAACCAAAAATTAATAACCAACCCGAAACAAAAAACAGAAGAACAATACTAAAATCCCACTAGGGAGCACACTATCAGCAATCCCAATACCATTAACAACAGACAGTTCAGCAGTACAAACATTTTCCAACCAGTACCAATGCTAGCCACAATCAGTGCCTCTTAGCTCAAGGACTACGGACCTGATTGTCATTCAACCAAGTTTTCAGACTAAATTTAAAATGTTTAAAAGAACTGCACTCTCTGATGCTCAGTGGAAAAGAATTCCACATCCAAGCTCCCTGAACTGGGAAGCAGTTTTGCCCAAATGTTGTAGACCAAAATTGTTACCCAGAAATTCACCAGAATGCAGAAAATGAAGTGTTTGATACTCAAATTTTCCTGGTGGAGGACCCCCTGATCCCCCGCCTAATATGTGTCCCCTTAATGTTGAAACAAAGCCTACGCCCTCGCACAGACACACACATTCTACTCCTCTGCCCACTTCCACGTCTGCGCTCCCTTTTCTTTCCTCCTGCTGGTCTCCAGCAGCGTCCAAAGGTGGCAGCCATGTACGAGGCAGGGCGGCTCAAGTTTCATTTCTAGACCCGCGGCTCAACAGTCGAGACATAATGAGCTTTAGCGTTGCCACTCTGCCTCTTGCAGCAGCTCATCTTCCCCACCACGGGAACCAAGACAGTGGGTCTCCACGGCAGACTGTTTGCCTGCTGAATTCAGTGTGTGAGGATGTGTCTGCTGTCCTGGGGTGAGTTAAGACCTGGGCAAATGAGGTGAGCCTTCTCTTCCACTTTCGGGAAAATAGCCAGCCTTTCACCGTTGCCTGTGTCAGAGTGCAGTAGAGACAGGCGCTCACCCGAGGAGGCACACGTGTGTGTGCACGTGACCGTACTTGTGAGACAGACTAGTTCACAGTGCATCTGCACAGAAAAATAAAAACATAACCTCCAAACATAAATAAACGAAAACACTGGTCCTGTAAAGCCCTGACAAAGAGAAAACGAGCAAAGAGGCAAAACTCTGGTGCATCCCTGGATGTAAAAAGAGATGTCTGTAAATCAGAGGATTTATTTTTTTGAGGTAAATCAACTTCCCAGTACGAACACTTAAATAGCCCTCATTTAAATCATTATGTCCTAAAAGTTGTAAAATTAATTAATAGCCGAATTCAGAGTTATTTTTCTCGGCATAATGACCGTGCATCAGACCCACAGGTCTGCACCGCCCTGCACGCTCATATGACATATCCAGTTCTGCCTGCTTCCTGCTAGCTGTATGTGGCTGTAATAATGGATATATTGGCTGTAATTCATCACTTTTATTATCTTATAATACACCCATGGGCTGTATGCTGTAAGCCTGTACTGGGGTGGATGTAGTAACGTCTCTGTTCCCAAACAACCGGCTATCGGCCAGTAGCGAGTACACTAGTAGCATGACATAAACAGAATTTAATGGAGTTGTAAGCAATTTACTAACACGCAGGGCAAACACCCAGGGCACAACCTCTTATACATCCATGGTCTGTGGTCTGTTGGACATCTATTTTGGAGTTCATTGACATGAAAAAGTTTGAGATTGCTCTCAAAATCTGTGTGCAGGATTTTTTTTTTTCTTGTCCATCGCTCACTTTATGTTCCTCTGGGAAGCTGCCGGGCAAAAAGTTTAACAAATAAATAGGTAAGTATGTCAATTTCGGTAGAAACATTTAAATTATGAATAGAAATAATTTTGTTTTACTTTTGTATGGCACTTTGTAGGTGAACGTTTTACTGGCGTCCCGGTAGTCGCTTTCAGTCCAAAATGGCGGAAGCGCAGCTCTACTGTTGGGCACTGACGTTGCAATGGAACGAACAATTGACTTTCCCTTCTTATCAATATACATTCTTCGGCCCTGATCGAGTGCTGCAGCTATACTGGTTGAATCCATCCACTACCTCTATTCCATGTCCAGGAGAACACATATAGCACACTGATAGCCTATAGTGTCTCCCTCAGAGACTAAAGCAAATGCACAAAAAACTGATTTTAGGGCCGTTAATGGCGCGCAGAGCTGAGTCTAGCTCTATGACCGCACACACAGAAGTAGACAGGGCGTGACATACAGTGCTGTCCACTGACGTCAGAGCAGCACACTCACTACTGTCACAGGGAATGGCCTGGGGAGCACAGAGAGTCTGCATGTGCAAATGTGTGTGTGTGTGTGAGTGTGCAGTCAGCATTGCTGTGGAGACAGTGAGTCAGAGAGGCAGACAGGAAAGCAGAGAGAGAGAGGCCCCCGGTAAAGTCCCTCCACCTCCTTTCGCCTTCATACGCAGCCTTGAAGAGTCTTCGATTGTGTCAGTTCTATGCCAGTGTGTGTGAGAGGGAGAGAACGTTGTGCATGGTTGTTCGAGTGTGTGAGGTCATGATGACGCTCCTCGTCAGCAGGCCCTATTTTAAGGCCCGCGACTCATGGAGTGCCCCGGCCGCCACACACCCATTGGGCTAATGATCAGCTTTGGCAATTAAAGTCAATCTGTGAGTCAGTGTGGCATCAGGAGGGCCATCTGCTTCCAGCCCTGTAGCTCTCACTCCGGCCTGTGGGACCACTTGCTGGGGTCACAGCTCACCCGGCTCGTAGAGAGAGATGGTCACAGGATCTATGGAACAAATCTGCCGTGGAACTCTAGTTCAATAGAGACCTGTTCTACCGGCCGCTACCGCCACGTCTCGTGAGTGCAGTAAAGACACAAGCAGTGGGATCGGTCTTACGGAGGACAGTGTTGCATGCACCCATGACACAGGTAAGCTCCTCATCAGCCTCGGGCCAGTGATTTTTTTCCCACCTGCTCCTGGAGCAGTAGCCAAGAAGTGGGGTACTTATTGTACTGAAATGGGAAATATAAGATGTCTGAATACTTAAGAGAGCTTCAGGTCTGCTGATAATGACTGCACACGGTGTCCCAAACTCCATCAGCATCCACATAGGAAGTAATGGACTATAGCCAGGAAGAAGAGAGTTTCATGGGACAGAAAGTTTGAAATGGCATCTTCCACACTTTTAACTACTATTAGGGTTGGGTATTGTTTCAATTCTGCTTATTGATTCTGGTTCATAACGGTTCTTGATTCTGATTCTTTTAGGGGGTCACGTGCTTATTTCACAGAAAATTGTTTTTTTTATCAAATTCATATTCATTCATACTCACAATGCACTTCATAAGGTTTATGGAAACTGTAAATTCTGTATTTCATATAGTATAATTTTGATGCTATTATTAAACAATATGATTCAATAATAATCTGTTTGCCCTTTTTTCATTTTTAGTTCTGATTTGTGTAATTTGAGATGTTACAACTGCCCCCGGTCTCCCCTATTGTATCTAACACTGAAACCTGCCGAAGGACACACAGGGTCTAACATACGGCGTGCTGGTAACAATCAACCAGTTGCCTGATTGGGTCACTGCTCGCAAAAGTAAAGTAATAGTCTCACAGTCCTGGGACTGAAGTGTGAGTAGAGCGTGCCACACAAAGACAGACAGGCCGGCTTGTTTACTTCATATCAATATCAACAACATACGAGTTAAAACACAAAAGAACATTCATTGTGTGTTGGAGAAAAACATAGGACTGGGTTGAGAATGATGACTGGTGTTATAAGAGAGACGGGCGCTGCGCTGACGGCAAACAGCTACTGCGAGCCAATGTGTAGTTGTTAAGGAACGTTTTTTTTTTAACAGGTACCCGGTTCTTGCCATTTTAGATTTGGTTCTAATTTGGAACCGAGTTTTGGTTCCCAACCCTAGATACTATAAGGACAATGTTGATACAATGACTTCTCTGGATCCATGTGAGGCTACAGTGGCACTGGACCAATACAGGTTTGCGCATCTGCATCTGGAGACGACGCTGCTGAAATGAATGGAGCAGAGTTCTTGAAGTCAGACTCTAGCTGCATGAAAATGCATTTTTAGTACATCTTTGATTGCAACATTGTGATAAAGTGTTACAGAAAAAGGCGTCTACGCCTGAGGGCTTTTACTATGAAAAGGAGCTGCAGGAGTTTGCTTTAACACCATGTTAACATGGGAAAAGGTTTGCTCCTTCTTTCTCATGTTCACTTTGGCTCATCAGCGGATCCTAAGAAACTAGACGTATTGCCACACTGCCGCTCTAACTTCTTGTCCTTGACCCCCCCAGCCTTTGCAGAAGCTACCTTTGCTTCATAAAGTTCACATCTCTGTATAGCCCACGTCAACACCTTTCCATCCACCAGCAGACGGCTGCTAAACCCTGGGAGGCTAACTGGTGGTTCAGGCCAGTGGCCCCTGGGTGTGACCTCTGGTGCATTTATCATATGCTTGGTTGACTCTGCCCCAGTTTATAGGGGCACGCAGCCAGTCACTAACATACCAATTGCACAGGTCAGCAGCTCTCTTTCCCTATAGCCCACCGCCTGAGAGGACAGCTGCTATACCTCAATATACCTCTCATACAGGAAAAGGGGGGTCAAAAGGTCAGCAGCCATCATTTCCCTGTTACTTACAGTTGCATATAGAGCAACATGCACATTTTATAGGTGTAAACCAAACCCATGCAACATGCCACTATATGTCCTGTATTTGAGGAGGACAATCCGTACTGTTCTTTTTAATATTAATATTTTGATTGATTTATCAATTCTCTTTTCTCTCTCTAATCATTTGCTGGTTGAAAATATTCCGACAGCTTAATGTTTTCTAATCCTTAGTGTTTCTTTTCAGTAGATCCTGTCCTGGCTCCCTAATATCTGACAAAGACCAGGTTTGTGAGTTTTATTTATTTTTTCAAAAACTGTAACTTGTTTCATTGCCTTGAGTCAAGCATAAATGTACAACATGCATTCCAGCCCGATGTACTGTCCCTCAAGCGAGTCGGGGTTAAGTAAATCAGGACAACTCAAAAAGGACAGACATGTGGGCGGTTATGGCAGCCAAACCCCTCATCTCCTGCGTACGGGACGGTCTCATAGCCAACCAGGCCACCCTGCAGGTTTTCATACTCTGTGGAATCCAGAACCACCTGCTGGGATGGGTCCTGTTTACATCCACACAGTGAGAGAAATCTACTCCACACTGATTTAGAGCTTTTTGAAATGGCACTTTCTGTCACTTAGATATGATGGAGTGTGCTGTTGTGTCTAAGGCATGGTTGGCCGGTGGAGTCGGAGATACAGAGGGATGGACTCTGCTACCGCAGCGCTATCCCACACTTCATATCTGACGGGGAGACACATCTGACACAGATGAAGCGTGTGACAAGAAAAGGATATGGCTACAAGACAAGAAAAACAGTCCAACAAACCTACCCAAACAACACTCAAAACACTGGTTAATATAATGTGTTGTGTAGTTATTTTTAAGGATAAGTGTTAAATAAAATGAAAAATGCTCTTTTAACCTACATCCCTGGTCATATGGTGCACTTATTTAACATAAGCAAAAAAAATGTCAACAAAAAATTAAATCCTTTGTATTTTTATTTAAAAATCCTATCACCTTTTCATCCTGTAAAACTAAATATGACGTGTACTTATGTAAGCCAGTACCAACCAGTTTCAACCAATAATATGACATCCAATCCATCAACCTTTAGCGACAATGGTGGTGTGTGTGTGCTGTAGCTTGGTATTGTGTTACATTCTAAAGGCCTTCACACACCGGGGGGCATGACAAATAAACAACAAAAAAATGTGAAATACTTGCCTGCGAATATTATATGTCTAGAGCTTTTATTGTGAAAGGTAAGAGCGGAAAGAGTGGATCTGGTGTGTGCTGCCTTTGTAAAGGTTGAAAGAAGTAATAAAGTTTGCCGTCCTGGTTCAGGACTATGGAGCCTCCGTGTTGTTCTTTTATAATCCTTATAAATATAGGCGCAACTCAAACCATTCCGCACTATGTGATTGGTTGATGCCTTTATTCGTGGTGCAAAACTCATCCCGAAAATATTACGCAGCTTTTTTGCAGTGTAATATTCACGTTCTGTGTTAAAGTATTCATGACAAAAACGACAGTTCTAAAAATTTTATTTATATTGATATTGCCGTGCGAAAATGATCACACGAAAAAAACGCCCCCAGTGTGTAAAGGCCTTAAGCCCGCCCTCTTTTTAGCTGTCCAATCAAATGTGAAGGATTTGATCTAAACCTTCTTGTCAGCGCTCAAATATTCTGTTTCGGAATACGTCACAGTATGAAAGCTAAAGACGCTCTAAGTTACGTTTCACTGGGACTTTAAGGAAACTGGTAACCCTTGTGTTCTCATTGCACCCTTGCTACACTTACCGCTGCCCTCTCCCCTCCTTAATCATCCCTTCTCTCCGTTCTTTTACTACTTAAGAGGCTGACTCACTGGACCTGAATTGCTGTTTGTCTGTCATGACATCTGGAGTGGCTGGATGACGGAGTGTTATGTCTTTCTCTCACTCAGTCTGTGTCTCTCCCCTGATGGGACCCCACTGACATCTTCATCCCTGTTTTTTTCACTGTAGCATAATGACCTCCTACTAGCAGTCCTAATGGAGCCATAATGGTCATTTATGCCAGGGGAGGCTCTGAGGGCACGGCTGTGGAGGCAGCAAGTCGCACAGGAAGACGGGAGAGCGGAGAGGAGCTCCGGGTAAAGTCCCTCCACCTCTGCCTCTTCCCTTCATACACATCTCCCTCTTTGTATAAATACAGCTCTTCTGTGTGCACTGTGTGTGTGTGTGTGTGTGTGTGTGTGTGTGTGTGTGCGTGCGTTTCGACTGTGCATTCATGTGCGTGTAATGAAAGGAACCGATACGAGACTGGTTAACAATAGGAAGTACAATATGAATGCATCAGGGGTGTTTCCCTGCTTTTGATGTTCACTTCTACAGCTTATTCGCATGCATAATGCACATGTGCACACTACATTTTCTTTCTTAATTACATTTCTCCCCATACAGACAAGCTTCCTATTCATGCATACATCATACACACAATGGAGTATACCACCACTCTTAAACCTCGCTTCTATATTTGCTACCAACCACCACTGGCAGAGACTATACTCCACATAAATTACAGTACATTAGCTTAACTTGCACTTATTGCTATTTTCTTTCTAGCCATTTGCATTTTAATATGCGCAGCAAACACAAGGACCTTTCACTGTATACAGTCTTCTATTGTAATCTTAAAAAAGACGACAGTCCAATGTACTGTAAGGCTGTGATCGAATAAGATGCCTCTTTAAATGTGGCTTTCAAGAGGCCTCCAAACACCTCATGCTTTAAACGCGGCACATCTTTGGATGTTCCCCTGGGGGGGCTGCCAGTTGAATAATACAATAGCACATTTATCAGCTAGCTAATGCTAATTAGACCGTTGCATAGAAACGAGAATAATGTACAGTAATGTTCCCTATGCCTTGTCAGCTCCTGTTTTCTAGCAATACTCACAGCTGCGTTTTGGGTTGGAAAAAAAGTAGCAATTCTATCTAATCCATTTGGTATCTACGTATAAAAACAAAGATAAGAATAAGAAAGAAGGAAAAAAAAAATCTGATTATTATACTGTAGATTTGATCTCCTCAGGTAATCATAATGTATTTTATAAAAAAAAAGCAGACATGCCATGAATTCGTGGAGAGCGTGAAATTAAAGGTCTTATCGATAATACTTTTATGTAGACGAATATTTGAAAAAAAAGAATACATCCACAGATCTTTTAGAAAGGTGCCGAATAAAAGGCTTTGGCACTGGCACGGCTTCCTCCACTTGAAGTTTAAAGGGGAACTACGCCCATTTTTCATAATCCGTACATGTTATTCCTATGTTTTAAGACAGTCCAAAAAATATTAGTAAACATGAACAACTCTCCGAAATCCTAAAACTACAGTGCTAAAACTCAAATTTGTGATGTCATCAAGTCTGGATTTGCTCCATAAAGAAATAATAGGTAGAGATATTCTCGATGACACTGAGAGCACCCAGAGGAATGTTCTGGGTATATGGGAACATTATCTGTTTCACTACTGAGAACACTACAATATAATAAAGCTCATTTGGGTATAACAAAAGAAAGCAAACATTCTGTGGGTCCATAAAATCAGCCTCCCGTTGATTTTCTATGGAGCAGCACCAGACTTTATACCCTCTGACATCACAAGTTTGAGACTTACTTCTCTGGTTTCTGGCTTTGAGAGAGAGTAGCTCATGTTCACAAATATTGATTGAACTTTCTGAGGCCATGGAAATAACATATTGGAATTCTTAATTTAGGTGGTGTTCCCCTTTAAGAAAGAAATTTATCAGAGGGAGTGAAGCAGATGTCAGTCAGCTCCCAGATACATTTCTCACTCTTGCTAACACAACGCAAGGCGAGGATCTTGATTTCAACAAAACTTTTGAATTTTCTTCGTTTGATGAAACTATCTGAAAATCAGCGCTGTCCAACAGTTTTTATCTGCAGTATCTAGGGAACGGTGCACTCTTTAATGTCTGGTAGAAATCAAAGGGAAGTCCTTTTTGTACCTCGTTTTGATTCAAAGATACTTTCAATTATAGTTTGCTCTTTGTAGCCTGATAAATGTTAGCTATGATGTCTGATAATTCAAGTCAAGCTCTGTGTGCTGGATTTGCATACTTTGATTCTGCTGCCATCCAGCATGAGCAGAGCAGTGTACGGCATTGTTTATAGTGGATGTTACTTTCAAGTTCTCTTTTTGAGCTAGTGCGGACATTTTCTCAAAGGCAGTTATATTTCATTTATGGTTAGAACGACATAGAGGGGATGTGTGGTTATATTTTTGATTGAAGAATGCAACTCTGTCAGTTTAAATTGGTATAACATCATATTAACAATAAGCCCTCACTGATCCTGCAGCTGTGTGTTCATGTGTGGCAGCTGTGTGTGGGTTCAATAGCAGAAAATAAACTGCTACATGACTGACATGTCAACTACCTACCTTAGCTCAGCCTAAGTGATACTGATACCTACATTCGCAAATATGTACCACCCTGACATCACTCTAAAGCTATCTGACAGTGTTATACAGGATACCTGCCAATTTTGTCATCTCACTTAAACAGTGTATGATAGTAACAGCACGGCAGCTGTTAAAGGGCTGGTTCACCCAAACTGGAAACAAAGATATTTCCTCACTTAAAGCTGCAGTAGGCAGAATATTTTTGGCATCATTGGGCAAAAAATCCATAATAACCTTTCAGCATATTGTGATTCAGGTGTTCTGAGTGATAGCTAGACTTCTGCTCCTCCTCATGGCTCTGTTTTCAGGCTTTACAAAATCTTGGCCAATCAGAAGTAATTTCAGAGAGAGAGCGTTCCTATTGGCTGTTCATTCAACGGAGGCAGCCGTAAATCACTCGTGAAATCAAACGGTCAAGTCGAGTTATTGACAGCTGAGTCGGCAAGGCTCCAGCTCTGCTCTGATTGGTTGTTTTCCTCTGGTCTGTGAAATCCTGCAGATGCCATTAGGAGTACCGGAGGATGCCGGAGGACACAGAGGTACATGATTTTTTTCAGATTACCTGTCTCATGCACTACTGTCAGGATATAGTGACCGTTTTATTAATCATATTTGCTCCAATCTCTCCTACTGCTGCTTTAACTCTCACCTCCAGTGTGTTGGGGTGGCAGCACAAATCTCAGAGGCTGATATCTTTAAACCTAGGCAAATAAACCCAAATCATCTGCACGGCTGGATACAAGAAGATGTGCAGTAAGTGAGAAAATATGTTTTGAATGTAATTTTGGTGAATCTACCCTTAGCAACAACATCCTTCAAGCACTGGCTGTAACAGTACAGTGTTGAGACACAGCTAGCTAATGCTGATGGCTCATTTGATTAATATTAAGGCTAACAGGGATTCAGCAGATGAGTCAAACACTTAATACACAGTAAATAAAATGCTCACGACCGTGTTTATTAACATTATTCAATATGGCCTTAAAGAGATACTGTGGGTGTTTTGAAGTGGGGTTGTATGAGGTACTTATCCACAGTCAGTGTATTACCTACAGTAGATGGCGATCGGCACGCCTCCAGTTTGGAGAAACAGACAGGAGTGACAGCATGGAAGCAAAGCAATGCACTGTGGATGGGGACGCCATCAAAACGTATTTTAGCCACCTAAAAGAAAGGTTCACCTAAAATGTTTTATATCAGTTTAAGTATACACTATATATTTACAGTATTTTCACCGTTATGCTCTCGCCAAAGCAACCAGACTCCACTGAAAAAAAACATTAATTTGATCTTGTAGAATATGGGAGTTGCTGGTCTACCACTGCTTCTATCGGTTAGTTTGTTTGTGTTACGTTATGGGTTATTGTGTGTCACTTTGGTAAGTTCGGATTCACCAAAGTCACACAATATCACAAACAAACTAACCGATTGAGGCAGCGGTAGACCAGCAACTCCCCTGTTCTGTAAGGTCAAATTACAGTTTTTTTCAATGGAGTCTGGTGGCTTTAGCGAGAGCATTAATAAATACAACGGCTTCAATTCCCCGTCGGAATGGGCTGTCTGACGCAAGGTAAACCGTCAGAAATATTCTAAATATAACATACACTTCAACTGATATTGATTTTTTTAGGTGGGCCTTTCTTTTAGGTAGCTAAAATATGTTTTGCTGCTGGCCACATCCACAGCAGTATAGTGCATTGCCTCCGACTGGTAACTCCTGTCTGTTCTCCAAGCTGGGGGCGTGCCAACCATCATCTACTGTAGGTGATACACTGACTATGAATAAGTACTTCATACAACCCCACTTCAAATCACCCAAACTGAGTATCCTGCTAGTGCAGGATGGGTTTAGCGTGCTGTTGACTATTGTGCTCCCCTTTTCAGTAAGTTAACCTCAATTATGCAATTATGTCAATCAGTTTGATTAACACTATTCGGGGAAACGGGTTTATCGGAGGTTTTTTGCATCTTTTTTGGAGGCATGTCCTTTGTGTGTACAAAGGATTTTTGCTAAAAGCAAAGACAATGCTCAGTTCATAGTGAGGTTACTTCAGGGACTGGATATGAATATGGAGATTCAGCTACAACTCGAGAGTGAAAGTGTCAGAAATATTAGCATTATTTTCTTTCCAAATCACATGACGACAGCAGTGCAACGACACCCGTCTGTGGGGCCGCTGTTATTTGGAGGTAAAGGCGGCAGCAGCAGCCTCAGCACAAGTCTAGGGGTCTTCATCTGAAACAGTGGGGATATTTACATCCACACAGAAAACTGCAATGTGACAACACTCACATATCACATGTCACATTTGCATGCATACATTACGGTCCCCTCTGCTTTCATTCGACACTGACAATACCACTGCTTGCCATCAAAAGTCCTGAATGTGTAACAGCACAATCTGAGAAAATGTTCAATTTTTTCACCACAATGTGATCAGACAGACAATAACTGTCACAAGTCATTGTGGTTCATCGTGTTACAAGTCGCTCGGAAGAGAGGAACCCTACTAACAAACAAGTCAATGTAAAGCTGAGGGAAATGTGTTACCTAAACATAGTAAACAATCAAGTACACTATTACAAAAGCTCTGATGAATAGTAAAGACTTTTTCTTTCTTGTGATGTTGCTAATCATTAGTTACACCTCCTTACCATTTGTAATTCTGAGGTAATGGAAAACACTGCTGACTTCTTGATTGTCACTACTCACTACACAGTATGGAACATCATCTTTGAAATTCAATTCCAACTTTAGTTCAAGCATAATGCTGAAACGGTGCTGCCACGAGGTAAACAGTGTGTGATTACAGCAGTGCATATAAAACACACTGAGCAAAAAATCAGAGAAGGCGTTTTTACCAAACACTTCAATCCTCTTGGTGTTATCAGTGTGAATGCATTCTGTAATAGCTAAACAAACATGCATTATGTCGAAAATATGTGCAATGATTAGTTATATGCACTTGTGAAATACACACTGTCCTTTAAGTGCAACAGAAAATTTGTAGATTATAGATTGTAGATTTGTGTATGAAAAAAACCCAAAACTATATATAAATATGTTAGAATCGTCATATACATACAGGTACATAAATTAAGTTTGACCTCTGCTTTTAACCCATCCTAAGCATTTTAGGAGCAGTGGGCTGCTGTAAAGCGCCCTAGGAGCAACTCGGGGTCCTTGGGGTCCTCAAGAACACTTTTACATGCGGACAGTAGGAATCGGGGATTGAACCGCCAGGACATCCACATACATGTTGTTGTGGTTAAAGGACGACCCGTTCTAACCACTGAGCTACAGCCGCCCCAACTTCCTGTTGCCAGTAGGTGGCGCTATGACTATGAGTCAAAATTTGCATGTAGATGTCTTCAGGCCGGGACTCTTATCAGGCATGAGAAATTTGGAGAAGACTGAAAAATGTACGCCGATGTTACAACAATTCGCTGTTTTTTGGCAAAAGGCGCTTTTTCACCGCATCGCCACGGCAACGTCGTTCCGGGACTTTTCATTGTTTTAATAACTTTTCATTGCAAAGGTCTTAAAATTGTACTGCACAAATTTGAAGTTGAATCTCAAGGAGGAGTTTGTTAAACTACAGGACCTGGAAATTGCAGAAATTTAAAGAGGAATGTAAATGACTCTTTAGGGGCTCATGATATTGAACTTGCAGCTAATATTCCAATATTCAAACTTTCAACAAAATGCTGCTTGCATTTTTCTTCTGCACTTAAAGTTACCCTTAAGCCTTTTCTTTGCAACCAAACACGGTTTTGTTTCCATTCAGTGTTTTTTATCAAACTGATTTGTATTCAGACTAGTTTTATTTTCTACCTCAGAAAACTGTTGCAATGCCCTTTTTGAATTTTTTTTACATTACGATATCTGCATTGTTAACATCAGCAGTCTTCTTCACCTATTTGATTTGCACATTATTATGCCAGCAACTGCATTATTGCCCTTTGCCATCAGCCGATGTGTCATGTAGCTATCAAGCCACCTCTGTGGTTGTGGCATTCATGTGTGTCATTATACACATCACACTATGAGATGTATTCCGAGAATTACCGCCTCGTGGTTGTATGCCTCCGCAAACCAGTCCAGTTGCAGTTTACATCCATGTTTCTCCAAAATGTCACCATATCATTGTCATAATTAGCACACAAATTCTTGAGTTATGGTCAAAAACATGTTGTTTGAGGTCACAGTGACCTTGACCTTTGACCACCAAAATCAAATCAGTTCATCCTTGAGTCCAAGTGGACATATTAAGAGATTCTTTCCAGACGTTCGTGAGATATTGCGTTCATGAGAATGGTCCGGATGGACGGACGGACAACTCAAAAACATAATGCCTCTGGCTGTAGCTATTGCCGGCACGGAGGCATAAAAATGTTTACTTTTCAATATTACTTAGCTAATATATACTGTGTCAGAGAAACATTTATTGACAGTGTTCAGTGGTTGTTGTCTGCCGGAATCATTTTACAGTAATTACTAGTTTAAATACAGATAAATACCAGTGTCTGAGTTTGCCCTTTGAGGAAATGCTCTGATATATATGCTCGCTTGCATGGACAAGTTTTTGACAGATAGAGGATGATCTGATTTACATCAGTAATATGTGAAGGTCTCTAAGTGCATTAAATAGTAATGATGTCTGTGCTGTGATGGAATCGTTTTGTAAGCAACACACGAATACAGACACATAGAAACGTACTGTAAGCGATCAATATCAAAGGCACTTTGTGATCAATGTTGGAATTAATTGGGAGTGTCACGAGGACCAGAGTGCTAAGTTGTCAGATGCTGTTTAACAGCCGCTGAGCTGGTGTCTGCTTTGAGTCTAACTGGCTGCACCGAATGCTGTTTTTTTAACTATGGCTGTGTATATTTCACTTGTCTTTTAGGTTCGTTTTTCTACACTTGAACTCTGTTTGAGCTGCTGGGATGTCAGCTTTGGTTTCTCTTTTTCTGTGTATGTCTCATTTAGTTTTTTTTTCCATTACTTAATTCAGTGTTTCATCACTGATCAATGTTTATCACTGTTTTATCTTGACAATTGGACAATTGCCTAACCACTTTTTCCTGTTAACAGTGGACCCCTGAGGTTTCCTGGGTGTAAAAAAAAAAAAGCCTTGAAATGCTGCCCACAATTTACGCCTCTTGGATCCAGCCTGCCTGGTCTGGGCTCCATTTATTTATAGGAGTGTTTCAGCGGGGGTTGTATACAGTGAGAAAAAAGCCTTTGATCTTAAATTGAGGATGCTTTCCACATCTTAGTACGGAAGGACACCAGTCAATATTTGGCCTGGGGTTATTTAATTTGGACAAGGAGTTTGATTCATACATTAAAAAATTCCAATTACCCTGTCAAGAGTTGAGCGAGCCCAGAGGAGGCTGTTTTAATCATACAGCTTTATCAAACTCTTTAAATTGAGTTTAACATGGACAGGATCATACATTCTGCCTGGGGGAAGGTGACATCCCTTAATTTGTCCTAAACAGTAAACATTTGAAAAATCCATGTTTAACTAGAATTACTCACACGGAATAAATACTGATCGCTCCTTTCCCTTTCAGTTGCTTCTCTCTCTTTTTTGTCACATCGAAGATCAGAAACTTTTTAGGGAGTCTTTTACAGAACACAGTTAAGTCAGTCAGAGTTGGGGGTGTTGAGAGAAAGCCGTTTTTTATTATGACATCATGCTAAGTGCTGCGCGACATTCACGTTTTTTGCTTTAATTTGAATGGCCAGGATCATTTATATTTAATAGTTACTAACAACCTTTTACACTAATGTTCAGGTTTCTCCCTGGGTTTTTAGAGGGCTATGGTGTTGTACAGCCTTGGGGTATAAAGAGTGGGGGGATTTGGAGGTCCTCCCCCAAGGAAATTTTAAGTTTTTTGACTTACATAATTCTGGACCATTATTATTACTATAGATTATGCCCAAAACAATCAAAGACAAGTTTTTCTCATTATTTACACTATAACAGAGCCTTTAAAGGAATAATGTGTAACATTTCAGGGGATCTATTAGCAGAAATGGAATATAATATTCATAACTATGTTTTCATTAGTGTATAATCACCTGGAACTAAGCATCGTTGCGTTTTTGTTATCTTAGAATGAGCCCTTCATATCTACATATGTGTCACCAAATCCTACACACTGCCCCTTTACGATTCAGAAAACTGAACATCGTTTTCTCAGTGCGTAACATTAGTAAACAACCAGTTCCGCCCCGGCATTCTAACAGAATGACTAGTAGATTATTTCCTCTCTTCAGCGATATTATGTCCTGCTTTTGTAAGATGTGAACATTTTATTGATAATTGACCTCGTTCTCACCCCCCTCCCTCGATGCTCTCCACGTTGTTTTTACGCAGCGCAAAAACTGCAATGGCAGGGAAAACCCTGATTTTAGAAAAGCCAACTTGAACATTAACATACTGTATTTCAAAGCAGCCACAGCAACTACACAGTCAACAACACGGAGCTAATGAATGAGAACTGAGAGGAGAGGAAGAGGAGGTGAGGCGGAGCATGGACGACCCATAACCAGGTTACTATAGTTTAGAATAATGCAGGACAGTGAGGATACAGACATTTCATGCAGAAGACAAGCGAGGATCTACCGATGCACATTCACCCTGCGGAGGTTGATATGAGGTATAAAAAATATTTTAATAATATATTTTTAATTTCGATTGCTATTAAACAATAGGCATACAGAAAAAGCAGGGGGTGCTGCAGCATCCTCAGCACCCCACACCGATGACAGAACATGAAGGATGGATGAATACCAATTCACGTATGCTACACCGAAAAACAATCATGTACATTGTTGGTCTTCACATTCATATCAATCAGTTGTTGAAAGAAAGAGCCATTATACTCCTAAATTATTCCATTTAAAAAAAAAAAAAGCAGACAAAAATTCCCACATTTGTATGCTGCTCATGTTCCCCAACATTGATGAATAGGTGCTATTCCATTTCTTCTGTCAAACAATGTTGTGGTCAGGTGTAAATCTAGCCTGCGTCTGTTCTGCAGGTGGTCACAGCTGGACCTCCTGTCTCGCCATTCCTGAATCTATTTCGCAGAGATATTACAGAGATCTGAGCTGCTGTCAGATATTTCCCATTCCGTCTTATCAGTGGAGGGAATGATGTCTGGCACGGCAAACAAAGTATGTGCAAAGTCCTTAAATAAAGCATGAAATTGACGGGATGCCTGTCTAAGTGAGGCGCCGCGCACACAGCCACGGGCCCTGTTGCAGCAGCAGACAGGTACAGCTGCTGCTCACCTCCAGACTGCACGCCTTCCCATTTGGACTCCCATTAGAAGCGCCCGGCCGCTCTGAGTCGACACTTTTAATGCAGAAAATGACTTCACTCATTTTCCATTATAAGAACCACGTTTTTAAAATCTGCCTACACAAAGAGCCGCCGCTTATTTCTCTGCTTCTTCTCCACAGATGAATTTGCATACATTGCGGCCGCGGGAAGACGGAGAACTTCCCCATCCATTTTAGACATTTGGTCATGGTAGTGTTCAAGTGCGGGATAAAAAAGGAGTAAGCAATTTACTTCACTATACGTCAGCTTTCAAAAGCTTGTTGAGAAATCCGGACACGTAACATGCTTATAACCCTGCAGATTATTTGATGACTGACTTGTATATTGATGAGTGTTTGCAAGCGTGATTGTGTGTGCGTGTCTGACTGTGCTGGAGAGTGCATGACAGAAATCAGCTGCAATATTGATATTTTAAGGAAAGCCTTTAACTCACCAGGGAACTGGTAGCTGTAGCTGGGTGCGAATCCAGTGTATCCGCGGCCATATGTTGCCACAATATTAGGGTAACCTTTGATAGAGAGAAAAGAGATTAAAAAGAGATGAGTACGATTACATACAGATGTGACACACACACACACACACATATATATATATATCCACTTTGAGAGGGAAACAAATCTCGAAAGGTTGGCTTTAAAACTCCTGGGGATCCACGCTACTAAAGTGTTCTCATTTTGCCAAGCAAATTCTTATGTTACTTAATACCCTGAAAAATAAAACTACAATAATCCACATTAAATATGAGCCTGAAATAGTTAGGATTAAGTATTACTTTTTTGGACATTTCACATATAAAGTCTTGTGCGTATTATGTGTTACCCTATTTTGCTTTGTTTGAAAAAACGGCAATAAGCAAGAAGTGATTTGTTTTTATGCTTTTAAGCCTAATAAAGAGGCGGCATGTACTGTATTTATAGCTCATAATGTTGATGGTAGACATTCATTGTGTGTGCAGTTTGACAACAGGCACCACCCTCAATCGATGGTCAACTGTCACAATTACATTAACCTCTAATCTTGATCACGCTGCTCTTGTTTTTCCTACAGGACATATTTTACACTAAGCAAAGTTACCCTTCATGGATCAATAATCTGTTTAATTATATTAGATTTTAATACACTTAAGGTGCCGCAACATAAGCCTCAGAGCAGCTAATAGACAGGTCTTTTTTTTTTTTTTTTTTTACTGATCCCCATCATTCATTGGGGATAGATCTTCATTAGGGTTGGGAATCAAGAACGGGAGCCAAATTTTGTGCTGGTTTAAACCACGAACTGTATATAAAGATGGACGACATGACAGCTCCCCAAAAGTGAAGCCAAAACATCTTGATCGCCCCCTGGTGGCTGGCTGCAGTATAGGTCTTAAAGCCCGCCCCCTCCATGTTATCAGATTGGATATGGGTTAAACTAAAAAGTCAAAGTTCACGTGAAATAAATATAGTTATATAACAGTGGTTTCTGTCATTTTAGGAAGGCCTCATCACGCTGATGTATGTTCAAGTTAGGGCTGTCCCGAATACCATTTTTTGGGCTTTCACGCTTCGGTGAGAAATATTTGAAGGTATTGGAAGCTTTGCAATGCAACGCTGCCGGCAGGCTGACATTTCAGTGCCCGGAACAGGCACTACTGTACACACACGCACCTTTACACACAACAACAGCGATATCCGTCTGAGAATAACTAATAATAATTAATGTTGAATATGAATAATGAATAATGTTGTGGGATTATTCCTTATTTAAAGGGCTATTTTGTGATTTATACATTATTATTACATGATTAACTATATATGTATTACATTTAAAACAAAACTTTCGAATAGTGATTTGGAAGTTGAATATAGAAAAAAAATTGGTTTAGTTATTTGATGATATAAAAAGGGGGTAAGACGCCATTGACAGCTGCTCTGAGTGAAGTAGTCGTGGAAACATGTAACTTTAATTTTCCTTAACAGTCACGAGTCTGTGTAATAGAACATGTGTCAATTTGATCATAAATGTATTTATAGAGATATTATGGTTAGTTGTGTCTTCCTAGCCAAACAGCTACCTTTTGTGCAGTTGTAGGAAGTGGATACATGTCGTCTATCTATATATACAGTCTATGGTTTAAACCTAAAGCATTGATAACCTCCTGAACAAACAGCAGTCCTCTTGGTTCCCAACTGTCTGATTCATTGTCATTTTTTTTATTCAACCACAAGTTCTCAGACATTTTTATAGCTCCGTGTAATAACACTTTATAGCAGGTGCCTTGAAATGACGTCGGCGCCTGTTTATGTTCTGTGTGTCTGTGCGTAGCAGAAAGGTTCAGGTGTTAATATGCAGTTTGAGAAAAAGATGCTGTGGGCAAGGAAGTGATAGCTGCTCCTCATTTACACCTCCAGCGTGACATTCATTTATGTGCTGCTATATTGTTTTACTGGTTCACACAAGGTTTAACCATTCATTAAATCTGAATGTAAAACTAACTCGTTATCTATAGTTAGTCCATATTTATAGTTTATATTTATCTCAAGAGTTATCAGGGCAACCAGCGTGCTATGGAGATGATGAGGATGTGCTAAATGTGTTTAACCAATCAGATTGTTTAATTAGAAATTATCTCTGAGGACAGCAACATCAAGTGAGAGTTTTGAGCACCTTGTTTTTAGCTGCACCACTGTTTGAATTTCTGATAAACAACCATTATAATGCTGCAATGAATGATATAAAAAATACATTAAATCTAATTTAAATCTGTGTATGTGCAAATTGTTGTATACGTATTGGTTGTGTGTGCTGTAGATTTGGTGTTTTCAACAGCTGGTCTGTGCAGTGTCGACAGTGCAGCAGCGTCTCTCATCATTTTCTGCCGTGCATTAAAGCTGAGCATCCTCTCTGTCCATCATCATGCAGTGACTACTGTGCTGCCCTTCTCAATCACACACCCTTGTAAAGCAACTTTCTTCATTATGTCAACCACTGAAATAACAACGCAATAATAATGCGTTAACACAAATTAGTTTCAACGGCATTAATTTCTTCAACGCATTAACGCAACTTGCAATTTTTTGGTTGTAGTGGGCTCACTTTTAAAGCTAGAGTGAACTAGAATCCATCGGTAGCAACCATGTCATACTAGCTTGTCGCAAAGGACACTAAATAACGCTCCAAATGTATGCTAAATTTTGGCAAGGAAAAACTGTCATGGCCATTTTCAAAGGAGTCCATTGACCTCTGACCTCAAGATATGTGAATGAAAATGGGTTCTATGGGTACCCACGAGTCTCCTCTTTACAGACATGCCCACTCTATGATAATCACATGCAGTTTTGGGGCAAGTCATAGTCAAGTCAGCACACTGACACACTGACAGCTGTTGTTGCCTGTTGGGTTGCAGTTTGCCATGTTATGATTTGAGCATATTTATTAATGCAGTTTCTGGAAAATATTTGTCATTTTTTTTGTGTTGTGAATTGACCAATAATAAATATATACATACATTTGCATAATCAAGCATATTTGCCCACTCCCATGTTGATATTAAATATTTAACAAATCTCCCTTTAAGCTACATTTTAGAAAGGTAAAAAATGTGCAATTAATTTGTGATTAATCATGATTAACTATAAACAATCATGCGTTCAATCACAATTTTTTAGGATTAAATATTTTAATCGATTGACAGCCCTACTATTTATAAAATTAAGGTAAAAATCAACCACAGCCACAGAATAATAAAACTTGCTGAATATGGAAAGTGTGACTACAAACTACCATCTGTAAACCAAAGTCAAAGTCTGTGTGAGGGTACAGGCTTGTTTAGAAGTTGGGCCGTCCCTGGATGGATGGAGAGTTACAAAGAGGACCCAGTGTCATTAGAAAAATTTAAGAGTAGCAGATGTATTGTTCATCTGCTGTCATGATTCTTATTACAACCGCAGACCCACCAGTTAATTAGCTGGACAGTTTTCAGACAGAAGCAGCTGTGGGCAACATATTGAGAGAACGGGGTGCGAGGGGAGCAGGCAGCTAGGAAGCGGGATACAGACAAAGCAAGAAATCTGAGAAGAAGAGTGGGCGGGTGGGTGAGCGAGTGAGCCTGTGTGAGAGGCAGTGAGAATTTGAGCACCATCAAAGGTAATATAAACATAATTAACCCTCTAATTATGGTATATGTCTCAGTCTTTATCGGTTTTCCTCCAGCTATTATCACCTTCAACCATAAGTCTGGACTAAATTACCTAATAAGAGGAAGTCCTTTAGGCCAGGAATGAGTCACTGGAGCCATCCTTGATAACTCTTTCTTCACTGTGTGTAAATTACACCTTAGGAACTGACCTCGGAAACCTCTCTCAGGCTTTCGTGTCCTCAGTTCTTGTTAGATACAGCATGTACCAGCCTCATAAATTGGCTGTAGTCACATCTGAATTGGAACTTTTGCTCCTATAGATACTGCAGACTAACAGAGCTTACAGTAAACACAAATAACCTGTTTGTGACCAAGGACTATATTTAGTATGATAAAGGAAAAATGACACAACATTTGTTCTGATTGGTCAAAAGACTTGAAATTTGGTATGGACATACTCTGGGCAAGTGTCTGACAGTACAACATTTCAAATGTTTAGATCACATGAAATATCACACTTTTATCAATAGTAAAAGCCAGGATTTTTGAAAAAGGAAGAAAAACGCTAACATTGTGTTTATTAAATGTTTTCTATATGAAATATTGTTTTTTTACACTGCATATGTGTGCATATCTTTGATATTCAACTTGTTGTGAGTTCATAGATACCAAATACATGATTGTGCTCCTTATGGTTTCTGAGATACAGCCATTTTCTTATCATACTATATCTAGTATTTGGTCACATATAGCATGATAAAAAAAACTCTCTTTTCAGACAAACGGTTTGGAAAGTGTCGTCACATTTGTGCTTAGGCAAGCCCAGAGAACACTTCCAAAGGAAATTAAAAAAATTAGGTTGCAGGCAAAAATTGATAAAATGAGATATTTCAAAATACTACAATTAACTCTACAATGCACGTACTGTATTGCATGTAGTCTGTGAGCCGGTAGGGTTGGTCTGTATCATCTGTGGGGAATAATGCTAGTAGTGATTTTAGGCAAGGTATACATCCCTAGAGTTAGAAAATATGTGATAGCATTGCAATCAGTGGTAGCTTTATGTGTGCTGTCATACATTTTACAAAACTGCCCTAAAACAAACATTTCTGAAAAGTGGCCAATATAAAGTACGACATATGTATTGAACCTAGTGGTATTTTGTCAGCAGCGATCCCTCAACATTGAAATTTGTCACAATGATAGCCGAGTTCAAGCGCTTTTCATCAAACGTTGTTAGAAAATTCTACATTGAAAACTGTGTATTGCTGGCACTCGTAATACAGTGCTAGTGAGAGTGAATCATTGCATTTTTAGAAAAATATTTGTCTGCTGTCTGTCAATAAAAACCCTAGGACACATATAGTCACATGGATTTGTAGATCATTTATTGAGTAATTCAGATAACTAATTACTTTTGGTACAAAGTCCTTATTAACATCAGTACAGCAGAAAATATTACCCCACCACACAAAAGGTTAAAAACTAATTTGGAGAATTTTCTTGAGTTTTATCAATATCATGATATTTTCCATTTTGTTGCTCCTGGATATACTCATAGAATTACAAGAATACGTGTATTACAGCAGTTTTCTAGACAAGATAATTACTTTATCCCTGTACTTTCTCAATTATACAGATTTCTGTGGATTTTATGAACATAATAATGCAAATATGAGGGTATCAAACACCGGTAGCCCAGTTCCCATTAGTGAGGGGGATGCTTTCCAGCTCCCTCACATTATTTTAATCTATGTATTTAAACATAGTATTCATTCTTCAGGTTGCGTACAGACGGAGCGTCAATCGATTAACATATTTAATTAAAGATTAATTGCATGATTGTCCATAGTTAATCGTGATTAATCGTAAATGAATCGCACATTTTTTATCTGTTCAAAATGTACCTTAAAGGGAAATTTGGCAAGTATTTAATACTGCTATCAACATGGGCAAATATGATTGCTTTATGCAAATGTATGTATATATATATTATTTGAAATCAATTAACACAAAACAATGACAAATATTGTCCAGAAACCCTCACAGGTACTGCATTTAGCATAAAAATATATGCACAAATCATAACATGGCAAACTCAAGCCCAACAGGCAACAACAGCTGTCAGTGTGTCAGTGTGCTGACTTGACTATGACTTGCCCAAAACTGCATGTGATTATCATAAAGTGGGCATGTCTGTAAAGGGGAGACTTGTGGGTACCCAAAGAACCTATTTTCATTCACATATCTTGAGGTCAGAGGTCAAGGGACCCCTTTGAAAATGGCCATGACAGTTTTTATTGCCAAAATTTAGCATAAGTTTGGAGCGTTATTTAGCCTCCTTCCCGACATACTTATATGACGTGGTTGGTCCAAATGGATTCCTTAGGTTTTGTAGTTTCATATGATACCACTCTAACTGCGTTAACGCGCAAATTCTGTGTTCTGGCTCACACACTAATTGCAGTTCTGGAGCAAGAATAGAGCTAGACATTTATACATTTTGTCCTCCAAAGATGGCATATATACACTTGTATGCATGTGTCTACAGCATTGAAGGCCTCAAAACGTATTTTGCATGCATGCATAATTCTGTGTGTGAGTATATGCGCGAGTGTATGTAGGCTATGTGCGTGTGTGTGCGGCTGTGAGCATGTGTGTAGATGCTCTGTTCTGTATGCCTCAGAGCCTGTGCCAGCTGGAATCAGAAAGGTTGACCTTGGTCATAAATATCTAATCAGTGTTTGCTGTCCATGAAAAAGTTCAATTTATTCCTGACCCAATGGGAAAATGCCTCTCCCAGACCCTCTCCCCCCTCTCTCTCTCGCAGACAAAAAAGAAATGCAACTCGGAGAGAGGCGGCGAGAGGAACCTTAACCTGGCGTGGATGAAGTAGGACGGAGGCTACACCAGAAATAAATAAATCCTCCATCAGCTGCTGATGAGAAGTCATCACTAGGAAGTTACAGATGGATAGCTTTCACACAACCCCTCATTGTTTGTTTGGTCTGAAGAGAACTGTGATGCGATACAATGAAAAGCTATCACGGGCTGCAAAGTATTGGATATTATGTGTTTGATACTGTCTTACTGTCAAAACAGAATAAATGCCAAACTGAAATTGTTGGCTTAGATACCGCAGCTCCTCATACTCCCTTATTTCAAACATTTTTTGAAAATGGCAAAACCACTTCCCTCGTCTGATGTACTGCATTACAATGGGTTTCACATTACTAACTGAAGAGTTTGTGTGCACTGAGTGTATAGGGAGAGATGGGCTATAAAGAGGAATATGAAAGTGTCGGGAAATGGATTAAGACACATGCTAAGTTAAGCTACTACCTCGTGAAATCTTTAGTATGTGCATACAAACAAGAGAGTGGGAGGAAAGAAGAAAGAAAGAAGTGCGTTTCCTAGCATTTCACTAAATGAAGCCTGCCATTGTGTCTGGCCCGGTGGCGGCCTCTTAGTGCTCTTATTTGCCTTATTAATATGCATGCTAATGTACCTATTTTATGGCTCAACAGTTCTGATTCACTTTAAAATCAATTATCCATCTGGTACACCCATACCTCGCCCGGGCTCAAATGTGTATTAATTTCAGCAAACATACATCGGGCACAACACAATAAAGATAAATGCCTCGATTAGAGGCAGTAAACAAAGGCGCTGGGGATGGCTTTAATGAGATCTGGCACAAAAGGAGCTTACACTTTCTTAAATAATGAGCCTAGGGTCCCCTTTTTTTTCTAAATGCAAATTATATAAAGGAATGTTTCGCTGTCCTTGTTCCAATTTCATTTAGATAAGAGTGTCTCCAAACAAGTTGGCTGTTAATATTCTCACATGAAGCACATCGCTGCCTTTTCTGCCCGCCGTCTCCCAGTGGAGGGGAAGAGTGCTGTCCTCTTCACAGACACATTAGTCTGTAATAAGTTCTGAAAAGTTCACTGTGCTCGCTTGTTAAATACTTCTAGCAGATGAGATGGAACTGAACAACTGAGATAGAGCTGACACAAGCACTTGGCCAGTCTTATCTACGCTTTTGCCACAAACAACTGTATAATCAGTCTCATGGCAAGGTCGAACCTGGAATTACCATGACGGCTTATGCGACTGTATATAGATAGATGGATAGATAATTATATGGACACAAAGACAGATGGATAAATAGATAGCTGCTATGGATAATTACTTTACTGCCCCTTCATTTTTCTTGTTTAAAATATGATTCCACCGCTTAATTCACTGTTTCCTGTCACTTTTTTAAAAAAGGAAAATGCAAAACAAGCACCTAACTATGAGTTGCTATCGACCTTCAAAGCCGCTCGCTCTCAACATTACGTTACCTGGTACAGATAAAAATGCATGACTGTGGTTCTGCTTGCACCTACTATACGAGAGGGAGGAGGGGGAGGAGGGCTACTGGCAGGGCGAAACGAGTCTCTTACAATCAGCTGCATGTCTCTTTTGCTTTTGAAGGAAAAAATAAATCTTTCATGTGAGGGCAAATCCATTTGGTCGGGTCGCACATACAAATTATATGCATAGGAAATGAGAACGACAGAGAGACAGACAGAGAGACAGACAGAGAGACAGACCAGTTAGGATAGAGAGATAGATAAATAGTTAGAAAGACGGATCAATAAAGAGACAGATAAAGAGACGGATAAATAGTAAGAGAGAAAGATCAATATAGATAGATAGATAGGTAGATAGGTAGATAGGTAGATAGTTAGATAGTTAGATAGGTAGATAGGTAGATCGGTAGAGAGGGATAAATAGATACTGTAGATACATAAAGAGACAGATAAAGAGAGATAAATAGTAAGAGAGACAGATCAATATATATATATATATATATATATATATATATATAGAGTGAGAGATAGATAGATAGATAGATAGATAGATAGGTAGATAGAGAGACAGATAAATATAGACAGATAAATAGATAGGTAGACAGAGAGACAGATAAATAGATACGTAGACAGACAGATAAATAGATTGGTAGATAGAGAGACAGATAACTACATAGGTAGATAGAGAGACATATAAATAGATTGGTAGATAGAGAGACAGATAAATAGATAGGTAGATAGAGAGACAGATAAATAGATAGGTAGATAGAGAGACAAATAAATAGATAGGTAGATAGAGAGATAGATAAATAGATAGGTAGATAGAGAGACAGATAACTAGATAGGTAGATAGAGAGACAGATTAATAGATAGATAGATATACAGATAGTTAAATAGATAGATAGATAGAGAGACAGATAGATAGAGAGAAAAATAGGTAGGTAGGAGACAGTGGGCGGGTGGGGAGGGAGGGAGCGAGGGAGAGAGAGAGAGAGTGCAATGGTGTTAAATAAAAAGGGCCACAGGCATGGGCTGGATGGTAATGAAGAGGGGTGGGCCAGCAGCTGAGGTCCCTGTAGATGAGATCTCTCCCTGACATGTGTGTCCCCTTCATTACCCATTAAGGGGGGCACAGTGATGAATCCTTAATATGACATTACACCAATTTTCCTCTTCATTTAGCCTGCTAATGTGCTGGTCTGCTCCTATATGCCCAGGGGCTGCCTGTACCAGACCCGACCAGAAATAGACCACAGTGGCCACTGGTGGCACACCTTGAAGCAGCCTAATTAGGGGCAGCGCCCACCTAATGGGGCTATCACGACGACGAGTTTGCACAAGATGATTTTTTTTTTAAAAGGTAGAAATTGATGACTGAATGGCGTGCATGTCTTACACTTCCTCCGTAACCCCCAACCCACCACTAGGGGTGGTGGAAAGAATCGATACAGCAAAGTATCACGATATTTTGCGGGGCAATATTGTATCGATGCTCAAATGTTAAGTATCGATCTTTTATGATATAAACTATTAACCTCTGAACCTCTGAAAACTCTGAGATAATCAGAGTTAAAACTGTATCTTATTAAATTAAACAGATGAGGACAAACTGCATAATTTGCATTAGAAAAAAATAAATAAATCACAGTATATCTTATTGCAATACTCAGCATATTGCAAAATATTTAAAATTGCAGTATTGTGATAATATTGTACTGTGATAATATCGTATTGTGACTTAAGTATTGTGATAATATCGTAACATGATTTAAGTATTGTGATCAAATCGTATTGTGACTTAAGTATTGTGATAATATCGTATGGTGATAAGATTGTATCGTGAGTTAAGTATCGTGATAATATTGTATCGTGATAATATTGTATCGTGATAATATCGTATCATGATAATATCGTATCGTGATAATATCGTATTGTGACTTAAGTATCGTGATAATATCGTATCGTGATAATATCGTATCGTGATAATATCGTATTGTGACTTAAGTATCGTGATAATATTGTATCGTGATAATATCGTATCGTGACTTAAGTATCGTGATAATATCGTATTGTGTCTTAAGTATCGTGATAATATCGTATCGTGACTTAAGTATCGTGATAATATCGTATTGTGACTTAAGTATCGTGATAATATCGCATAGTAATAATATCGTATTGTGACTTAAGTATCGTGATTATATTGTATTGTGACTTAAGTATCATGTTAATATCGTATCGTGACTTAAGTATTGTGATAATATTGTATCGTTGGGCCTCTGGTGATTCATACCCATAACCACCACCCTCAAAAAACAGCTTACATTTTGTGTTTGTATTTACAAATATGTTATATAAAAGGATGAGTATGTGTGTTATTGTGTAAGCAGATGTGTTTGTGACTCACTCAGCATGCCCATCCCCAGCATGAAGGCATCCATGGTGTAGGGCAGACCCCTGGCTCGCCCTCGTGTACCTGGTGGGAACATCACCTCCTTGGGCTGGGCCTTCTTACATTCTACCTATGTAGACAGACAAACACACACACACACATAGAGACAAAGCATTAGACTGTGTAAGTACACAACCAGACAGATCTGACAGGGCTGTCTCAGCTCTTTAAGGTGGTTTTCTATTTGACTTGCACGGCGCTAGATGTTTTCCATAGAGGGAAAAACAAGACTGAGTCAATCTGAGCACCTCGCATTTTAGAGGGAAAGTCTCTAAGGAAAACTTACAATCATGCTCCTCCTGCATTAAAGCAAAGGTTATTGCTCCAGTGAGCATGTGCCCGATGCCTCGGGGAAATACAAGCTTAATACTTTCCAAGTGTTTCTGAGACATCAAGGTAGGAGAAGCTCTGTTCTGCAGTGCCATTACCACAGGCCCGCTGCTGTGTGGCAGCATGTCCACTTTCTTAGTGAAAGGCAGCTCTTTGTTTAATCCAAACAGAATAATCTCAAAAAGCAATAATCTCTCTTGACAAAATCTCTTTTTCATTTAATTTAAATCTTGCCATGCAGGGTCGTGTGTTTGAAATCTGAAGTTGGTCAAAAAGTGTGTTTGAAAACTCAATATGGTTATTTTTTGTGTGTCTATGATTCTGTTTGTATCTGCTGGGCTGAAGTCCCCAGTGCCCCACCGTCCAATTCCACCCGCAGCACCCATCTCTCTCCTGCATTTCTTTCTCACACATCCAGGTTTGTTCATTTCCCATCTCGCAAGACTGACATCTCCTCCTCCTCCTACATAACACATATCAAATGAGGGATGTGACAGGGGCAGACGAGGAGAAGGGGGAAGATGAGAGCCCTATTTACCACGTATCTATCCCATCTCGACGAATTATAGAGAAGCACGATCGGCTGACAAGGGGTGGCACGGTCTTGTGTCTGTTGGTTGTTTCTTTGGTAGGCTGAGTCTGTTCACCATGCTGCACAATCTATTTGCTCCACTGCCTGCTTGGCATCGGCCTGTCCATCTGTTTGTCTGTTTGCCTCCTGGCTCTTCGGCTGCTTCTCCCTACTGCCTCCACTTAAGCGGGGCTTTCTCGGCTGCTGCGATTCACATGTCATCCCGGCCTGCTGCGCAAGACAGGCTATCGCGCCGGCGCTGTGTACACCTCAACCAAGGTGCAGCCCCGTGTCCATACAAAATAGGCTCGCGACTCTGACAGGCTGGCGGTGCACATATTACTATTCACGCACAAACTCATTCGCACCCACAACGTGCTATTGCGAGTTGAAATAAAACTTCACATCTGCACGAAGTTGCTGTGCTAAATGAATAGCATAACAAGCTCTGTATATCCAGCAGAGAGCTAGAAATGTAAAGAGGGAGCACTAATGAAAAAGGTTTCTATCACAGAGGGAAAGTTGCTGCGTTGCAGAGCTGTGATTTGTTGCTGTTAGCAGCCCTTTTCATTTGAAGCAGACTGGCTAAAGTACACAGTTCCCTCAGCCACTTTGTAGCTGTCACAGCTACTCTGCCCTCCTCGCTCGCCTGGAATGGTTTGACATTGTGCTGAAGAGAGCACGGGCGCTCTTTATCGTCCGGCAATGACCCCCCGGCATGGAAGCAGGAACTGGGTGGGACAAATGGCTCGGTTAGAAAATCTCAGTACACCGCTGAGACTTTCACGTGTTCACATAGCATGGGCGACAAACACAGTCTAGTTCAGAGACGGCGTCTGCTCGGCGTCCTCCGGCAGCCACATTCAACGAGTAGCCAGGGAGCCTGCTGGGAGCGAGACAGACCCGGGTGTGAGTCATGCCTACATGCTCTCAGATCTTTGATATTCAGGGAGAGGGCTCCTCCTTGTCATGGATTTAAACCCAGCCAGGAGCCGTGGATCTGTGGTGGTGTGAGTGTGTGGGTGTTCACCTGCTTCAAACACACAGGAGCGTGTGTGAGGGAGCTTTCAAGAGTGAACTAAGTCAAAGAGAGGAGAACAGACAATTCTGAGCCTGACAATGAAGCACCGCAAAGGTTCAGCAGTCGTGAACACAGGGGTTCAGATTCTTCCACGTGGAAAGTTTCACGGAGTGAACCTTTTGCCACATAAACAGTGGGGAAACATTACATTTGCTATCATTTTTACTGAATGTGCTGAATTGAGGCGTGTGTAACTTGTCTAGGATTTTATGTTATAAAGGCAGCACAATATTCTGTTATGAAAAGTCAGTGAAAGGAAGTGTTTGAGCATCATTGTGCCTTGTAGAGAAAAGGGGGCACCCCTTTAACCTGCCTTGCCTTCACTGCCAGAAAATCGTTTTGTGCACCCAGGAGAGCCTCAAACACACACATACACACTTACATACAGTTTGCAAGACAGCTGACTGTTGAAGTGAATTCCTGCCACACAGTGTTGACAAGGTATGGTTACCTCAAACTGCGTGCTCTCAACATATATATATCGAGATCTTTCCTCCTTTTCCGCTGCACTGACATACTGCAGTTGATAGCTTATCTTTGAGATTTGTGTCACTCTGTAACTCCAGATAAAGTCAGGAGATGGAGGAAAAACAGAAAGCCAAACAGTAGAGTGTATATAAATTCAAAGTTATTTGAAATACTGTTTGTGATTTCATGAACGGCTAATTTACAACAACTGGGAACTCTTTACTGTGTTAGTTTGAGCCATTGGAGCAGTCATTCAGACTGCATTGTGCCACACAAGGCGGTTTAAAAAAGTGGGCCTTGGATCTCGTCCAAGCAACCTGCAACCCAGTTCGTCAGGAGAAAAAAGTAATCCAAACCAACAACAGGAAATGACCCCAAAAACGATGTGTGCTATAAAGAGACAGATGTTGACATACTGTATAGTCAACCCGATCTCACAGTAAGGCGTATAAATAGCACAACATTACAAGTACATTCCACGTTTCATTTATACTCTTTATACTTTATACTATTCAACAAAACTATGGTAATGTCCACAGTTAGGTTTAGGCAACAAAACCACTTAGTTAGGAAAAACATCATGGTTGAGCTTAAAATAAGTACAATATGAATGGAAACAACGTAACATGAGTACTGAAAACACACCATAAATGTCACTGACATAACTTACAACGCAAAACACCGGTCTCCTGGTTGAAAGTCCTTTCGCCCGCCATATGCCACGTTACTAGCTCTGAGCGTAGCATCTTTACGCGAATGCATTTACATTGCAGTCAGTACAGGCTACATGGCGTACAAATGACACGCCAAAAGCAAGAACGGCGTTCTTATTACCCGCTTTTGTCTTGCACAATATCGTGTCAATCACGCCTTTATGTGTGACTGGACTGGTATAGTAGCCTGTGGATACTGGAAGTAATTACTGACGCTCATATTCATGATGCCCACTTAAAGGTAGGTTGGACGATCTTGAGAAACTAGCAAGAGTTCACTAGATTTTTAAAAAGGATCCAACCAAAACAATGAGCCCAGTGTTGCCAACTCTTTTCCAATGAAAGTAGCTGGCAGTACTAGCGGCTAACTAGCTCCAAAAGTCCCTAAATCTACAGAGAAAGTTGGCAAGTCAGCAACACTGACAGCCCCTCCAAAACCACTCCCCCAAAATTACAATTACAAACATAAACATATCATAATGAACAGAACAGCAAACATGACTACTGTTCGTGCTCACAGCTGTCAAGCTAGCAGCTTGTGTAAGATTCCGGTGACGCACAATGAGTGCATGCAGGTAGGCAGGTAGCTAGCACGTCCAATCAGTACGTTTGGGCCAAATGAAATGATTGGACGGGTTTATAACAGTCCTGTGACAGCCACAGAGACCAGATTTCTTTTCTATTTTTTTGTCATAGCATTTGCTTTATTGTTTGCTGTCAGGATGTAATGGAAATTTCAACTAATATAACAAAAATTTTTACTAAAATATTTTACCAACTCTGCCTTTAAAAGTTTAGTCGTAAGGCTTCTTCATGTTATTCATTTGTTTGTGCATTTCACAGTACTATGTGAACACTGCTTAATGGCAAAACAAATACAAAAGATGGAATGTACACTAAATAGGGCATCTTGCTGAAGCTAATTTGCAGCCCTTGTCCTTGGTTAAGCTTTTAAATTCAAGGTGAGACAAATAAATAATACAACAAATCAGCGATAAATTTCATGTCACGTCCATCATCGAAACTCAAATATTTCAGCATCCCTGCAGAATATTTCATTTTGTTTTGCTGCTGTCTTGTTCTGGTTATGAAACAGGACTTTCTGAGGTTGTTATTCTTTCAAAAATAACTATCTAACAAATAACCAAGTTTTATATTGAAATTATGAGGTGCACATACTGTATGCACACAAACATAAGACAACATGCACCTGCATGTCATACAGCCCACTGATGAATAAAACAAACAACTGCCTTTGTTTTCATGTAAGACTATGATACAAAGCAGAGAAACACTCTAGTTATGACCTTTCAATACATCTTCTATACATATTAACCTTGCAGGTATAGCAGGAAGGTGTGGGCGGGATGGACTGCCAATGGCTGTCCTTCAGGGACGAGTGTTGTGGGTGTGGGGTGTGTGTGTGTGTAGAGGGGGAGGTGTACAGCTACTATTAGCTTCACTAGTGAATGGATTCCATCAGTAGACTGGCAGGCTGAAGAAAGGAAACCGTGTGATTCATTTACTCCAGCACCCACTCCCAGCTGAACAGTCAAAACACATAGACTGCATAGTTAGGAAATGTCGCGGCTCTGAATGCACAATATCAGGCATAGCGGTGTGGGATTACTCACTTAAAGAAAAGGCTTCTCACAACCAATTTAACAAGTGGTCGATTTAAAGAACAGAATGACTGATACCTAAGTTAAAACAATGTTTAAAAAAAAAGCCATTTCTTATGTGAAGAAAAAGGTCTATTGAGACGTTCTGACCAATGAAAGAGCAGGAGACACACACTCTAAAAAGCTAAGAATGGCATGTGGTTGCATGCATGCTTGACAGGGTCACTTGTAAGGATTCAGTTGTGGTGAATTTAGTCATATTTTTGTGAAAATTTGTGTTTTGACTTGAAGTACTGAATTTATTGATGAAAATGGGATTTTACAGCAGGAGTCTGTTGAGAACTTTCGATAAAAAATTTGATACTTTCCTCTTTGAAAACATGTCACTATAGAAATCCATTGTGATTCCAAAATATGATTATATTCACAAAGGATCTTATTTTATCACTAGGAGTCCTCAAATTCCTAAGAGTTTCCTCTCAAGAGCAATTATTTTACAAATTAGCCATTGTCACTCACACATCATATCTGCACATGTCCACCAAATGTGGTTGCAATAGCACAAAGCGTTCAGGAGATATGACATTTTATGTAATATAAGCCCCCAATCGTATGAGCGGTTCTTGAGATGTACAAAGGGTATACAGAAAGACATAGAGAAAGACAGATCGAGATTCCTTGCTTTATAGTTAGATTTTAGATGTTTTACAAATTGTCAAAGATTTCATACATGAAATAAAGTACAATATTGATATGATATTCATACTTTTCTATATATGGCACCAATTTTACCTAAAAATCCAGCGATGGCCACAAAACCAGCTTTATTTATTTAATTCAATTGGAGTTGTAGTACACTTAATATACCATTCAATTAATAATTCTGACAGATGGCTGAGATATTCCAAGCCCATCAATGCAAACATTTTTTTATCTGGAGCCACAGTAGTGCAATGTTGTGCAAACCAACTCTTGCGTTGTTGGATTGTTTTGACTTATTGGGAGATTTCAATTGGAATTTTATTAACTCACCATCATCAAAATATGTTTTTAAAAGTTGTTATTCCAAAAACATTGGCGCAACAACAACAAAGCAGCTAACTGATTGAGAGCAAGTCTTAGTGACTTAGGAATCCTCTGGATTACATCTCTCAGACATACTTTTAGAGCTAAAATACTTTGTGACTTGGGGGTCCTAAAGTACACACCCCTTAATTTTAGGATTTTCGTCCAAAAAATTCACACAGAAATTTATAAAAATTGATTTTGTGGGTTCTTATGAATGCTTAGAACATTCGTGCAGGGGAAAAAATATTTGAACGGACCTCAATTTCAGCAGAATCCCGCCTGCGGAAATATATGTTTAACCAATGAAATCCTTTGTTCCAACTGATCGCCGTCATTCTGCATAATAATTAGCCATGTAAATGGACTTGCATTTATACAGCGCTTTTCTAGTCTTCCGGCCACTCAAAGCGCTTTACCCTACATTACAGCATTTCACACACTGATGGCAGAGGCTGCCATACAAGGTGCCAACTTTGCCCATGCATGGCTATGCCTTCGGGAGCAATTTGGGGTTAAGTGTCTTGCTCAAGGACACATGGACATGTGACCCGGAGCAGCCGGGGATCGAACCACCGACCTTCCGATTGGTGGACAACCTGCTCTACACTATGAGCCACAGTCAGTGCTTCTGTTAGTTGCTCAGCGAGTGTGTGTCATTTCGGAGTAACAGACTGTTGGACAAATGGGCTTTTATTTGGTCCAATGGGACATTTTTCGGACTATTGGTGTTTCGGAATAACAATGGTACGAGCCCTTCTCAACACCCAATAATGTACGACAAACACTACCACCTTTACAACCAAATAAAGGACAATATATGGCTTGAGGTCGCCCAGCAGCTAGCACTTACCAATGTTATATCTTGATCACGGAATGAGGCTAGCCAAAACAGCTAACTTTAGCATCAAATTTGGGGTCCGATTAGTTTATGTATTGTGTAGTTAACGTTAGCCCCTTAAACTTTCTCTGTCTGGATAGGTTTTTGTTGTGTGGAGTGGACACGGCACTATTTAGGAGGAAACTCAATTGGTTGAAAGTGGAAAATATGCACGTGGATTTTCCATATTCCCGCACCACATTTTCGCCTCGCACTGGTGAGAAACGGCTTTAACTACAGCAGGTAGGAGCAACTTTTAGCTTAGCATGTTTTGTGAATTGGCCCAGAACCTCTGTTCTCTATTACAGGTCCAGTTACAAATGTTTCAAGCCTCCAGGGGGTCAGTATCTGATCATCAAAAGATACAGATTTTGGTTGGAGTGTCACTTTAAGACCTCTGTGAACCAGTCAAAACAACAACTGTATGTCATGTATTTTATAAAGAGGGTATTTACTGCAGACCTTCCAGGCTGAAACACTTGTATCCATGGTCAATAAAATAATCGGGACGTAACATAAAGAGGTTAAATGACGCCTTCAATGGCCAGCAATCTCACAGGAGTCATTATGCCTGATGACATCTCTGCATGGTTATGTAAAAGCTACCGAATAT
The DNA here is from genome assembly GCF_015220745.1 of Sebastes umbrosus. Lineage (NCBI taxonomy): Eukaryota > Metazoa > Chordata > Actinopteri > Perciformes > Sebastidae > Sebastes > Sebastes umbrosus. The sequence continues at coordinate 20,305,399 of NC_051285.1, forward strand.
GAGGTCATTCTAAGGACCAGGTGCTCCCTGTGGTGCCAAAACTCGTTCCCTTGGCAAGTGTCTATATACCAAGATGTTATTGTCCCGATACACACTGAGAGACACATTCAAAAGCAATGCCATGATCATCAGGTTGACGTCAAATGGCTTCCATCACCTCCTCAATCAGCAGATTTTGAACATCATGCGTCTTTGATGGGACGTCCTGGAGTGCAAAGAGAGAAGTGGATTTCCACATCCTTCATCCCTCAAAGCTTTCCTTCTTCAATGAAGGGTAAACATCCAATTACTTACAGTCCAGAACCTGTAAGGCAGCACTCCATGAGGGACTGAAACTCCTCCGAAGGGTGGGCCTACTTCCTTATTAGGCACTTGATGTTCAAACACTGTTAAAGATTTAACTTAAAAAAATATATTTTCAAAGACATTTTCAACACCCAGAGACTTCAGTTCCTCTCTGCAGAAATGTGCTTTTACATAGTAATAGCTAGTTTATTCTATATGGTTATAACCAAGTATGTCCAGGGGTGATTTATATAACATAAGAGACCTACTGTAAGCGAACGCCACACGGACACACGCTTGACTTCATGGCCTTCTAGTTCGAGGGTGGTAAACTTTATTATCCATCGGCAAACTCAGAAGATGGATTCAAGTCAAGTCAATTTTACGTATACAGCTCAATATCACACATCACAATTTGCCTCAAGGGGCTTTAAAATCTGTACAGCATATCAACACCCTTATCACCCTTACTTCAAAGTAGTCAGGTTTGGTTAGCTGATCACACACACAACCCACTACTTATAGCTTTCAGGCTGTAGGCTACTAATATCATGTACGTTTATCACAGCTTAATGTATTTAAATCCACAAAATGGATCAAATGATGTTAAACTATGTGCACTGCTCCTGGAAAATGTAATCTTATGAACTGTACAGTTTCATCTGAAAAAGACTACAAGTGAATGTCTCTGGTAAACATCAAATTGGCTCTTTTACACCATTATGTTTTCAAGGAATTTTATTTTCTTGCATTAAAGGTTGCTTTCACAAGCCGTAGTCTGTTTGGCTAGTCCGAATCAGAGTGAAATTTATAAATTTTGTTTGTTTTCTATTTAGTCTGGTTCGGTTTCACAGTGCACAAATTAAAGCGGACCAAATAAAAAAAAAAAAACACGTACTGCATCAGACAAACTGCACCAGAGTTTGATTAAATTGGACTAAATGTTGGCTTGTTAAAGTGCTCAAAGAGAATCTTCACCCAGTTTAAAATATCTGGCTCGCCCTGGTAACTAGAGGTGACTACATGCTTTTTACACAGCCTGTGCAGCAGTGTTGTAGCATGGTACTATATTACCACAGTACATCACAGCTGGGTGTGGTCACAAGTACAACAGGCGACACGTGATCACACCCAGCTGTGATGTTCAAGAGACTTATACCTTTCTGACATAGGGGCTAATGAAGCTATGTTTTTCCTCCTCCTCAAATTTAGCGTAGAGTCACTGTAAAGGACATTATCAGTATTATTACAGAGGAAAAATTGAATTATACACATCATTTAGAATTAATATATAATTTTAAGCGCAATACAATTTTCCTATAATATTCCTACTCCTAAGTATCTTGTAGCGTACTGTGACTTTTAAAAGGGCCATTGCGTAATATTTCGGATTTTCAGATCTATTAGCAGAAATGCAATATAATATTCATAAATATGTTTTCATTGGTGTATAATCACCTGAAACTAAGAATTGTGTTTTCGTTAGCTTAGAATGAGCCCTTCATATCTACATAGGGAGCGGGTCCTCTTTACAGAGTCCGCCATGTTGCTCTGCCATGGTTCTACAGTAGCCCAGAATAGACAAACCAAACACTGGCTCTAGAGAGAGACTTTCACGTTTTTACGTTACCTGAAGGCCACCGTAGTTCTCCAACACGCTTGTGAGACTGCCATAATGTGAACCGCAGAGTGCAAAACCATGGTAACGCCAGCCGCCATCTGACTCCTAAAGTAGTGTTATTATGGTAGGGATGGCCTCGGTATCGTTACCATGGTTTTGCCCTCGGTGGCTCGCGTTTCCGCAGTCTTGGAAAGAGAGGAGTGAGTGGAGGGGTACACAGTTGGTTGCAATCTGCAACCATAGCACTAGATGCCACCAAATCCTGCACACTGTATCTTTAAGTGTCTTTCACATTATTAAATCGTGCCTTAACATGTGCAAATATTCTTAAAGGGTCTCATAATGTTTCTCTATCAATGACATTGAATTGATTTGATTCAATTTTCTATTTTGTTTTCATATCATATTTCTGTTGTAATTTCTGGAGGTTAAAGGTATTTTTTTTTTAAGTATAAGTCTGTTTAATTTGTGTAGCAGCCTTTTCTTGAGGCTCTCATTGCATTTATCCCCACCCAAAAATATGACTGTCAAGCAGCTGCTGGAAATTTCATAAAACACCAAAATCAGGAGCTTAACACCCACGGTGTTAAAGTCGGAACAAAAATACTTGCCTGTGTCAATTTCCACCTAAAAGACAACTCCAAATGTGTAGACTGCTCTGTGAATATTTCTCCCTGAGATCATTGGATCATGTCTACACAGAAGTCTTGTAAATAGCAAAGGTGAAGGGCTATTTGAGCTGCTGATGTGCTAATGATGCGTGCAGATCATAAATCATTGTTTTTAGCAGGCATAACTCATATGTCATATTGTCAGTGTTTCTCTGTTCTTGGTTGCACAATTTATTTTTTCCTCTTCTCCACAGCTAACAGTAACTGAAATAATGCTGCACGTCACCATTCGGGCTGTGGCAAACATAGATTGCAACTGTTTTGCACCTGAATGTACTAGCTAGTGAAGCTTCAGTATCTTTGGTATAGTACTTGGGAGTCCTTGCACAAGTGCCTGAGTGAAACTCAAAAAACACTGCGCAAGGTACTTATCTGCCAACCGCAAGTTAACTGTCCTAAAAGTAGAGCTTTAAGAGTCAAAGCAGACTATAATGTAATAGTTTTAACTCTAGCTACTTACTGCAACTTTCAGTTTTTCTGTTTGATGTGGGACACTTCACAAAAGGAGTTTAAAAGTGGTCTCCAAAAGAAATTAGATCAAGAAAACAAGAACATTTTCATTTTCTACAGTAGCCTGATTTATCCTGCTGGTATTTTCTTGTTTTTCACTTCTGTAATGTGAGTTAAAGTGTAAAGAAATCTACATATGAGTTGAGACCTAACAGGTTTTTAAAATGTATCTTCTTGTTAATATGATTCAACCTTAGCTCTGCATAGAAACACAAGTTAACTGTTAAAAAGTAAATCAAAAATTATGATTCCTGTACTGTGCCCTTTTTTACATTTAGAGGTCGCAAAGCATGTTTACTATGTTTTCATTCTACTCCCTCAATGAAAAAAAAAGCACTATATGGTGCTGTAATAAAAATGCAACATCCATAATAATGTATGGGTTACATGATGCTATTTTTCTCTCATAATTCTGCTTATTTCACTACAATGTGCCGAGTATATCTGTATCTATATATTAAAGGCTGATGTATGAATGCCTACCTGTATTAGCGAGTGGGAGAGTCAGAGCTTATTCGGCTCCTCAGCGCAGTAATTGGTTGGTCATGTCAGGAAGACACAGTGAGAAATTGACGACTTACAGAAAATTCCTCCCCCCTATTGTGATCATTCGCCACTGTTGAATATTAAAAATGACACATTAAAGAACATTACCTTGAAGCACTTGACTAAAACCGATGTGAGTCCATTTTAATGGCACACTGCTCGCTCATCAGAGCCAATACTTGATAGGTATTATTATGAATTAGCTGCGCGTGCATAACGGCAGGGTGGGGAGTGATAGAGGGACTCCTGTCTTAGGAAAATGGAATTCACAACCTTTTCTTGGCTGTATTAAGGTGCTGTCTTACTACAGCAAAGGGATACCAGGAATTTAGTAGTCAATACCAAAACCAGTGAAATGCCATGATACTCAATACCAATTTGATACTGGTTTTGGTTAGGAAGTTAAACAGGTCATAATTCTCTCTCTAATATCTATTTTATTTTACTATGAAAACATCTCCTTCAAACAACTGGATTTATTCAAGTTTCTCGCCAAAACACTAAATTTTAAGAGATTACATTTGAACACATCATGATAACGTTAGAATTAACCTTCACCCAATACTGAATAGAGCCTGACCGCAAAAAAAAGTGCCCGATCCGTCCCAGCTGCCCGATCCGCTCTGTGCATGCGCGGGCGCAGACCCAGTATGCCTTGCAGGATGACCCGCCCCTACTCTGCCTCAGCCTCTAAACCTAAACAGTAATGGTACGTAGCCTAGCTATGACGCTAACCAGAGTTTTGGAGCTGCAGTGGCTGAGGAGATCGACTCAACCACGGCAGCTCTAAAGCCAGGCTACCCGGTTTGAACACCGGTATGTTTTTTTCATAATTAAATTCACTTCTGGTAATTTTTGAGGCGTGAAATCAACTGCATAGTTTTCGAATATTGGCAGTTTTATGAAAAGTGATTGACATTTTTGCAATTGAGAAGCTCCACAAACTGGCGCGACAGCGAGCTTGCGTCTGTGGGGATTGTCAGCCAGCCACCCGGCCAGGCACGCTGACAGAACCCACTATGAGCCGTCTTGTAGACAAGAGGCTTTTATTTTCCTGTTGACGGATGGCTATGGCAGGACGAAAGCTAGTTAAAGTAAGCTGTTAGCGGCCGGTAAGCAGCACAGTCCTGCACGGAGCTAACAGGAAACAGCTAACGCTCTCGTCCTGCCAATTTAAACATAGATTTGTTGTTTTTCAATGTAGCATCATGAGGGAAAAAATACAGTGCGCCCCCTGGACGCTGCAGATAGTGAGTTTACTGCGTCCTAAACATATTTTCTATCGTCCCCGGGACAGCATTAGTCTCGAGCCCTGATGGTACTTACGGTACTGTAGAAATACGAGTACTGTCACATTCTCAGAATTTTGGCATTGTCTTGGTATCAAAGTATTGGTTCTTGTGACATCCCTACTACAGTATGATATAGACATATAGAAATTATTTTTACTCCAAAATATTTATTGGTTTTAATACAAGGGTAGGTACTGCTGAAGCTAGAGAATGGTTCTACAATCATGTGGAGCCATGCACAGCATAATCCATACATTTATCACATCCTGCATAAAGCAAGGTAGTCTTAAAGCCCCTTGAGGCAAATTTGTGATTTGTGATATTGGACTATATAAATAAAATTGACTTGAGTTGACAGTCTACAGATGTGGGAGCAATGTAGAAGTCGGTGCAGCTGGTGGGGCAGGTTGAGAGCTTCTTGCTAAGCAGCACCCTATTTTTAATTATATATGAGGCCGGACTCACAGTGACAGAGAGGAAATGCTCCTGAGAGCGAGGCCTCGGTGGCACATGAACACAGGGGTGATTGACCAAGTCACTGAAAGGTACCGTCACTCACATCTGAGTGGGCACTGACCCCACTACACTGCCAGAGCCCTTGAGGGATCGGGGCAAGGAGAAGGTGGGGTACCCTGTACATCCAACAACCCTCCCAAGTGGGGTGGAATTTCTGTCTGCATCAATTATTCAAGAACCATCTTAGATAACACTCGCAGGGAGGATGGATGAGGTCTATTTCTGTATGGTACTTCATAAGGATGAAGACAGGAGGCATTTTTTATTTTGTGCGCTGGCGCTTCAGACACCGGATAACCAGTACTCTCCTCTGTGCGACTGAGGTAGAACCTGAAGTGTCTTTGAAAAATGCTTTTAACATTCTTTCCTCTTTGCTGACATTCCAAGACGTCAGCGGTTTGCAGAAGAGGGACACACATATTTCCTGCATCCTACAGGAAATTTAATGTGCAGTAGGTGTTGCCAAGAGGGACCCCTTACAAAGGTGACAAAAGCCTCAGAAAACTGTCCCTCGCTCTGTCCTTGTACACCATACCCCCTCAATAATCCTCATCTTTTCTGTTAAGGGACTCCCACATGGGTCACATGGTTTCCATATGTGTCATTTTCTTTTATGAGTAACTACACACAGGCTACAGTAGGAATGCTACTCTTGCTTGATGTATTTTTCTGGCACCCTGAAGTACAAATTGTCACGATGCACAACAGTGTATCACATCACAGCTGCTCGTGGTCACAAGTGCAAGAGACTTGAAACTTCCAGTCAAAAAGGGGTCACTTCAGTAGCAAGGGTTTACTAAATATTGATAATAGTAACCGTCATGACCGTCAGATGTGTACACTGACTGTTGTGCGATGCATCAGAGACAGCTTTGATATAGCTGGCAAGATACAAGAGCAGAACAAATATAAATAACCTACAATATCTTCACCTCTTCCTATAAAATATCTCTCTTATAATAATAATTGCAGTTGCAATGCATGAAAGGGCGGCACGATGCAACCCATCAAGAGAAAGAGAATGAATGGAAGGCGAGTGGTGTTATTTATCTTAAATAATGTCTTCAGGCAGAAACCTCCCACAAAGTGCCTATTTTAAAAAAAGGTACTATAACCAGAATTAATTTCACTGCATCGCTCAGTGCAAACAGAGACATGAGCAACTTTGCTGCTGGTGATTTTGCAGGTTTGGAAGCATGCGTTCCCAGGAGAAGCATACATGTTTTTCAAAATTTTGCTTATCTACACTACTTTATACATGCTCCAATAATACTGAAAATAATTCAAAAATGCAACATTGCCAGTAAGTGGTGCATTTGTGATGGAATGGAAATGCCAACGATTCCCTGGGCTATTAAAGTTTGTGCAACAGTAACATTATTTGTGACATACAGAGCTTCCACCTGCGCAGTCAGGACATTGGGGAAGCCTATTTTATTTTAAGATAACAGTTATTTACTGTTGGTTACGGAATACAATGTTTTTTCGTCAACACAACAAGAATGAGTTAGCCTTTGTTTCAAGAATAGAATGTATATAAGAAGTGGACATAGTCACCATGACGTCACCTCTTGGTCTGTAGACTACAATTTTGAAGCCTTGAGTTTGGCAGTTTGGCAGTCGCTATCTTGGTTTTAGCCGTTGCCATTTTGTTTTTTTGCAACCAGAAGTAACACAAGAGGGTGGTACAACTGAAGGATGAATAAGACATTTTTAGGCGACCAAAAAGGTTGTAATTAACTTTCATGAACTGAAAATACACTGTGAAAGGGTTAAAGTTGTAAGACGAAAATGCAGGCAACTCCGTGGTGGCGACCTGTCAATAACAAGGTAGCCACGCTCTAAAGCATCCCCCGCTTTATGGTCTATTTAACTCTAAATGGGTCCCTAATGTACTAAATGAACATCATGCTGTATTGAAGAAGACTTGAAACTAGTGATTGAGACCATAAACTCATGTTTACAATGTTTACTGAGGTAATAAATCAAGTCAGAAGTAGGGTCATTTTCTCATAGATTTCTATACAGTCAGACTTCTTTTTGCAACCAAAGGAGTCGCCCCCTGCTGGCTATTAGAAAGAATGCAAGTTTAAGGCAGTTCCGCATTGGCTTCACTTCTTAGACCCAGAGGATGCCCAGTAGTTTGAAGTGCTTGACCTATCCAGTTTATATACTTTCATCTAATCTATGTATAGAGTATAGGCCTGCGAGTGGCGCAAAATTATTAGCAATGTTTTGATTATTTGTTGATTACTGACGGAATCATTTTGGGATTTTGTCTTCCTTAAGAATTCAGATAATCTGCTTGTGTTTTCTTTTCATTCCTGATTCAAACACCTTATTTAATAAATGCTGTGCTGTGAAAATAGCCAATATAAAATTGTTTAAAGAAAAAAAACAAAGGATTTTATGAATTATTAATGATTACTACATTATTGAACATTAACTTGGCCAACTATTTGTTAAGCAAATTTGCATCCCTAATTAGGACTAGTGTTTACAATCCAATCTAATTAGCTCTATCTAATTAGAACTTCTTACAAATGGGCTGTGGGTTGGACTTAAATGGGGCTCATTTTTCTGCATGGTAAAAGTTGGAGAGGGATAAATGTACTCCAGAGGTTAGGTATCAGATTTGTCAGTAACAAATGTCTTATTATAGCAATTTTTGCAACATAAATTGTGCGGAAATAGTTTGTGAAATCAAGAATTGACAGCGTTGGCAGCAATTGTTTTGCTTTGTGTGCATAAATAGACGCTCCGGCGTGTGCATCCATGCTTCATGTTGATGTGCGAGATTTGTGTGTTCATGCCTACGTGTCAAAGGATCTGAGACATTTGATTGTGACAGAATATCTTCCATACGCATACAGTTATTCCTGTCACACTCTTGGCACACTTTGTGGTCGCGGTCCTGAGCGTCAACTGTGATGCAGTTCGGAGACGCACGGAGTATACTGGGGGGTCATATGTGACCTGGGCTGGTCCCTGGTGAACATGGTTCTACTACGCTGGTCCTGTCAGTCACATAGCCAGTCAGGAAAAAAGACTGGGAGAGAGTGAAGACACACACTGTCTGAGAGAGAGAGAGAGAGAGAGGAGGGTAAGACAAGTATTCCCTCCAGTCAATCACCATCCACAGAACCGCTCAAATGATGCAGGTTCTCTCTCGAGAGAGGCCTGCAGGGCGGAACTGGGTGAAGGAGGACCTAATGTCACAGTGAAGTCGCTTCCTGTCAATTATCATAAGAGACTTGATGGCTTAGAACACTGCTGCTGAACTCTAGGGTGCTCAGAGATGACCATATTACTGGTGTAAATAAAACAAGCATCACTGGGACTCTGTGGAAAGGTGTTAATCCCTGACTAATGAACTCTCTGCCACTAGCTTCCCTGTTGCATCCCTGGACATCTCCACCTGTGTGTGTGTGTGTGTGTGTGGTAGGGGATTCAGAAAGAGAGGGACAGGCTCCACTCTCCCGTCCCTCAGCCTGACAGGCAGAACTCAGCCACACAATTTCACGGTTTGTGGGCAGTACACACCACTGCTTTCCCCATCCCTGAGACCCACACAGTGTGTGTGTGTTAGCCTGTGCATATGAACATGCACACACCTCCTCTGCTATTAATACTCGAGGAAAGAAGAAATCAAATATTAATCCTTCAACACCCACCTGGAATTGAAAAAAAAAAATGAGTGGACTTACCATTTTGTTATTGATTTCATGAAAATGAATTTCACAGACTTTCTCTACGATGTCTTCACTCTCGAAAGTTATGAAGCCAAATCCTATGCGGAGAGAAACAGAGGGGGAGAGAAAGAGGGAGAGAAAGGGTTAGTGGAGAGCCCTTAACAAAACTTCGGGAAAAAAAGAAAATGCACCACACAAGATGGAATATTATCACGAGCCAGATCCAGAAAAACTATGCGAGTACATCTGTGGAGATTGGCTCGGGCATGGAAGAGAACAAGTGAACAAGACAGACATTGTCCTCTTTAAATCAGGAATATGATGAAATCTGCCACATTATTAAGGGCACTCGAGGACCTCTTCTACAAAAGAGGAGATGGAAAAACAGCACAAAGCTCATTTAATGAGATTCAGGGAGCTGGGGCCCAGCATCTGAATTTCATTAAATGCATTTTGTGTTCTTTTTATTGAAATCTCACTGTATAACAAGCCCTCGTTTTTATGTTAATGCGGGCCTTAGAATGAATGCGTCGTTGACAGTGGGATTTTCATGCCATATTTATAGGATAAAAGCTTAACCCCTCTTTTAACACACAAAGACAGAGAGACACGATGGTTTCAGACTTTTGAACACAAGTGGATTGCAATGCTCTCCTCTGTGTTTTGATGGCGATGCACAAAGCAATCTGGCGGCTGTATAGCCGGGGTTGAAAGGGAAACTGATATTCTATTACTTTTGCAAAAAGAGGAAACGGCACAAAAGAGAAACAGTTAGTGAATAAAGCAGCAAGTGGGACTGAAAGGAGATGAGTTTCTTTTCAAAATGGCAAACACCCTGCGATGAAATAAAATCACCTCAGATTGAGCTTAAACCGCCGTCACCGCAGACAACATCCCATCTGACTAACGCACGCTCCGCAGATAGCGCCATCAATTTATTGTCATGGAGCGTCAGATCATACAGTAAAAACACCTACTGGATGTGAAAAGGTACTGATACGCTAATGGGAGACAACAGCTCAAATATTACTTGTTGACTGAGCTGAACGATGGTGAATATTTCACACAAGTTAGGACAGATCCATGTGTTCAGGTATCAGCTCAGTCATCATCCACTTCATAGGACAAATCTCAAGGTCGAAGACTCGGAGGAGAGCTTTTCAGAGCAGAGTATCCTGCACATGAACACACATTCACTATACTATTACTATACCGTCACGTACTGTGCACTAGGGTATAGAAATAGAAGAGATTTGTCAGCTGTCACATATTTTGCTGTACTATTTACACCAGGGCTGCAACAAACAATCGTTTTCATCATCGATTAATCTGCCAATCATTTTCTCATTTAATCGATCGATTGTTTGGTCTATCAAATGTCAGACTATATTGAAACGTGCCAGTCACAGTTTCCAGCAGTCCAGGGGGATGTCTTCAAATGTCTTGTTTGTCCAACCAACAGTCCAAAACCCAAAGATATTCAGTTTACAACAGGGTTCCCACATATTTTCCATTTCAAATTTCCATACTTTTCCAGGCTCAAATTTCCAGACCTTTCTCTAAAAAGAAATTCAACATGTATGGTACACTCTGACTATGTAGCCTATGCTATTATGTTGCCATATGATTGCCAGAAGATTGTAGCTAGGTACTGTAGCTCATACAAATCAATTAATACCAAACCCAGACAAGTTCATTGCACAGCATTTCATTCAAGCTGCATAATTAAAACTGCAATGTTATTCAGTTTTTGACATGTAAGTTTAAATAACTGTATACTTTCAACCCCTACAGTAACAGAAAGAATGTTCATGTACAATTCACTATGGAACTAGAATAGAGAACTAAAGTCCATTGACTTTGCCATATTTCTTGCCTTGCTTCAGACGACACCAACCTCGTTCTAGCCCGTGCTCTCTCACATAGTCTAAAACATTTTGGCTGCGCTGGCTGCCTGCTCCAAACGCCATGAAAAACACTCTGCTTGTATGATCAATTTAGTTTTAAAAATTCTGAATACATTTCCATGCTCTCTTTTATTTTTTCTATACCTATCCAACCTGGAAAATCACTAAAATCAAATTCCATACTTTTCCATACTGTTACAATGATGTAAAACAGACAAAAGCAGAAAATATTAAACAAGCCGAAACCAAAGACTGTTTGGTGCTTTTTGCTTTACTCATCTTTCAAAACGGTCTAGCTGATACTGAGGTAGTTATTCCTTTTAATATCTCTGGCTGTATTAGGCTATTTGCAAATCAATGAGCAGGACTGCTTTATTGGATTCCCAGGATTTTTTGAATGAATGTGATTTAATATCTTTATTTGTCAGGTATTTCATTCACTGGATAAGCCAATTCTCATTTGGTTATATCAACAGTTTACCATCCTGATCATATCATACTGACATCACAATATAAAATCACATATATCTCATAATATATATTTAATCCGTATCACTCACCCCTACTGTATGCATGTTGTTGGTAAATAATTAGCACCTTAAGTGTATTTATATTCACACCTAGGCAGAAGTGGCAAAATGAAGTGTACTATGATACATACGTCTCCAAAGCAGCTTCTATAAAATTCATCAGATCGTCCAGAAAAATACAGATTTCTTTGTTGGGAGCTGCTGCTTACTAGCCACACTGACATCCATAGTTTTGTCTTAAAGTCTTTATCTCTCACTGGCATTTTTTCTTTCCTGCTCCTCCTCCAGCTCCTCCTCCGTAAATAACAAAAGATTCTCCTCAAGCTCCTGACACGAGCTAGAACGTATCAAAGCAGCCTTGTCAAAAGAAGGGTTGGAAACCTAATGTGTGAGCTGATTAAACATGGACAACATCGGATCTAATGAGATCTTATGAGACAGAATATCAATTTCCACTGAGACATCTCAACACCGAGCTGTAGCGACACACACACACACACACACACACACACACACACACATGTGTGTGTGAGGTGTGGGGGGGGAGACAAGGGACCGGTGATGACGACAGGCAGAATAGGGAGGGGGGGCTGCACCCTCTTCTCCTGCTCACCCCACCTTCATGCCAGCGCAAGGAGCACTTTTGACAACCAACAAATCAACCGCCAGGAGTAATTTGTCACGGAGGAGTGTAGGTAGAGGGAGTGGAGTCTGGGGGGAACGAGGGCGGAAAGGGAAAGAGAAAAAGGTGGAGATGAAAGGAGGAGAAGGGGGGGGTTGGGAGGGAGAAAGACAGAAAAAGTGACAAGGAAAGAGGTTAACACACATGGCCCCTGTCGCCACACTCCTTCCTGCTGCTACAGGCGGCTCCTCCATCAACTGACAGGACATTTTCCACTGCACCATTATATCCAGTGGGGTCAGGGCCGAGCCATACCACCACAGCTACCACCAGCAGGGCCCTTCCACCCATGACTGGATCTGTTTAAATGAACAAAAAGACATTTTTGCTGCTACTATTGGAATGTGTCCTGTACACGTACACAAAAAAAACACACAACAAACATCCCTATTTTTCTCTCTCATTGGTTCAGCACACGCCTCCTTGGTCAGTCCCCTGTGGACTGTCTGAACTCCTGGCCCCGCCATTACAGTGCAGTCCTTTTGCTCTACTATCCTATTTTACAGACCTTACAGACAATTACAGGCCACGGAATAGCACCAACAGAAACATTCCTCTCTCCCGTCCTCCTTCGGCGGGGTGTCAGCGGAGCGAGATTGTCCTCGCGTATCCCGGCCCTCTTCTCTTCAAACTATCCACACATGGCAGGAGGCTGACCTCAACGAGACTATTAAAGACTGTCAGCGCTGACAGACACAAGGAGAGAGGTGTCAACGTGCTCGCACTGAAGAACCTTCCCCGCACACAGCTTGAACAATACCCCGTAAATGGAAACACATGGATTTTTTGGGTAGGAAGGCTGATAATAGGTGTTGTGTGGCTACTGGCTGAGGCCTCTTGGCTGCACTTGCTCACACTTATTAGCCAGAGCCGGGCTCGGCCTCATCTCATCGCTCCGCAGAATCGGCAGGGAGCCTAGCTTTCACGGCCTTTTACCACCTTCATCACAATCGGTCTTTATTTCACACTCATTCCAGGTTTCTCCGCTTCTGTTGCTCAAATGCATTTCATACCCCCCTCCCCACCTTCACCCACCCTGGCCCCTCCCCAACCTGGAAAAAAAATATATTCTGCCAAGAGCAGATAATGGAGGAACTTGCAAATTGATGCGTCAAATTTGACTTTGACTTCCAAAGTGGCATTGCAGCTTTAAATTAAGATTTAAAGGGATAGTTTGGGTATTTTTGAAGTGGGATTGTATGAGGTACTTATCAGTGTACTTGAGTAGATGACGGTCGACACACCGCCGGTTTGGAGAAGCAGACAGGAGTACCAGCACGGGAGCAAAGCAATGTACTGCTGTGGACGGGGCCGGGAGCAAAACATATTTTAACCACCTAAAAGAAAGGCCCACCTAAAAAAATCAATAACAGTTTAAGTGTGTATTATATTTAGAAAATTTTCCCCGGTTTACCTTGCTGTCAGACAGCCCTTTCTGATGGGAACTGAAGCCATTTTATCCATCTATGCTCTCGCCAAAGCCACCAGACTCCATTGAAAAAAACTGTAATTTTACCTCTCAGAACACAGGGGTGGCTGGTCTCGCTGCCTTGATCGGTTAGTTTATTTGTGCTACTGTATGACTTTGGTGAATCAAAATCCGTAAAATTACTGTTTTTTTCAATGGAGTCTGGTTGCTTTGGCGAGAGCATGGATAACGACTTAAAATATTCCAAATATAGCGTACACTTAAACTGATATAGATTTTTATTAGGTGGGCCTTCCTTTTAGGAGGCTAAAATATGTTTTGCTGCCGACCCCATCCACAGCAGTACATTACTTTGGTAACTCATGTCTGCTTCTCCAAACTGGGGGCACGTCATCCATCATCTACTGCACTGTGGGTAATACACAAGCACCTCATACAACCCCACTTCAAAACACCCAAACTATCCCTTTAAACTTAACAGGATTCTCTAATGTGTTAACCTCCAATATAACATGTATAAATGCTTCTCTTACATTTTCCTTTTGATGCGTGACATGATTTCCATCTGCACGACACAGATATTTTCAAAGATATGTACCTACAGTTAATATAAAAAAAACCCACTATCATTGGGTTACATGTTCATTACTTTCTTTCGGAGGAGTTTATTTGTCATGAAATATGAGCTAGCAGATGTAGGGGTGGTTGTAGGTGGAATATTGTTATCTGTAGTACTTGTAGTTATTGTTTCTTATGAGAGTATGAACATGAGGCAGAGTTAAGGGTAAGATCAATTTACAACTGCTGCAGGTAGCAGGCATCCCCCAGCTCCCTAATGACTGCAGCTAAATATACTGCAATAAGTACATGGGAGAGAATGTAAAGCACATATGTATTATCAGTGATATGCAAAGCATAGACCTGGAGCTTATTATCTGCACCATTCTAGGTCAATGTAAGCATGAACTGAATGTAGAGAAAGGGAACATTTTTAAAAAGGAAGTGTCTAGAGACTTTCCTTGCTGACACTGATTGGACCTCACTATTGGGGTACACATTACATATTAAAGTGGCAATCTCAAAGAGTTTTATTTAAATAAATGTCTGTTAAGTGACTATCTATCGCTGAAGGAGGTAACACAATAGTGATTGAGTCTGTGGCCCACTGAGGAAAGTATTGAAATATTTATATACTTGCAGTATTACTAACTGGGTGTCTGTGGTGACATATCTGGGAAAAAATGCTGTATTACAGTTTTTCTCCATTACAAAAAATGGAAGTATGCACACAATTCTCAAAACTTGAAGCTCATGGCTTCGTCTGAAATCACATATTATGCACTACATACCCAATATGTGTACTATCGTTCAATATGCTTTTGTGTTTATAAACAGTAGTGTGTATCTTTTCGGACGCACTCAGCAGTAATTTACGTCATCACTTCCTGAGAGCCTCCTTGCTGGCTGGAGACGTGTAACCATACCCGTGCCAACCTCATGTGATCAAAATGACGATTTGTGAGAATCATAAAGTCTGAATTAAATTAAAAACTATATTACACCTAGCAAAGTGAAATCTTATACTTACACTTAAACTGAAGTGTTATTGATGTTACAGTGCTGTCCGTCAACGTCTGTTATGAACGTTGTCGTCACTAAATACGACAAGAAGGGTGCGTAAATATGGACTCTTCTCGTGAACACGGTACCATATGTATCAACAAATAGACTCCAGACTTCAAAACTCAGAGCACAACTGTTTTCACTCAAATAGAAATTCTAAATCAACCAGGACTGAAATCGGATGGCCACTTTAAGCATACAGACAAGCACACACACCTATAATTCACTAAATGAACACATGCTATGATGACACAAAATGAGTCATATATCCCAGCATATACAATAATAACTACTGTAATGCATTATTTGAGTAGATTCAGCATCTTAAATATAAACAACCCATATATCTAATGCTTTGACAAGAGGGGTTGTACGGTATATTACTCCTGATTAAAGCTGCATCTAATGAGAGGAGCCTGCTGCTACCGGCCCCGTCAACACAGAGTAAGGAAGTGGGGCAACCTGGAGGTGTCAGACGTGTCCTCTGGGACACAGTAGGGAAGGGAATGGAGCTCACCCCCCGATGGGCATTGCATTCCACACATGCACAAAACACACGTATGTACATGTACGCTTGGCTGCTAGGTCATCTGTTCAACCCACCTGCAGCAACAACTACTCCTCCTATACTTCCCCTACTGAACCGGTTATCCTGCCCTAATTATGCACGGTCCGGCCTTCATCTGTCCAATCACGAGTGAGTCTACAGAAAGCTCCTGCGCTCCTCTGTCTGTGCCCCCAGCCTCCGAGCTCCATCTTCTTGTAATGCAGAGAAGCAGACAGAGGCAGTCCGAACACCCACGGCACAGTTAGAGGCCTTTGATCAGTATTTCCGTCTGCTATTACTAGAGACCCAGAGCCCCCGGGCGTTAATCCCCTGTTTAATACAGTTAACGGCGGTGAACTCTCTAACAGCACAGGGCACACATAGCACAGGAAAGAGAATAGAAGAAGAATACATTTGTGAAATACTCACTTCATTAAAAAACTGTGCTTAAAAACACAGACAATTATCTTCCTGTAGACACCACACTGAAGTATTGATATATCTAAACACGAATAAGTATCAATGTTTTAAACAGTCACATACAACTCATGAGTTGCAGTAGGAGTTTCTGTATTGCACATGTACTCAATAAATATATAATTCACATGGTCATACATATATCATATAACTGCAGAAGTACCACACAGTGTCCACTGTAAAAAAACACCTTCCCTTTGATACCTGAAGGTTTGACACTGAATGGACAAAAATGCAGGTTTTGTGTATTATTGGTTAATACAGAGACAAACACACAGACGACAGAGAGATAAACAAATAAATGTGACTGCTTTGATGCATGCGAGTGCGTGGGGGGAAAAGTGAAGATGGACCATGTAAAATTAATCACTGGAGTGTACAGTACAGAGAGCCATGAGCACTGTTTCAGACAAGACAACATCCAGAAGATAAGACTTGGGATGTTGTTGGTTTAGCTGCAAGATTACAACATAAATATATTCTGTTTTTTGTTTTTATTCTTCTTGATGTATTTCTCTCTTTGTAATGTATTGTGTTCAGGGATATGCTTAGATTTCGAGGTTCAGAGTTGGAACTGGTTACAATTTGTAACCAGAGCTTGGACATGCTTTTCCATACATACGGTATAATAATGCGAGTGTATATGGTAGACCACCACTGTAATGTGCAAAGCAGAGGTAATGAGAGCAGAGTGAAGGTGAAGGTAAGCCATGGACAGATGCAATATGTGGTCTGGGGAAACACTAACTATCTTGTCAATATCAATATCATTTTTTTTTTTGGTTATTTCCTTTCAATATATTTTTGTCTCTTTCCTTGCTCAAATATTATACCAATCAGAAACAAAATCAAAAGAGTCAATGACATCAAAACAATACCCCATCCCTTTTATCAATTTTGGTCTTTGCTATTATGTGGACTTGGTCATGTTACATAGATTGAAGAGGCCCCTGACAGTAATGATCACTATGGTCAATTAGCAAAAAAGTGAAAGACTCAGTATCCATGGTATGGTAACAAAATGATCCACAAAATAAATACATATAAAAAAATTCTATGGATCAATGAAAAGATGTATTTTAATAAGAGACCTGGAACTTCAAAAAACACTTGCATGTATGATATAATCCTCCAGATAAGTAGCATGGGTTAAAGGGATAGTTTGGGTGTTTTGAAGTGGGGTTGTATGAGGTACTTATGCATAGTCAGTGTATTACCTACAGTAGATGACGGTCGGCACGCTCCTAGTTTGGAGAAACAGACATGAGTACTGACACCGGAGCAAAGCAATGTACTGCTGTTGACGGGGTCGGCAGCAAAATGTATTTTAGCTACCTAAAAGAAAGGCTCACCTAATAAAATTGATATCCTTTTAAGTGTACGCTGTATTTAGAATATTTGCCGGCCCCGTCCACAGCAGTACATTGCGTTGATCCCTGTCAGTAACTCCTGTCTGTTCTGTCTCCAAACTGGAGGCGTGCCAACTGTGGATAAGTACCCCATACAACCCCACTTCAAAACACCCAAACTATCCCTTTAAGGCCATATTGAATAATGTTAATGAACATGGTCGTGAGCATTTTATTTACTGTGTATTAAGTGTCTGACTCATCTGCTGAATCCCTGTTAGCCTTAATATTAATCAAATGAGCCATCAGCATTAGCTAGCTGTGTCCCAACACTGTACTGTAGTGTTACAGCCAGAGCGCTTGACAGATGTTGTTACAAAAAGAACAATTTCCAAAGGGAAGTGGATAGGTTTAGTATGTCGAGTGGAATGTATTCTGTTTGGTACAATAAAACACTTTGTGTAGGTGTACAAATGCAATAGCCCCCATGGGACTTCAACAACACTAATCTGTCTTTGGACTTGTCTGCACAGTGTGCAGTATGTCAGCCCTTAATTTGACCAAAACATAAAGTTGGTGATTAAGCGTAGGTGGCATCAGGTGGTAGAAGAACTGGATTAAAATTTGGCCCCAGTTACCACACATGGAGTTTTAGTTTATTTAGGAGCAGCTCTGAGGCTTTTAAAAGCTGAAACTTATTAGCTGTGACAACATTTTAAATGACATCTCATCACTGATTACTGAGAAATGTCACAAAGGAGCTTTTGATAACAGAATGAAATGAAGCATCGGGCCAGCGAACAATTAGCCAGAAACAGTGTGATCGAAAATGGATGTTATTCGATTTCAGTGTGTTGTTTTCTTCACGCTTGGCCTTCATCATTTTATGGTGCCCCAGTGAGTTTGCACTTATCAGTTCCGAACCACTTTGGACAATCGGACATTATCTTTAGAAATCCTGGTCAGTCTATTACATTTCTGAATTCACCTTGATTCTGTAAACTGAAGATAGGAAATAGGACTTCCAAAACTAAACCTCCCCCCCCCAAAAAACTGATGAAATTATTAGGGGTGACTCCGAACAGTCGATTATTGGACGATTTGATCTAAGGAGCCTGATTCGACTGCCAATCTCACATTGAAATCATTGCAGTGGTGGGAAAATGTAGTTGTGAAACAGAGGATCATTCCATTCAGGCTATATGGGGGTGCTGAATGTCTGATTTTACTTAGGATTGCTTGGTTTCTCCCAATAATTCATGATTGCCTATTTTCGTATAAACATCAACCTATTATTACAAATTTGGAAATAACTCATTCACTCACTCTTTCAATCAATCCCCTTGTGAATAAATCACTATCCAAATTTGCGGGACCTTTGGAGCAGCATCTTGGCGTTAGCCTCAGAAAGGTTTAATAACAACAATGTAAGATCAAAGAATACATTTATAAATCAGAGCACTCAGATATGAACGTAACACAATCAGAGCACTAAATATATTTTGAATTTATAAATACAATTCTGTGGTCTGCAAGAGGGACGCAGATTTGAATCCGACTTGGGGCCCGTCTGTGTGGAGTTTGCATGTTCTCCCCATGTCAACGTGGGTTTTCTCCGGGTTCTCCGGTTTCCTCCCACAGTCCAAAGACTTGCAGGTTAGGTTAATTGTTGACTCTAAATTGCCCGTAGTTGTGAATGTGAGGGTGAATGGTTGTCTGTCTCTATGTATCAGCCCTGTGATAGTCTGGCGACCTGTCCAGGTTGTACCCCGCCTCGCCCAATGTCAGCTGGGATCGGCTGCCTCCCTGCGCTTCTCTGCCTGTGCAATTATTGCGCGTCACCGGAGTCTTCCACAAACTGCTAGCTTGACAGCTGTGAATTCTAACAATAAGCCATGCTCATTTTTTACATTATTAACGCTAATTTTGGGCTTTGGAGGGAGGCCTGAAGGGACGGACTGTCAGTGTTGCAGACTTGGCGACTTTCTCGCTAAATTTAGTGACCTTTGGGCCCAGTGCTGTTAGCGACTTTCATTGGAAAAGAGTTGGCAACACAGGGCTGGGTTTTTCGGTTGGATAATTTTTCAAATCAAGCGTACTCTTGCTAGTTTCTCAAGATTACTGACCCTAGCTTTAAAGGTTTAACATAAAATATGCCTGCTTGCTTCCTCTGCATTTTCTGCAGAGCAACTGGGCTCAGCGTGCATGCTGAGGGAACTAGTTTGTCTGTGCCTCTATGTAGGTCAGCTTTCAGAGTTGGCCATCAATTTCTACTGTCCTACTTTAAGGAGACACCCCGCTTCCATACAAACACACACAAACACACATTTATAGCATTTGTATTACATATGACGACTGTAACCCGGACTTGTACCATGATGTCATTGATTTGATTTAAGCTCTAATTATAGACACACATATTTAAACCTTCAGCAATACTTGTCTAACATTATCGCTGACCATAACTTCAACACGTTTGTTTACACAAATCTAGATTGTCAATACATGCCCGGTTGTAGTTGGGTCAGTGGTAATCAACACAGAGGGTGCACTTGTGAAATGAATGCAGCTCTCTCCACCTCTTCAGTATACTTTGAAACACTCTCTAACTCAACAAAGACCCTCATTAGTGCCAAACAATATAGCCATAAGTGTGAATTTCTCTCCTTCTATATGATAACAAGGCTGCTCTTGCAACAATTGAAAGGAAGCAATTATCCACGGAGAAGGTGACTAACTACCCCTTTACTCACTAGCACCCAGACAGCAGGCTAAAAGCAGTAAGCCATAAAGAGCTAAAAAAGATGAAGAATTCAAAGAACTCTAAGAGAAAAAAGGAGATATGAAGATTATAATTTGTATCATTTTGAAACTGTAGAGCTATAGATAACAAGGACTTCACTGAAATAAAAAGAAGCCTGGCAAAACACAAGGCAAACTGCAAAGTGAAGAAACTGATTATAGCAGAGGAAATGTGATAGGGACGTTTAGCTCTTTTGCCCAAAGGTGTGCTGCCAGAGAGCCGAGCATGTTCACAAGTGCCTATCTGTGTCATCGGATGGAGGAAAATCACCCTGCAGGTCAAACCTGACAAAGAGCCTCTGTCCATGTATAAAGCAGCCGCGGCTCAGGACTTCACCTGAGGACCGTGCAGCCTCCTTAAAAAGGCGCCAGTGTCTCTTTAAATCAAAAAGGTGAGAAAACAAACTCTACAGGCCACATTTTAGACTTTTCATCAGCTTCATTGTCATGATATGATCCCGTAAGTCTACTATATCTTTCTAAATATCATTCTCCTGCTCTACTGTACAAAATAAAGAAGATCATTATTCATGATATAAAAGTATCAGTAAAACAAGTACAAATAATGAGTATGGAAGTATAAGCAAAATGCACTCAGGAAAAAAGGTTTGGCCTGTTTTACAGTATTAAAGAGAACCTATTATGCTTATTTTCAGGAGCATACTTGTATTTTTGGTTTCTACTAGAACATAAAGTATTTACATGCTTTAATGTTAAAAAAAACACTTTACTTTTATCATACCGGCTATGCTGCAGCACCTGTTTTCACCCTCTGTTTGAGCTCCCTTTGAGCCCAGTCTGCTCTGGTTGGTCAGCTGGCCCACGCTGTTGTGATTGGTCAATTGAACCAAACTCTTCAGATTCCGCTCCAGGTCCGCTCTAACTAGCTTTGTTTGAAGGCGTGTCAAACTAGCCGCTAGGCAAATATTATGCAAACGTGTTACTTGGTGACATCACCATGTGACGGAAGAAAAGGCGGGACTTCAAGCGAGGCGTTTCAGGCAGTTCAGGAGCAGTGTTTCTGTCGGGGAGAGGAACTCCCTTTGGCGTGGACTTTGGACTTTGTAACTTTGCAGACCTTTTACATGCACAAAATACTATATAACACACTAAAGGAAAGGGAAAAAGCACACAAGCATAATAGGTCCCCTTTAAATTGTCATTTACGCATTAATGTGTATTTAATTTGGTAGCTGGTCTGCATGAAGCTAAACTTAGCCAATAACAAAGGTGACCCAAGTCACAGCAGAAAACATATGGAGGCATACTGCCAACTGTAGTAACACTAACACACTAACACATATTGTAAGACGTTAGTGTAGCTCAGGAGCCTGCTTAGTAGGGGTGGGAATCACCAGAGGCCCCATGATATGATATTATCATGATATTTAAGTCACAATACAATGTAATTGCGATTTATATCAAATGCAAAATATTTCGATACTATGCTGTATCGATTTTTCCACCACACCTACCGATTAGCCACTAAATTAAAAAAACAACAACTAAGTATTTACGATTGAGTAATAAATAAACTAAAGGCTAGCCAAAACGCCCTTGAAAATGGGACACCTAAGTACATTGTAACTAGTAACTTCAGCCTTCCCTTTACATAAATATAGAGGAGTAATGAGTAAAACATGTCCCTCTGTAATGTAGATTATAGGTACATGTATGGAGTTCAAGTGTAGTGTAGTATTTCCTGATTTGAAGAAGCCAGTTTAGACATTTCTCTCCATTTGGTGAGCCATTTTCGTCACTGCGCCACTGTGATTGGCACAGTTGTATAAAATCTATTAGACGAGCACCATCACAGGCGGATGAGGTTAATGATTAATCACAGTATATTCAGTTTCATATTCCACTTCACAGAGTGATAGCAAAGTGCACATTCATGAACATAATGCACTTAGATGGATCCTCATTGTCCTTGGCACACGTGACCTAACACTTTGCCCTGGTGATTGAGACTGAGACTAGAGCTCTGTATTTTTTTTACACTTGTGAAAACATGTTCATGAATTTCATGTAGCCCACTAATGACAAATAATGGTCCCTGATATTTAGACAGGGAGGTTGGGCTCTAGAAGCACATGTTGGTAATGCAGAGCTTAACACTGACACTCTACAGCAAAAATACAGTAACTATTTTTGCAGTCTGTGGCAATTAGGTCATGAGAATACTTGGGCTGGTTCCCAATAAGCTCCATCCACTTGGGGAAAGGAAACACTGCTCTCTCGTTCTCTCTCTCTCTGTAACTTCCTTCCTCTCTCTATATTTATACTATCTCACTATAAACCTTCTCTTGGCGCTCTGTGTGTGGATGATGATTGGATTAGCTGCACCCAGTGGATCCACCCTACAACATTAGACCAACATCGTCATCCAGTAACATTCAAGGAACAGCCCAGAGGTTGCTGTTTCCATGGATTTTTAGACTGCACTGAATCACCAATTACACAAAAAACAGCGTGCAAACCTCCGAGTCTGAAAAGTGAAGCCAATATGGAAGTGCCTTAAACTTGCATTCTTTCTAATAGCCAGCAGGGGGCGACTCCTCTGGTTTCAAAAATAAGTCTGATTGTATAGAAGTCTACGAGAAAATGAGCCTACTTCTCACTTGATTTATTACCTCAGTAAACATTTCCTGTTTACAGTTCAGATAAGTAAATTATATCATTTTTGGTCGCCTAAAAAATGTCTTATTCAGCGTTCGGTTGTACTAAGCTCCACCCTCTCGTGTCACTTCTGGTTGCAAAAAAAACAAGATGGCGACGGTCAAAACACTGAACTCAAGGCTTCAAAATGGCAGTCCACAAACCAATGGGTGAAGTCACGGTGACTACATCCACTTCTTATATACAGTCTATGACTAAAACCTGTAAAATAGACTATACTTCAGCTGGCTTTGGAGTAATTTTAAGGTGCATGTTAATGGTTAATCAACAAGGTTTTCAAGGATCCAAAAGATTGGAACCAATAAAAGACATATTATTTGTTGTTTTCTGAGTAAATTAGAAATATCCTCCTGTCATCTTTGTTCAATTTCACCATGTGGCATCACTGAAATTTAGTTTGACAGTGTTGTAAAAAAAAAAAAATACTGTGAACCTAACCTAATCAATGAAGGGACCTCTAACCATGATAAGGTGATGGAAAAATTAATGCTCTCCCTTCTGGAATAATCCAATTCTGTTGGCTAATATCCGTAGCACAAGCACACATTCCCATACACATACAGAAAAACAGAAACCATGTGAGGTAAACACACATAACCACTGAGAGAGTGACAGAGCCACTGTGCTTTAGCCACTGTTATCCCTCCATCTCTTCATGGTGCCACTGTGCTTGCCTGAAGACATATTGTATTTCTATGTGGATTAAGACAGCAGCACATCTCCTATGCTGAATGCACACAGTGTACATTAAGTAGCTGCAGATGAAGACGCCAGAAGGCAAATACAAGCAAGGTTAGGTAAGACAACAAGCCGGCAAGACAAGTGCTTAGAACATGAGTTAGAAAAATTGTGAAAAACCAACCTGAACATAATTGCTTGCACTGATAGAATTTCTTTAGTACAAATGGAGTATGGGTGTAATGAGATCCAAAGGTTTGAACCACGAGGGGATTCTTCATTCACGAATGTCAGACTCTTTTGTGCCGAGCAATAGGCCGAGCTTAATAGATGTCTCAATTTCTATCACATACAGTAACAACCGACGCGGGGAGGAGGCGGGGGCCGGAGCCTTTGCCAAAAAGGCTTTGAGGCAGTGTGATGAATTTCTTTTGAGGTGCGAAGCAACGTGGGACTTGGAATGAATGAAACAGATATGCACCTTTTGTGTTTTCTGACCTATTGATATAGATATCAATTTCATTAAACTTAATTAGCATTTCTCATTCCTGACGAAAAGTGGAGAATTGGAAAAGGGGGAATAATAAGTAGCGGGCGAAGGCAGAGACGTGGAATCGCTCAGAAGTTTCTTACATTTTTTTGGTCTGAATAGAAAACCTGGCAGGATGTTGTGGATGCCAACACCTCCCACCAGAGCTTCTACACGGGAATTCACTCAGGGACTAAAAGCATTTAATCAAAATAATCCTCTGCAAACAACAAGGCTTTAAAGCGCTGAGTTACGTGTTAAGGGGGGTTGCAAAGTAAAATTGATTTAAGCGAATTGGGCCTCTCGTCGCCTGTATGGCCAGATTGTTATTAGTATTTAAGCGTGGGGTATATTTTTAAAGGCGTGACACAGTAGCAGTTCATCTGAAATGAAGAACACTGATGATGCCACTTTGCTGAGGCCCATTACCATTTAGCAGAGATTGCTTTCATTGAGTGAGCCAAATGCTCAGAGGCGGAACTGCCACTTGTGTTTACTTTACAGATGCTTTTATGGTCTTACGGTGAAGAAGAGTACTGTTCTCGCAGAAAGCCTTTCCCATTCTCCACATATGTGCACACTCGCAAACACACACTCGCTCAGATCATGACATCATGGGCTCATCAAGCGGTGCGCGATGATGTCATTTTGATACTATTGACCCTTGTAATCAAGGCAGGCTTCGCTCGCTTCATAAGCACCCCTCTTTCATCAAGCGTCTCTCTCTCTCTCTCTCACTCACAGTCGCTGGCACAAAATTAGAGCTGTGGGGTGCTCAAAGTATAGCAGCATAGTTCAATTGCAGACAGGAATCTGCTCACAACATCCAGGCTTCGTTTAATTGCTTACTTGCACTATAATTGGGTATATAATCAAACGATAAACTGAACACAGCGCGACGTCTTCATAACTTCAGAATATCCTTTCATCAATGCCTTTGGGCAGTGATTAGCATAGATGAGAAAGCTCCACAAACGACCGTAACCGTTGCTTATTTATGTCTTTGTTGAAGTCATTCATATCATTCATTTGGGTTTGTCTTTTACGTTAGCTCTTCCAAAAGGAACACCTGTGGAAGGGTAAAGACAGGTCGTGATCTCATTTTAGCATAGATAGCAAAGGCCGACCTTAAGAAGTCATAACAAACCCACGGTTTCTAAAAGCTCTGGGAGGCTGCGGAGCTGTTCGACTTGTAGATGAGGTGGACTGATGAGGTTCACGAGATCTGGACCACCCAGACACTTCAGCTCTGCTGCAGCACTTAGCACAATACAACAGTGGCTGCTTCTTGACTTGGCTACTGTCATTTAAGCAGCCACTGATACAATCCAAGTACTCAAAGGATTTCATCATTGTTATGTTACTGCATTAAGTTAAAGGGCAGCTCCATTATTTTTTAGGTTTTTGAGGTTTACATATCATTCCGTAGCTTCCCAGTGGTGTTCCTTATGTATTCAAATCTGATCATTAAAATGTTGGTCAAAGTATGTATATTTTAGCATCAAAATGCTATTTTGCCAAATCCTTTTAAAAACTTTTCCCCACGTGACCTGATGTAGTTTTCTGCATGATGACGCTGCTACATGTACATTATAAATACATCCTTATAATCAGTGTTTTACAGTAAATTAGATGGCAGCCAGCATGCTCCCAATTTGGAGAAGCAGAACGGAGTACTGGCACGGAAGCTAAGCAATGCACTGCTGTGTGGATGCTACGTTAGTCTGGATCTGAAAATCACACAATAACACAAACAAACTAACCGAACGATGCAGCGGTAGACCAGCAACTCCCTTGTTTTGCAAAGTAAAATGAAATCAAATGTTTTTGTGAATGGAGTTTGGTCTAGTAGCTTTGAAGACCGCAATAGAATGCTTCAGTTCCCCGTCGGAAAGGGCTGTCTGATGGCAAGGTAAAGCGAAAATATTCTAAATATAGCGTACACTTAAACTGATATTGATTTTTTAAAGTGGTTAAAATATGTTTTTTCTGCTGCTCCCGTCCACAGCCACTTTACCCCGTTGTCAGCCAGCCCTTTCAGATGGGGAACTATTATGTCGCTTTCTTCAAACACATCAGACTACATTCACAAAAGCAGTAATTTTACCTCACAAAATGCCAGGGGAGTATATATATACAACCCCACTTCAAAAAATCTGAGCTAACGCTTTGAGTTATTTCCAAACTTAGCACAGCTAACTTTGACTTAGCTAGTGCTACGTTCACATCTCATTCATACCTTATTGATTAGCTTACTTTGGTAACCCAGGTCACTGCTTTTTGCAACGGCTGAGTGGGTATTTCCATTTGAAAAAACAAACAAAAACGGAACAGAACGCAGATGGACCCGCCCTTTAATGTACATGGTGATAGTTTAAACATTTGAACACCATATACAGTAAGTGAACTGATAATATTTAAATATTGTAAATCATGGACATCTATGTGGAAGTGGCATCAACCTTGGTCACTCCAATTTGATGCTGTCCATAAAAGTATACATGTAAAGGGCGATGTCAGACAAATAGAACATTTGCAGACTAAATGACTGGCAACAACCCAAACGCACAATATAAACACCATAGAATGGTTTTCACCATAGGTGTGGTTCATGATTATCAACAGTTATTTCCACACTCGCTCACTAAGCCCTTGGTCAACCGCACACATGTTAAGCCACACTCTGGCTACACTTATGGAACTGAAAAGACTTTGCATCTCTGTTTAGTTTCTCTCTTCCCCTCTCTGAAATTTCCTTTTAACTCAGCCTCTTTGCAGAAGGGGAGCTCATTTCAATCTCAAAGCTGACATCTGTGGAAGCAATGCAAGCTCTAAATGAGTGGATTTAATCCTGTGCAACAACGCTAGAGCACAGGAAGTATTCACGCGAGAGGCAGGGAGAGAGGGAGCGAGCTGAACAAGAAAAGGAGACGGAGAAGGGAGAAGAGTGAAAACGCGACAAAAAAAGAGAGAAAGTGTTTTGTGACCTCCGCTCATATCTTTCCATCTGCAGCAGGGTAACAGGAGTAAAGAGGACAGAAGAGGGAAGGGACAGAAGAGAAGCTTTACCAGATAGAAGTCAGAAATGTTTATTCATGCAGGGAAACAGCTGAGGTATTGGAGAGGGCTTCAAAGCAGAGGATGGCTCCACGTCCTGCATGGCCTTCTCCTCTGGCTAGGCTTTCTGTATTTGGCCTTTTGAGTAAGGGGCTGATCAATCCCCCAGCATGCTGCCAGACTCTGGACCCCCCATTACCAAGAGGCTGCTCTTTGAACAAATCCTGCCAGGGGTCACTCTCCCTGTGCTTCATCATCTTAAAGGTCAGACACAACAAATGGCATGGAAGACAGTTCTGTCCCTGGCCGTAAACCAACAGCTGACCGCTAAGAGTATCAGCAGTCAGGACAGCTTGCAGACTGGGCTGCCATTGTCAGAGTTGACTGGACACTCGGTCATTTCCATCCAAAAGTTGCATACATTTCAACACATTTTTTGGCTGGTATTTGAATAATGTCTGGGTCTCGTATGACAGCCCGGGGGTCAGTCTCTACAAACAAATGAAAGTCAAAGTATTACAACAAAACTACTGGTGCTATAGGCTAATGCCTGTCACGGTAGCATTGTTTACATTCCAATAGCATTATTTATATTAGTACAACAACATAGTCAAGTCATTTGTGGCTCTGAGTTTCACTTTTTAGCAGAAATATTAATGAGACTCACTAATTCATTACGAGTGACTTGGCTTAGCTGTTCTTAGTAAGCTATCATTGAAGATATTCATCACTTCCTGCTTCACAGTAAAAGCCTTAAAGGTGCTAAATGCGAGATTGGGACCATGGACCATCGGGCCGCATGGCTCTCAATATGGTGACAGCTGAGCCGGCGGCTCGCAGCTAACGGTACTAACAGCAGAACGTATATTGCCAAGAAGTGAAAGTCAATTGTTCGTTCCATTGCAACATCAGCGCCCAGCATCAAAGCTATGCTTCCGCCATTTTGGACTAAAAGCGACTACCAGACGCCAGTAAAACGTCCGCCTACAAAAGTAACACAAAATAATTTCTATTCTATTGTCATATTTTACTGAAATGGCCTGTATTGAACAATAAAATATTCTAAATATAATAAACGTTTTCAGTCTAAAATGGCGGCAGCGGCTTTTGTCAAAAAACATCAGAGTTTCGTCTCTTTGCTTCTATACTTCTTTGCTAACAGCGCCAAAAGTAAAAACAACAGCAAAAGTGCTGACAGAGCTAACAGTGTTGACCTGAGAGGGAACCGAAGGGTGGGTGCTACGCTTCTGCAAGGGCGCCGTCTGTCGGGACGGGGTTATCAGCTGTAACCGTCGTATGAGCGCAGTGCAGAGCAGTGGCCGTGAGCTAGCC
Organism: Sebastes umbrosus; assembly: GCF_015220745.1. Lineage (NCBI taxonomy): Eukaryota > Metazoa > Chordata > Actinopteri > Perciformes > Sebastidae > Sebastes > Sebastes umbrosus. The sequence goes on from NC_051285.1 coordinate 20,334,153, forward strand.
AGTGGGGCACGAAACAAAGCGAGGAGAAACTCAGATTACAACACACACAGAGGGAGAGTGACTTCATTCTCTGCTCAGGTAGACATTACTCCTCCATATCTTTACATAGCAAATAGTTGTTTGCTGCTATATTAATGCTCTGGGTATTGTATAGAGCACCATTAACAGCAAAGATCAGCAACTGTGATTTAATACAGCAATAGGAGCAGATTGGACAATAGAGAGGCGTCCTTCTAAAATGTTGTGAAACACAGACGTATAAAAGCAGTGGAAATTAGAAACGAAGCCTGTCCCCTCTAATAATAGCCTGTGCTCTCTGCAGTTGAGCTAAATCAACCACCATTTGAACATTTATGATACATAATTAACGGAGTGGCCAGTCACTGTTTAGTAACTCTGGTGCATCATGGCATTTTATTGCTGCTTCCCACCTAAAATGAAATGTTGTATAAATTAATTAATTTCTCTCCTCTGTCCAACCACACACACACACACACACACACACACACACATTGTGCAGTGGGTTTTCAGCCACTTTCTGTTGGAGTGGAAATTTAGTGGAATTCAAATGAGAAGCGGCAGATGCAAATCTAGTCTTAATGTCATTATTTATGCAAAAAAAAAAAAAAAATAACAGTTTCAATCAGCCTTTATCACATAGAATTTGTATCGATGCACCAAGCAAAGAATATTGCATGATATTTACAATAATTTTTGGTATTCTTACATGGTATTATTGTGCAAATTTAAAAAAAAAAAAGAATAAAAAAAAAAAGAATGAGGAAAATGTAATTAATGAGACTGACCACCAGTACGGGTCAGGATAGACACAAAGACGTACAAAGCTCACTAGATATCACTGACATTATAAGACTATAAGACAAGATTTTTGCATTTACCTCCATACACCCACATATATTAGGCACTAATAGAATACTTTAAGAAAGAAACTTAAAATATTAAATATGCATAAGGAAAGCAAGCTGCAGGGAAATAGATACTCGTCATCTGGATTTGCACCTGCACCTTTTCAGTGACGACTGTTTGCTTAAAATGACATGCCTTTCAATTTGATGAAATGATTGTGCACACCTGATCTCTGCCACTCAAAGCAGAGATCAGGTGTGCACTGAACCATTTACATATTTAAACCATGAAGTTATTCCTTTGAAAAACAAGATGCACCAAATGGGGCTTCAATGTGGTAAAAAAACAAAAAAAAACTGAAATCTGCCAAAGTGAATTCTCCTGCATCATCTGCCGCCATTTTCACATGTTTGAATAGTGGTCGTGGTCCTGCCCCTTCCGCTACGTAGCCAGGATGGCGATAATTGAGTGTGAAAAGTGTCCAGTGTTCCACACTCAACAATTTGGCGTACAACGTTTTGAGTACAACATCCGGGTACTTCGAGTGCACTGCATTTTGCCTTACTACACATTGTGAACGCACTTCTGCACTCAAAATAGTAAGTGTAAGTACAGAAGTACGCGGATTGGAACACACTGATACTGTACAGTTAGCTCGTAGGTCAATAGCAAACATTCCAGTAGCTAATGTTAGCTTGCAAGTAGCCCCATTCCGGGCAAATACACAACAAAATTTGAGGAAATTACTCATTAAACTTGTATATATCACTGCAGCAAATGTTGAACTTTGGTGAGGTCACCAAACTAAACTAAAAAGTATTATTTTTCTCACCTTAACAGTCGGGTAGATGTCACTCAATGGCAGTGTGCTGTACATATGCACACACTGAGAGGAGGTCTAATCAGCTGGAGTAATTGGACACACCTGTGTGGGTGTACAGGGAATGTGTAGGGACTTTAAAGCTGCATACTCACACAGGTGTTCTCACTTATTCTGGCTGATTAGACCTCTGATAAGGCTGAAGATATGTGGAGCTATGCACGAGATTATGTGAGGTCACTAACAAGAAACCTACAGTAAAATTTGCATGTTGCAGTAACAGGTGCAATAAAACCAGCAGGATGGTTAATGAGATGTCAGTCAATCATGGTCTGGTCTAGAGGTCTAATCAAGTAAAAAGAACTCAAAGTGCAGGTGGACCACGAGTGCTTTTCCACCGCGGACATACATCTCCGTGTTCAGAGCAGTGTGCAGGCAGGCCTGTATGGCTTGTAGCTTCTGTGGTAGTGGGCCAATCACACGTTGCATTAAATCAAAGAACGCTTGCGGTGATTGGCTGCGAGCAAATAAGTATTTTAATCTAGCTCTGGGCACAAAAAGGATCGATTGCAGGTATTGATACTGGTCATAACAAGAAAAGCACAGGTTTAAAAAAATAACTCTAACGATGCCTCAGTTCCATTCAAGTGTCTCTGTAAACCATGGAAGTAATTGGAATGCAGCCATTATTAATGTTATTAATTGCGCCTGTGCTTTCCCTGCTGTGACATGTCAAAATGTCTGCTGTGAAGAAGATCTATCGAGGTTATGCATCTATGTCACTTTTCGATGTGATACCAACCCCCTCAGCATGGCTGAGCGGCCAAATTAACCAGCAGGTGGTTGCTAAGAATGGATAAAGCTGATATCAGAAGAAAAACAAATATTTTTGAAAAAGTAAAAGCCATTATTGGATAGTCAAGAGAATTGCCAGAAACTGAGGCTCATAACATCTCTGTACAGTGTATATATGCTGTATATGTAGCTAAATATCAGGCTAAACAAAGCCTGAAAACATGGATGCTTGGTCCCATTTTAAAGCAGGATTTGTCAGCTTAATTAAAATCACAACGACATCAAAGACTCCTACGGTGACAGGTTTTTAAAAGGTATTAAGAATTCATTACATGTTTCATTGAACAGTGTGCTCGGTTAGTTCAACTTGCTTTTGCATCTTATTCTTTCTAGTCTTCAGCAGTCTGTGACAACTTGTAGTCATTTGCAAAACAAATGTATGCCATTTCAAACAGTGCTTTCAACGGTTTGTTAACCTGGAACCGGTTCTAGGTTATGGGGCCCAGAACGAGGTGCAATCAAGCACACATAGCAGGGGGAGACACCAGAATACCTCTCTTACTGATGCGAGAAAAAAGAAGGTGCACGACTGATGAAAATATTGCCACTCCGTTGCTACAAAGATCCACCGTGCACGCTTTGTGTAGTGTGTAAAATACCATAAAATCCTCTGTTTCATCAGCTGCCAAGGATGAAAATCTATTGGCAGTGTGCTGCATGAGCTTTGACAAGTTTGGCCATCTAGAAGAGATGTGTGGTGATTATCTGGATAGGGCTACTCTGTCTGTCTGGCTGCCCCCGATACAGCCATGATGCCAGAAATATTCGCCTCTGGCTCCTTGGTCTGAAATGGCCTCGAAAAACTGACTTTTGTAACTGCTGCTGCACAGTAGTGACATTAGACAACTTGTAGCACACAGTCCATAAATGATTTAAACCACCCTTGTAAAGAAGCAGCCTGGGTTTCCACATTTCCAAGTAAGACGGAAACTACAATCATCTCGGTGGGGATGATGGTGGTGGTGGCATGTGTTTGTGTTTCTCAGTGTGTCTGTGGGAGTGTGTGCCTGTGAAATGGGCATGCATACAAGTGAACGAGACATATCAAGATATGTAATATGACATAATGTCTCCCCTGCTCGAACCCCCAGCTGCTCGCCCACATGCCACAGATCCTGCACCATGTCTAAACAGATGCTCTATCAATAATGCTTGCTCCAGTGCCACACACCTCCCTGGTGGCCAAATTGGGAAGAGGAGAGTGGATGCGAGAGAGAGAGAGAGAGAGCGAGAGGGAATGAGTGAAAGAGTCACTGTTTGGAGGGAGGACAACAGGGAAAGGAGAATGGGCGAAAACCCAGAAGCTGGAGTGACTACTGGGAGATGGATTGGCCACGCCAGAAGAAGCCAAAAGACCAGTGGACCTGGGGATGAAGTGTTCTCCTTGTCCCATCTGCTCCAACGAAGGGCAGGAAAAAGAAAATTTTACATCATCTGGGCCTACTTGTTCAAGTCCTCAAACATTGTGATCTGGCCTTATTGTGCACATAGATGGGAAGGAGAAACACAGGTAAAAAGAAAGGGGGAAAAAGAAAGAAAAAGAGCTTTTGCTGTAAGGGATCCTTCCGTCTATTCACTAATCCAGATATTTTGCCGTATCCTGTGCTTTTTTTAAAGTAAACCTTAAGTGGTATCAAGCGGAGAGGATTCATATTCAGTCCTTTACAACTCGAGTGCTGGTGTCCATTACTCACACTCGCCCTAAAATAGCTATCTGATTAAAGACTCAGTCTCTCTCTACACTAAGGGTGCTTTCACACCTAACCTGTTTGGTTCGGTTAAAACAAACTCAGCTCTGTTTGCCCCGTTAGTATTTTTTTTGTTTGGGCTGGTGTGTCAATCCCTGGTGCGGACCAAACAACCGAACCAAGACCGCCTGAAAAGGTGCCATGTATATAAGCACGTCAGCGTGGGTATTTTTCCCTGATTAATAGGTCAAAAGCTATTTAAACTGCTGTGCTTGTATTCCAACTCAGTGTACTTTATCACTTCATTAACTCCATTAAAAAGTGTTTGACAGAGATCACACAGTACGACAACCATGCGTGTGTCTGAGCGCTCCCCACCGTTCGCACTTTGCCTTCGCACCGGTCATCTAGAAGCGTTCAAGTGCTGCATTAACTTCTGTCAGTCACTGGAATTTAATTTCCCCACGTGGGTCCTGATGATGCGCTAATGATGATTATTTTTTGATGATAATTTTGATGATAATTTTTTTACCCTTGGTCCGGACCAAATGAACCATACTATAGATGTGAAAGCACCCTAACATATACTTTACATATACACCCACAAACGCACACACCAGCTCCCACCACATCCCACCAGCTCTGACGTTCAGATTGATTGATATCTCTTTGCTTTTCATAGAGTATGTTGTATACTTCAGTACTGTGAACTCTACTTTGGGCTTTCACCCTGTACATGTGAACACAGTACAAGCGGTTCAATGAGTTTATTTTATTCTGACCCCTAAAAAGTTAAGACGGCATGTGGTGGTCAGCAGTCTTGTGCAGCTGTTCAGTTTTCACCAGAAAAACAAGCAACATTTTTTTTTTTTTTGGCGCTTTGATATATTGCCTTTGATATTGTTACATTGCTTTTTTTTATATTGGGGGAAAAAAAGGAAAGTGAAGCTTTAAAAGCCTGCAATCAACTTTTCCCTCAATAAACTGATAAATGTTTCTAAACTATTCATGTTCCTGACATGAAACTGTATTGATATGAACACAGGAAAGCAATGAAATCTAATTGTATGGGTTTCGATTACTCTTCCCAAACAACAAGCCGCGAAATATTAGAATAGTATCGCAGAAGCAGATGGAATGGTAAACAACAATAATGACTATATTTTTTCTCTTTTCACAGTCCCTTTGGGGCTGTGAGGCTGGTGAAGACAGGGTCCTGAATGAATTCTGTAGGTAGGAACGACATTTTAACATACCCATCAGGCATCTCCAAGCGTGTGTGTGTGTCTAAACACCATCAACGAAACCGTACCACATTAGGTGTACGTATTAGTTCTTGCATGAGCAACAAAACACATCAATGCTCCTTCTGCACCACCCCTGTTGTCATCATCCATCATAATCTAGCCCTGCCTTCCACTAGCTGTCAAAACTGCTCTGGACAATTCACTTAGACAGTGTCAGCTGAACTGTAATATTTTACCAGCCACTATAATGAGGACTGGCCTCCAGACTCACGGAAACAAACACATGGCTCCCTGCTCACGCCTTGGTGGTTGTATCCATGACTTTGCCACAGTCATTCCAATTTTCCTGTTGCTGGAGGCAATACTGCGATCCTAGTATGGTCAGCCTTTGCCAGCTGGGAACCCAACCTGTCAGCCCATGCAATATTGTCCTTTGTCTGAGCTCTTACATTATCTCTATTGCTATCTTGAGCTTTCCCGAGGACTGAATAATCCTCCTGTGGTTGTCTCTAGCTTTCATTAGATAGGTTATACATGTATTCTAAGACACACAAGTTACAACCAGACCCACAATAATTAAGACTGTTGCATGGATTGTTTTGCCAAAACAGCAGTCCAAAACAAATCTACAATGAAGCAAAACAGAGAATAGCAGCAAAACCTCACATTTGTGAGACTTGAAAAGGCAAATTTTTGTAATTTGTTCTCAAAAAATGAAAAACAATGATGCAGTTAACAAAATAATTCACTGTATTCTCATTCAATGGTTCGTATGATATCTTACGAAAAGTTATTCCTCATTTTCCGTGCGTATTCCTACAAATGTTCAGCAACACTTGTAAATATCCACTCAACTTAACATGCATACCGTCTTTTCAAAATAACTTCAGTTTTTACAGGAAACAGCTTAGTTAGATTTAGGAAAAGATCGTGGTTTGGGCTAAAATAAATACACTTAAAGTACCTGCTTAGGTTTAGGCAACAAAACTAGTTAGTTAGGTTTAGGAAAACATCGTAGTTTGGGTTAAAAAATAAATTCGGAAGTGGCGTTACTTAAGTACGGCAGTTATGTGACAAATAAGTCAACGTTTGGGTTAAAATAACTAAAGAAGTGGCATAATTCATGTACGGAAGTTACGTGACAAATAAGTCAACGTTTGTGTTAAAATAATTACGGAAGTGGCGTTATCTAAGTACAGAAGTTACGTGAATAATACGTCAACGTTTGGGTTAAAATAACTACGATAGTGGCGTTACTTAAGTACGCAAGTTACGTCACAAATAAGTCAACATTTGAGTTAAAATAATGCGGAAGTGGCATAAGTTAAGTACGGAAGATACATGACAAATAAATCAACGTTGACTTCTGGTTTCACACGGGGTACGAACAGCGGCCTACTGGGCAAATGTCTGGTGTTTTTTGACCAACCCATCCACCCCAACATCCTGCTTACACGACTCTTTATACTTCCTGGTTCACAATTACGTGGATTACATAGAAATTTAATTTGCAAATTACAGTGCATTACTTTTTGTAAGTATAGCTACGAACGGCATATGAGAACAGCCTGCAAAATTACATATATTACCTGTCAGTGGGAAAATCAGCCCCACTTTGCTCCTTCACTCAAGTCATCCCAAATAAATCTAAACCGGAATGACATTATAATTGACCGTATAATAAGTGTATAACATTGCTGTATCCACTCTGGCATAAGTAAGTTCTTCCATAACCGCATATGTGTGGGAGTGTTGTTGGTGTGTGTGTGTGTGTGTGTGTGTGTGTTTGTCAGCGAGTCTGTGTGTCCTCAGTAAGCGCCACATCAACAACATTAACTTGGAGGACAAAGGAGGGCACAGAAACACAGCGAGCCACACGCGTCGAGAAAGTAACAGAAAATAGATGGAGTAGCAACACACACTATTTTAATTATCCTGTTGTCTAACCTGCCCTCCAATTACAAATAGGGATGTATAATAATCCATCTATTGATGCATGAAAGACAGGACAATAACACAGAAGCTGAACACAAGCAGGATAAGAAGGGGTTTGAAAAATGAGCTCAAAGAGGCTCAAACGGAGGTTAAGCTAACTAAAATAAACAGAATATCACTAAGATACAGCATCATTTTTAAGGTGCGTACCTGTACTGTATATCGGTGTAGACTATAAAATAGTTAAGAGGCAGCGTTTATCACTTCAAGATAAAATACATGATTACATTTATGATAGTGCAGTTAAACGATAAAGACACTGCAGTGTGCACTGTATTCCACTGAGAGATGGGCATAATGAATATGCTCGGGCTAATTTATGCCGGCTAATTTGTCTACATTTGGTAAATCTTTTTAAGATTGATTTTCTCAGCGAATACAAACTCGGCTCAACATTAAGTAAACAGCAGCGAGGAGGTTCGCTTTTCACATTCCCCGCTTCTTTAAATTCAATGTGCTGCTGCGACAGTTCTCTTTCCATGCAGTAGTGTGTCATTTCAGGCAGACTTAATGTGTGGGGATTAACAGGCTGCGCTGCAGACACCTGCCATTTGTCTTCCTTCCGCTCATGAGAATGCTACTTTAACCTGAGTACCGCATGATTTTGCGTCTTATTGGAAGTGGCACTATGAAAGATGCCCATATGAAACAAAATGAAAAAACTGCCACATACTAAGACTAATAGAGTCTGGTGGACAAAAAGGAAAGTAAATAGCCAATTTGGCATTCGGGGGCTATATGCTGCACAGTGTGTGCATATAAAAACACATACACATCTGTCGTATTTGTCCTCCCACATCTGAATTTTGCAGGTCTCTAACATTTTGTTCAGGTGTCTTGGATAGTTCTTTTTCCACGTCATGATGTGCAAACTCTATACATTCAACCTCCCCTCGGCCACAACGAGAGCTTACAGAAAGCAAAAGTGCAGCGTGAAAGCATCCTCTCACCACACAAAGAGAGTGATCGAGAGCTAGCAACACGTAATATCCACTGGTCAAATAAGCTCCAGAGGCACCAAGGACAGTTCTGGGCTGACTGCAGCAATGGATGCATCCGAGAGCCCAAAAAGTCTTCATGTCAAAAATATTGGTTTGCATTGTTTGTTTGGAAAAAAGGATCCATACCTGTGCATGTTCTTCCATCCTAACAACCTTTTCTCCCTGGCTCATATTGGTTTGTCTACAGCCCTACCTGCTGCATGTCCATGTGTCCACATCAATAAAATCTCAATGACAGACATTCTGGGTGAATGGATGACCCAATATTCTTTTATGTTGGTTTGATTGTTATACTGCGCTCGCATCTAGGGATCGGTATCCACGCTGACCTTATTAAGCACATTGGTTAGTGCCCACAACATTACTGATTCACATTAAATACAGTTTCTTTGTCAATGTCACCATAACATTTCCGTTTCAGTTACATTTATTCAGTCACGGCAGGCTGCCAACTCAGTTTTTACTACCACAGCAATCCCCGGCCTCATCTTACCATACATAAAATGATTCAACGCAGTGAAGAATACAGTAGAAATGTGGGAGAAAGTGAGCACTGGTGTCTGATCTTTTCTCTATTGGCAGATACCCTGCGTTAAAAAGCCGTTTTACACGAAGCACGGATAATCGTCCGCAAAATTTGCACAGAAATTTATTAAAAAACAGATTTTGTGGGTTCTTATGAATGCTTGCACACCCCTGCGGAACCTTTGTGCGGGGGAAAAAATATTCGGATGGACCTCAATTTCAGCTGATTTCCACTTACTGAAAGATATGTTTGACTGACAATGAAATTTTTCCAACTGATCACCGTCATTCTGCATAATAATAACAATTAATTGTGCTTCTGTTTGCTGCAGAGAGTTTATATCTGGGAACAATGGGCATTTATTTTCGGGGTAACGGTGTGTCAGAGAAATTAGCTTCTTCGGTCCAATGGGACATTTTTAGGACTATTGGGATTTCAAACAATGGACCGCCCCCTTCTCAACACCCAATAATGTTCGCCAAACACTACTACCTAAACAATCAAATAAAGGACAATATATGGCTTGACATCGCCCAGTAGCTGGGATAAGATGAAGATGGTAATGTAGCTGATATGCACTTGCTGATGTTATACATTGGTCGCGGAACGGGACTAGACACAACAGCTAGCGTTGGCATCAAATTTGTGGTCTGATTAGTTTATGTATTGTGTAGTTGATGTTTAGACATTCTCAGTGTTTTTGTTGTGTGAATCGGACACGGGTACAAGAAGGAAATTGGCGTCACTGACGGAAATGGAACACGGCAACGTGAAAAATTTGCACCGGAACCATTGTGCATAGTTGTTAACAGCTTCAAGATTGGCGCATCCTTACTCAAAACCTTCCTCTCCTGGATCTGGATCTACCCTCTTTAACACCACACTGACAACTTTGTGTATTCAAACGCAGCTTCAGACTGCAGATATAAGATTCCACCACAAAGACAAAGTGATTATATTTAATCATCGTCTCTTGACTGCTTAACTATTCCCTCCTCGCGTGAGTTGGTATGCGAGTTCACACTCACCCATCCATCCATGAATACAAAGACATACAGTGAGGGGTGAATGTTTGGGGCAGAACGAAGACAGCGAAAGACTTAGCGGTCCTTCTCCATCCCTGCAGGCAGTAAAGAAGGCTGCGTGGCAGCTCCGTCTCCCAAGACAAGTTAATAAGATGGAGCAGTCCCTGGGGGCAACAGCCGGAGAGCATTATCACTTTGAAGGCAGCCAGAAAAACTGACACATACTAAGAAAGAACTCCCAAAAAGAAGCTATTAATTACCCCCTCTCACTAGCCACTGCTGCAAAAAGTTAATTTGACAATTTGGAAGACAGGGATTGTTTCGAAATAAGGGATTTTCCCTCCCACTCGGTTCAACGAATCTCCTGCAATTATTTTTTTTTTGTGCGACTCTATTCATACATACTTCTCAATTTGCATTTATTTTTCACTATATCTCCCTCTCTTCTCCTCACGCGTGTATGACGAGGCAACCCTCTCGGGTGTGAAACCGCAAGGAGGTGTGGGGCAACACGGCACATATCAGCACGTGTGAACCACCCAAAGACCACTTCTACAGACATGTGGCGTGATGAATAAATCATGCCGCATAAAAACCAAGGGGAGAGCAAGTTCCTCTCCTGAGGGCCCACATTCACTTAGAGCCGCTCGACTCAAACACAAGTATCTCCCCCGCCATCTAAATGAGCCGCACATGGCCACGCTAAAGCAAATAAGAGCAAAGCTGTCACCTTGCTGAAGAAACATTGATCATTACACAATTTGTTCCCTTTTATTACAGCCATTGTAATTAAAAATAATTGAGTAGCGGGGTGGGCAGGTGCTCCCATCAACAATTTTTTTCACCAATTAGCACTACAATAATATTGCCCTGGATATTGCAGATGATATTATTAGCATTTTGATGGAACACAAGTGCCTGCATGCCTGCACGCCAGAGAACCGTTCTCAAGTGGAATCTTTTCACAGAGAACCACCGGGGGAAGAGTCACTTCTGGTTCGACAAAAAAACAGGCGCAGAAACAGAGGGAGAAGGTTTTATATTACAGTGCTGTGGAGCCATGTTAAAAACTCAAAGAAAGACCACCAGCAGTGCATGCAGAGAAGAATTTGGCCAGTTTCAACTGACCACAAATATTACATTTTGAACTACACATCAGATGCCAGATATATTAAATTGGATTTTTAACCTGAGCAAAAAATCAGCTAATCAACATCAAAAACACAATGATGAAACTGTGGATTCCAATCAGTTCAACTAAACATAAATAAATTTGGTCAACACAAATCTGACGAATGTGTTTCAACATCAGGGGTAAGACCCGCGGTTCTCATATAGCCGACTCGTCTGTTGTCAGAGGCCTAACAAATTGGTTCTCCGACCACTTGGGAGCATGTGTGTGTAGCGTGTGATGGTTTTACCCCGCGCAGAAGAATCAGAATCAAATTTGAAGCATTGAATTTCTGTGATACATCTCACCAATTTCCTCTAAAGCATCCAAGCTGGATCTGAGCGTCTCTCTGTGACAAGGATTATCTCACGAATACCAGAGGGGGAAAGATAGCTGACAATTGTTCTGGGTTAAAATGACGTTCTCTTTTCTGTGCTTGCTGGTGATGCAAAAGTGGGTGTAGAAGCTAATTTGCAATCTTGACCAATGCTATGACCTTACACACTGATAGGACTGGTATTAATCAGCCTACAAGGTTAAATATGAAGAAAAACCACAGAAGTAGTTTCCAGGTTTTAGCAATTCCATGGAATTACTGTATATGTTGTGTAAATGTGTCCAAACTATGGCCATTTTACAACTACTACGTCCCAGCTGGGGATGTGGGACCTTTCTTGAAAAAAACAAAACAATAATCAACCTTTTAAATTTTCAACATATCCTCATACAACAGTTCGCATGATATCTTACTAAAAGTTATTTTGTGCGTTTTCCTACGACTATCCAGGAACACGTGTCACTTTCCGCTTGTCATTTGCATACAGTCTTGAGAATAAACTTCCGTCTTCACAGGAAACAACTTGGTTAGGTTTAGGAAAAGATCGTGGTTTGTGTTTAAAATAACTCCGGAAGTGGCAATACTTTAGTACAGAATTTACGTGACAAATAAATCAACGTTGACTTCTGGTTTCACACGAGATACGAACAAAGACATATGTTTCCTGGGCGTAGTGTGTTTTTGGACTAGGGATGGGTACTGAAACCCCGTCATAAAAAACGTCTACCGGTGCAAAATTATTAAAGACCAGAGTATTGATAAGCTTCAAAGTTTTCAATTTAGTTTATCGGTAATTTTTAACGTTTTGGTATAATTTATTATCAAAATGCAACGCGCATTTCCTCTGCTCTCTGTGTCGGGGTTTAGCTCCTCCAACTACACACACACCACTATGTTTTACACAAGCACAGCGCGCTAGCTCGACTAACAGTGAATTGTTACAAAAGCTAAAACTAAAGCGGTCTGTATGTAGTCTAACTGTTTAGCTTAGTTTGCCACGTATCTTACAATTTTGATGAATTCTGGTGGCTGAGACAAAGCAGCCCCTCCTCTCTCTAACCAACAGTACCTGTAGACACATCATCAAAGGGAGGACAGAGGACAGGAGGAATAACTGATACTGACTGATGTCTGTGTTCTTCATTCTTTCTTAACTCCACTCAGTAATATTATTCATTTTAGATTTTTTTTCCAGTGAGTTTATATAGTGACATTACTGTTCTTAAACAACATTAAGTTCTATTCAAAATATAAATAAATTCTAATACTGTTCTGAATGTATTATTTTTTTTAAATAGTATATGAAAAATCAATTATTTACTTATGAAAAAGAACAAATAAAAATATCAATAAAGAACCAAACCGATAAGGAGTATTGATTAGAGTAGTAGTATCGATACAATCCTTATGGTACCCATCCCTATTTTTGACCCAGCCCGACCTCTTTCTTACGCAGTGTTTGTCACTCTTTAGACTTCCTGGTTCATGATTACGTGGATTACATAAAAATTGATTTCATAGGATATAAACAAATTACACTCCATTACTTTTCATAGGTATAGCTACGAACGGTGTATGAGAACAGCCTGAAATTTGATACGTAGATTCTTTCATGAACAGAAATCAACTGAGGGACACATGAGGCAAAAAAACATTTACAGGTACAAATAGTCTTACTAGAGCTCGATTCCTTTAAAGGACACACAAAGACAAATTACCTGTACTCTACCAATTTGTCTTCTTTTGTGTCATTATTAATACTATGATTTGGCAAAAAAAAAATACATCTCCTAACATTCATGCCAATATGCCATTTCAAAATTGCACTGAATTACCTGTGTGTAAGAGAGAAGGACAGGGAGAGAGGGAAAAAAAAGAGAGAAATGAAGCGGGGGAGTGTCAGAGACAAAGACAGAGAGACAGACATAGAGAGGGAGACTGAGACAGAGAGATCAGAGAGCTGGGGACAGGAGAACAGCGGACGATAAATGAATTCCCAAGAGAAAAAGGAGGGACACGGAGAAATTACAGAACAAAAGGAGAAGACAGAAATGACATTTCTTAAGGGACTGCTGTGTGGCATTTGTAGGGAAGAAAAATGAAATGTGAGGACCAGAGAGAGATGGAAGGCGGGAGAGGGCATGGGGAGAATGGAATGAGTAAGAGCAAGAAACAAAAGAGAAAGTGTGTGAGAGGTAAGACTAATTTATGAGAAATGAGGCAGGAGTCGGTGAGGCTGTCTGCTGCTGCCGTCTGATGGATTGGGTGGGGGTGGAGGTGGTGGGGGGTGGGTTTTTTGCAGGTTGGTGGACAGAGAAGAACCTGTGATATGGATCCTTTGATGCGGCATTTCAAAAAAAAAGTGAACTCTCCAGAAATGGGACATGAAAATAAAACAAAAAGCATCACTTCTCTTTGGAGGAGAATCTCCCTGGCAGGTAAGGTAGAGCAGACAGAAGCAAAGGTGAGAAAGAGACTGGGTAGGCAACAAAGAGAGAGAAGCTAGAGAAAAAAAAAAGAAACGTGTGAAGTGAGAGAGGCTTCAGCGAGGAAAGAGATGACGGAGATAACGGGAGATGAGAGACAGCTGCCTTTGACGCAACTGCTCTTCAACTGTGGCAGTTTGGAAAGAGGGGTGTGCACGTGTGGATGTATATGTGTGTGTGTGCACACGCATGTGCATACACGTGTGCAACCCTCTGAAGTGTATGCAAGTATCTGTTATAATGAAGTTCACATAAGCGTGAAAGGCGGGATTGGCGATAAGGCAGCTGCTCATTTGTAGTGCGCGAAGAGTTGGTTCCCACATGTACACAAACACAGAGAGACACAATCGCTCACACACAGGCAGACAGAAAAGCTGCCTCTGGAGGTATCGAGAAACACTCGGGGCCTACAAAATATTCAAGGCTCTCCTCCAGACAGAATCCCCTCCCAAAGCTTGCTGACAGAGGAGCGCAGTGAGCCCTCCTCTTTCAAACAAGTCTTTATTCACCCTAGTCTTACAGCGCGCTCGCACCGTATCAAAGCCGGGACACACGCTGCTGTGTGAAGTGCCATCAACGTACATGGCGACGCACACCTTCTCCTCCTCCTCGCACACTCGCTCGCGTTCTCTTTATGTCTCTCTTTCTCGCGCGCACAACTTTGAGAGAACAGAGCGGGGGAAGCAGAGAAGAGGGGCTGGCAGCGGCGATGAAAGACAGTGATGAAGGTGCAGCGGTAAAACACACTGTAGACGCCATCTATCTACTGATGGAGAGGGAACACATCACACAGACACGCTGTCTTTTTAAGTTCAGTCTCTGTCAGCAGGAGCCCAATAAAGATCAGGCCCAAAAAGCGCACATTTACACGACCATGTGGGTTCATACATGAACGAACACAAACAAACACATACAACCCTTTCTCTCCAATTACACTGCCAATTCCATGGAGGCAAAAATCCAAATAAAGACAACTGGGCATCGGGCTTATTAATCATGTCATCATCCCACATGCACTATTGCACTATTGGTGGGCTGCCATGTCAAGGGTCTCTTCGAGCTGTGAGGTTTTTGCTGGGGAAAGCTGCATTAGCCAAAAATATAAACCTAATGATGTCAGATTTCATCTCTGACCCCTATAATTTCACAAATTCAGATTTATTGCAGATCATTATGCATTACGCCTGTGCGTATCCAATGATAATGTGGTGTGTGCTTGTAGGGCTGTGTATTTGCAAGAATCTGGCGATACGATATGAATCATGATACAGGGGTTACGTTTCAATTTATTACGATTTTTTTTAATCTAATTTTCGGAAAACCGTCATAAAGAACACACCGCCATATGCATGAAATTTGAGTTTGAACAAGTTAACTTTTTTATGCAAACAGTGGGTTCTCCATTTGCATTTATCACAGTCAGAGGGCAACCTCTGCTTCTGAAAAGTGAAGCCAATGCAGAAGTGCCTTAAACTTGCATTCTTTCTAAAAGCCAACAGGGGGCGACTCCTCTGGTTGCGAAAAGTAGTCTGATTGTATAGAAGTCTATGAGAAAATTACCCTACTTCTCCTTGATTTATTACCTCAGTAAACATTGTAAACATGAGTTTATGGTCTCAATCACTAGTTTCAGTTCTTCTTCAATACAGCAGGATGTTCATTTAGTAAATTATGGTCCCATTTAGAGTCAAATAGATGATAAAGCAAGGTATGCTTTAGGGCACGGCTACCTTGTGATTGACAGGTCGCTATCACGGCGTTGTTCAGTCTTGGAACTGTCGGTGCTTTCGTCTTAGAACTTTAAAGGGACTGTATGCAAGTTTTTACACGTATACACGTGTTTTAATCGTTTTTTTATTGTCAATGTGTGACCTAAAAAATTAGACCGTCCGCAACTTTCTGGGTTTCCTCTATCAGCCTGCTTTTAATGTGAAAAATGCGGGCCGTTTTTTTCCAGGAAAATCCAAAGGATGGGACGTCATGCGCACTCGTGAGTGCCTTTATTTTCAGTTCCACTTACAGGAATAACAGTTTGCAACCACAGCTAACGTTCGGTTTGAAATGGAGTCCACTAACGCCGACGACCATCCCCCACCACAACTCAGACTTCGAGCAACACGTACGCTGACTGTAGTTGACTTAACGGCCACAGGTGTCACTGTTAACAAGCAATTTCTGATTTTTCCATAAAGTCCCTTTAACCCTTTCACAGTGTGTTTTAAGTTAATTTGAACATTTTTGTCACCTAAAAATGTCTTATTCAGCATTCGGTTGTACTTAGCACCCTCTTGTGTCACATCTGGTTGTAAAAAAAACAAGATGGCGACGGGCAAAAAACAAGATGACGACTGCCAAAAACCAAGATGATGACAGGCAAAAAACAAGAAAAACCAAGATGGCAACGGGCAAAAACCAAGATGATGACAGCCAAAAACCAAGAAAAACCAGGATGGCAACGGGCAAAAACCAAGAGGACGACGGCCAAAAACCAAGATGGCGACCGCCAAAAACCAAGATGACAAAGGCCAAAAACCAAGATGACAAAGGCCAAAAACCAGGATGGCAACGGGCAAAAACCAAGATGGTGGTCGGGCAAAAACCAAGATGGCGAAGGGCGAAAACCAAGATGGCGACAACCATAAACCAAGATGACGACGGCCAAAAACCAAGATGGCGACCGCCAAAAACCAAGATGACAAAGGCCAAAAACCAAGATGACAAAGGCCAAAAACCAAGATGACAAAGGCCAAAAACCAGGATGGCAATGGGCAAAAACCAAGATGGTGGTCGGGCAAAAACCAAGATGGCGAAGGGCGAAAACCAAGATGGCGACAACCATAAACCAAGATGACGACGGCCAAAAACCAAGATGGCGACCGCCAAAAACCAAGATGACAAAGGCCAAAAAAACAAGATGACAAAGGCCAAAAACCAAGATGGCAACGGCCAAATACCAAGATGGCGATGGCCAAAAACCAAGATGGCGACGGCAGTCCACAAACCAATGGGTGATGTCACGATGACTACGTCCAATTCTTATATACATTCTATGATCACAGTCCCTGTAACATCCCATAGCACTACTTTTTGTGTAATCTGAGCCTCTCTAACAATCTTAAAATGTAAACTATTAATTAAAAATCAATAGTGTTTTTGAGAATCGATGCAGTATCACAAAACATAATATTGCGATACTAATGTGCATTGATGTTTTCTTACAGCCCTATTTGCCTGTTTGTTTGTGTGTAAGTATGTGTGTAGTGGCCAATGTCGTATAAAGAGGGTGGCTGGCTGAGGGCTTGTTCTCCGCGGGACTCTACAGTGGGGCAAGCCACTTAATACTGGGAATGGGCCCCTAGGCAGCCACCCATTTTATATTGCATTGTACTAAAACACGTTCGCACACACATACACACTCCCTTGCATAAATAAAAAACACACAGCGCACCTACACCGAAGCGCACAGTTAAACACAGAAAGACCGACTTGGAACCTGTCAAGTGCGAACAAACTGATGACAAGACGGCGACAGATGGATTCACTGAGGAGAGACGAGCCACGCATTCAACTCAATTAGCAACGTGCTGCCGCATGACGCCGATGGGATATGGGATCTTACCATGACTGGCAACCTGTCAATCGCAGCAACAGAGCCGCAAAAAACAAGCATCACGCAAGACGCAATGAATTAAATTTAATAAACCAATAAATTCATTAATTTATGAATAAATGGTATAAACCCGTGGAGTGGCAGCTCTGCATCGAAAAACAGGGCATAATGTGACCAGGGAGCCTAAATATCCCCAGGCGCACACACACAAAGAAGAAACTGGCAGCGGGGAAAGAAGAGGAGGAGGAGAAGGAGGAAGCAGTGGCGAGAGACAGAAAGGAGAGAGAAGAGAGAGAACAATGGCTGCTCCCCTCTTCCTCTCTCGCTCACTCTCTCTTCACGAGCTCTGTTCATACATTATCCTGCCATGGTACCTAATGAGCCAGGCATCTCCACCCTGACACTTACGCTTGGCTAGGCAACCCTTATTACAGTGTTGAGGCGCACTCACTCACACACACACCTACACACACACACACTCTCAGGACTGACCATCACAGGTCATCACAGCAGCTGTGTGATGGGGGAGCTTAAAAACATCAGGAGCTCGCCATATTCAAATGCATCCTCGGGAATATGCATATCGGAAAAAATCCTCACTAATGGTTAAGTATGTAATATGTATACAGTATACATGACCAAAACATGGAGAGCGTTTGAGTATTTCTTTATAAATTGTATCATATTTGTTGTATTTTAGTGTATTTTCATCAAATTTATAGTTACAGTTGTAGTAAAATCTAGTAGAATACATTCAGTTGCATTATTGTCTGTGAGATATTGGTTTTAATGGTGATATTGCCTTTGAAATTAAGAATATATACTAGGCAAGGAAAGAAATATTATTCTTTTATTGCTTCTCCATTGTAATCTCCATGGTAATATAGTTTAGTTTACTTATAACTTATATTCCTTATCTTCTTACCATTCAAATGAGACCATATATATGAATATAAGCCTTATGGTTGAGGAACAGGACATAGTTAATTATGAGTTATTTTATGCGTTTTCTTCCGAGGAATAGGGCTAGGGAGCAGGAGGTTAAGTGTGTTTGTAGGTCAGTTTCAGATGTGTCAAGTTCCTAGTATATACAAATAAATGAAGCAGCCTGAAGGCTGCTGGGTAATATGGGGATAGACACCATGTGCTCCTTCTGAGTCCTCGGTTATTACTGATGCTTCATTGTTCATGACGGCACACAAAATAGCTCTTTTTGCTGCTTTTCACGGATACACACTGAAGAAAAAAAAAAGTCTATCTTGTCTGGCAACATACCAGTCGGTGCCAGGATGTACCCTGCAGTGCTATGATTGTTTTGGCTGCTTCTGTATACTTCAAAAGAGCCTCCCACAACTGTTTAAGTGGTAAACCAGCGGGGGTGTGGGAGGCCAATCAGCTGCAAGTACAGTACAGTAGGGGATACGCGGTAAAAGTTGGTCAAACAAACATCAGACGTCACGACAGCATGCCGGTACAGAGTGGAGGCGGGAGAATCGCTTTGAAATGGGGGATGACTGGCAACGCTTAGAATGACATAAGACACTCAGTTTGACCCTCAAAGCACAAAGAATGCACAAAGAAATGTAAGAAAGAAAGCAGAGATTGTTCTTTTTCCTTTTAATCTAAGATAAGATGCCTGGACCGGAGGTGATGTAATCTCACTCAGCTTGCAATCTTTCTGTGAGAAGTGATTGCAGCGGCTCAACAGCTGATTGTGATTTACAGCCGTGTGGGTTGGTGTATTTCTGACCACCGATACACTTAAGAGAGACAGTAAACTTCAAAGCAGTTGAGCTGAGGCTTGACAGTTTTATGTCGTACTCTTTTATTGGAACTTGATAGATCATATTGAAGTTATATTGAAGCTGGGAAATGTGAGTTAGCATGCGCTTGTTATTATCAATTTAGACAATGTAACTGTGTATCACGAAATCTCAATATACGATTTCATCACGATACGATTCCATTGAAAGACGATAAATGATCTTATTACAAGGCTTTGTTGAGTGCTTAATTCTGATTGGTCAATCATGGCGTTCTACGGTCTGATGTTGGACTCTGGCGAACCGGTTTTGTGTCAAATTATTGATTTCTTAAGTAAGTAGCCGTGTAATAATAGTACATTATTTTTACCTTACATATTGAATTATCCCCCAGCCCTACTCTTAAGTATATAAATCAGACACTATCCATCATAAAACAATACTGAGATATATTATGGCATATCAGATTTTTGTATATCAGCATCAAGAACAGTTGACAAACATTGTTTCGTGTTATAAAGGTGTTCAATATGTAGATGTAAATGTGTCCATAAACCTTATTTCTACAGCAGTTATTGAATTTCCAGTGGAATAAAAATAGCCAATTTACTTTTCACCTAAACAATAGGAACCACATGTCTTAAAGATCTATGGGGGGGAAGATAATATCTTTTATAAACAAACTGTTCAATGTCTCCCTGACCAAGACCGCAACCCTATGAATGTTGGGTATTATCCCTAAAAAAATGCAGATACGTGGTTTCAGTAAACTGTGGTTCTGATTGGCTACGTTAGCAGGATGTTATTGTGAGACAATGGAAAAAGAGTCACATCCTCGTCACTCGAGCACTGGATGGAACTAATGTCCAACATAGCGGGTTACGAACAGGTTTTATTCAGACTCTCAGGATGTCAAGACTTGGTCATGAAAATATAGAGCCCATTCCTGGATCGCATCATCAACACACACTATCCAAGAACTGATCTCAAATCACGCACAATAAATGTCAACTGATATAGCCCATTGTCTTTTTTTATTCAATTATTTGATGTATTTATTTTTTACCTTAAAAACCTACGTCTTTGTACTGTACTGCTGCTTAGTATCTTTTTTTGTTTGTGTCATTTCATGGAGATATAGGGTGGGTAGGTTGGGTGGGCTGAGTGTGTATAATATGAAAATGGCCTAAGAAATGTCTTGTGACCTTCATGTTATAACAAAATGTTGGACACAAATACCAATTTAAAAAAAAGGACAGTCTCTCATTAAATCTGATAAGTAATTTCAAACAAAAATTGCTTCAGAAACACTTTTACATATCTATAAAATCAGTAACATCAGACAACTGTGCAGAGTACAGATGTTTCTGTGGTGCATCTGTGGGCATGAAGGCTATCACAAACATGGCTGTGTGATCAGCATGTTTTAAAAAATCGTACAAAGACGAGAAGCGACATATTTCACTAACACTGCACAGCAGACACTTAGATAATTCCCCCGTGTGCTGCGCTCAGCTGTAAGACGCCTGGGTAGGCACCAATCAGGCTGGAAAAATACAGGGGACAATGCAGCTTCCCCTGTCTGTCTCTGGAACAGTCTCATGCACATTAGTGCAAAAACAATATTCCTGCAGTTATATGAAACTCGTGCTATCTCTTTGTTTAAATAATAGCTACATATTATCCAGATTAAGGTGAGGTTGTCCGTGCAGAACGCATTTTCAAACAAACTTGTGTGTGTCTCACACATGTCTTTATGTGCCCGTGTGTGTGTGCGAGCGGATGTAAACTCAGTATTCCAGGTCACGGCGGCTGCAATCTCACAGGAGGTTTAACCTTGGTAAATCCACTATTAGGTGTTCTGAGAATGATGATGTGAGCAGTAGATCCTCCCCGATGGTTTCACTTTCTAAGAGCATCCAGCAGGTCACAAATAGAGAAGCTGTGGGGGTATTACAAGGTCAAAGGTCGGCTAACTCTCAATATGATGACAATTCCGAGCTGGCATTTTCATTTCCTGAAGAGACTGATTCCCCGTGGCAGCAGCTGAGGCCAAAGATGTTTGCTTATGTTTTGTTCAAATAACTTCTTCTCTGCTTTTAAGAGAGAATACATATATATACACTGCAAATATGTAGTGCGGATCGCATAACAAACTGTCTTTCCATTCACAAACTGTACAGTACTATACTATGACTTTATGATTTTTTTTCAACATACTATACCGTTACTTTTTTTTCTTGACATACTATATTATTACTTTTTTTTCGACACACTACAGTATGACTTCTTAATACATATTTTACTATTCATTTTTATGACTTTTTTTGACATACTATCCATCCATTATCTGTAACCCGGATCGCAGGGGGGCTGGAGCCGATCCCAGCTGACATTGGGTGAAGGCGAGGTACACCCTGGACAGGTCGCCAGACTATCACAGGGCTGACACATAGAGACAGACAACCATTCACACTCACATTCACACCTACGGGCAATTTAAAGTCAACAATTAACCTATCCTGCATGTCTTTAGACTGTGGGAGGAAACCGGAGATCCTAGACAAAACCCACGCTGACACGGGGAGAACATGCAAACTCCACACAGAACTTGGGGCCCAAGTCAGACTCAAACCTGCAACCCTCTTGCGACAGTGCTAACCACTGTACCACCCTCGACATACTACACTATGAATATTTTTATGACTTTTTTCATCACGTTATACTATGACTTTTTATGACATACTATAATATGACCTTTTTTTTTCGACATGATATACCATGATTTTTTATGAAATAATATATATGGCTTTTTTTTCGACACAATATACTTTTCTGACATATTATACTATGGATTTGTATGACTTTTTTTGACATACTATACTATGACTTTTTGACATGCTATGACTTTTTTCCAACATAATATACTATGACTTTTTTGAAAAACTATACTATGACTTTTTATTATATAATATACTATGTATTTTTATGACTTTTTTCGACATATTATGATCTGTTTTTAAACATAATGTACTATTCATTTTTATGACTTTTTTCGATATACTATACTATGAATATTTTCATGATTTTTTCATCATGTTATGCTATGACTTTTTATGACATACTATACTATGACCTTTATGACATTTACGACATACTATACTATGACCTTTTTTTGTCATACTGTATACTGCAAGGAAAATTCTAATAAATATGTCTTTCCAATGCACACACACAAATCAGACCATGTCTATCATACACAAATGTGCCTTTCTGCCCATTTTCTTTTTTTGTCGCTTTCATTTTGTCCTTCAAATGTCTTCAGAGGTGCGGCCGTGCAGCCAACCAGTGGGAGTAGCTGATGTTTTTAATGGCACATGGTTTGTCTCCTGGTGGCGAGATAAACATGGGGAAGAGATTAAAACCCCAGGCTTTCTTCCACAATCTCCTGCCTTCATCCTCCTTCCCCTTGCAGTGGCCACGCAGGGGCCGGCACAGCAGACTCTAATTCAAAACCAAACCCCATTCCCTCTATAAGGCACACGAGAGCCTAAAAAACACACACGAGAAGCACTGATAGAGGGGCAGATGTCAGCGGGGAGGGCAGGAGAAAACAGACAGGTGACAAGGAGAGGAGGATTCTCTACCGTTTAATCACCTACCTGTCAAGCACGTCTCATTGGGCTCGTCGCAGAACACTGGCGCGAATGTACACACAGCTACGACGCCGGTGTTGATTTTGAGGTGGGTCACCGGTGTCAGCACGTGGATCACAACAAACAACCCTGAAGAGGAAGAAGCAGGGCCAGAGGCCAGGCTCCTTGTTTCATGCTACAGTACGCCTCCTTAGTGAAGCACGGGTTGGCCACAAAGCTAGCTTCGTCTAGGACCTGATGAGCTGGAGCAGTTATTAAGAGTGGCTAAACATATCATTTCCTTTGTCACTGTGATTAGGGGCCAAGGCGGCGATGGGGCCCTCAGGTGGAGGTACACCCAGAGTGTATGATTAGCTCTGCCATTTAAATGACATTCACACTAATCGCTAATATCGGGTCTGTCAAGGTGAGAGAATGCGACGATGTCGACTCGTGTTGGAAGGCTGAAGCGATTGGGAAAAAAGTGCGGGAATATCTGATTCCACTCGATGCTGTGTCAATCAGTTAAGTCAGGCATGGCGGTTGGATTGTTTCACTCTGCATCAGTGCTGCTATACAGTAGTCGCAGAGCGCAGAGGAGCTGCGATCTGTAAACACTGCAGCTCCCGTGGAACCGACGGGGGATTTGGGTTGTTTAAAAAGGGATTGGCAAGTGGGGGGAAATTAATCATCAAAGAGGACCTGGCCCTTGTTAAAAAAAAAAATATACGCTGGTGAAGTTCTGTTCAAATATTCTCTTGTGAAACCCGGCCATTTGCTTACAGAGCTGCTTGGACGCGGAATTAAAAGAGCTGGTTAACTTTTCTTCTTCCGCTGGCGGTTGGGAATTCGTCTCTGAAGTCGCGGCCATCTTTAAAACTTAAATGACCCTGCTCCCCTCTCTCGCCTGAACAAAAGGAGGCATTATCAAACCTCACTCTCAGCAGTGCTAGATCCATTTGGTAAACAGCCTGTGTCCTACAGTAGTAATCAGAGGGTATTTTTGAGGGATTTGCAGGCTGGCCAGGAGGCATCCGCTGGAGTGATCTCTAATTGCTAGAAGCGGAGGCCTAGACTGCCTGGCGCTCTTTTGAAGCCATCGGCAGCAGCTTCCAGCCAGAGGAGCCAGCAGGGGGAGGCTTCCCACTGAGGCACTCCTTTTTCCCTTTATTTCTTTCTCTTTTTCCTCCCCTCACCATGCCTTCATTCTACTTTTCTTGTGCTCGGTCCCCCCTTCCTTCCATTTCTTCTTCTCTAACTGTACTTGTTCCCTTTCTCCGCTCCCTTCCCCCCCTCCTCCTCCTCCTCTCCTACTCAGTCAATGAGCCAGCAATCACTTTGCAGACAGACATCCTCTGCTCAGTCGGCCATGTTCAATCCCCAGCACCGGTGGCTGATGAGGCATTGTGGTGACGTCAAACGCCGGGGCTTTTTTTTTTTCGGGGAGCAACAGTTAACCTGCGGAGGCGCAGCTCCGCTTCCCAGGTTACAGGACTCGTACTGGCAGTCTTTGTATAAAATAATGAATGTAATATGCCAAAGAGATGAAAGATAATGAGGCCAATTATTTTTTTTCTTCTCACCCGGTGAGGCAGAAGAGGCAAATTTATGTCAAATAGTTGGTGTATAGTGACACCTAATACCGCTCGAGCCTTTGTTACCGCATGAGCTCGTGTATCCCGGGGCAAAGACTTTTCGCTCTTTAAAGCATAGTTTTCAAATTGTGACAAACACACAAACATGCTAAATAATAATATTGTTAGAAAGACTGCATAGGCTCGGTGTCCGCATCGCTTTCGCACGGGCTGTAAAATCCAACTAAATGAACAAAGACACACAAATTGAAAAAAAACAAACAAACTGCACGCTGTCATCCACACACACACACAGTCTCACAGAGACACAACCAGTTTTTTGGTTGTTTGGAAGGCAGCTCGCTCAGTGTGACATTGACTCCTCAGTGCCAATTCCACACTGGGAGCTGCACTTGCTTGCTTTGCTGCCAATCCAGGTAAAGAGATTACAGGCACACACAATGCAGTCTTCTGTTCGTCTGCCAAGAAGAAAACCAGCCCTTTAAGCCCATAGGAGAAAAAAAAACGGGCTATACACAAATTCACACAGCCTTGGCCCCCGTCCTCGTGCACAAAAAAACCCCAAGAATCCCCTTCTTCTCCAGGAACACGGCTTCTAATATGGGCCTCGCTCATACAAAAGCAGCCTTGTGACTGAAACAATTCAGCCTCAGCTTCTTTACCCCCGGTCCCCAACACTGTTGCGCATTACTATTACTTGCATCATTCAAAATAAAGAAGGAATTTGGCTTACGATCAGTCACACAGTCATTATAAAGCCACACTAATGGGTGCTGTCTGGTTACAAACTATTGTAAAACAATATGAAAGAAAGTTACACTAGGATTTCATCATCTTTCTTAATGGTGTAATTATAAAAAAGGTGAAAGAGTACGTGTGTGTCACCCCGAAATATATATATAGGTGCCACAGTAATTAACTAAAAACTTGTTGAAGACTAAATACTTGATGAAAACTGCAGGGATGCCGCTGATTTATAGCAGTGCGGATTTTTTGCAGAGAGTGAATCAAACAATCACTATGTGGCATGCAGTTTTGACCCAATTAATCAGCTGCTTATAATCGTGAGAGTATAATTTAGCTTTGGGATTGCGATGCACTAATTTGCATTGTATATACTTATCTTTTTCGGATTCGTGTGTGGATTACGCGTGATGCAGAGACGCTCAATAATCAAATCAGAGGGAGTGTATATCTATGCTATACATTTCCCCTCGAATAGGTCCTAAGAGATGTTAGAATTAGAGATGTGTTGATGAAGAAGAAAGTGGTAATGTGGTGGAGAAGGCCCGCTAATTATGGTGTGGCAGAGTAGCACTTAATAAAGGACGTGTGTGAGTAGCAAGACAAAGAATTCATCTATCATCTACTCTACCTTTTAACTTACAAATTAAACCCCAATGCTTCGGCGGATAACGATAGTTGCCACTCTTTCATCACGGTCTCCGTCCCTTCCTCTAAGAGAGGCCATTTGTCTCACCTCAGCAACACTCTCCTTGGCACTACCAATTGTGTTTGACAGTAAAATCACATTTTGGATCATAAATCAAATGTCAGCCTGCAGGACAAGAGTAGGCAACAGATGACAGAATGATTTTGACTCAGGGCTATTCCGAAAGCTTTTATTTCCCTCCCGTGTAGCTCGTCCTGTCATCCAGGGGTGGAATGTGAAGTCATGTTGAGGGCGGTGGGAATTACGACGGGTATGCGTAGTCCGTGACGACCGCGCTCGCGGCAAAGATGCTCATAAGTCATTCTTTGCAAGTCCAGTCTTAAGTCTCTAATGGTTGTAATGAACGTTCTATCAGAACACGGCATAGCTCTATCTAAGGAATTCAAAGCATGTACTGTCATCATCATTCCTAAATCTGTTAGCATACAGCATTAGCATTTACTAGTTGTTTGGTATGTGATCATTTTAAACAGGCTATTGCAATCATAGAAATAGAACAGGTGTAGAACGGACATTCCCATTCAAAACAACGTAGCAGAATGGTCAGAGCGGCAGCCATTTTTTATGTGTACCATTGCCATTGCAACCATTGTAGCAGGTTAACTTCTGCATAAATCTAACCAACTTACTTGGTTACCATCTCACCATTTGAAATACTGTTGTCAACAAAATTACACATTTTTATTTATATTACTATTTTATATTTACTTATGTTTATTTTTATTTTAACTGCACTATTTTATGCCTTTGATTCTCATTTTGCTTTTTACTTGTGTGATTTTTCCTTTTATAGGTACATATTTTATGAGCATTGTTGAAGGAACCTGACACCAAAGATTTTCATTGCTAATGACTGCTTTGCTGGAATCGACTTATAGTATGACAAATAAAGAACCTTGAACCTTGGCAAGTCGCTGACTCACTGAGGTGAAGCTTTGCAGTAAAAACTAAAATGAGCAGCGGTAATATTACAAAGCATAGAGACGCAGATTTAATGAGTCAAATTTAACATCGTGATGCTTTATTCACACACTCTCGCCACAGCGTAGAAAAGCACTATTGCCAAATAAGTGACAGCTTTATTGTTTTCTGTAACCAGTAATGCTACACTGGTTACAGTAAATGAGCTAGAGATGGTTGGATCAATACTGTGGTATCGATACTTTGATACTCACAAGCTACTCATTTGGTATTGATTACTTAAAAAAAATATCGCTAATAAAATTATATTGGCTAAATACAAACACGGGTGGCTGCATCACTTCCAAACGTTTTCTCTACTTTTGTTTAATGT
This sequence comes from Sebastes umbrosus, assembly GCF_015220745.1. Classification (NCBI taxonomy): domain Eukaryota; kingdom Metazoa; phylum Chordata; class Actinopteri; order Perciformes; family Sebastidae; genus Sebastes; species Sebastes umbrosus. The sequence continues at coordinate 20,361,521 of NC_051285.1, forward strand.
TTGTGCCAAATCAGCCCTGACATATTTAGCTGGCCAGTGTCACATGACTGTGAAAACCATGTGACATCAGAACCTAGCGCACAGCGGTGCACTGTCGCACACTTCCACATCAAATCTGAGAGAACGGCAGAAATGCAACGCAGCGTGGCGTGGTGCTACTTGTCACCTGTAGATAAAAATACAGCAAGACGCACTATCCATGACTATATAGAGCCACACAGCAACACAAGTAGCCTCTTCAAATATTTAAAAACAACACATCCTGGAAGTTATAAGGAGGCTAATACATTTTATTCATAGTATCTCTGTAAAATATTGGACTATTTTTTTTTTACACTTAGTGGCACAAACATTTTTATTTAATTGTACTCACATTTTGCTTTTGTAAATGTGTTATTAATGGCTGGTATGTGTCATGTGGCTTGCCTCTGAGTGTAATCATGATTCATGATTGTAAAAAATCACACACCCATTTAAGAAATGATCAGTATTGGTAAAATTGTAACAAAAAGTATTGGTATCGTATTGAATTAGAAAATTTGGTATCGCCCATCCCTACCCTCCGCCTCACTCCCCACTGCTCCAGAGAAGGACAAGCTACCGCTACCTCGCTAACTAGCCAGCCATCCGTCTCTGGAGCTGCGTCCGCTCTCTGCCTGGCGAGCTGCGACCACACTTTACGGCCCAACTTAGAAGCGTTGTCACCATAACAACTAACAACAATCGCCATTTTCTTTTGTACCAATCAAAAGGCCATGGAAAACAGTACAATGTCTGTTCTATTTCTATGATTGCAATGCAATATGAAAAAAAAACACACGGTCATTGTTTTTTAGTTACTTTAGAATGAGCCGTTTATGTCTACATAGTGAACGGGTCCCCTCTCCACAGAGTCCGCCATGTTTCTACGGTAGCCCTGAACAGACAAACCAAACACTGTTAACTTTTCCTGCTTTGGCCGGAGTCGACAACGTTACTCGCTCCTGACGTCGCTGCTCTCTCTCTCTTGCTTCATCACTCACATACACACACTCACACGCACTGGCTCTGCTCCAAATAGTTCTAGAGAGGGCCATTCGCATTTTTTGCATTGGCCACCGTAGCACTCCAACACGCTTGGCACACGGGAGAGGCTTCAGTTGGTTGTAATCTCCTCATCTCACCGCCAGATCCTACACAATGGACCTTTACAGTTAATAACTGTATTTTGCTCCTAAAGGTCAGCCCACCTTAAGCGAACCTGAGCTGTTGTTGTAGCTAACTTTGGGGGTGACCCCCTTCACTTTAATCAGCAGGTGACACACAAGACACGGGAACTTGTCTTGGGAGTTCTAGCATTTATTAACAGCCTAAACTGTACACACACTACACTGCTACGTTCACATGTATAACGTTAGTTTTAACTTCATACTCACCGTCCGTCACATATACCGATCTCTCTCTCGACTGCACACTCGCTAACTTTACGGGCCGCCTGGCTGGCAGAAACCTATGTTGTCTCGTCACCCCAAAAGACACATGAACTTTCTAGTAAACAAACACAACGTTTGCCTCTTCGGCCTCTGTCTCTCTCAAGACCGCACACACAGACACTCGCTTACGTTAAGCACACAACATACGCACTACGAGTTATTCCTTAAAGCAGTTGGCTACCTGTATAACACGTTAAAACATCTTAAAAACACATAAATCCCAGATGATCGGGCCTGACGGGGAGTTGACTTAGGCCCGGCGGGCTGCTAGGCTTCCAACTAATGACAGCTTATAATTTAGGCTACTGTAACTTAACACATCCCTCTGAAGTCCAAGTCAAGTCTCAAATCACTGTGTGCGCGACTTAAGTGCAACTTGAGTCTAGGCTTGTCGCGGTGATCAGTGTTACTGGTGTTACGCGGTGGTCGGCCATCCATCGTTTAGCTTTTTCACAGACATAAAACCCATTTAGTTAATTTTGCCGTATCAGCGGCATGTTATCAATAGACAGTCGGATGACGGACGCTACAAACTGACAGTGAATGTGTATGCTCTATACGGAGTCTGAGCTCAGAGTAGCAGGTGTCATATTTCACACACATGGGTCGAGGGAGAGTTGACAGACCGAGAGATGGCGGAGGATTTGGTGTCGAAGCGAAAAGCAAACGCGCCTATTTGGCAATATTTCAGATTTAAACCTAATGCTATAACTATATATAGAGAACCATAACGTTGATGAGGTAGCGTTAATCGCTGCAAGGCAAGGTCACAGCCGGTGTGCGCGGCGCAGCGGCGCCAGGTAGATCCCTGCGGACCCGCAGTGAAAGCTCTACCGGAGAGGCCAGACACACTGCCACCCAACGGTAAAGCTCAAAATAAGCGCGATACACATATTGACCGTCATCTTTTCTTGTAAAATGTCCGGTGTAATCGGTAAAACCGGCGTTGTCACAAGTTTATTAACCGGTGGGAAATTTTCCTCACCGTCACATCCCTACTTGAGTCCAAGTCCCAAGTCCAAGTCCCCATCTCTGGCTCATGGCCCACACATGGACCCCCTGCACTGCTGAATAAACCACCCAGAACTAAAAGAATAACTACAAAATACAATTACACACATTCCTGATCTCCTCTTTTCTGTCACAAAATGAGTGTCAGGAGAGGAAGGGAAGGTTGAAGGGAGGCGGTGTGGCGGGGACACTGCAGTAGAACATGGAACAATAGGCGCCCTCTGGCATCAACCTCTGGACAGCCCAAGCTGCTCACCAAAGACACTGAACTCACCCACAATGAACCGCTGCAGTGGGAAGGGAGGCTTTAGAGAGTTCAATTTCCAACACAATTGGCCGTATTCTAGTCCTTTAAATGCCAAGGAGATGGTGTGCAGCATGCGCCTTTGTGAGGAGCTTTGCTTACAGCGAGTGTCCTCTAGCAGGAGAGACAGGGAGAGAAAGACGAGCGAATTGGAGAGATGGCGAAGACAGGCAGGGTGGGGGGAGATGGTATGGGGACAGAAATAGTGAGACTGTGTAAATGAAAAGGAAGAAAGAATAAGACTGAATGACTGGGCGAGATAGAGAGTAAAAAAAAATAAAGTACAGAGCGAAACGAGAAGGGTAGAGAATGTCTCCTCTGGCTGTCGTTTCGCCAGCCTCGCAGGGACCGTCTGAAGGACAATGCTGCTACTAGTGGAGTGTGACGTTTGTCCTCTATCCAATTCACCACGGCCCCAAAGAAAACACACTTACAATCAAGTGTCGATCATGCATCTCATACACAATAAACTCTTCCAAACAAAATACAATGCATTATAGTAATACACAATGCAGCCTCTATGTGAAAAAAGCTTAATGTGAAAAAGAGATAACATTCAAATGAGGTGATGTGAAGTCATTGTGTGCCACAGCAGGCCTAACAAGAGATCACATTCAACTGCTGGGAATTTTACCTCGGACACCCAGTCCTTTCTTTTGTTGAAGGAATCATTTTACTTTGTACACACCTCCATAATGTACTGTAAGTATGTAGTCTCTTCTCTACAGCATATATAATTTTCTTGTAGAAACAAAAGTAGTATTTTTACCACACAGAAGCTCAAGTAAATATAAAAACTCTTACTGACTTCAAGGACAATTGTTTCCTTTCTTCTTGTTTTGCCGCAGCAAAAGACTTTAAAGTTGTCACGATACCAGATTTTAAACTTTGATACAACACCAGTATAATAAAACGATACTCAATACGTGTTTCAACATCACGGCCAAAAGGAAAAAAAAAAATAACCTGCACACAGTGCTGGTACCTTCTTCCTAAACAGCGGTGAATAACACCAGGAGCAAATGCCAGGAGTTGAGCTTTCATTAAAAACAACATTAGCATTTAGCATTTAAAAAGCTATTTTTTAAATGGAGTCTGGTGCAGTGCTCATAAAATGCACCGGGGCTACATTACATCACTTCCAGCAAACTTCACGGAGAAACAGTGAGGGCAAAACAGCATCACTGATCTGTTTTAACCTAATCTAACAGATTCTGCATTCTCATGTAGAGTCTGTAGGCAACGGGACAAGGTTTTGGTAGCGGAAGCGTTTCTAGTGTCCGTTTGTAGTCCGAGTAGTACTGAGCAATCACGTTGGAGCAGGCTTTGGTTGAATGTACGTAAACAGTCCGTGTGGAGCGCAAAAGAAGCGGAACGCATCGACTGAAATGCACAAAATGCAATCTTGGAACCCCCCGGCTATCATCTGACAAAGATTTAGCTTTTTATTGGTTTAAAATTAGCTTCGGTCGTACATGTCGTCACGCAACTCCAACTCCAGGCTCGCATCTCAAGTTGCTAATCATACTGTAAACAATGAGCAGCGCACGGAAAAGGAAGTCTTGACCTGGATATCCGTTGGCTACACCGGAACCCCAGAAATATAGCCCCTTGCCCTCAGAGGCTTACCCGTCAGACGCAGATGCTGTCAATGGGCTGTCATTCAATTAACATATTTAATCACGATTCATTCTGACATCTACCTGTTTGTGCCTCTGCCTCCAGTCCACGGATGTATTAAGAAAACTGGATACAGCGTTGGAGGCGGGGCCCCGTTCATTCCTATGAAAGTTGCTCAGTGGCGCATGATGGAGCAAGCGCACTCGGTCACGGGGTCACGGCCGTCACGCTGTCGTCACGGCTTGCTAACTACGTCTCCCAGCCGTCGCTCCAGCCTCGATCTGGGTCTCATTCACATGAACGGAGGAAGGGAAATAACTCTGGATTCGGCTCTTAGTGCATTTTACAACTTTCAGGACAATGATTTAAATAAGGAATATTCAAGTGTTCATAGTGGGAAGTTGATTCACCTCCAAAAAAAAAATGATACACTGAGTTACAGACGTCTCTTTCCCGATGTAAGTCTATGGGAAAAGTCTTTTTGGGCCCAATGGCATCACGTGACGGACACCGAAGTTGTAGCCACTACGAAAACCGGGAACAACGACTGGCGCTCTTCCTTGGGGCTTGCTCCAGTCACGTGGTGCGTTCGTTGCTGGAGAGAATGCCGTAACAGCCACAGGTAGAGGACCAGTAGATTTTCTTAAACGTTGTTTCATCTGTGCAGCCCTGGATTGAAAATCTGATTGTCGATCTGTTTTTTTTTTTTTTTTAATAGCTTCGTTAATTATGCATTCGTTAGTATCAAAAGTAATGGAGATTGTATAGTTTTAAACACGTGGTATCGAAAAGGTATCAAAGTATCGATACGTTTGACAACCTTACTTGGAGTGTTAGGCTGGTGTTGTGCTTCAGGGTTTGGATCAGAGCAGATTTAAAATGTTGTTGCAATGCAACTGCATATGTAAACTGGACACCACTTGTAAAGTAAAGTGTGTCTGTGTTGCAGGTATGAAAGCATTCCAGATTAAAAAAAGGGGAAAAAATGGAATTAGTTGTTAGAAACATGCTCTTGCCTGCGGTGCTTTGCAAAGTATTAGAGGCACTAAGTGAACAATTATTTTCAGAACGTGCAATCATGGAATAGGCACCATGGCTTTTTAGCAGAATTGCATTGTGTAACGTTTGGATTGTTAAATAAAGAATGTGTTATTTTTATCTCTTTCAGTGCTGCATAAAAAAAAAAAAAAAAAATCCAGAATTATTTTTTCATGAATCAATCTCAAAGATAAAAATGAACACAGGTGGGAAATTGATTTGGACTGCCGGGCTGCCAGATGCCCATTACTGGAACTGTAAAATGGGCCCAGGCACTGGTTTCACTGATAATATATTCAATGTCTTTTCCTTTTGTGGTCACGGGGCAGCTGAGCCATTAATATTACACAATCACACCAATGGCTCTGATCAATTATTTATGGCTTCTGTGATATTCTATGCAATTCATCTGGAAGACCTGTTGTGTTTCTAAGATGAAAATATCCACTGTTTCAAATTCCTACTGGAACAAAATATCAAAATGCTAGTTGGAAGAAACGGCAGAGAGCGCCGCACCTGCCTCCTGCCTCGGTGTCACACTCGATATAAATACGTCCGCTGTCATCAGAAAAATTGCCAAGGAGGCTGTTTCTCCATCATTGTCTTCATTTGAAGGGCATTTTGCTGCCCAAAGGCAAACGCCTGACACACTCCCCGAGCGTGGCGCCCATCCCCTTTCACAGAGGGCTGGCGGTGCAGCAGACAGGAGAGAGAGGGAGAAAATAAGAGAGAGAGAGAGAGAAAAAAGCCTTCGTCTCAAAGCAGACCTCACACTGGGTTCTGTCACTACAGATCAAAATCCCCTCAAAGCCATAGATCACTTCCACTACAGTTCACATGTTCCACACTTAGAAACTGTTTACCAGACTCAAAGAGTTTGCCTGCGCGGCGTACGTGCACGCGCCGGGTAGATACAGTAGGAAAAAGGAAAGTGAGAGTTTGCAGGGGAAAAAAAACAGCCTTCGATCCGAGCACTTAAACATTTATACAGGTTGAGAGAGAGGATGAGTCGCTCACTGCAAACAACATCTATATGGCAAAACAGCCCGGTTCACTGAGATGCCAGCTCTGCCTACAAGTGAGCTGACGCGGTGTGACAAACAGAGAAGAGTCTGGCTCCTTTCTCTCGCGGAAATACCTGTCAGTGCCTGTCGAGTACTCGCGCACACAGTGATACATGCACACAGCCGGGGACAGTCTGTCTCCTAAAAAGTTCCTTTAACGTGCCTATGTGAGGATTCATAGCCAATAACAGCCGTCGCACCAGGGCTCCGGGTGAGTGACAGCCCTATATGTGCTTACCGGCGGTTTAAGTCAGGCCTGTAAGCTTGGCTTAAACACACACCGCCGCCACCACAACCACCCGCCACCACCACCGCATTGTGGCGCATGGGAGGAAACCTGTCTTTGGAAAGTCCTCTGCATGAGAGAGAAACGTCCCCTCATCTCAGATAAGGAGCCGATGAGAGATAGCGATAAAGTCAGTGCTTCTCCCCGGGCCTTATCTGATGCTGTTATCTGACTGCACAGCGCCCACCATCTCTCGCAATCTTTACACCCTTTAAGCACCTTCTCTGAAACACTCACACCGGCGCCATCGCAGGCGCACGCGCTCAAACATTCTAAACGCCGTACCAGCTTATTGATTACTTTGACACGCTCCCATTGTTGAGCAGATGGTACACCTAATATCATGTAAGATTGGAACTGTTCTGTGTTATCTCATGGGGAAAGGACATCGAATGACTATTTTCTCACCTTTCAGAAAGACAGAGCAAAAAAAAAAAAATGGGAGAAAGGAGAACGGACGGCGTGCACTTACCTCTATGTCTGTTAGTGGTCTTATCAAACATAAGCATGGCGTCGTCAACCTGGAAGACATAAGAAAAAAACATCGACATTAGCTTAATCTTTTCAGCAAGTACCTCGCATCACCTTCTCCCCATTGAATCACATCTCATTCTTCTCACTGTAATTATTCTTAGAATATATATTCTCGCCGCTTTACACTTATTTCTTTTCTAAGCACCTCTCTCCTACATAATCACTCCGCGGTCACAGGATTATTGTCAGGTTACCAGTTCTCTTTCCTGTCTTGTACATTTTGATTTTAGCGTTGTTTTTTCAAGGTTCAAGATTCTTGTCATTTGTCAATTCCAGCAAAGCAGTCATTGGCAATGAAAACCTTTAGTTCTTTCAACAATGCTCATAAAATATGTATATATAAAAGGCGAAATCACACGAGTAAAAGTAAAATGATAATCTATGGCATAAAAGAGTGCAGTTAAAATAAAAATAAACACAAGTAAATATAAAATGTAAATTTGTAATTTTGTGGAAGACAGTATTTCAGAAGGGAAAACTGGATGTAAAGATGATGTAGTATGTATATGCATGATGAGAAGTAATATATGTACACAGAGGTGTAAACAGGAATGCATTATGTTTATATATAAAGATGATATAGATGGTGGCAAAGATGGAAGTGAAAAGTGGCAATAAGAGAGAAAATTAACAATAATGACAAGCAGTGAGAAAAAACGAAGAACTGTGTGGACAATATGTTTATTTTTGATGAACACCGATGTCCGGTCTTGGGGGAGAGTGACAGATAGACACATTACACTAAGCGAGCGTGAGACAAATGGGATCCTCTCCTCATCTCGCAGCCGCGGCGGCAGCAGCATCTACCATAATATCATCCCTCATCATGTCCAATAAAGCCACACACAGACAGACAGCTTTTCCCCCACCCCCCTTCACATCCCTGAAAAACGGATTCTCTAGACACACTCTGCTTTCTATATAACTCTGAAGAAATGCTTAAAAAACTGAGTGAGGCGTGCTCATTTAGCCTGTGATTTTGTCTTGGGAGAAAAAAAAAAAAAAAAAAAAACAGCAGGGGAAGACAGCAGCAGCAGACAGAAAACAAAGAAGGAACACTCTGCACCATTCACTCTCTGGTTATGGTCTCTAGGTAAGTGTAACGGTGTACCGAGGAGGCTTGATGCTGTGCAGGAGAGAGGGGGGGAAAGATGTGCGCACAAGCGTGCGTTTTCACGGGAGGGTGACAAAGCTTCGGGAGGAGATGGGAAGAGACAAGAATAGGGGTCTCACTCAAGCCGAACTGTCTGATTGGATAAAGAGAAGTGCCTGGCAGCCAGGCAGACTAGCGCTGGCACACTGTTCATGCCACCCTCTTGCCACACATTTGGCACACAAGACGTTGGCGCAGCTTGTGGGGCTTGGTTACTCACTGCACGGCTCGCAGGGCCACATGTGACTCCCAGGCACTTTATTTGCACCTCCCGGAAATATTGCCAAATATAGTCAGCAAAAGTCATATGGATTTTAAGTAACCTATATGCGAGGTATATCTAGATTTCACCCATTATTATATGGACAGAGTATTGTTACTCCTTGCAAGAGTGCACAGAACTCAGCACCTACAGAGCCTACAGGTGGATGCCGGCATATGAGGTGGGGCTTATAAAATCCTACACTGCAGAAATGTGTGCAGTAGGACAGAAACAGCTCCATCAATGACCTTGAATAAACATTTAAACTAAAGCATCATTTAAAAGGTCCAGTGTGTACAATCTCTAGCAGTCTATGTGACGTTTAACCCTCCGAAGTCCCAGCCGACATTACTATCTTTAAGAGGCTTTAGCGCGCTCAACTCAACTCAACTCAATGAAGTTCGGTTGGTATCATATCAAACTAAACAACCTGAGGAATCAACAAGCTAACATGGTTGATCCATAGATACTATGATATGGTTGGTACCAATGGACCAACCATGTTATCTTGTCAGGAAGGAGGCTAAATAACGCTCCAAATTTAGGCTACTAAATTACTTACTAAAAATTTGGCATGGCCATATTCACAGGGGTCCCTTGACCTCTCACCCTCAAGATATCCTTTACAAACATGACCGCTTTATGATAATCCCATGAGGTTTTGGGGCAAACACCATGCAGTTTTTAGTTATTTTCGCCTTTTCTAAAAATGGTGTGTTTGAATATTTCTGCATACTGGGGTTCCTAAACAGTCTTGGAATTGCATAGATTGGGTATCACTGTAAAGCTGAGACTCTTGTGGATCCAATAAGCCCAATAACATATGCATATGTGATGATGTTAGTCCCCATAGTAACCATTTCATATAGTGAGACCAATTTTTGAAATTTGACCTCACTTTATAAAATGAACAGTTGTGACCTCTATGATAATCACAGCCTCATGAAACTTTACAGCCACAAACTAGAGACCTATAGGGCATTCAGAGGATGGATGGCTTTCCTAGGTATATTTACAATAAGGGTGTTTCTGCTCACCATCAAATTGCTGAAAAATGCAATTCTTGTAGAAATCTCAAAATGTCAAAAGTTTTTGATACCAAATCACAGCATGGCTTTTTCTATGGTTTTCCTCAAGGTCTTTGTGTCTTAATGTGGTACTTTGGAGGGATTAATGATCATTGTTATCAATTTTCTAGTGGTAACAATAGTATCAATCCCCAAAAATTGCTGCAACAACTTATTAAACATAAATGAGCATTAGAATTTCTGATTTATGACTAGAATAACTTGACGCTCAGTGCTGAGCTGCATCTCAAATTAATCTTTCCCAGCTTTCAGATGATGTACACCACTTCTATGTGACATATAGTGCTGAACTGATATCTCCCCCTAAAGACCTCCTGTAACCCCCCTAAAAAAGACAATGTATGTGTGGATCTCTAAGGGGTTAACAGTAAAAATCAGAAGGCCAAATATAAATTAATTGTTAATTGTGAGTATAAATTCACTTGCGTTACAACTGTAGCTTCTATACAAACACTAACAAAGTCATTAATTTCCCCAAACTGTTTCCTCTGTTAACACAACACACAAAACATGCAGCACAAATAATGGAAGTTTGCTGCGTCTCTGAAAAATGTGCAATCTGATGACTGCATGGTGGGAAAACATATAAAAGTGGTGTACAAATAAACAGCAGCCAAGCAATATCACCTGCAGCAACAGTTTTATAAACAGACATTTATAATGTCATGTAAGCTAACCTTTTTGTCTCATGCCAGGCGATCTAATGAAAATCGCATTAGAGCGAGAGGAAGTGGGATAACTGGAGTTTGGAGTGCAGTGGGTTGTGATTTCATTGCCTGAGTTTGAAGAACACAGAGTAACTTCTGGATTGTTTTTTTCTACACTACAGTAATCCCATTGTTACGTTAAGTACCTAGGCAGATAATTACACTGTCTTGGAATTAAATGTGAGAAATCTTTTTTTTATTTTTCTGGCTCCTAAAACCAGAACCACTTTATAATGTCTCCACTTCTGACAGCGTGAAAGCTCCACGGCAGAGCAGAAGATGGAATGGCATGTTTACCAACTATGGTAAAACGTTTAATTTGACAAGTGTGGCTGACAGCCTGTGATCATTTACATGGGAGACAGCAATTTATAGCTTTTGACTTCTGTCATCTAATATCAGGAATACTGAAACAGCCAAAAGAGTTGCAACGCCATGCAACGATAGATGTGCAGACAAAATTGGCCGGCGGAGAATATTCTGTTTTCTTAAAGAGGACCTATTATGCTTTCGTGCCTTTCCCCTTTCCTTTAGTGTGTTATATAGTTTTTTTGTGCATGTAAAAGGTTTGCAAAGTTTTGAAGTCCAAAGTCCACGCCAAAGTAAGTTACTCTCCCCCACAGAAACACTGCTCCTGAACGGCCTGAAACGCCTTGTTTGAAGTTCTGCCTTTTCTTCCGTAACGTGGTGATGTCACCAAGTAATACATCTGCATAATACCTGCATAGAGGCTAGTTTGGCACGCCCTCAAGGAAAGCTAGTTAGCAGAGCTGGAGCGGAGTCCGAACAGTTTGGTTCGGTTGACCAATCACAACAGAGTGGCCAGCAGACCAATCAGAGCAAACTGGGCTTTTTGGGGGGCGGGCAGGAGGTGAAAAGAGTTCCTGCATGCCGGTATGACCAAAATAAAGCGTGTTTTTGAACATTAAAGCATGTAAACATGTTCTAGTAGAACATGAGAACATAAGATGTGAATCTCCCCTTCTCTCTTGTATACTCCGCAGCTCTCACACAGTCCAACAGCTGACCAGCCACATCTACCGGCATCTAAACAGGAGGAAGGAAGTGGTAAAGTAGTAAAGCCCGCCTCTTACTTGATTTGATTTGCTGCCTGGCCCTATTTGACATATGGGAGCAGTGCGACTCCGCGCCTGGTGCTGAAAAGTTAGGAATATTTTCATGCACGTCTAAAAAACGCTAGAAAAACGCGACACGCGGCGCAGGAGAGAAACACGTGACTGGCGCGCCGTACCATAGGATAATAATGGTTTTGCGGGCGACGCGTTTCTAGCGACACATCTCCATGTGATCAGGGCCTAGAGCAATTCAACATGTTCTAGTAGAAACTCAAAAATACAAGTATGCACTTTAAAATAAGCACAACAAGTCGTCTTTAAAGACTCAAAGAAATGGAGTTGCTTTCTTGAAATACAACTGTCGACACAGAGATTGATAAGGAACAATTTTCTAAGTCTACTCTGTGATACAGTGGGGACATGAAATTCATCAAAATGTAAAATGATACCCACAAATAATAGACACAACATAACACTATTCATGACCTCTGTACTAGTATGCAATATGTTTTTGTTACTATAATCAATAATTTGTTGTGTTATGAAGGCAGATAAGTGAGCGCATGAAATCTGACAAAACAACCCACGGTATCATCAGCCATCAACCGCGATGAGCCCTTCATGCAACATGGCATTCAAATATGTGCTCTCTGATATTGATAGTATTGCTACTGTAAAGCCATTTACTGCCTGAGAGCAGAGAGGCTGCTACTTTGTAAAATGAAGTGAGGTCTATTAAAGGAAGTGTATTATATAAATGTGTGAACTGTGTTGTTGTGACATTATTAGAGGAGGACCATCCTGTCAGCGAGACCCATACAACAAAGAACACAGATTCACAGTGAAGCACTGATGGGCACTTTAACAAAGAATGTGCACATCATGTGAGAGTCACACTCCAGCAGGTCATACAATACAGTCTACCGCTCTCTCCCTCACACTCTCAGTCTCTCTCTCCCTCTCTGCCACTTGCAGAGTCTATAGAACCATCTCCCGTGCTTCAGGGCTTTTCAATGTAGTTATTCAAGCAGAACACAACTGTGTGCCTCCATCTGATAGAAGGTTAAGGACCTCTTCACTGCTCACAAAAAAGCCCGCCACACAGAGGTGAGGCCAGGCTCACCTCAGGGAAGAAATCTTTCTCTGTCCTCCTCCTCCTTCTCTTTCACTCTTCCTTTTCTCCTGGCTCGCTGAAAAGAAAGGTTCAAAGGATAATGGCTGTCTTATCACTATGTAAAAGGGGAATGGGAACTCCAGCGAAGTGCCTGGCCTTTTGTGACAATGAAGAAAAGAGCAAAAGTCCATTTCACTGTGGTATATGCACTGGAACAGTCCATGACCACTTAAAAAAGAGAGGGCTGCTGGAAGACAGTCGGGGGGCGAGAAGGCCGGGCAGCTCTTTAACTAAACCTGGCTGCGGCAAACACATCTGAACCAAATAACCTCCTCTTTTAAAAAAAAAGGCCTGACAGGACTATATTAGGTGTGTGAATTGTTGGCTTACCAGCATTTTCACATTTATTCAGAAGGAGCTGATTCAATACCGGTGCCCCCTTTTGTTTTGATCCCGTTCTTTGAATGTCAATTTGATTTTGAGGTATTAGCTAATATTGTATATCCATTAAATGAAAGTCGTGTATAATAAGGGGTGTAAAATCACAAGTTTCATCACGATACAATATTATAACAATTCTTTGGACAACGATAAGACATTTGCTGCCACGATACAATTTAGATTTGATTCAATTCAAGGGCCTGCGATCGATAGGAGGCAATATGATATGCCTATTTAACATTTATACTCACAAAAAGCAACTCGAATATGATTTGACAATTTGTATTACTGGGCTCTGTAGGAAGCCGTTGTGCTTGGATGGAAACGGTGACATAGACGTGTGATGGGATTTTCAAAATAAAGGCATATCTTAAAGATGTTATGTATCAAGGTTTTCACGTTATATCGATGATATTGGATCGTTGATCATTGAATCAATATGTCGATCCAGATCGAGAAAACCTCTAGTAATAATGCTCTTATTTTGTAATCTTACTTTTCTACAAGGTGAGAAAAATACAAATATCAAAAATCTGTCTAAAACAAGAAAATATAAAAAGTAAAAAACAATAATGATAGCAGTGCTGTCCTCACATAACAATAGTAGTAATGACAGAAGTAGTAGTAGTAGTTGTAGTAGTAGTAGTAGTAGTAAAAGTGACACTGGCAGTAAAAGTGGTAGTGGCAGTACCAATTTAAACTTTTCAGTAATGGCAGGCAGTGAACTCTGTGGAAGTGGGTGGGTTGGTTGGTAAGAAAGCGAAAGAGTTTGAGGGGAATGGAGTTTTAGACATACTATTACGTAAGATAGTTTTATATAAAATGTATATACACTGTATAAATACAGTATAGCAGATTAGATGCAGCCTTCAACATTGGCGCTGCAGCCAAAGACAGTAGAAATGGACGCAGTCACCGGGATGTCACCCATTGGTTTGTGGACTGCCTTTTTGAAGCCTCGAGTTTGGTTCGCCATCTTGTTTTTTTGCAACCAGAAGTGACACGAGGGGTTGGAGCTAAGTGCAACCGAAACGCTGAATAAGACATTTTTAGGCAACCAAAAAGGTTATAATTAACTTTCATGAACTGAAATCACACTGTGAAAGGGTTAAAGTTCTAAGACGAAAACACGGACAACTCCCAGACCGGACAACTCTGTGGTAGCAACCTGTCAATCACAAGGTATCCACGCCCTAAAGCATACCCTGCTTTATGGTCTATTTGACTCTAAATGAGACCATAATTTACAATTAACAATTTGTGTAAACGTTTGTATAATGACTCATTGACTATACAGCATATAAGGTTGTTTGTGGTGTACAGTGTGACTACATCTAAAAGTAATGAAGCTCAGTTGCATACGTTAGATGACTCAAGATGAACCCTATGACCCTGCATAAACCTCTGCACATTATACCTCTTGTGTTTGTGCCGCAAGCCACATGTTACCTGATTTAGGAGGAGTTTGATCACAGCTAGTGAGCTTTAAAAGGTAACATTGATAGATTCAAGTGTAAAAAGGTGCCTGTGGTCAGTCAACTTATAGTAGAAGCAATGTGACAGTGAAGCTCTATATCACGCTGTGAAAAACCGACTTCTCCTGTTCCTGTCATACAGCATGAGACCTAACTCCATACCAGGTGCAACCTCTTTGTCGGTATCAATCCATATGTTTGAACAACCTCCGAAAAATACATGATCATTCAAAAAAAAGAGTTGCTGAATGATGAATTATGTATCAAAGGACAAAGGCATCAATAAAGGCTAATGTGCTCTGCTTTTGGACAGGAAAACAGCGGAGGTGCCAGGTGACAGGGAGAGATTTAAGAGCTCTGGAAATGAATTATGACAGCGATTTAGAAAGGTGTCAAATGCACATTTACATTCAGCTCACGGCTGAAGGCTAGCACAGGAGCTTTCCTGCAATTTGGGGGTGACACTGATATAGATCATATCTGATGCCACAGGAACGGAGACCTGAGACACAGACAGTGACCTGGGACTGGTTGTTCAGGCTCTGGGCTCTGTTTGTGTGCTGGCACCCAGGGCTTTGTGCTGGTTTTGTAGTGGGTGCACAGAAGTTTCTTTCTTGCCTCTTCATCCATTATACTTGCTGTGTGAACTTCACTTTTACTCAAGTGGAAAGAATCACACTGTGTGTGTGTAGTTACCAGGCAATTTTGGTGTCAGTTTTGGTGTCAAGGATTACTGGGATTTGTGCTCATGCTGCCAACACCAAGGCACACTCTGTGCTATTTGCATGGACTCAACAGGTGAAGCTCAAAAGAGCAGATCCTTTTGAAAAGCTTACAAACAACTTTTGTCAATATGTGGCCAATTGAGCTTAAAAAAATCCTGGTATGAATAACTCAAGGAGAAAAAATAGCTTTTCATTCCAACTATATCACTGTGGTACCGAATTACTTTCAGACAAATACTAACTATGTATAATGATACACAAATTGTGCTGTTGTGAGATATTCACATTTGGCATGGCATAGGAATTTCATTATCAATAATCAATTAATCAACGCTGATCATCCAGTTGATCACAAATACATCAACTGACAACATAGAAAGTGAAGGACATGTAGTGTAAAAGGTCAGAAAATTAACTGTGGTTTGAGAATAGTACAAAAGTAAAACAGTTGAACAGCGACATATGGGAGTAGGACAATAATTAATGTTTTGTTTATATCTGTGGAAGATATCTGACGTTTAGTTCCCGCTTCTAACAAGGCTTGGGAGCCAATAGTATAACCACGTTGGTATCACGTACTATCTCTGTGTCGTCAGCGATCAAGCTGCCAGTTAGTGTGGAAAAAAAACTGGCTTTTGGCGGAGTTTGACGGTTAGTGCCTGGCAACCACTTGTTGTGAAGTGAATGCAATGGAACAGGAGTGGGAAAATGAGTCATGTAGTTGGCTGAATGTTATCAATAGCACCTGTAAGTTTTATTGATTGTCATTGTCGGCAATAATTGATTAAGGAAACGGTTTGAAATATGCATCCCCAGCATGGTAAGGTGCGAAAGGCTTGGTCCGACTAAAATAATGATATTCATAATTCAGTTTAGCTAAGGATTTTGTATTGCACACCTATGACGTTAACTTACATCAGAGTGCACAGACAAAATCCCACTTGTCAAAGGTTTAACAATTAAATATAAATCGAAGAGCAGAATTGCTCAAGCTGAGTAATTAGGGCTGACTAGGTTGACTAACACTCACATGATTTTGTCGTTGACTAATGGATTAGTTGATTTAATCGACAGATCTGTAAAACTGAGTTTCTCCACAAAGAATCACACAAAAGCACACCACTTTAAATCTTGTGTTTACCACAGATGTGCTCATAAGTTTCTTGGAAATAAGTCATTCAGCATGAAAAAGCATAAAAAACAACTAAGACCAAAACGACCGATCGGTCGACTAATCAACTAAGAGGAGGCAGCCCTATCATTAACATTATGCTCATTACATTGTCCAGTCAAAATGTGACTTCAACATGATATATAAAAGCAATAACCAGACAGATGGAAATTGTCTGGGATCCAGCCGGTGCTAAATATGTAGATGGACTGACATGCAGTAGGAGGATATTCTATGATACTTCTCCATTTCAAAAATGGTTATATATATTTATAAAATGACTTGTGGAATCCCACATCAGAGGCTTCTATTAAAAACATTTATATGGGCTTTTCTGGCTATAAATAATCATAATAAAAAAATAATGCCTCAATATTGCCGGGGGCATCTGATAAATACGATTTTCTACTGGCACAACCCAAACCTCAAGAGTCCCAATGAATACAGAACCACTTTGAACCACTTCTGTACCGATATACTCAGTCAAATCACATATTGAGTAGAGAGAAACCACTGTTGAACTGGAGGACCTAGTTTTAAGCCCCCTTGTTGGCAAGCATCCGTTTTCCTTAAGTGTCTCTGAGCAAAGAGACTGAATCCTTCCCTGCCTTCTTAAGGGCAGTAGTCTGTAGCTGAACCTGCATCACTGTGGTCTCACTGTGGAGGGGCAAAGGGGGTAAAAAAAAAATCCCTACAGAGATCAATGAAGTATCACATTATTATCATCATCATCATCATCATCATTACCATTATGAGAGATCTGGGTCACGGACGGTCAAGGAGAAAACTCAGCTGGCACTGCCCCTTCATCAACACTCCCTTCGCAGCGTAGAGCATCTAATATTCTATTACAATGATGGCAATTAACAGAGAAATGATAGCGGCCCAGTGACAATGGACAAATTTGTGACAACCCTTTCAATTGTTCTTTTGTGGAGGAAATCTATATCATTGTCTGGGAACGTTGAGCTGCAATGTGCTGCATCCACGCTTGAGCGCTTTTACAAGTGGTGGTGTAACGAGGAGCAGAGGGCAAAATTTTAGCTCCCTATAAGCTCTTGCAATTACACGAGGGGGCAAAAGGGACACTGTTCTTAAACGCGAGCCTAGATGGACGAGCAATTTTTTTTTTTGTTCTGGTCCTCAGCAGAGGCCGAGCCAGCTATGTTTAATCTGGAACACAACCTCTGTCTTTCCCAAAAGGAATAATGGATGAGTGGCAACCCTCAGCGGAAGTGATAAAAATGCGCGGCTAGAGTGCAAACTGAACACACACACACACACAGATAGAAAAAGCAGTGATGTAGAGTGAAGAGGTGCTTATCTGCTGTCTGCTCTGTCTACCCCATTTCTCTTTATTTTTCCTTACAGCAAAAAATGTTTTATAGTTTCTTCTAGCAAAACTGGATTCTTCATTTGTGACAGTTGACAACTCTGGGGTCTGAAAAGTGAAGCCAAGTGCTTTAAACTTACATTCTTCCTAACAGCCAGCAGGGGGCGACTCCTCTGGTTGCAAAAAAAAAAGTCTGATTGTATAGAAGTCGATGAGAAAATGACCTTACTTTTAACTTGATTTATTACCTCAGTAAACATTGTAAACATGAGTTTATGGTCTCAATCGCTAGTTTCAAGTCTTTTTCAATACAGCATGATGTTCATTTTCTAGGGCTGTCAAAGTTAACTCGATAATAACGCGTTAATGCTAATTTGTTTTAACACCACTAATTTCTTTAACACATTAACTCAAATTGCGAATTTTAGATCGTAGCGGGCTCAGAGCTAGAGCGAAGATTCTGGCATCATATGAAACTAGAAAAACCTAAGGAATCTATTGGTACCAACCATGTCATACTAGCTTGTTGGGAAGGAGGCTAAATAACGCTACAAACATGCGCTTAATTTTGGTGAGGAAAAGCTGGCATGGCCATTTTCAAAGGGGTTCCGCTACCACGGCATTGTACTGTCTTGTCCGTGTTTTCATCTTACAACTTTAAACATTTTAACAGTGTGTTTTTAGTTCATGAAAGTTGATTATAACCTTTTTGGTCGCTTAAAAAATCTTATTCAGCGTTCGGTTGCACTTAACTCCTCCATCTTGTGTCACTTCTGGTTGCAAAAAACCAAGATGCCAACGGGCAAAATGTCAAACTCAAGGCTTCAAAACAGCAATCCACAAACCAATGGCTGACGTCATGGTGGCTACGTCCACTTCTAACTAGCATTTTTCTACTGATGACAATTTGCATACTGATTCATAAACAAAGTAACATTTCTTTATTATATTGTTTGGACAGAGAGAGGAAACAAGGGGAGCCATAAGGACGCCCCAGCAATTTTAATTGCTAATGGGCAATCGCATAATTGAAGAATGACTGAAAAATCGCAACTGCCATATGGTGCACTGTATATTACACTATGAATGAAGCCAACTCTATGGCAACATGAGAGGAATGAGCTCAGAGCGTTCTCGTCCACAATTCATCTATTTTTTATACCTAATTACCGAAAAATGAGAGCGACAGAGAAGCGCGATTCGAGTGTTTTTTCAGCATGCGTCTGACAGAAATTCGTGTGTATGTAATTATTAATGATATACACCATGGGCTGAATGTCAACACTTATTCCAGTAACTTTCCTTCATGTTGACATTAACAAAATGGCTTGAGAGGAACACTTGAGGAAGACAATTCCTCAAATCTGTCAGGATTACATATTTATGAGGTCCCCTGCTCGGCATCCAAGGAGGTCGCTATGGTGATGCGAACTGATGTATATTCTAACGATGAACTTTGTGTGTCAGAGAATGCCTCAGAGCATTGTTGAAATGGTTAGTGCAGACCCTGCCACTGAGCTCTGTGCGGCTTTTCAGATCGGCAAATACACAATTAAAAAGGCAGTCATGCTGAGGCCACTCTAATCAATGTACTGTTACAAAGAAATGTAATGAAAGGATGATGGAGTGATGCCTTCGGGAGGCTGCTATATTGTTAGGGCAGACCGTAACACTGTTGTGGCAAAGCAGTATTTTATTAGCTCATCTCTAGCCCTGCCCAAGCCAGCATCAAAAGCGGTTAAAAAAGATACATAATTTTATTGTAAACAACCCACATTTCTGGCATAAACTATTTTATGTCTGCTGTGCTCTTAAGTAATACCAATTATGCATTATACAAATGTAATACCATCACCCAGGGAGTCTTGTTTACCTTACTTTGAGGTAAGATTACAATTAAGGTCAATTCTGCCTGGTTCCATCCTGCAAATCAGCCCATCTGTGTTACAGAGCATACTGCATAATTTGAAATAAAAAAATGTCTGAAGCTTTCATATAGCATAACCGCCATCTCAAGATGGCTTTTACAACCAGGCTTAGATGATTTTTTTGCCACTTTGACCCTTTTACACAGAACAGGAAACCATTTATACGGTCCTTCCTTCCTATATGAATGGGACTTCAGTATGTTGTGGGGTCTGGCCTTTACGTTGGGCCTCACAGAGGCATGTCCACACACAGTTGAGCTCAGTATGCTTGAGGAAGTAGGCCTTGGCCTCATCCATCAATCCGCCTGTCTTCCTTTGCCAAGCTGCAGGGAACTACCCATTATGGAGTCATTTTATTAATAGGGCCCCTTTCCTCTCCGCCACACTCTTGCAGAGTGCCTCCTCATTCTGTCAGAATGGAGTATGCCTGCGAGCCACCTCCATGAAAACTGCTGCACCAGGGCCCTCCCTCATTCTCCCATGTGAAAGCTCTGGCTGGGAAATATTGTGCTTTCAAGCTAAAATAGTATTTGGAGAGGTGAGCAATCCCTAAGCCCTAGAGCAAACAGTTTAACATTGAGGACTTATTTAAAATGATGTCCTTCCTCCTCCTGGTAAGCCAATCAGATTTCTCTTTTAGTACACACACACGCACCCACATATGAAACACATTTTACATCATCCGCCCCTTCTTCCCTCCTCCCTCCTCCTTGCTAATGTAAATATAGCTGCAAGCAGCATTGACTGGAGGACAGAAAAGGGTCAGAGGATACTATGAAATGTTTGGCGAGACTGTATGAAAACATGATGCAGAGGAGGGTGAGAGGGATGTCTGGGAGGAGGTTTGTTTAAATGGGCAAATGAATTGAACGTGCGAGGAAATCGCAGAGGACGAAAAGGATTACACTAGAATAGATAGATAATAGACACACTGCCCTTTTTAATATACATTAAGGTCATTCATTTCTAATAATTCCCATATGCCATTTATAATCTAGTTGGCGGTATTTCATGTTAATATTTAATAGCTCATTTGAAATACTGTTACATCTCTTTTTCTGTCCGCCTTCTAGTTTTTGGTGATGCTTTCTCGGTTTTCATTGCTCAAGCAGTAAAAGCATATACATAATTTCTGCTGACTGACACCTAAAGGTGCTGCCAACACTTTGCAAGAACCCCCTTAAATACATATTCCAATCATTTTGAGGCATAAAGCAGAATCAAATGTTTGTTTAATTGCTGCTACCTGCTTGTTAGCGTGTGGCTAACTCAGCATTTATAAGCTTACGCTGCGTTCCAGACAACTTGGAACTCGAAAAAGTACAATGGAATGCCACTCTAAGTCGGAGTATCTACTTTTTTTTTTTTTTTTTTTTTAAAGTTATTTTTTGGGGTGATTTTTAATTATTTTATTGATAGGACAGTGGATAGAGTGTTGGAAAGGGGGAGAGAGAGAAATGACATGCGGAAAGGACCACAGGCCGGATTCGAACCCGGGTCCACTGCTGCTAGGACTGAGCCTTGGCGTTACATGGGCGCTCGCTCTACCGACTGAGCTAACCAGCCGCCCAGGAATATCTACTTTTAAACACGGGGCAATCCATCTACTCTGACTTCATGAAGAAACAGTTGTGTTACGTCAACAATGGCAGCACCCATGGAAGCGCACATTGTATTTGATAAACCATCAACTAAACTAGAATTACCACCTCGCGGTTGTATTCCTCTGCCAACCAATCGAGTTGCAGGTTACATCCATGTCTGCCCAAAATGTCATTACTTCATCATTTTATCCTTTTAGACATTTGTGTAAAATTGTCATAATTAGCATATGAATTGATTTGACCACCAAAATCAAATCAGTTCATCCTCGAGTCAAAGTGGATGTTTTTGCCATATTTGAAGAAATTCGCTCAAGACTTTCCTGAGACGTCACGAGAATGGGACGGACGTGAGGTCACAGTGA
The DNA here is from genome assembly GCF_015220745.1 of Sebastes umbrosus. Classification (NCBI taxonomy): domain Eukaryota; kingdom Metazoa; phylum Chordata; class Actinopteri; order Perciformes; family Sebastidae; genus Sebastes; species Sebastes umbrosus. Next base: position 20,383,289 of record NC_051285.1, read on the forward strand.
CCTTTGACCACCAAATTCTAATCAGTTCATCCTTCAGTCCAAGTGGACGTTTGTGCCAAATTTGAAGAACTTTCCTCCAGGCGTTGCTGAGATATCGCGTTACCAAGAATGGGTTGGACGGATGTACCGATGAACAGATGTATGGGCGGACAGATGGACAACCCCAAAACATAATGCCTCCGGCCACAGCTGTCAACGGCGCAGTCATAAAAACAACATATAACAAGTATATTTGCCTATATTTAATTCAAATAATACATACTACCTTATAGTAAAACCCGTACTGTATTTAAATTGATGTCCGTAAAATAAAATGTATAATGGCGTCTGTTACCTCATGCATCGTTCTTTTGTCTATATATGCAATGAGGCGCTGCTGAGAGTTCAATTGTGTGAACACTTCAGAGAAGAACCATCAGTTTGCCACAGGTAGCCATGTTTTTTTTGTTTACGTTTTTTTTTTGCGTTGTACATCTGGAACGCTTGGGGGTCGGAAGTTGGAAATTTCAAATGGGAAATTCTGATCTCTGACTGGAACGCAGCATATCTAACACTTTATTATTTCAATATTTGCCATTACAAATGAGCAATACTATTGGTTATTACCAATTTCTAATACCAATATTATTATCAATTATAGTACTACTGCTTATAATTAGGGCTGTCACAAAATCAGATTTTCACTACACGATTGTCATGGCCAAAATAATTCACAATAACATTTTTATCGTGATATATATAGAAAATTTGAAAAAAATAAATGTCATCAGTCAAATTCATCTTCACTTTGTTTATTCTTCATTTTGTTTCTTTTTTTGGCAAATAAATTACACTAAAAATACAAGTGTAGGGATGTGAGGAGAGAGTCTGTGATCATTCTATATATAAAGTAGGACAATAAAGTTTGCTGTTGAGTATTATTTTAGAACTGTAAAATAACCTGCCTCCAATCAGGGCTTTCATTTTTTCCTAGACTAACCTTTTTTGCATTTTGGTCTTTTATAATAGAGGACAATGTAGAGGTTATATGGCAAGCGCTGTAACCATTTGGCTACCAAGGAGCTCTTGCTTTTTCTTTTGAAGATAGGGTCTTAAGTACATACTGTTATTCAGTTTTATTAGGCAATGAAAAATTATTTGTGTGATGTGTTTTTTTTAAAAGGATAGCTCAATCATACCCAGTAATTCTGAGGAGATGCCTGCTAATATTGCTTCATGTAGCCTAGGCAACGGGGAAACCCGTGCAGCCTCAGCAATACGTGGAACATCTCAGTCACGCAGCGGCAGGAACGAGCAAACATGTTCGGATTCAATCAGCTTATTAATGAAAAGGGAAGTCTCTGCGCGGCGTAGTCAAACACACAGACGTGGTAGTAAAATACTGGTTTAACTCAAGGAAGGACTTTCTGGAAATGAACCTAGACTGAAAGAGAGCATGTCTTTCTCTGTGATAGCACAAGTGCGCTTTTCCCACATGAGTATCTAAGAGACGGCCTTGAATGAGCGAGGTCGGTTTCAGCTCTTTTGTTAGTGATGGAGAGGAATGCAAAGGGCTACTGCTGCACCTCCGCGACTGCCAGAGCTTTAACTAAACGACACATCTACTAATGCCTTTGAATAACAATCTAGAAAAATGTAATAACAGACTTTCTGTATTCATGAATCAGCACTCAGTGACAGTATGCTCTAATGTTCACAGGTCCGATGAACATAAATCTCTCTCCGGAGACAAGGTGTGTATTATGTACTTTGATATCAATAGGTGAACAAGAGGGATAAAATGAGCTGCAAGCTACAGTTGAATAGCATTCATTTAACTCACAATGGCCGCTGTCCTTAATACCTGCAGTGTTTTACTTAGATTAGGCTTAAGCTTTTTTTTTTAAAGGCCATTTCAATAATTTGACATTTCTCCCCAGAATGGGAGAGAGTGAGCGCCGATAAAAACTTTTTTTTTTCTCCTCCTCCTCCTTTTCATGCAAAACACTTTCATCTGTCATTTCGCGATAGCCCGTCTCTCTTTGTCAGCATAAATACGGGAGCCCCTATTTGAATATGGTTACACATCCCTCTATTTATTAAAGCTTGGATTAACATGACAGGAAGTTTTGTCTGGGGGCTCTTTAAGATGGCTCAGAGAGGCAATCTGGTGACAGTAATAGGATCCAGCTAATATACTTGACTGATGCTCCTTTCCCAGTGTTATAAAGCAGAACAATGGGAGAGGGGTTCTGGGAGTGAATACATTGTGTTTTGTAATAGTGTGTATCTGTGTGTGTGTGTGTGTGTGTGTGTGTGTGTGTCTGGGGCGGACGAGGGTGCGCTAATCAGCCAGAATACCATCACTTAGCAAATATAAGGGCTGGAGAAATAAAAATACTAAAGGTCACAGAGCAATTCCATCAGGACAACTACGCTACAATTAACTGAACAGACAAAGGCTCTGACATTAGTGAGAGCTATAATAATGTTTTACTCCAGTGTCTGTGACTTTGTAGAGGTTCGTTAAAGGTTGGCTTTAAAAAATAAACACAAATTATTTTCATTACTTCTCCTCTTCCGCCAGTGAAGTACTTCTTCAGTTGGTATTTTTTCGCTCTGATGTATGGTGTGCAGAGATTACTGGTCCCACCAAGTACGAGCATTTATTCTCTATGTATTAAGGGCATTTTAGCGGAGAGATTTTTACTGTTTGTTTTTGTTTGTGTGAATAAGGATCTGATTGTAAAAGCTACAACAAATCTATAAGAAAAAAAATATTATATTATTACATTATAAAAACTATAGGCCTTTACACACTGGGGCCGTGACAAATAAACGACACAAAAATGCGAAATGCTCACCTGTGAATATTATATGTCTAGGGCTTTTATTGTGAAAGATAAGAACGGGAAAAAGTGGATCTGGTCTGTGCAACCTTTGTCAAGATTGAAAGGAGGAATAAAGTTTGTATAGTATAGTATAGGCGCAAATCAAACCATTCTGTACAATGTGATTGGTTGGTGCCTTTATTCGCGGTGTGAACGCTCAGAAAATGTACCTCTTTTTCACTTTTTCGCTGCGTAAAATTCATGTTCAATGTGAAAATATTCATGACAAAAACAACAGTTTGAAAAAATATGTTGAGATGCAAATTAATTGCATGAAAAAAAAAATGCTGCCGGTATGTAAAGGCCTTAAAGAGGACATATTATGCTTATTTTCAGGTGCATACCTGTATTTGGGGTTTCTACTAGAACATATTTACATGCTTTAATGTTCAAAAAACACTTTTCCCACTTGATGATTGGTCAACCGAACCAAACTCTTTGGACTCCGCTCCAGCTCCGATCCAACTAGCTTTGTTTGAGGGAGTGCCAAAATCGCAGTTATGGAAATGTGTTACCTGGTGACATCACCACGTTACGGAAGAAAAGGCGGGACGTTTCAGGCAGTTCAGAAGCAGTGTTTTTGTGGGACTTTGGGCTTTGTAATTTTTCAGACCTTTAAATGCACAAAAAAACTATAAAACACACCAAAGCGAAAAAGCACAAAAGCATAATAGGTCCTCTTTAATAATGAACCGTGAGGTGAGTGTATCAGTACACGCCTACAGCGCTAATAGCGCATCTCTGCTTATCTTTTTGTTGTCGGTTTGTTATTGTCATTCATGTCTTTATCATTTTTCTTTGGCAGGCTCAAAACAGACTTCACTATGATCCATGTTTTTTTTTGTTGATGTTTTTCCCTGTGGTTAGATCTATCGCTGTCAATATCAGAATGCTGATATATAGACATTTCCATATGTCAGCGAGTTGCTATGGATGGACTGTGTGTGCACGTAAGTGTGTGTTTGTGTGTGCGTGTGTGTGTGTGTGTGTGTGTGTAAGCTGGGTTAGCAGATCAAACACACATCTGTTTGCGAGATAGAGGGGAATCTGTGCTGCTCCCCCCAAACCTCTCAATACTAATTAACGATCCACTGATAGTGGCCAAATGCCAACTGTCATTAGCGCTCCAACACAACACAAGTACACAGATGTAGACGCGCGCACACTCAAAACACAGATGCGGTCACCCACACCAGACCACCACAAGCCTTCTAACATACATAAATGCAATTGGCCTCATGCAGGAAGCGATATAAGAACACATTTTCTCTTATTTTTGTTTCGGATTTTGTTAGTACCCATTGATTTCTGGGATGCACCAATGTTTTTTTATTTTTTTCGATCTATTTGGATGGTTAAGAACGTTTGGTGAATCTGGAGTTGACTTTTTTTTTTTTTTCTCCTAACAGAAAATTAAGAGAAATTTAAGAAAATGTTGCTGCATTAGGCCCAATGTTTTCCATTTCCACTCACTAAGTGAGGTAATAATCAACCTTTGTGAAGCAACATAAAAAAAACAACTTTAATCATACCACATATAATCACTAATCAGATCTCTACTGTATTAGAGTTTCTTATAAACTGTTAAACAGACTGCTGGCACTTACACCGAATGCTTAAAGACGTGAATGACAACCTCAATTCTCGAGTAGCTGTGGACCTTTGACTTCTTTACTGATAGTGCCATTTGCGTGCTCTCGAGCACTGTGCTCGGTAAAAGCATCTGACAGCTATCTTTGATTTTATTAAGCGAGGATTTCAGCTATATGCCTGTATCTAAAAAGGATATGCCACCCACTCTCTTGTCTCTTTGCGCGGTTTCTCTCTCCGTCTGCATCTGTCACTCTCTGCCTCGCTGACAGGGTCAGATAGAGAGAGCAAAGCGGTGAGAGGTATGACACTGTGAGAAGATGAGGGTCTCCCCGTATGGAGGCCCCCAGCGTGACGCCCATCACAGTTACCCAGTCAGACAGACAGACAGACACCAGTTGGTCCGAATAGCGCCACCCGCGGTGGCTCCGGCGGGGAGTCCAGAAGACACATGACCACCAGGAAAAAGATTGATATTTCAGTCGGACTATTGGTAATCAAACTGAGCCGTCATTAGGGTCCATTAAAATGTCAAAACAAAACATTCACAGATCATATAGAGCAAAAACTCATACTGACAATTTGTTTCGTACATTTCTATGGTGTGCTATTTCTGTTTAAAGCAGCAGTGGGTAGAATTGGAACAAATATCATTAAAAAAACAGTACACTACAAGATGTTTCTGAAAACATTATGCGAGAAACGGCATTACAGTAACAGAATGTTAATTCATATTTGATCAGCGCTGCCTAGTTTGACCGTTTGATCGGGGTTTGCGAGTGATTGACAGCTGCCTCCGTTGAATGAACAGCCAATAAGAACGCTCTCTCTCTCTCTGAAATGACCTGTGATTGGTCAAAGTCTCCCGCCATGGGCTAGACTTTCCAAAGCCTGAAAACAGAGCCATGAGGAGGTGCAGAAGTCTAGTTTTCTCTCAGAACACTTGAATTACAATCTGCTGGAATGTTATTATGTTATGTTATTTTTTGCCCACTGATGCCAAAAACATTCTGCCTACTGCCGCTTTAATACAATAGGCATCTGTGCCTACAAATGACAACAGCTAAGGGGAATGCATCGACCTGAAACGCTTCCTTGAAAAAACCAGAGCGGAGCCTCGTCTCTCCTCCTCTCTCCCTGTGCAGCCTGCCTGCCGCCATCTCACGACAGCATCTCTCCATCTCTCACAGCCCTCTGATCTCCGTGTCAACAGGCGACACCGGCAGCTCGCACTAACTCAGCATGCATCAGCCCATCTGCAAGGCAAACCGTCTGCAAATGCATTTAGCACAGACTTTGGGCACGATTAATGGCAACGGTTAGCGGATACTGTAAGCGCTGATGTCTTTATACCTGACAAGGCACCACTTGAAAAGGTGCCATCGCGAGCAATAAAGACGGCTAGCGAACCCTTCGGCAGATATTCTCCATGAGGCTGGGAATTTACGAGCAGCAGGTAGGAGATCAAAGCCGCTTGTTGACAGACTCTGCAAACATAAAGATTTATTCAACTCATCAAGAATTGTCGCAATGTTGTCTCGGCGGCCTCCTATCTCGGTGTGTGCCTATACTGATGGGGGTTTATTAGTTGTCAGTGGGCCGGGTGGGGAGGCTACGCGGTTGTCCAGCTCAAGTCCAAACTCATACAGAGGTTGCGATGACAGGATCCGAAGCCCTCTGCGGTTACTCGCTGGAATTCAAATGCCAATCCCCCTGCCCACCGCCATCTCCTCGCTCCCTCTCTCTCGTTTGTCATCCCCCCCTCTCTCTTCCCTCCCCTCTCCCCCTGTGTTTGTCAGGGTTGGTGATTAGCTGTCACCCTCTGCAGAAGCAGATAACACCCCATACAGCCTGTTTCCCCTCTGGGAGCATGCACACACGTAAAACACACAAACAAATACACAAGTGTGTGCACATGCATGCAAACTAAAGACACTTGAAAACTCGGTTCGATGCAAAATGGTAGAATTCATCCCATTTGTTGCACGCATTTACCAAGACTTGAGTCATGCTCATAGGTATTAGCTCTGTGGGTATCATTTAGATTTGATGGTTTTCATCAATTCCAAATAATTTTCCTGAATGTCTTCCTGGTAAAGAGACAGAATACAAACATTCTCTCTTCCATGCACATGTTGAATGTTTTCTCATTTTATCCTTGTTTTTATCTTGAGTTAGACGCACTAGTATAGCTGAATTCAAGGGAATATGACTTCCGTCTTGGCACCATGCTACAGATGCAACAATTTTCAACAACAAGTCAACAATTTCCTTGAAGGATATTATTTAAGTTGTTTGTGAAGCTAAGGCCCAATTCATTCATTTATTCCCAAGCGCCTCGAGATAAAAAGAGTCCAACTTTTGGAAGCGCGCACCGCATGTCATGTGACGAGGAGAAACCAATCATAGTTGGACACACATATCTTTTCTTTCTTCCGTAAATATCAGTCTACGGTAAATATACGGAGGAGAGTTTAATCATTTTAATAAAGGACAACCCCCTAGAGCTTTATGATCTGTCACATGGAGTATTTCACCCTTTCCGTGCGAAAACGTCACAACATCCGGTTGGAAGGTCAGCCACATTGACACAGAGAAATCGAGCAGTAATGTTACTGTGAGGGATTTACGGCGCTGAAATCTATTTATCTTTGTTTTGACTTTGTTGAGTTTAGTCAGTGAGGCTTTTACAGCTAAATTACCACAACATTATCATCATCGTCATCGCAGCACGGTCTTGGTTGCTTAGTAACAGCAGGTGCGACACAGGAGCGCAACCTCCCAAGCACCTTGGATAAAAAGATGAAAGCGGCATGGCATGGCATTTTCCACGCGTTTTTAGACCCATCATGTGAATGCCCTTAAAGCTGCAGTAAGCAACAATTTTTTGGCATCATTGGGCAAAAATTCCATAATAACCTTTCAGCATATTGTAATTCAAGTGTTCTGAGAGAAAACTAGACTTCTGCACCTCCTCATGGCTCTGATTGGTTGTTTTCCTCCGGTCTGTGAAATCTTGCAGATATCATTAGGAGCACCGGAGGACAAAGAGGCACAAGATTTTTTCAGGTTACCTGTCTTATGCACTGCTGTCAGGATATAGTGACCGTTTTATAAAAATAACTTTTTTTAAATCATATTTGCTCCATTTCTACCCACTGCAGCTTTAAGAGGTCCAAGCTTTGCCTTTATGAATCCAGACCTGTAACCCATGTTGCGATGGGATCACAGCTGTGGTGCCAAATCAGGCCAGGGGCGTTAAGTGTGTGTGGGGGGGCAATGGCCTCTTCCCCACTTCCTACCCTGCACTTCTGGCTAATGACTCACACATAGGCTCACGAGGTGAAAACAATATCAGCCACACGCTGTCACGGCTGAGTTTTCCAACATACCTTGAGTTCCTATAGATGTGGAACCAGTTCCAAATGAGAAACGGTTCTCGATAACCAACCCTGGTTGTTACCCAGTTTATAGTTTTACTTGTCTAAGTGAGTAATTATGTGTGCAACATTTCCAAAGTGTCACAGTGTCAGGGAGCAAAGCCTCAAAGATAAAATGCCCCTCAGTCTATACCCACTTCATTATTGCGTGCTCTTTTCATTGCACTCTGATCTACTTGTGTCAGAGTGTACTTTGACTAAAAGCTAAAAGCCAAGTGGCTCATTAGCAGCTCTCGTGAATCCTTCCAATTCCTGCTAGCTGTGCCACTACTTTCACAACTTCGATTCCGGAGACATAAACTAAATACGGGGTCTTCTATAAGTTGCAAGGTGGCAGTGGATAGGCGTAACAGGATGTTCTTAAAGGCCTCCAGCCTAAATGTCCACTCATGTCCACTTTTTCTTGTGCACTTAAAGTGGCAGAAAACATCTGAGGTGAGAAATAGGCATTAACGAAACATAATATTGATTCATATTTGATCAGTGCTGCCTAGTTTGACCGTTTGGTCGGAGTTCGCGAGTGATTGACAGCCGGCTCTCATAGACGGCAGCTGGACAGCAGACCTCAGATCAGCTCTTACTGCTTGTTTTCCTCCGGTCTGTGAAACCTTGCCGATGCCGTTAGGAGCACCGGAGGACACAGAGGCACATGATTTTTTTCAGGTTACCTGTTTCATGTACTACTGTCACAATATAGCAACCGTTTTATAAAAATACATTTTTAAAATCATATTTGCTCCAATCTCACCTACTTCAGCTTTAAAACCAGAAAAAAATGCCCACTGCTCCCATCTAATGCAAATACAACCTAAAACATCAAACATAATGTTTTTCAGAGACAAACACAAAGCAAAGACCTGCATGTTTGAAATGAACTAAACACTGAAAAAAAAAAAACACGCATGAAAAAGTCCGTCCTTGAATGCTTGGAGTGCACTTTTATGAACACAGCACAAGCTGCCTCCTCATTCATCTCGTTCCCACACTTATACACAACTTCATCTCACACATAAGTCACTTGAATTTTGGAGGAATCATCAAAAGAGACAGCGTAACCAGGACACACAAGAGGTGCCAAAAAAAAAAAAAAAAATCCAAAATGTGCTGAGTTTGACAGACCCTCATGCATCTAGTATTTACAAACGGAGAGAGCTTGGATGACTAAGGGTTGCTATTTTTGAAGCAAATGTGCAGAGCCAGACAGTATTCCTCACAGTGTTACTCCAGGTAACTTGTGCCCTTTCCATCTTGGCGACAGGTGCTGCATTAGTCAGACAGGGCGCAGCGGGGATATAATGAGAATTACTTTCTTTTTCTTGTTGTGTTATCTTTAATGGAAATAAGAGGATGCATCAAGTATATTATTGTCTGTTTCCCATGGAATAGTTATTGTTACACATGTGTATTCAAAGACACGCAACTAAAAATGGTTTAAAAATTTTTCCTGCCAGCAAATTTCTACCATGACATTTCTTTTTAGCCCTTAACCCATTCCCTAAAGAGGCTTTGTCTTTTGCCAGACCACCATTGTAAATAAATTAGTTTTTAATGACTTGCCTGGTTAAATAAAGGTGAAATAAATAAAATAAAAGTCTATGAGAGGAAGAGTACATTTTATAACATTCATGGCTTTAAACAAATTAGTTTGTACCTGGTGTCAACGGTAAAGTTCCAAACGGCCACACTCGAATAGAGAATATCGTCATAGCCTCCTCCTGTATCACACTGCCTACATGACCTCACTGAGGAGCTATGGGGATAAGGATGCACACTTTTTTCCTCCGAGGCATTCATTGTGTTGTACTTAGGTGTACACAACAAAAGTGACGCAAGTAGTTCTGTGAAGAATGTTAAAAAGAGAGCCTGAAAGAGAAGTTCTTTGCTTTTACACCTCCACACACCCGGCCGATTGCTGTGGCACAGCCCCCTTATTTTGATTTCAGAAAGGAAAGGGGGAAGGGTGTTTGAGATGCTGTTCAATAATCTGACAAGAACTTTGTTTGAAGTATACTGAGGCACTAAGGCCGCGTTCAAAATGCAGCTTGCTCATTCATTTGATTGAGGCCAGTCCGTCGATGCAGCGGGGGTGCCAACGCTGAGGGGCTTCAGCGTAGAAAGTATTGTCATCCAGCAAAAAAGTTAAACCCGTCTCAAGTTTTGCTGGACCACAATACGACCGCATCCCACCAGGCGCTGCGTTGGCCAATAAAATATGTGCAAGCACATATTCCTGATAGATTAGTTTGTTACATGAACGTCCTTCAAACTTAAGCTGCCTTCACACGATGAGACATTTGCTCTTCACTCACCACGAGGTAGGGCACAGAGCATAGCGCAGCGCAGGTATACATCATCGCTTCTGGCTACGTCACATACAGCTGTTATCTCATTGGTTGCACTTTGAAAGGTCAGCGGCAACCAAGGTAAAAGTTGAAATATTTTAATTCGATTGCAAGCGCTGATCATGTGTGGGCGGCTTTACGGACCTGTTATTCAAACTAGAATTCCTGAATTGTGTTTCATGTCTCAGAAGACGCAGCTTCTTGCAACCTCCACTAAGGATGGCAAGTGAGAGAACTCTCCATGAATATTCACGTGGAATGTGATGCATATAGATACAACTCACAAAAATGTAATGTAATGAGTATTAATTCTTCTTACTAAGTATATTTTAAGTTGCTGACTGTTAAATTCAATTTGAAAGTTATTTTTGTCACACAAACAAACTAATTTATCATTGGAAAATTTCAGAAATTATTTATTTATTATTTATCTCAAATAATTTTATAGTACAAAAGGCATGTTGCAAACTTTTTTTTTTTTTTAACACTGTCTTTAAAAAATGGAATAAAAGGTATTAAAAAGGTAATTCAGAGTAAGAAAGACCCATAAAAAGGAATACCCATGGTCCAATTTCCCACCATGCCACTGGGAAGGACAAAGACGACATGGTTTTTCAATGAACCTGCACGCAAGCAAACACTCAGCGGGTACAACGAACAGCCAATGTCTAAAAAGAACGTGCTCAGATCTGCATCGACTTTCTAAGGACTGAAATGGGCCTGAGGTGTCTCAAGAGTTTGATATTATTTCAAACGAGCTACGGAGCTTCAAGCCGATGCGAGCTCAACTTGCAGCCAGATCCATTCAAAGCCCTCCCTGTGACACCACTACTGAACCCAGCAGTATGCTTTTCATTATTTAACAGGAAACACTCTCTGATTTGACACCAAAGCAAAAGTAACCACGGCACATAGTATAATTTAACATTATTTTGTTCCATTAATTTTCGGCCTGATTCCCCCCGTCCCGACGATTGTCAGCAAAGCCCCCATTTTTTGATGGTTCTAAAGATTATCTTTCCAGATATTCCTGAGGTGTGAGGTATGTTAAGAGTGTTTTTAACATCCCCGCGATAGGCTCAGAAGTCTATACCGGTCAAACTGTTTTCAGAGAACGATGGACAATTGAAAACCAGGCTGACTGAAGAAGGAAGGACAACAACTGCAGGCATGGCGGTCGCCGCTAATGCAAGGACAAATGCAAACGCGAAGCAGATGGACCTCAGAAATGGAGGACCAACTTGTTGTTTTGTGGTAACAGAAGTGTTTATTCTACATCTCCACTTCATCCATCTATCCTTCGTGAATTTCCAGTACAAAGTAGTGCAAAAACTAACATTGCCAATTCTTCCTGCCCGTCGTATGCCATGTTTGTTTACACTAAAGTCACGTTTGATCGCGAGGGATTTTGCGGATATACCGTTTTTTGTCGTTCATTAACAGAATCTGTTACTGTGTGGTGTGCTGTTTGGCCAAATCGTTGCTCTCCACACACTATAGGAAGAAAACTGTTAAATTTATTATGACATGTCGTTATATGTGGGGTTAAGATTTGAAATATCTTTTAGTGTGGGCCAGCCTTAAGAGGTTGGCCGGATAGTACCTTTGTCCAGTTTAACAGTATAGCTTTCCATTCCCATCCAGCAAACAATACCACAGGTTTAAATTCAAATGAATATAGCAGGATAGGATCACCGTGCCCTATTCTACTGGTATCATCTCTGTTGTCACAATACAAAGAAGGATTGAAATGTAGCAGATAAATATATATATACGCCATGGCTTTATCTGCTGCCCCCTAAGCAGCTTTACTCAAAGGAAAGCTCAAACAATTTGGGCTAATGATAACATTTTAAGAGTCAACGTGGCGATCTTGAAATTGTCAAGAACAAGAGGTGATTTCTTAAGAGATGACAAGCCTGTTACGGGATCACAATAGAAACGTAGTGTAACGGAGCAGCAAAGGGTTGAAGCAGACAGAGAGAGAGAGAGAGAGAGGGAGAGAGAGAGAGCACACAGAGCACAATAAAGACAGCAAGACAAACACAGACAAAGAAAGACGTATGAGATCGTGCCCCTGCCTCTGTGTACATATGGCGAAACGTGCTGGAGCAGAGAAAGACCAACACATTGAGATAAGCCCCTGTGCTCAGGCTTCCTTTTAAGGGTGATTTGGCAGCTCGGCCTCATGTCTGTTGGCAGGCGGCAACGTATGCCCCCAATCATCTGCTGATCGCTGAATTACGGCATGGCTTTTTTTTTTTATTCCCATTCAACACTATTGGGTGATTTGCTGAGGTGCTTGGAACACATTCGACAGGAACAAACCACTTTACAATTACCACTGACATATAGCTGGCTGCTTTTACACAGCATTTATTGGCACAGCTAATCAAACTCAACCCAAAAACATTTAACAATCCAGTTCTTTTCTCATTAAAGCCGTATTATGTATATAATCAGTGCGGTTTCAACGTCAAATATGGCCCCCTAAGAGACTCTTTTTGTTTGTTGCATTCCTACCCTCGTGGTCAGGGCGCTGCTTCTTCTCAGCGTATACGGGAAGTGATGCATTTACTGTCCCATATTAGGTAACTACGTCAATGAAATTACTTTACCGTCAGCAGGCTATATTTATAGTAGATGCACTGTATGGCAGAAGCAGCTCCACGGGAGTGTCTCTGCCAGTGTGCCAGAACAAAACAACATGTATTTTCAGTGCCAGTTCTTTTCAACAAAACATTTTGTGAGATAGCCACTTCATGTTTTTCTAAACCAAAGGTGGCCCTCTAACTGTTAGGTGCTATTTTAGCCACAGGATAAACCAGTGGAAATTCTTTTTTGTATTAGATGACTACAAATGTGTCAGACAAATGCCTGATGTGAAAATGGCAGCCGATTAGACTGCTATCAGGTCATTAAATGTGTTATCAGTGGTTATAGGCCTCATAGATGTGGGTCAGTAGGGCCCTGCTACACCCACTGGTAGGTTTTGTCATCTATTCACATAGTCGATCACAGAATAATGGAATAAAATAAGACGACAGCGACCTGTAGGTGTGTCACCTGTTTCATCACACTGCGATATTATATTGATTTTTTGGATAACAATACAATATTTGCCGATATAATAAAGTCTGCCACGATACAATTTCGATTCAATTCAGGGGCCTGTGATCGATATGAGATGATCATATGCATTATTATCATGTATAACACAATCAGTTACATTTATATCAACTCACAAAAAGCAACTAAAATATGATTTGACAATTTTATTGTTGGGCTCTTCCATCCAGACATTTAAATAAATATGTTGGAACATGTTGGTCTTAAGTTTAACTTTCACTTTTACAGCGTAGTAGGCCCCTACTGACCCACATCTATGATGCTTGTAGCAAACGATAACGCACACTTAATGGCCTGATATCAGTGGAACCGGGTGAAAACGCGGTGAAGCTTTATGTCCGAACTTCTGATGATGTCAACCGAGGGAGCAGCCATCAACACTCCTCCTAAACATAACACATGTAACTAAGGAATACAGACTACAGGGTTAGGAATGAAGTGTGACTGTGACCAGACGGGAAAATAATCTACGTAAATCCAGATCGAAGCCCTAAAGGCTTTTATAGATCGACGGCATAGATTTTCTCTCCGTCTCTATTTCTACCTGGCTTAGGTTTAATTCAACTCAATTAAATCAACTCGTGAGGCCCAGGAGTTTGCAGAGAAAGCAATCATTCATCTTTGTGGCGAGCCACTTCATCTGAGCAAAAAAAAAAATGGTCCCCTACTCTGCTCTTTCTCCATAGACACCATTAGGCCACTCAATATAGCTTCAGCCATGCCAGCTCTGTTATAATTACTGCAGTTGACATCTAACAAACAGCTCTTTATGGATGTCCTGCCTCACTATTACTTTAACAAATCTGGTCATTTTGTTGTAGGTGGCTGCTGGTGTCTGTTGAGTGTAATAAACGTTATAGTTTCCCCTTTCCTCCGATAAATTAGATGCTTAGGTAGCTTTTACATTTGGAAAAAAAATAAGTTGAAATGCTTATCTTTCAACATGCAATGTGAAAAAAGGAAGGAAAAAAGTTATCCCCGATACAGAAACACACCTTGAGGTAAATCTGTTATCTACACTGCACACCACCGCTTTAATGTGAGACAATCAACACTACAATCAACGCAACCAAAACAGCTATAAGGGATTGTCCTTGAGTGACTGGTTGCGACTGCCACAGAAACCTCTCCCTCATCATGACCATATCAGGCAGCTGCTTACACGGACCCCCATTCAGCGGATACATATTTCATGAGCTACGGTAAACACGCTGCTCTCACCAATGCCAATCTAGCATTGAATAATACATTCATAGTGGGTCGGCTAATGAATTGAGAGCTTGCCCGAGTGAAAAGAAGAAAGCAAATAACCAATACTCAAAGTAGAAATAGAATTAATGAGCGGTTGTGAATACTCAAACACTCGGCTGTGAAAAAAGCGGGACCATTTCTGTCCTCCACCTAACCTTTGTCTCTGGTCAAAGTTCTACATTAATGAATGCAGGAGCGGTTTCATAGTCTTCTTCTATGATTGTGGATTTCACAGATGTGTAAATGATGCTACGTGAGATGCTGCGAGTGAAGCTTTGATCTGCTATTCCGCAAGCCAGGTTCTACAACAAAAGGCGAGGAAATCCTGAGCTCAGACACAAGCCTTGTGTAATCTAGTAGAACCTCTCTCTCTATGTCTGATCCTCCTCCGCTCTGCTGGCCGTCTCGGCAATCAATCTAGCTGCCCACACTTAGATGTGCCCCATTGGCAAGAACACAGACCACAACTGGAACCTCCTCCTCCTGAACATATGGCGTAACGTACACACGGTACATTTGAAAGCCTATTAACTGTGAATGTAGCGCATAGAACTAAGATAATGGACTGTAAAAATCAACATTTACAACCACTCTCTCTCTGTGGAAATATATTATTCCATTGTCGTGTTTCGGATTTTTTATGTTTTAAAACAGCATTTGCATTCACTAGATATATTGAAAAAAACACATCACTTGTTATTCAAAGAAAAACACAAAAAAAAATTTAAAAAAAAATCCACTGATTCCTAAATTCTATTAAATAAGCCATTATGCAAATACAGTGTCAGAACAACAGGAGGAAACAATCAATAGGGCAAACTTTGTGTTTATTGTGTAATTTAATTATAATTCTGACTGAATCTGATACGTACCTGTAGGCTGTTTAATCCAACAAACTACAGAGGGATGAAATTAACTGGATCCCAGAGTAGAACTACTCTTTGCAAGGTCCAAAACAGAGTCGAAGAAGCACCAGAAAAATACACCATACCGAGTCAGATCCTGAGTCAGATCAATAGTTTTTTTTTTGAGTTGAGGAATCAGCACCCAACTGGGATTGCTTGGCACTTGTTCTTCCACATGGGGCCCAGTGATGCCTATGCACCTGTAAGGTGCTTACAACTTGAAACATTGAGAGAATGTGTTTCAATTGTCCCATTTTCTTCACTGATATAAAATTGTGTTCTTTAGGTTTTATCTTTATTTGGTATATATATATTTATATATATATATATATATATATACTTTTCTTTGGTACATTTATTTTTCATTTTTCTTACCTTTCTTTGGTACATTTATTTTTCTTTTCTTTTTACCTTTCTTTGGTACATTTATTTAGGAAGAGGAGGATGACATGCAATGAAGGCTCGGAATCAAACTAGGGTCGTGTCTATAGGTAACCGACGAGTTGGGAAACTCTTATGAGGTGGTTGTTAGGCATTGACCTTGAATAGTTAAGGTTAAGATAGGTCATCGGGCAGTGAGTCTGTAAGAATTTTTGCAAGTTTTTGCCTGCAATTTGCTTGTTACCTTCTAGACACAACCTCAAACCGGGAACATTGCAGTTGTGTGTTAAAGTCGACTTGGCCACTGTGGAGCCCCAATAAATGTAAATGCAACAAGGGCAGCTTTAAACTACAGTACCTAAATCATAGACTGTATATAAGAAGTGGACGTAGTCACCGTGACATCACCCATTGGTTTGTGGACTGACGTTTTGAAGCCTCGAATTCTTAATTTTGACCGTCGCCATCTTGAATTTTTTGCAACCAGAAGTGACACGAGAGGGTGGAGCTAAGTACAACAGAATGTTGGATAACACATTTTTAGGCGACCAAATGTTAAAATTGACTTGAAAGTGATAAAGGTGTAAGACGAAAAATGCAGACAACCCCCAGACCGGACAACGCCGTGGTAGCAACCTGTCAATCACAAGGTAGCCACGCCCTAAAGCATACCCTGCTTTATGGTTTATTTGACTCTAAATGGGACCATAATTTACTAAATGAACATCATGCTGTATTGAAGAAGACTTGAAAGTAGCGATTGAGACCATAAACTCATGTTTACAATGTTTACTGAGGTGAAAAAATCAAGTGAGATGTAGGCTGCAGAATACAAGTTTAAGGCACTTCTGCATTGGCTTACTTTTCAGACCCGGAGGTAGCCCACTGACCTAAATAAAAAACATTCTGCTTCAGGAAAACTGCCCTACATTATTTGTAATAATGAAAATGACATCATACTCTGCGTTTTGGATAGTCTTATAAAAAATCTCAGTCATATACTCTAAAGTTTGAACGTTTACTCACTTAGCACTCCACTGCATTTCCCTATCTGAAAACACAGTGTGCTTTCACAGAATGCATGAGCAGCAGAATTTCTGCTACAAATGCATCTAACATAACCTAGCCTAACCTAACCACTCTGCCAGATCTTCCAAGACAAAGAGGGCAAAGAGAAGTATTTCAGGGACTGAACAATTTGTCTACACCCACCCTCGTCAAGACCCTATGGAGAGGGGCATGCAGCAGAGGTGAGAAGTGGAGGTCGCATGTCCATCAGCTGCACCAACACCTTCATTAGGGTGGGAGGAAATGAAAACCTACAGGTGTACGGCGGCGTGTCTCCTGGAAAGAGCCGGGGCAGTTTGGACAAAAGAACAGGAGCTGTGGTCAGCGAGCAGGCCGACAGCGCGGCACGCCTCTGTAGGTGTCTGACGAAAATTAATTAAGAGAGTGAAAGAAAAAACGTCTGTCAGATCACATGTCACGCTGTGAAAAATACCTGCCCCTGCTGTGATCCATTGAATGCCATTGAATGCTCCAGCTGCCATCCCATAAAATATTAACATTTATATTTAAAATCAGACAGGTATATAGTGCGTTTCTCATTTTTATCACCTAAATAACAGCTTAATGGACGGACATCATTAAGCACAGGAAGCTAATGCATTTACAGTAAGAAAGGAAACTATGAAGTGAAATTAGTCTCAAAATGGTCACAATGTGTACTGTGTGATATACAAATGAAAAATACAATTTGTGCGTAATTTGGGGTTCTCACAAATGCGTGTTCCTATCTACACACAAATATCAATCAATTCGAACACACAGTTTTACAAATGCACACATCATAACCTGATTACATATTAATATTTTACATACAGATTTTTTAACTTCCAACTTCACAGATCTGATCATTTTTTTCGCTTACGAAAGACTTCCTGTCTGCTCACGGTTCGCCCATGCTGCGTTTAAGTACAGGTGGAAAAACTGGGACATCTGGACTTTTGGTGAAATCGTGTGATTTCAAAGTGGGAAGACGTTTTTTCTAAGTAGACCGAATAGCTCGTCACGCCTCGATTAGAGCACATACATTTACCAACTTTATACTCAATACAGTAGCTTATAAATCTAAATATATGGTTTTAAATCAGTGACTCTCAAAGTGGGGTCCATAGCACTCTGTGAGGGGGTCTGCAAAATAATTGCTATAAATTTTAAAATTGTGGTTTATCATTAAAAAAGTATATATCTACACATGGGGACCATCTGCGCCATTAAAACAAGCATATTGTGTCCATTGCTACCGCCCATGTTAGCTTTGGGCCAATAAAAACTCTGATATGATTGTTGACACATCACGTCAATCTGTCATAAATCAGTCACTTCACTCTTCACATTGAGAAATATTTATGCCAGTCCATATTGCCAAGCGACGCTAAGCCCAAACTAGCTAAATTGAGAAAACATGAGCTAAGAAAGTAAGAAATAAGAAAACAAAACAATTACAAAGCACCAACAATATCAGGGCAAAACAAAGTGATGTTAACGTGATTCAAATTGAAACGTGTTTCTGTTTATCACTGTGAAACAGGTCTATTTAGGTTGAAAAGTTTAGAATACAAACAGTTCCAATGGCATCTAAGAGTAAAGATGGTAGTAAGCATATGCTTAATTGGTGTTACGATAGAGTGCTCCAGGGATGACGTATTTTTGTAGCCCAACCAGGAAGTTAGCATCGCCCTGGGTTCCCTCGACAAAAAGCCAATGGGATTCTTCTATTGGGTTTTTGATTATTGCAGAAAATAAGTTCTGTGGCAAACAAACATTTATGATACTTAGTTTTGTTCAACACGATAATCTCCACAAATGAACACCACCACTTTATGAAGTGTAAATGCAATCGCTGTAAAGTAAAAAGCTAACGTTATATAAACAAAATACGCATGAGTGCAAGTATACACAACGAGGCTGTAAAGGCGGAATGATGACGTTTAGTAGTCTGATTTAGCCACTTGTTAGCAACTGCCTTTTTTTCAAAATCACGAGTGGGGTATTTATGATGTTTTTATGTCGTAGAACAAAACGTTAAAATCTCTTAAGGCAGTGTTAACCACAGACCTTATTTCAGTCATCTAACTAAAAACACATTAAAAAAAATCCATTGACTTCCAGACGAGGTAACCGGTAGTGCTAAAATGCTAACTCATTTCCGGGTTCTAGGACTCATTCCCGTAGCACAAT
Organism: Sebastes umbrosus; assembly: GCF_015220745.1. Classification (NCBI taxonomy): domain Eukaryota; kingdom Metazoa; phylum Chordata; class Actinopteri; order Perciformes; family Sebastidae; genus Sebastes; species Sebastes umbrosus. The sequence continues at coordinate 20,402,440 of NC_051285.1, forward strand.
ACATTACGAGGGGGTCCTTGCAAAATTTTTCTCCCTGGCCTCAAAAAGTTTGAGAACCCTTGATTTAAATATACTGCTAGGTGCTAAAATTGGTACGGGAAACCCAATTCCGTAGGAAACACCATGTTTCAAGTTGTAGTCACACTCTTACCCTTTTCCATGTCTCTCTTGAGCCTGCTTCATTTTAACTCCCAATTCCTGTGACAGCTAATTCTATCACTCCAGTTTGAGTGGGCCGACACTCATCCCGATGGGCCTCGGGGATGGGGGGGAGAAAGGGAGGGGGGCGGGCTTCAGCAATCATTCACTGGTCACTAAGCATATAGTAGTATTTAGACAGCTTTAGCATAATGCCACAGCTTAATGCGTGTTGGCTAATTTGCCAACGGGCTTGAATGTGAACAATCTCTCTGCATGTTCTGGTTGGGCGCATGGCTGATGGTATGGCACACCATTAGCCCAGTCAGACTGCAGGGCCCCGCTGTTAACATTACAATGTGTAGCGGAGCATAGCAAGTGAAGGAGGGCTTCCATCTTGCCATATTTTGTGCGCTCTACGTCAACCAGCACGGTATGGTCAATGTGATGAATAACGCAGATAACTAATAACATATTAGTGAAAAACAGAAAGCCTTGCAATTAGAGCTAATGGGGGTATTAGTATTTTCAGAACACACCGCCTATTATATATTCCATTCTCTATCAGGGTTGGTAATCACTTGTCGCAAAACAGTTTAAATTACAGCTTGGCATGAACTACTTAACGTGATTAGATGGTATAACCTTAATTGTCCGCCGTGTGGGCATATTACATCAAATTAAGAATATTAAGAGTTATTATTTTCATGAGGGGGTGTGCAGGGCTTGCATGTGATACAGGATGCAGTGGAGGCTTGAGTGACATGGACTTCTTAAAGACGTTAAAATTTTACAATAAAGTAATCAATATAAGCTACTGCACATCACGTCTCGCCACACAGTGAGCTGTGGGGTCTTTGCATAATTGCAATAAAAAAGTGTATTGGCCTGACTGAATTGAATTCAGTCTTGGTAATTGCAGCATAAACAATGTAGTTGACTGTCACAGCTCCCGGTGCCACTACGCTGTCAACAATCCAGATATTTTTCTAGTGTGTGCCGGCGTCTCATGTGCGGATCCACAGCCCGCCGCGTAATGAGTATAATTACATGGTGCGCATGTGTTACCTGTGGGTAACGCGTACACACACATGCGCTCGCACACACGACACAACACGGATTTTTTTTTCCATCCCTATGACCTGTCACTCAAAATCAGCCTCGATTGGAAAAGACGCCCGGCTCGGTCTCCACCCCTCCGCGGAAAATTCCCCTCTCTGAAAAAACATACTCCAACATTAAACCTGCATCGTTTCTAACAGCCACCTAAATCCCTGTTGATGCTGCTGTCCATCAATACGACCACCCGTTCTCCCAGCCCAACCCCCCACCCTTTGATCGACATTAACTCCGCAGCTGCCCGCCAAGCACCTCCCTCCATTCTCCAATCTTTCTTCCTCGCCCCAGTTACTCCTACCAGGAGAACCTCCGCATGCTTCCAGGCAAAGTCAATGTCTATCTCTTGTCTCCCTCGTGCTACCCCGTATCCACAGTACACTGCTCCCATTCCTCACTGTTGTGTCTCGCACACATCTAAAGGCATATCAGAGTTTGTAAATAGAGTGGAGCTTAAATGACAACAGCCTTGCTTTTCTGGGGATTTAGGGAGGGGGAAGAAAAAAAAAGCAGCTGATTTGTGCGAAAGACTGCTGGCGAAGATAAAATTTTAGGCTTTGGATCTAAATTCCACATGAATGCCTTTCCCTTTAGTGTGCATTATGACGGCAATGGACCATATCATAGTATTTGTTTTGCTTTAGAGCTGTCCCCTGTGATTTAAATGTTCCCCGAGTGCAAATTTTTCATGTCACTATACAAGCAATGTTTCTGTCATGGCGAACGTAGGGGGGGTATTCACGGGCTGAATATGAGAGATTTGTGCGTGCGTGTGCCTGCGTGTGTGTGAGTTGGTATGTGGTGAGGCACTTGTGGCAGTGACCAGTGTGTGACCGCAGGGCCCCCCTGGCTAGGGAGCAGCGCCTGGAAAGGGTTACCCAGCAGAGTGGCTTTTGTATGGTAATGTGACCTCCAGCTCCCTAAGGAGTCCCAACACCTGCCCAGCACCCCCCGCCGACGTCACATCCCCAACATGTTAAACTGTTTCCCCTGATAGGAACATAACTGCTGTGCTGCTATCTCTCTGTGATGGTATTATTATATCGGATATTTACATTAGAGCAATGGCATCGTTTGTTAAATGTTTAAATTCTCCTGCTTTGAAGACATAACTTCCACTGACATATAACGAAGGAATTATTTGAATATAATTTATGTTCACATGTCAGTGCAGGAGGTTTATTATTATTTGAAGGCAGAATTTTTTGGCATCATTGGGCAAAAATTCCATAATATCTTTCCAGCATATTGTAATTCAAGTGTTCTGAGAGAAAACTAGACTTCATATTTGATCAGCGCTGTCTAGTTTGACAGTTTGATCGGAGCTCGCCGAGTGATTGACAGCTGCTCAGAGACGGCAAGGCTCCAGCTCGGCTCTGATTGGTTGTTTTCCCTCCGGTCTGTAGATATAGTGAATGTTTTTTTAAAATAACTTTCCTTAATAATATTTGCTACCTACTTAGTTCTACCTACTGCTGCTTTAACCCTTAAGAAATGGACTTCCTGTGGGCGGCTGTGGGATATCTTTGTTTGCATGATCCTGTTTAAATCAATCTAAAAACAAAATAGCTAGAGCAGTCATTCTTTATGCAGCAGAAAGCTAAGGGTTTCCGTCTTTCGCGTCAACACGTTGTACGCTCATGATGATGTCATTACAGTACGTTACATTACCCTGCGGTACAAATTATGGTGAAATGCGAAGTGGCGCAAACAGTATTGCCCGTATGGCTGTAGGAGATCGTTGTTTGCAAGATCCTATTTAAATCTATCTAGAAATTATTAAAAAAAACATAATAGCTAGAGCTTTCATTCTTTTGCAGCAGAAAGCTTACGGCTTCTTTCTTTTGCATCATCACGTTGTACGCTCATGATGACGTGCGAAACTGTAACGAAACCATCAAAGCTCCTACGCACTCGATCTGCTAATAAAATTAGCATACCGTCAGAGACTAAAAAAATGTCAATGCTTTTATCAGTTATTATGGTTTGTTGACTGACATAACTTGTAGCTTAGGTTGTATAGACTTTAGGGATATGAAGCATTTGAAGACACTCCAAGAAATGACCTCATGATAAGCAAAAAATACCAATGTGAGCACCGGTGGACCATTTCTACTGCAGAGTTCAGAGGGTTAACAGAATAGTGAATGAACTTGATGCTTCAGGTTCGGACACAATAGCCAAGAGAAACTGCGTACGATATGCATGCAGACAGGCCCTCCCTTTAAACCTACAGACAACCGGCATAGAGAGAGGGGCTCTAAAGCAATTATAGCAAATTAAATGAATGCCCCCAAGTTAAATAGTGTTAATAGTGTTGAGGGAGACAAATTTGAGATGCAACTCACAGTGTGATGGCGAGATCTACTCGGATTGCTGAGTAGCACAAACAGTAGCTTTAATTATATTCAAACCCTTTTAACAGAGAATCAATTCATAGCGTGCTGTGACAGGTTGTTTCGCTTGGAAATGGACTGAAAAGAGGCGACTCATTTGGGTGACACCAAAGTTAGCTTGTCTTATCTTATATAGTGGATAAACTCCGAGATGAATAAGTGATATGTGAGGATTGTTTTGTCCTGAATATAATGGAAAACAATGGAAACGACTGGAGACCAGTGACACCTTCAGAGTTCTGCTCTGTGATTCGAGATGACAGTGATGAAAAATGAAGAATAACATACGCTGTCAGGCATGAGATGATAAAAAGATATCTAAGAGATGCGCTGCAATGTCTATATTTTTTGCGATCCATTCACTGAAAACTTCATATATGTCATATTAGGGAGCTCAGTATTTTAAACCAAAATCAGAGTACTGACTATACGCTCCCCTCTCCGACACCTACTGTGTGTTCATGGTCCTCTCTTTAACACCAGTAGATCCTAACAAAAGTCCACTCTATCCTTCCATTCAAGGTCTCAGAGCTGCTACCCCCAGGGCTAGGTGCCTACGCTTGCGTAAGTTGCCCGACGACCGACCTCTCTGCCCGAGGCGGCCCACCCACTGAACTCTTTCTCCATCTTCTCCCTGCTGAGCAGCATACCAACCTTCCCCTCCGATTGCACTCGGTCCGGACTTGTATATGCATTAGCTTCGCTGTGTTCTCCCCTCATTAAATGCATTCTTATGTATTGTCATAAAATATGACTCCAAGCCACATCTATGTGTCATGTAAAATCTATTCCCCCACAACACTTTTGTCTATTTATTTATCCATTAAAAAAAATTTAATTATGAATGAATGTCACATTGAATAATTCATGTGCACCCCCAGTGCCGCGAATAAATAGCGAGTACACCTTTGCTTCCTCCCTTCAGTGTTCCTTCAACCCTTTTAGTAGCACCGTGCACTACTGTAGGTTATTGGTCTTTCTCGCTCTCCGGAGGTTTCTCGCGCACTTAGTCCTTATTAAATCCCTATGGCATTGTTATAAAACACACACACAGTGCACATACCTACACACACACGCACAGGGGCCAAGGACCGTCTGCTGGTACAAACCATTTATTAAAAGCTCCTGTGAAGGTCCTGGCAGTCAGACAGAGGGAGACATGACTTTGGATCCCATTCATGTCCACATCACAGAGGTAAAAATGTTTCTAGGTGTTGATCCATGACAGCCATTATTGCTGCAATCCAGTTTTATCACTGTCCAAATTCTACAAAAGGGAAAATAAGCCCCCTTTTTTCTGCACTTTAACAGATTGGTCAATACAGTTCAAACCATTCAAACAGCTGCCGAGGCAGTTTTATTTGCTTTTTAAAAGGCATGTTTGAATAGGGAGGGGAGAAACCGAACCATTGTTATCTTATCTCTCTGCGGGGCCACAACTCCCTGAAATTGGTATAATACAATTGGAAAAAATGTAACCTTCAAAAATAGACCTTATCAAAAACACATTACAAAATCACTTTTGGATCCACAATGTTTGGACAAATATTGAGAAAAAAAAGTTTCCCCCACATATACAAAAAAAAAACAACAAACAAAACAATTTGATATTTACACTGAGGAAACGCTACAGGAGGGAGCTAGGCCCAATGTAAACAAAAGGTTATCAAGTGTTGTTGTCAAAAGCTAACAAAGCAAACTTGCCTTGACTCAAAGCTCAGCAAAGTTTAAGTGTGAATGTAACCAAGAGAAAGACAAAGAAAGGGAAAGACAAAAGCAAAGAGAAGTGAGACAGACAGATTTATGTTAACGCAGTAGTGTTTGAAGAGATGGCCTGCACCAAATTACTGCTGGGCAAGAATTAGCATTAATGGTACCATTTTATCAACTTCCATTGGAATTGTATTACAGGTATAGTGCATATGATCATAACAACATGATACCAATTCCAATCAAATTGTGTTGCAATACTGAAAATAGTTGTTGAGACAGGAATCATCTAATGCAAAGCAAAACAATGGATCACAGTTACTCGATAATAACGCGTTAACACAAAATTAGTTTTAACACCACTAATTTCTTTAACGCATTAACAGCAACTTGCGATTTTTAAGCAGTTTCCTTAATAATCCAATGGTTTCGGAGGTTGTAGTTGGCCTCAGTTTTAAAGCTAGAATGACATGAAACTAGAAACCTATGGAATCCATTGGTACCAATGTCATACTAGCTTTTGCAAAGGAAGTTAAATAATGCTCCAAACTTGGCACTGACCATTTTCAAAGGGGTCCCTTGACTTCTGACCTCAAGATATGTGAAATGAAAATGGGTTTCTATGGGTACCCACGAGTCGCCCTTTACAGACATGCACACTTTATGATGATCATCACGCAGTTTGGGGCAAAGTCATTCAGCACACTGACAGCTGTCGTTGTCTGTTGGGTTTGAGTTTACCATGTTATGATTTGAACAAATTTCTTAATGCTAAATACAGTACCTGTGAGGGTTTTCTGGACAATATGTGTCATTGTTTTGTGTTGTTAATTGATGTCGCAATTACAAATATTATATATATACATTTGCAATAAGCAGCATATTTGCCACTCCCATGTTAATAAGAGTATGCAAATATTTGACAATCTCCCTTTAAGGTAACATTTGAACAGATAAAAATGTGCAAATAAATTATGGAAAATCATGCAATTAATCGCGATTAAATATTTTAATCTATTGACAGCTCTAGTTATAAAATACTCTACTGTATACTGGAAAACACCTTTATGGTTATATTGGTTTAAACCATACCATTCAGCCTTAAGGTCTGTGAAAATATTCATGACGAAAAACAACAGTTCGAAAAAATAAATGTTGATGTGCACAAAAAGGCCTCCAGAGTCGAGACAAACTCGTTCTTTAATTTATATTTGTAAATTGAAATTTTAATATTATTCATGGACAATCACTTCACATATATATACTGTATCTATGGTACTGATCCCTTAAATCAATACTTGTCATTAATCTGCATTATTTAAAACTAAATGCTAGGTCAGGTGTTTAAAACTAGTAAAAATAACTGATCGCTTAATCTTTTTAAACACAAAACACACAGACATCACAGCGTTTCAGGAATTACTTGGTGCATCTGCCAACACACAAAAACAAGAGCAAGATCTTCACACCAAAAAAAACCTCAATAAGAAAAGAATTCCCCCAAACAGCTAGACAGCACTTAGAACCAGTCCCATCAAACTAACCATCTCCAGTTCCTCCAGCACTCTGCACTTGGAGAAGATGCATCCTTGCTCATTTGCCCACATGCCATGCAGAAAAGTGCAAAGTGGTCTGAAGTCTGCTGTGTCATCACCATACATTATTACCACGGGTGACATCGGGTATACCGCCAATTTATTCTTCATTCACTGACAGGCATATGTCGTATTTAAGTTCAAAGCTGCAGAGGGGGGAGTGATTGCGCAGCCCAGGGGTGCAGTAATCATTAGATGGGCATGAAACTATACAATCCTAATTTACAACTTCTTCATCACCTACCGTTCTGTGCGGAGGGAATGATCTACAACAAGGTGGTCTGTTTCAGCGGTCAGAGGAGGTCTAATGCATTTGGTGGAGGCTGATAACAGTGCTTCACTTTCACGCCGTGCACTCGGAGGGGGAATTACAGGGCTGCAGAGAGGAGAATGTCTGAGTGCTTTAGTTAAACCAGGGGTAAATGCTATCTCGTGCTTACATACTCCCTGATCCATGCACACTGAAGGCTGCTGACGCGTTTCAGAGGCACGGCCCATTTACATTCTCACTTGACACGGTCACCTCGTACTGTATATTCTGCTTTGCAGAAATCGATTGCACAGCCAAAGGGGCCTCTTCTTTTTCTACAGAGCACTGGTCTCCAGCCAAGCCTTACCTGGATTGAGAGATACGAGGATGAAAGGATTGGGTGCACCGAGACCATAGCCGTCGGGGAGAGATTTTAGCACGGGGGTTGAACATGTTCGCGTATGCTTTACAGGGGATGGGTATGGAACCGTCTCCGGGGAGGAGCAAGGAAGCAAATAATGTGTCGGAGTATCTATTAGCTTTTGGGTACTGCCCCGCCTGCCATCTGAGAGGCTGTACGAGCCCTCATGGCTAATCTATCAGTCGAACATAAGGGGCCTGCCACACAGCTCGCTTTCACTCTCATCTCTCCTCCATTGCCCCAGCTGAGACATGTCAGATTTCTCCCTCATTAGGAGTGCTGTTCTTTAATATGCCTACCCAGCAAGTCCAACACCAGACCCACAAAGGACACCCTGACCAGTCGCCCTGTCACTTTCTTGCCCGCTAACTACTTCCACGCCGGAGGAGAGAAACTGAGCCAGTGCTTCCGTGCCGTCAGCGTGGCACGGTGGCCTCAGCAAACCGCTGTTCATCACCCTCACAGTGAAGGCTAAATATGAACACACATATGAATATATGAATAACTGAACGAGTGGTTATTGTTATTCACCTGCACGCACTCTGCCGAGCCGGCAAAGTCTTTTGTTTGGAGCCCGTAGTTCTGCTGAGCACAGGGCTTTCTGACAGTACGTCTGAAGTGGGGCCAGAGGGGAGTGGGAGCACAGGTGTTTACTGAGTGGCTCTTTTACAGAGAAAGAATGACCTGTGTCTGCGAATGCCCCTCTGTCCTGTCTTCGAGCCTCCTGCTATGCCCCCCCGTGCCCTCTTTCTTCAGTGCTACCATGCTGGCATAAAGACCTGCCATTTGCCCAGATGGTGGACAGCAGGGGCCCCCCCCCACACTTCCTATGTCAGGGAAGTGCTGCCCCCCCGAGTGTGTCGGAGATGCAGCTTTGGCCATATGCGCAACTGAAAAAGAAATGACTAGAGCAGAGAGATGAGACAAACAGAGGTAGACAGACATATAAAAACATCTGACCTTCTTGCAGCCTTTTTTATTGTAGCCTTGTCTTTTTGTCGTTTTATCTCAGAACAAACATCTTAAGAGCCTCCACAACAGTAACAACAACTGATTTGAAAAGATCCACAGGAAGTTACTTCAGCATAAATCTGAAGGATATACATCCATCCAAACACATTTGACTGGTCTAAAGCTGGCATGGTGATTCAGGTAGTGAAGGGGCATCATAGAGACAACCAACTCTGGCTCGTCTGATACCACCACGTTTCTCTGTTTTGCCCATAGACTGTATATAAAGATGGACGACATGACAGCTCCCCAAAAGTGAAGCCAAAACATCTTGATTGCCCCCTGGTGGCTGGCTGCAGAATAGGTCATAAATCCCGCCCCCTCCATGTTAGCGGATGGGACATGGGCCAAACTAAAAAAGTCAAAGTAATACATTTTTTGCAAAAGATGGTTTCCTGACTTTTAGGTAGTTTCTTATCCGCTGATGTATGTTCAGAGTGTGGTTTTAATTAACTTGATACCGCGGCTCCAGCTCCCCCGATCACTACTGTGCAGACGCTAGCTCCAAATTACGTCAAAATCCCGTATCCGGGATATTTTGGCTTCACTTCTGTACAGCGGGGAGATGTAGAGACGCTTCGTCCATCTATATATACAGTCCTATGGTTTTGCCACATCCTTCTTTACAGGCCACCTCCTCCTCCTTCCAGATATGCCCATGCTGTTGCCACCACTGCTTAAACCTCGCCTCCAACACCTGGCTGTTTGGCAAAGGAGCGTCATGGATTAGTAAGTCTGCAGATGGCAGTGGACTGTTATTTACATTAAATTATTAGGACATTCTCAGGGAGAGAAACTGAGTACTTGAGCACTTGAGTTCTTCTCTTTTGGTCCGATTACGTTGCAGATTCAGTATTCAAACGTGCATGTATACAAGACATGCAACATGCTTGTGTGCAGTCTTGGGCACTGTGTTAAATAAAATTATTTATTATGAAATTCTGTTTTACTCAGTTAGTCAAAACAAAAACTAGCACTATGAGATTGGGACTCCACTGAAAGCCCAAACAATGACCACCATGGCTCCAAAATAAAATCCACTGTTTACATGCATTAGTAAATTTGGAGTGAAAGCAGTACATACAGTTTTTGTCATTTCACTTGTTTTTCATAAGTACTTAGCGCGGCTAGCAGTGCTGCCTATTGAGTATGGGATGAAAAGCCGGGGAAAGTGGCTTTGTGCCTACTGCTACACATCAGGCTCTTCAAGTTCATATGTCATAGTGACACCAGGAGACAGGTAGTGCCAGGGGTGATGCCCAGGAGTGAAGGGAAGGTCAGCGAGGCTTCACAACCGAACTGTGCTGATGCCACAGCATGTATGGCTCAAGTGCTTGGCAGTGCATCTTAACAACAAAATGTGACATTTTTAGGAAGCTGTCAAATTGCAGTCTAAAAAGCGGTCTTGACTGGGGACCGGGCCAGAGCACCGCTGCAGGGCTTTCAATCTGCCCGTAATGGGAAAGATGGAAGAAGATAAGATTCCAATTCAGCCACTTCTGCACGGCCCAATGTGATCAACGCTGCAATCCGACAGGGCATTTGGGGAGTTGAGAGAATTCTTAAAGAGACAGAATATCTTCAAGTATGGCTTGATACTCACACAAATTCCATCACTGCCCCTAATTGTTCAGCTCAGTGAAAGTAAGTGATATAATCTGGTGGTGTTACCGATTCTGTCCCCCTATCACGATCATACAGTCTAGATGACGACGTGACAGCATGGGGGATATTACACCAAAGTGACAAAGAAAGAAAGCGGTAGACATTATATATTTATATATTGTATTGCTATTAGGGCTGTCAATCGATTAAAATATTTAATTGCGATTAAACGCATGATTGTCCATAGTTAATCACAATTAATTGCAAAGTAATCACACACCTTTTATCTGCTCAAAATGTACCTTAAAAGGAGATTTGTCAAGTATTTAATACTCCTATCAACAAGGGAATTGCTATATTATTTTGGTTTCTTAATGCGTAATTAATGTTGTGAACTTGCATTATAATTGTCTTATCCGGAAGTAAATCATATTACTGTTGTAGCTGCAATGTACTTTGTTTCTTTGAGGAATCAACGCAATTCAGGTTTATCGAATCGTTGCAAATATGACCGGGAACAAAGGTGATATCAAACATTACAAAAACACAATCGCACTGACAGAGAAAACTATTTGTAACATGTTAAAATATACAGCAATGTGATGAAACCATTATATATTTAACTCTCATGTTAAATAACAACTCTTCTCATAAACTTAAAGGTGCTAAATTTGAAATTCAGAGCATTAATATAGCAGCAAACAACTATTTGTTATTAGGGCGATATGATGATATGTATCGTCAATACGATATACAAATGTCTATCTATCTATATATTTCAATATTGTTTCTATCGTGATGTCGAAAAACAAGCGGCTGAACTGCATTAAGGCAATATGTATGTCATTTGGACGATGCTCAGGTTAACACTAGTAGCTCTGTCAGCTGTTGCACTGTTAGCACTGTTAGCTGCTAGCTGCCATCTCAGCCGTCGCCATGTTGAGAACCGTGTGGAGACAATCCCTCGATCATATAGATATATTCTGAATTTGGAATTTAGCACCTTTAACTCTTCTTTCATGAACTTCATTTATTGAGTGTCTCCTGTTTGTAATTCCACCCTGCCAGTGTTAGTGAACCTGATGAGTGTTTCCAAGTTACTACGGAACCATGGTGTTATCACATTAATGTTGTTTTTACAAATGCGCACACCTGTGGATAAATAAATTCAATTGCGCAAGAGTAACAGCCTCGACGGACCAGACAACAAAACATGGCTCAATTTAAAAGAGACGATCATTTATCCAGTACGACTACTGGGCATTATAACCCTAATCATATGAACACAGGCAATGCTCTGATGGGGAGTAGAGGATTAGGCAGCACAGCCTGATAGCTGCTGCTTCTACTGTGACATTTCCATGACCACACATGTAACGTGAAAATATCTTTTCCATGTGTCCCTAAAGAGATGTACATAAATAATGGTGCATAAAGATAAATGCATAAAGATAAATTCCAGTTGCAGATACAGGCTATTGGCGTGACTTGAAGCAACACTGCTGAACACAAAGATGTGAGGGCCATTTCAGATTTTTAATTAGCCACTCAAAGAATAAGCAATTACTTATATTTGTTGTCTTTGTACTATTAATAACAAGAGAAAAAAAAACCTTTTCATTGGCGCTCTGCCAAACCGCACCATCAGGGTATCATGCCTCTCAACTCCCCATGTACATATACATGCTGTCCAAACCCCCATCAACTATTTTTAATTAATCTTCAGGAATCGTTTTGTCGCCCTGGCTTGTCTTTATAAAACGGGCACCGAGAATGGGCCTCAAATACAAAGAAAAACACAGAGGGGGGAAGAAAAAAGATTTCTTGTTTCTTTTAGCCAATCTAAATTCTCACATTTTTCGAACAAAAAGCTCATGAGTTGCTGAGACAATACCCTCTTATCTGCGGGAATTGGGTGAAATTTCCGCTCTGTCTCTCTTTTATTAGGCCATATTCAACCTGTCGCAATTGAGAACACAGCCTGCAAAAGCTGCTTTGTGCTGCGAGGAGATAGCGCTACTGGTTGCTGTTGGTTTTGGACTCACCCCTTTTTTACACTTTGCCCATCAAGTCTGGTTTACAAACACCAACAAACCATTGTTTCATCAATCATTGTGGCATTCCTGTGGTGGTGTTAGTTTTAGCCTGCTTTTTATTGTTCCTTGGACAGAGTAAGAAAGACAGTTAAAGGGTAACTTCAGTATTGGACACCATTTCCCCTTGTTTTTGTGTCTAAGTGACTAACAGGGACAACAATTTTTGAAATCGGTCCAGTATTGAGGGAGAGCGCTGTAGACGGCAGTGGGACTGCAACTAACAATTATTTTCATTGTTGATTAATCAATCGATCATTTTCTCGATTAATCGATTAGTTGTTTGGTCTAGAAAATGTCAGAAAATGGGGAAAAGTGTCCATCAGTATTTCCCAAAACCCAAGATGACGTCTTCAAATGTCTTGTTTTGTCCACAACTCAAAGTTTACTGTCATAGAGTAGTAAAGAAACCAGAAAATATTCACATTTAAGCAGCTGGAATCAGAGAATTTTTACTTTTTTTCTTAAAAAATGTCTCAAACCAATTAATTGATTATCAAAATGTTGCTGATTAATTTAATAGTTGCCAACTAATTGATTAATCGATTCATTTTTGCAACTCTAGACAGCAGCAACTCACGGACTGCAATGTAATCCTATTGAGGCAAGCTGGCACCATCATTTACGTCCACTAAAAGTGCTTGTTTTTGCCACAGACAGACTCTGATTGTTATTGGTGTCTGACATAATGGAAAGAGTCTTGCTGAAGGAGAAGTCTCGTGAAATCTGGCGAGGTGACGTGTTGCCAGAAGACAACGGTGGAATAGTGGAATACATGCATGATAGCAATGCGAGTGCCAGCCAGGCAGAGTTTGTTGTGTTGGAGTACAGAAAGCGTAACTTAGTGTGTTATCTAAAAGATTTCCAATGTCATGGCTGAATATTTTGATGATTTCGACAATGTGGATGAGGTCTTTGAATTGGATGGCCGCACATATTTATTTGAGCCAGAGTACACGGATATTCAGATTTCACAACAAGACTTCTCATTGAGCGGGACTTTGCTGGCCACAATAACAAAGTGACATTCCTCACTTGCCCTCGTAGCTCGTTTCGTGGCTGCCGGTTACAGCGTTATCCCTCAATACTGGACCAATTTCAAAAATTGTTGTTCCCATTCGTCACTTAGACCCAAAAACGGGAAATATGGTTGAAAAATACCGAAGTTACCCTTTAAGACAGAGGTGTCCAGTCGCCTAACAGTACGCACATAGACTGTGTATAAGAAGTGGATGTAGTCACCATGACCTCACCCATTGGTTTGTGGACTGACGTTTTGAAGCCTTTCGTTCGGCATTTTGTCTGTTGCCATCTTGTTTTTTTTGCAACCAGAATTGAAGTACAACCGAACGCTGAATAAGACATTTTTAGGCGACCAAAATGTTACAATTAACTTTCATGAACTGAAAACACACTGTGAAAGTGATAAAGTTGTAAGACGAAAACAAGGACAACTCCCAGACTGGACAATGCCGTGGTAGCGACCTGTTTTATCATCTATGTTACTCGAAATGGGACCATAATTTACGAACTGAACATCAAGCTGTATTGAAGAAGACTTGAAACTAGCGATTGAGACCATAAACTCATGTTTACAATGTTTACTGAGGTACTAAATCAAGTGAGAAATAGGGTCATTTTCTCATAGACAATCAGACTTCTTCTTGCAACCAGAGGAGTCGCCCCCTGCTGGCTATTAGAAAGAATGCAAGTTTAAGACACTTTCTTATTGGCTTCACTTTTCAGACCAGGGGATTGCCCATTGAGTACACATCAGTGCAAAAGTCTGATGGGCACTGCCCAAACGTTAAGCGAGGAGAGAGGAGATAAAAAAAAATATTTAAAAAAAATCAGAAGAGGATAAATAGCTATTTGTATGTTATAGAAGCCTTTTGTTGACAGTCGGCATCAAAGGATTTTCTCCCATGTCCTCTCAGCCCTTGTCAAATTGTCATCGAACCTTCCTTGAAAATCAAAGAAACCTTCCACCCGCTTGCTGTGACATCAACTCTCTGTCTCGTTGTCTCTCTGAATAACACAGACACACATGCACATTTCATCTTGAAAGAAAAAAAAAACTGTCTTGCTATTTGGGGGCTCTCCAAAGACGTATCACTGAACAAACTGAACTACATTCAGCCTCCCGCACATCTCCTCTCTAACAGACGTTAGGCTCTGCTAATGCTATGGGGGGAAAGTAGAGAGGTAGCATGCTGAAAGAGAAAGGACGAGGAGAAAAAATGATCCCAGTGATCCCATTACTGAGCTATTTAGTTGTGACAATCTAATTTGAGGTCCCAACATAAACCAGGGCCGAGATGTCCAAGCCGACCGGGCCTACTTACTGTACAGTATGTAGCTCGCAGTCTCGTTTTTCCTCTAACGAGTGCTCCTCCAGTGGTTAAGTAATGACGTGAAGGCAGAGTTTGAAATGTGAGCTCAAAGAAGGAAACGCATGTTCCTCTAATCTCTTTCAGATAGGGCTGAAAAAAGCCTGCTCAATGTTGCATTCGGCTGCTTTGTGTTTTGAGTGAAGGATCAGACTAGAACTTCTGACAGTAGAAATATGCTGCCTTCTGAAGTGAAGAGCGTTTTTGAACAAGAAAAAAAAAAAAAAAAAAAAAAAAATCAACAAGCTTAAACTTTATCTGCAAACAGATTTGTGTCGGAAAGGTTACGTGCTCTTAATTTGGAGCATTTCTGGGGTCAGATTTCAAAACCACTTCTTTTCCCAACCTTTTTTTTTTTTCCAATACAAGGGGGAGTGCGCCCGGTGATAATACACAGGATGCTGGGTCTGAAGGTGGAAAGTTATTAACAGGTGTGGAGCAAATGTGTGAGACCCCGTTCTTGTGACTCTGCGGCGCAAAGTGCAGTCAATTGTGCGAGGTGTGTGACGTACAAACCGTAGAAAGGCTTTGTTGGGTATTTTGGTGACCAGACAAGCAGAGTGCACCTGTGATGCAATTGGAAACTGGATGGGATTAAGAGGAATAATCTGTCAGTGGTGTCAAGTTAGAGTCTGGCATCAATCATGGCCAACAAAACCTGTTTATCTAATTGGTTTAGTGAGTGGAGTCTACTGTCTGTGTCACACAGGTGCAGATGGGTGATGTATTTTAAGACAATTATCTACATTATTTTAAGCATTTTAAAAGCAGATTTCTCTGTGTTTACATGGTCACAATAAGCCAGTCATTGGTGTTTTATATAAGTAATTGTACAAACCAGCAATTCAGCATAACAATCATTGTTTACATGACGGAGGTATTTATTCAAATACCTAGAAAGGATTATAGATTTATTTTTTTTGTCTTTGCTAAGTAACTTTTCCCTCTCCTGCCTCTATCAAATTTAATCAAAAACAATTACCGCCTTGACTCTGCCCTACCACATTATACTGTATAGTGTTAGCTGCAGCCACAGGCCTTTCTCTATTTCAATTAAAAATGCAGTGCCTTCATAAAAAATGGTTTGTAAAAAATTAACTGCTTTAGGTGCTACCATTGGAAAAGAACAAGAAGCAGGAAGCTACTGCACCTCCGGCATCTCTGTGTTTTGGATGAGGATATGAAGGGAGGAGTGTAGCGGGTGTGGAACTTTGAAATGTCCTGAAGATTTTTCATGGAGCTGCGTGAGCGCGGTGTGTTCGGTGCATCAGTGCGTCCAGAATGTCAATGTCCATGCTCGGGTACCCCTGATTAGATTGTTTAAAGTTATTACCGAGCTGTGGAGAGCAAAAATGCACGCAGTAACCAGTGTGTAATGTTGTCAGTGACATGGTGCTTCCTGCTCAAGATGGTGCCAACACTGAAAGCGTAGTTTGAAGGCGTGACTGCAGGTTGCACATATCTAGCACCTATCTAGCTACCTTCAGATGGCTTATAAGGATTTTACTCATTTTGGGTGGAAACAGCATCCTACAACATCGGTGCAGAAAGTGGGGGTGCTGAGGGAGCTGTTAATGATTAACAGCAGTGGAAATTAAAAATCTATTATTAAAATATTTTTTATACTGTCTCATATGAACCTCCGTGGGGTGAATGCACATCGGTGGATCCTCCCTCATCTCCTGCATGAAATGGCTGTATCCTCGCTGTCCTGCATTATAAAACTATAGTAACCTGGTTATGGGTCATCTATACACCCGCCTCACTCCCACTTCCTCTCCTCTCAGTTCTCATGCATTAGCTCTGTGTTGTTGACTGTGTAGCTGCTGTGGCTGCTTTGACATGCAGTATGTTGATGGTCAAGCTTGCCTTTCTAAAATCAGGGTTTCCCTGCCTTTGCAGGTGTGTTTTTGTGCTATGTAAAAACAACGTGGAGAGCACAGGACGGTACGAGGGAGGGGGGTGAAGACAAGGTAAATTATCAATAAAAATGTTCATTTGCTGAATAATATCGCTGAAGAGAGCAAATCATCTACCAGTCATTCTGTTAGAATCCCGGGGGGGGGGGGGGAACTGGTTGTTTACTAATGCGCGATGTTACGCACTGAGAAAACGATGTTCAGTTTTCTGAATCTGAAAGGCTGTGATGTGTAAATAATAAAATAAATATTCCAACTATCACAAGTTTGGTTTTGTTTTGTATTTTTGGGCATTATCTTTGCACTATCTGTATTGTTTACACCTTGACCTGTATAAAGATATTTTATTTGTATTACTGTATTCTTTTTTTTATTGTTAGTCATTATTGTTCGTCACTGTTTTCTATTTCTATTTCTATTTCTATTCTGTTTAAGTACATTGAGAGAGCTTGCATAAAACCAGAGTCAAATACCATGCATGTATACAACTTGGCGAAAATAAACCTGATTCTGATATGTAGAGATAATATGGTCCAAAAATTATGTAAAAATTGCATAGTTTTAAGTCGAATTCAAAAGTCATATTTTCTTGGGGGGAGAATCCTCTACTCCCCATACCCCCCAAGGCTGCCTCAGAACCTTGGCCCTCTAAAAATCCAGGGGGGAACCTGAACATTAGTGTAAAATATTGTTAGTAACTATTAAATATACAATGATCCTGGCATATTTCAATTAAAGCAAAAAACATGAATGTTTGCTGCAGCATTTTAGTAGGACGTCATAATAAAGACCGACTTTCTCTCAGCACCCCAAATCTGACCGACTCTCAGCATCCCTGTCCTACAAGCAGTTGTGGATTGAAGTAGTAAGTCCTTAACTCCAAGTAGACAACTTTTGCTTATAATTGATTTGCAAAACTATTTAAATTTGGCTTATAACATGACATGTAAACTTTTAGAGGTATCCATTTGGGTGCATCTAAGCCCAAAAAAAAAAGAAAACATTCAACACTGTGGCTTAAGCAAAACAGCACCCGACCTGCTCCAACATATATTCTGATACAGCTAATATATATATAATCATCCTTTTCTGTTTTCAGTACGAACACCTAAGGTTATTTTTTTTTTTTTAATTTGTAATAAATCAAAAGGAACAAATCTGAATTTAATGAAATATTCAATCAACCTTTAAAACTGCTAAATGCCAGCTTAATATGTCACTGGGTGAGAGAAAACAGCAATGATGCATTCTGAGCATCAATCAGCAAGTAGACTGCTTTCCCCGTGCTTCATGCCTCAGCAAAGACATTTAACGCACAGGAACCATATAAAGGGACCTTTAACTTAAAGCCGTCACAGGGTCCATAGGCAGCCCTTCTGCATTATAGCTCTGACACACTAAAGACGCCAATGTTCAGTACGACCTCCCGATGCATCCCCGTCGCAATTTTGTGTATTCGTAGCACTTTTACTAGAGTTGCTCTAACAACCGTGGATGAAATCTGATATTTTCATCCATAGGCTGAGATGACTTGGACACTAGAAAGCACAAGTCAGGTTATTCTGGGAGAGCCGCTTCTGAGGTCATCAAATATGATGCGCCTAGCTTAAGGCAACCTGCACCCACCTTTTCAAGTGACGATGGAGAGGAGACAACACACAGCGCCTGTCTACTAGTTCTGGCAATATCTGACAGCCTTCCTTTAGCAGTCTCCTTTTTTTCCTTACACCCTCGTACACAAGCATATAAATATACAATGGGAGCTGTTACGATCCCACACAGACGCGAACATCAATGAACGCACTCACTCTGTCAGTCTGTTTCAGAAGTGAAATTATTCCATCTCTCAGGGGTCCTGTTAAGCTCTTACAAAGCCTCAGTGCGTACAGCAGGTAGATTGATTGTGACTTATTAACTGTGAGTGAGCCTAACAGAGTGCATTAAACAAAAGGAAATGTGATATCCCCAACCATCAAGTGCTTGTTAGAGCTTTAATCAAAGCCCTCTTCCGAATCTGCATATGGAGTTCCTGGTAATGAATTCCAAATGGCGTCTTTAAAAAACAAGAGAGAGACCACACCACAGAGGCTTGTTACACAAGAGGACCCAGAAGATATTTTACAAAGATCTAGCTCGCGAACGGCAGCATAAGAAAGTGTTCTCAATAATTATGGCTCTGGCTTTCACTGTCATCTAAATCATATCTCTCGGAGGACTGTGGCACACGAGGAGAATCGCTCAATTTCTTAACTCTCTTCCTAAATGAGCCTAACGACTATCATTATCACAAACAAAAATACCTATAACTAATTCATACTCATGTGGCAAAACAGCACCTGACCTCATTTGATCGGGAAACGTGCTGCTTTTTGGCCGTTTGCGGTTAAATAGCAGCCTTCCAGCCGGCGACGAGCAGCGGTATTGATGACAGCACTTGTGTTTTAGCTGTGTGAAAATGACTGAGAAGTGTAAATCACAATCTGCTCTATTGTGTTGGCCCCAGCGGCAAGCAAAATGATATAAAGACAAAGTGACAATAAATAGGGTAGATCATTTTAACCCAGCAACACAAAATTTGTCATTTAATACTATAATATTTTGATCCAAATTTAAGCTTTCCAACTTTAAAAAAGGAAGCTCTGCGTTTAAAGTGTTAGCTTCGCGTCCGATGCAACTCGCCGCCTCTGGAAACTCCCGAGAAACTTTAAACTAAGCGTTGTCGATCCAAAATAAAGACAGATTCAGCAACTGCATGGCTTATTTCTTGCATAAAATGTTTTCAGAAACACATTTCGGTGAACTATTTTCGTGATATAAAGGGGAAAAAGTTTCCAAACGAGCCGCCATGTTGGTTTCAGGTTTTGAAAGCTGGGAGCAGCAGCCTATGAGGGAAAGCGTTTGTCCAATCAGGTGCCGAGTGCCGAGTGGCCGAGTGCCGAGTGCCGAGTGTCTAGTGGCAGCCATCAAGCGTTCTAATGCTGGGAAGCGATGGCGATCACTCACGATATAAAACGCCCCTGTGGACATGTACCATAACTAGCTTTGTTCAGGGCGTGCCAAACTAGCGCCTAGGCAGGTATTATTATGCAAATGTGTTACTTGGTGACATCACCACGTTACGGAAGAAAAGGCGGGACTCAGGAAAGGCGTTTCAGGGAGTTCAAAAGCAGTGTTCTGAGGGGGAGAGTAAACTCCCTTTGGCGTGGACTTTGTAACTTTTCAGACTTTTTTACCATGCACAAAAAACTACATAACACATTAAAGGAAAGGTATAAAAAAGCACAAAAGCATAATAGGTCCTCTTTAAAAAAGACATTGTTTTCATTGCTAGAATCTAGACCATAGAGGTCTGTTGACTACCCAGAGCAGCCAGGGACACTGTTTCAGGTAAGAGATGTTGCGGTTGATTTTTTTTAAATGTAATTTTTCAGTGCTGTGAGCACCACAAACAAAGTTCCATTTTACCGCCAATGTACTGAGGCGAGGGCAGAAGACTTAAAGATAGATATCTCAAAATAAGGGCATATACCCAAAACTATCTGCATGACTAGATACCACCGGAGATAAATGAGAAACAATGTTTTTTTTGCAATACGGGTGCATAGACCCTTTAATTCAGGACCAATTTTTAGTTATATCTATGTAGCCCGTATGTCTTGTATATTGTAATTATAGGAAGTTTAATTTTCTAGGTATATAGAGTAGAGTGTTAAATTTGGAGGCAACACAGTGTAAAATCCTAGTGATAATCCTAATTATGCAAACAATTGTGGTTTGACAAACATTTCAGCTATAATCGTGCAGTCATAGTTTGAGCTAAAATTTCTGCATGAAGTAAGTTAAAGCACAGATAGAAAAGGCGGATAATTTCTGAGCAAACACAAGAAAGGGGAAAAATCACAGGAACAAGCAGAGCCATTCACAACAAAGTTAATCAGGCTTGCCTCTAAACAACTGAAGCTTCAGTGGATGGTCCTAATTGGATTAAACCAAAACAGAGGATCTGTTTTGTGTGCGGTTGTTGTGACGGCTTGACCTCTGATGGCAGTCCTGTTTTTTTAATTTCTTCAGCTCCTCAATCAGGACTAAGACTAATGACTGCTGGCACATCTTGACACACGGCGGCCAGGCAGTTTTCTAGAGAGTGACTTGTAAGTGAAAACTGAGGGGAGAATTGGTCAAGGTCATTCAGAGAAGGCGAAGCAGCTCCGGCAGCGTAAAAAAAAAAAAAAAAAAACTTGCAACGAATCACAGTCCGTCTGACTTGCCGCTCTCTCTCCCTCCGGGGGACATTTAACCCACTCCTGCGATGACCTTTCCACGTAAAAAGCGCCGTCCACTTCAGAGGTTTGTGCGGCAACGTTACCTGGCCCAGGACAGCTGATGACACATTTCAAACAGGACGTGCAAGCACCTTGGTGCTGTTGAGGAGAGTTAAAAGCAGAGGAGGGGGGAGAACGGCTTACAGCTCCCTTAGGCTGATGCTAATCTCATCCATACCGCTGCACACGGGCCTTCTCTACTGTAACATAGAAAAGTGTGAAAAACTAACATACATTACTTAAGAGAAGCTGTCAGTTTCTGAAATAACAGGGGGAGCTTCATGGAGCTTTTGAAACAAAACGTTTGGTAATAATCAATAAAGCCAAAGACCGGGGTGATTTAACTGGAATAAGATTATAAAGTGTTTGCTTTGCTATCAAATCAAACAATCTCTATCCACAGGTATAAACAGTCACAGGTGTTTCTTTCAAGGGCAATATGACCAAATGATCATTATGTTGTTGATTGCAATGGCTGCATTACCACTTAAAGAGGACCTATTATGACTGACTCTGTTTCCAGACAAGCCCACTCTGCTCTGATTGGTCAGCTGGCCCACTGTTGTGATTGGACCAACCGAACCATCTCTTCAGACTCCGCTCCCTCCAGCTCCACTCTAACCAGCTTGTTTGAGGGCATGCCAACTAGCTTGTAGGCAGCTATTATGCAGATGTGTTACTTGGTGGACATCACCACGTCACGGAAGAAAAATGCGGGACTTCAAGCAAGCAAGGTGGGGTAGCTGGAATAAAATTATAAAGTGTAGTAGCCCATGTGACCTTTAAGATTTCTGTACATTGTAATTACTGTAACATCTGTATATTCATTTCTGTTTTAATTAATATGTTTTTTTAATTTACTTGCATAATCATTTGATGGTATACTGTATTTGCTGCCAAGACTGACCATTGTATTATTATGTAATGTTTATAATTGGAAAACCCCCCAAAAAATATTGCTGAAAAAATAAAAAATATAAACATAGCAAACTGTTCAAGGCCTTCTAAACTGTAATCAACGTTTACATTCCATTAGAATATTGGAGGAACCTAAATATCGGTTATTTGTCTGTCCAATACTAAACACGCTAGGATAGACATACTAGTGGGGGGAATTTACTGCATTTATTTAAGGTTGAGTTGCAAAAATGTCTTAAAATAAAATGCTGTCTCTAAAAAACGAGGCAGAAGAACCCCCTCCCTGAGCCAATCAGGAACAAATATGTCTTTTGTTTTGAGTGCCAATTATAGCGCGCCATCAGGCCAATCATCGAATTCTTTAAAAAAGGCTGCGGCGAGATGCACAATGTCGCCAGTTGCGTGAAATTAACTGAGCAACTGGACAGAGAGTGATCCATAGTCCCGTTATCACGGGGTCATAACTGGTGGGGCCGCGATTATTCTATTGTGTCTCTCATTTCACTATTTTTTACACAACACACGCATTACTGCCAAATTGACTGAGCTGACACGGACCCTCTGTAAAAATGCCTCTATATTTACTGTGGCAGAGTGTTTCAGGATCAATTAAGTGTGTCGTGTGTGAGTTTGTGTGTGTGTGTTTTGTAGGTCAGCTTTTAAGCACTGCCTATCATCTGAGAGAGGCTGTGAGCCATCAATGACTAATGTGTCAGTCGGTCACCAGTCAAGGAACTACCATATGGCGCCCTAGTGCCCCCCCCACTTAAACTAATGGGTGGGCTGGGAGAAAGCGGCACAGCTAAACTAACCATCGCTCGCAAAGCCAAGGCGTCTGTAGTAGGGATGTGCAAAATGTTAAACTGTTTTTTTTAATCAATCATTGGCCATATTAGCGATTTATAATTGATTATGAAAAGCTACAAAATCCATCTGTTTCCATAGCATAACCTTGTAAATACTGTACATTCATTTAATAAATACAGGGGCTGTCAATCGATTAAAATATTTAATTGTGATTAATTGCATAATTGTCTATACTTAATTCATCGCAAATTAATCACACATTTTTTGATCTGTTCAAAATGTAACTTAAAGAGAGATTTCTCAAGTATTTTATACTCTTATCCGCATGGGAGTGGGCACATATGCTTAGCTTTTATGCAAATGTATGTATATATTTATTATAGGAAATCAATTAACAACACAAAACAATGACAAAATATTGTCCATAAACCCTCACAGGTACTGCATTTAGCATAAGCAATGTGCTAAAACATGGCAAAACTCAAGCCCAACAGGCAACAACAGCTGTCTTGACTATGTCTTGCCCCAAACTGCATGGGATTATCATAAAGTGGGCATGTCTGTAAAGGGGGAGACTCGTGGGTACCCATAGAACCCATTTTCATTTACATATCTTGAAGTCAGAGGTCAAGGGAATCCCATGAAAATGGCCATGGCAGTTTTTCCTCGCCAAAATTTAGGCCGAACTTAAGAGCGTTATTTAGCCTCGTTCGCAACAACCTAGTATGGCATGGTTGGTACCAATGGATTCCTTAGGTTTTCTACTTTCATATGCTAGCTTTAAAATAAAGCCCGCTACAACCAAAAAAATTGCAAGTTGCGGAAAATACATTAAAGAAATTGTGGCGTTAAAATGAATTTGCAGTAATGCGTTTATTATCGCGTTAACTTTGACAGCCCTAATAAATACCAGTAAATACTATGAGCAATCGAGCATATATGATGATAAATTCCCTGATTGATCAAAAATCCGCAGGGGGTGATTAACTGATCATCGATGAATCATTAACTATAGCTACTCTGTAGTCTAAGTGCACACTACGAGCAAGGCGATGTGCTGTGCAATTAGAGCCGGCTCAGACTGTTGCGGGTGGCCCAGAGGCAAAGCAGAGCTGCGGCCACCTCTCCCAGGAAGCCCTCCAATTACCACCAGCAGGTGCAAGTGTCTGGTGTGACTCATGAGAACACATGACGCACATGAGGAGCCTCATAGATTCAAGGCACTCTATATCAGTCTTCCTGGCAGTCTTGCGGCTCTGCCCCCCATCCCCTCCCCGCCTTTGTGACTTTTAATCCAATATTTTCCCATCACCTCCTTTTTTTATCTTCCTTCCTCAATTTGTTTCTTCTAATTGAAAGTAATTCCGAAGATATCGGACGAGTGAAATCGAGGTAAAGGAGAGGTGGGTTTTACGTCGTTTGCCTTTTCAAACTCAGCACTTCTTTGTATGGGAGTCGGTATGGGCGGCTGATGTGAACCTAACCTTGCCACCACATGGTGGACTACAGTGCCGACCCTTACTAGCGTTCCCCGCTGATGAAACGCCGTTCAGACAGTCCAATCAGCGGTCTCTCTCTGTTAGGAGGCACTCCGGTGCTCTTTTTGTTTTCTCCACTAAATATCCCCAAAAGTCACCTTCAAAGTTTGTATCTAATAATCAGCTAGTAAGGAGATGTGTCACAGGTCAAGCTGGCTAATAGTAGTGATAGAGCCATCAGTGGCACATTAGCTCACTGTGCCTCAAGACGCAACTATATTATGTAGCGGAGTACAGGGCTAGGACAGAGTGATGCACAGTCTGGCTGATAATGTTAGTTATCCACAGCAGCCACTAAAAAAATACTTATGTTGTAAATGTTTTTTTGGGGTTTAAAAGTGAGAATATACAATATAGAATATTTTTTCTTTATGTTTACATGTTGAGGGTTTTCTGTTTTATGCACGGTTTTTACTTAAAGCTACTAAGAGGAACTTTTTCTGTTGATTTTGGCGCTACCTGTGGACAAAAGCGGTAGTGGTTCCGAGCACCAGACTCCCTTTACAAAAATCTCTAATTTTTACTGCAGCAGGGTTCTGACAATCTGTCCCCGCGCAGGTCCTGGTTCTCCCGTGCCTCCCTTCCTTCCAACGGACCCAGCAATACGGCCCGTTGCGCCCTAACAGTGTGGTGTCAGTGTTGGGAACCGGCGAAGTAGAAGCCACTGCTGCCGGGCGCGGAGATCTCCACCTCCCGCCGCAGCTCCGACTGCAGGTTGAAGGCACCAGCGAAACTGGATCTGGGTCTGTCCACAGCAGGGTGAAACATCTGAGGGTCTGAGCTGAAGGAGTTTCTGATAAACCTGCGTGATTTCGTCCTGATTTTTGAGCGGGAATCCGACCCCGGCAGCACCGGATGACAAGCATTAAGAATAACTATACAGAATATAGCCAATCTCCTCGCTGATGGTTTACTTATGTAGGTCATATAGAGGCATCAGTATTAAAGTGGAGACTGTTTCATAACCAAGTTAAAAATCCGTCACAGTACCTTTAAGTTGGTCATTGTGGGACATTATGACTACACCAGGAGACATGCTGCTTTCTTCGTTCATTCTAAAAGGCAGAGTAAATGCTTTGTCATGTATGAAATCATTTCCAAACAGTGTTCGCTGTATCTTTAACTGTGTTTTTGTGATGCTTATAGGCACACTTTTCAGCACTAGATCCGGTACATCATATTATACATAATGTGTACTGATGCATGCTTAAAGGGTAATGTAGACGGAAGTGCAGTGGTGTAGGTCCAAACCTCGCTTTTTTTAGCGATCAATAAGCTGAAAGGAAAAGGACATTTTCAACCCCAGCTGGCTGGAACCAGCTCCAATTCAGAACCAATTCAAACCCCTCCTTACTGTGTCCGTCAATAGAATTTATGTGAACATGATTTTTACCGTGGTGGAATAAACCGTGGCCCCTTGTGCCCGGCCCACACCTTCTAAAAGATTAGCAGTAACGCCGGGAAGCCATGTCCAACGCACTCACCAGGACCTCCCCTTAGCCGACGCAACCTGCGACTCATGAAGCTGTTCACTGGACAGGGCCTTGGCCCCGTTCGAACCACGCAGAAGCAAGTGTGTCAGCCATGCAAAATAGAGAAACAGATGTGGTATACGGGCAGAGTAATATAGTCTTAGGCTGCCTCCACTGCACCTGATGATATGGAGCCAATAGGGGCATTTGTCAAATGCAATCAGGTGTGATGGAGGGAAGAGATAGAGCGGGGGATAGAGAAAGAGGGAGAGGGAGTGGGGGGGGACTGAACAGCGTGAGCCCTGCCAAACTCTCTTCAGAGCATCAGCTGCGCGGGGGACAAAGACCAAAACATGCGGCCAAGCTCTGTTCTGGAAGGAGAGCATCGCTTACAACAAACCTTAATCACACAGGAGAGAATCTAAAAATCACAGCGCTCTGTTATTTCCATGAGGCTATTTAAACTGTGGATGATTTACAGCGCGCATTGAAATGTTAGGTGCGCCTCAAATGCACAAATTTTTCGAAAATGCCACGAGGTCAGATTTTAATCAAAGGTAAAGAGACACTCAGCTCTTCATTTTCTGTGTGAACTATGGAGCTATCTCCTTTCTGCCGCTCTTTTCTAAGCCTATAAAAAGGTCCACAAGGTCAGAATAAAGGCCGGCCCAGTCCCCCGAGTGGGGCACTGAATGGAAAGTCTGAATCTGATTTACAGTTTGGCCACATGTGCAAGCTGCCAATGACTAGGCATCGAGCCAGACAGAGTGGGAGAGGAGAGCGTCTGTGAGGCTGCAGGTAGTAATGAATGCCGGCCTTATCTCACAAGTCCTGAGGACGAAAATAGTGTTTTTTTTATATACTGACTGGGCTGTCAAAGTAAACGAAAACACGTTACCACAAATTTGTTTTAACGCCACTAATTTCTTTAATGCATTAATGCAACTTACGATTTTTAGGTTGTAGCGGGCTCTATCTTAAAGCTAGAGTGAAGATACTGGCATCATAAACAATCTAAGGAATCCATTGGTACCAACCATGTCATACTAGCTTGTCGGCAAGGAGCCTACATAATGCTTCCAAACTTACGCTAAATTTTGGCGAGGAAAAACTCGCATGGCCATTTTCAATGGGATCCATTGATCTCTGACCTCAAGCTATGTGAATTAAAATGGGTTAATTTTGAACAGATTAAAAAAAATGTGTGATTAATCATGATTAAATGAATCGATTGACAGCCCTAATTTTGACACAATGAAATCAATAGCACTAATAAATGGTACAAGTGTGTGAAGAAAACAGATTATTAAAGATCAGACTCTACATCAAAACTTTGTATGCAAGCTTTGTTTTGACTTGTGGAACCAAATCAGCCTCAAATTGCTGAGATTTTTGCTTCGTGTCAGTGACATGCGTTGCACTTCTAAAACTCCATTCACGCTGACAAGTTTCCCTCCCCTTTATGGAAATGGAAAATTGCACCCCTTTGCATGTGTTGCATCTCAAACCAGATGGCAATGTGGCAATTTAGTTTAAATGATTCCTAATTTAAAAGAGGAACACCATTGGTGGAAAATGTGCACTAAACCAAATCTTTTTTTGTTTTTTGTTTTTTTACAATTTGCGAAAGCAAAACATTAAACCAATATACGAACATTATCTGATATATGTGCCATTTTTTGCGAATTCAAATCTGTTTGCTCCGTGGGATGGAACTCAAGCTGTGTAAATACCAGTCGCTCTCCTAAAACACATGAGCTGCCATCATGTGTTCATCTGCATTCTTCTGTTAGAGTACTTATTACCTAAAGAAGAAAGACCAAGATAAGCCCCAGATAAAGTGCATATATAAAGAGACATAAACTCCAAATTAACTGTCAACACAATTTCAAGGAACAGATTACTGTTATTGATATTGAAAAGTCCAAACCCCCACTTTTAACATTCAACACTTAGATGCCCAAATACCACCTTGAGTGTTTCTGTGTAGTAAATATAATAAATCCTTAAAGCTTAAAGACAAATTCAAGGGACCCTTATAAAAAAATTAATGTTTTGTATGTATTCAAAAAATAATATAAGCTAAGACACAGGTCGGCAACCTTTTGATATGAAGTGCTATTTTTAAATCTTCAATAATCAGTGTGCCATATCAACATTAAGGTTAACATAAGTTTAATTATGACACCGCATTAAAATTCAAATATCTAAACAGATCTGTTAATTTATTCCATGCATAGCAACAATTTTCTCCCATAATCAGCACATTGTAATTATATATGAGAGCACTATTTAAGAAGGCTGCCATCATTATGATAACACCCACATATGAGTTGAAATCATAAACTCTACCAACCTTCCACCAATCTTTTTCATCAGCAATAAACTTAACAAATTCTGTGAAGGCAGCAACGAGAACTAGCCAAACAGAGGCAGAGTACGGCGGTTCTTGGATGAGGATGAGGGGGGAAAAATCGATCAAACTACCGTGAATAACAGGCCACAGTACTGCCAATGACTGTGGAAGAGGTAATTTAGCATGCAGATGAAAGGGCACTTTAACATTTCCAAAACACTCTTGCACACGTATTGCTAGTGTGCCATTGGTTAAGCTACCATGTGCCAATGGTGGCACATGTGCCTAAGGTTGCCTAACCCTGGGCTAATATATTGTTTGTCAGATTTTTGAAAATATCACATCCCGGTACCTGCCTCAAAATTCAGTATCGCAGGGCTCTACTGTGTAGAGAGTTATTCATGCCTTCATTCAGGCATATTGTATTAAAGTGCATCTAGAGATTGTTAAAATTTTAAATAAATGATCATAATAAGTAACATAATATGCTGTGTGGTGCAGGTAATGCCATCATCTCCAGTGTGTTCGAGCATGTCTGCTCTAACATGTGCATTTCAGGTGTGTGCACACACTCGCTGGCATCGCACAACCTCCACCAGCACACAGCTGTAGCTGGGTTGGCTGGACAAAGACAATCAGGGAACACTGCCATGTCTGGGACTATGTATTGGGACCAGCTTAAATGACTGGTGTGCTGTTACCAACCAGTGCTCCTGAGACTGGAAAAGAAAACACACACCACTTACATGATTTAAATAGGCAAACATGGCGGGTAAGGTAATTGGGTAAAAGCACTGCATATCTCTGTCAAATTTGATAACAATACGTTTTGAGAATGAATTCAGCTCCAATAATGAAAATCTTGCTTCCCTCCATTTTCAGTTTTTTTACTTAAAGGTGCAGTGTGTAGGAATTTGGCGACATCTAGCAGTGAGGTTGCGGATGGTAGGTGATTACACACTAAAGAAAACATACTTATTAATTAGGATTGTCAATCGATATCGCACTATAATCCATGATTAATTGCACATTTTGTATCTGTTCTAAATGTATACATAAAGGGAGATTTGTCAATTTTTTAATACTCTTATCAACATGGGAGTGGGCAAATATGCTTGCTTTATGCAAATGTATGTATATATTTATTATTGGAAATTAATTAACAACACAAAACAATAACAAATATTGTTCAGAAACCCTCACAGGTACTGCATTTAGCATAAAAAATATGCTCAAATCATAACAATGGCAAACTGCAGCCCCAACAGGCAACAAACAGATGTCAGTGTGTCAGTGTGCTGACTTGACCATGACTGGCCCAAAACTGCATGTGAATATCAATAAAGTGGGCATGTCTGTAAAAGGGGAGACTCATGGGTACCTATAGAACCATTTTCATTCAATATGTTGAGGTCAGAGGTCAAGGGATCCCTTTGAAAATGGCCATTCCAGTTTTTGCCAGGCCAAAATTTAGCGTAAATTGTAGCGTTATTTAGCCTCCTTTGCGAGCTCGTATGGCATGGTTGTTACCAATGGATTGCCTTAGGTTCTTCAGGTTAGTTTTTCTGGTTTCACATACTAGTATCTTCAGTTTAACTTTAAAATTGAGCCTGCTACACCCTCCGAAAGACTCTGTCCTGCGTTTAATGCATTAAAGAAATTAGTGGGCATTAAAACGATTTTGTGTTTAACGTGTTATTATCACGTTGATGTTGACAGCCCTATTATTATTATTATATTACATTTCTGCCAATAGATCCCCCAAATCTTACACACTGTTCCTTTAATTTAGTTTTATGTGCAAATGGGACATCATATATCCCACATTCTAAAACACGGCATTCACTTTGTGATCATAGCTGTAGCAGGTTGGATAACATTTTTCTTTTCTGGAATAAATGGATGGAAACAGTGTGTGTCTTTCAGAATTTTTCTTTTTCAGCGAAGTCGAGTGTGTGTGTGTGTGTGTGTTCCATGTGCCTATTAAGATGTATCATCATGGTGTCAGCATGTCACTTCTTTTCACATACCATTTCCACATTAAACAAGGTTTGAGCCAAAGCAGGCACTGCACAAGGCAGATGGTCAAAATGACATTTACTTCCCCAAGTCTGTTTTGTCGACAAAACAGCACACTGACTCAATTCAAAATGCATGCACACACAACATATTTGTGCAGAAAACGCCTGTGCCAATTTCAAGCATGTCAAAAACAAATCAATCAAACTGATGCATGCAGTGTGCATCCTTATAGCATTACAAATATGTTATATTCAGATTTTAGCATATATGGTCACCGAGCAACAATATTGAGAGCAGGTTAATGAGAAACACCGCCGTAATGACAGCTCCTATTTCCTGTTAGTCTTGTTTTTTTTTTTCCTATTGACGGTAACTTTTTATACACACATCTCATTCACACAGCGAGGTTGGCAGCTGGAAGACTTGCTGGCAGATGCTTCGATGCAATCAACCCGTCACTTGAGCGTGAGACCGCCTGTCCATTTTGTGTTCACTCCGTATCACATTCAAATGAAACTCAAAGCTGTTCCCAATGTAATTCTGGCTTCCCCCCCACCCCCCAGCATGGTACCAGCAGCAAACCACTTACACTATGACATAGTCCGAGGTTGAAAGATGTGCCTCTTAGTTGAACAAATGATCTGCATTTTAGGGGGCATGAGATGAAAAAGGGAACTGGGGAAAAGAAGGTAAACCACAGACAAAATGTTAAGTGACACTAATTTGGTCAATGAAATGCAATGTCTGCTTGGGCAATACTCCCTCCAGTTGGTCTGAGTGTCAGTGAGAGGGAACATTAACATATTCCTGTTCGTCATAAACACATCCAACACAGCTGACTTCCCCTAAACCACTAGAGGGAGAAATACGCACACAAGGGAGTCAGGTATTCAATATATATGGGGAGGTTAATTTTTTCAATCAGAATTGAAATGTGTATTCAGTCTTGTACTGGCTGACACACGCCTTTCAGTCGACATAATTTTATTTCAGTGGGTAATTCGTCTTTAAAAGGGATGAGTGCTCCTTGGTGGCTTTTACAATGTGTGTTCAGCTGGAAGAGACTGATGCTGGGCTGGCAGTGGGCTTATCAAAAAACAAGTCGAGGCAACGCTCCAGGCAAGGCGGAAAAGAAGGATAAAAATCCATGCTTCTGCTCAACTAACCATCAAACCTAATTACCTGTGGATAGGACTTATGGGCCACATGTTGGGTTCAAAGTTTCCCGATCAGGAAGTGGCTTGGGAGGGAGCTTTGGTGCATGTGTGTGTGTGTGTGTGTGTGTGTGTGTCTGTGTGTGTGAGCCTGGTCAATGTGTCCGTGACAAAAAGATTAGGCCGAGAGACGAGACTTGGTGCCAGATCTTGGCTCTCTGCCATTAGTTCAATCAAGCAGATTTATTTAGCTTTTAGACAATTCGACCAGAACCCTGAGATACCACTTCAGAAAATAAGCTAAAGATTATTCATGGCATGGCGGCAAAGATAGGGGATGTGTTGTCACTCTCCAGCATCGCATGCACGTCCGCTCACTCGCTACATTATTCCTTTCTTAGGAGTAAAGCGCACTATTTAGAAAGCACACGGGCACGATGATGCTTATAAATTAGAGTAAATCAAACACAGAGGTCAGCGGAACAAAGGAAAACATAATGACTGTATGTAGACACACGTGTAGAAAACATAAAAACACAACTACAAGAGGCGCCACTCTAATGCCAACCTTAACCTCGGCCCACAACCCAAAGTGCTTTCTGTTTTAACAAGCAGAGAAATGTCTCAATAATTACTGATCGCCTCTTTCTGAGAATCACCGTAGAGTGCTGTTGACATTACATTAAGTGTATCTTATCTTTGAATCATGATTTTATATTCCACCGGTTTACATTTTCTTTGTGATACATAGTATGTGTACAGCTAGTTGTTTTTTTTAAGATGCAAAATAAGGAGGATACATTTAACATTTACATCATCATCTCCCTTATCTTCATCTCCATCAGTATCTTTCTGTTCTCCCTCTCTCCCCAGTGTAGAAACACAAACAGGGTTATTTACACAAAAATGGCTTCACAACTCCACCACCTCCCGTTGATTAAAACTGATTTGCTGATACAAGGTGTGACAGAAACAACAAAATCCACTTCTCTGTGGATTTCCTTTTTTCCGTCTACATAGCTCTTGTCAGGTATTTAAGGTTTAACATGCTTTAGTACCGTCTAAAAAATAGATAATTTAATGAAAAAATGGGGATTTCAGGGCTGCACAGTGGTTCGCGCTGTCGCCTCACAGCGAGAGGGTCGCAGGTTCGAAACTGGCTTGGGGCCCTTCTGTGTGGAGTTTGCATGTTCTCCCCGTGTTAGCGTGGGTTTTTTCCGGGATCTCCGGTTTCCTCCCACAGTAATGAATGAATGAATGAATGAATGGTGATTTCATTATTATTATTATTTTTTTTCATTTTATTATACCATTACTTTACCTAGTTTCCACCAGTGAAGTTCCTCCATGTGGAAGTGCCTTAAACCTGCATTCTTTCTAATAGCCAGCAGGGGGCGACTCCTCTGGTTGCAAAAAGAAGTCTGATTGTATAGAAGTCTATGAGAAAATGACCCTACTTCTCACTTGATTTATTACCTCAGTAAACTTTGTAAACATGAGTCTATGTTCTCGATCGCTACTTTCAAGTCTTCTTCAATACAGCATGATGTTCATTTAGTACATTATGGTCCCAATTTAGAGTCAAATAGACCATAAAGCAGGGGATGCTTTAGGGCACTACCGCATTGTCCAGTCTGGGGGTTGTCCGTGTTTTCGTCTTACAACAGTAACCCTTTCACAGTGTGTTTTCAATTCATTGAAAACACACGAGTTTTGGTTGCATAAAAATGCAAGTGTTCAGTTGTACTAAGCTACATCTGGTTGTAAAAAAACAAGATGGCGACGGCCAAAAACCAAGATGACAATGAACAAAATGCCAAACTCAAGGCTTCAAAACGTCAGTCTACAAACCAATGTGTGACGTCACTGTGACTCTTACATGCAGTCTATGCTTGTTGGGACAGAAGCAGATATCTTAAAAAATGATTACCTTAAAAAAACACCCCCTATGCTGTTGGGTAAGAACATGAGCACAGGTTATTTCATACCTCAAATGTAGTCGACCAGTAACATAAATCTTGGCATTACACTGTCAAACATCTTTGTTCATTTTGTTCTACCCCAGGTAGATCCCCTATAAGTTGCTGACTGCCATACAGTACAGCCTCAAGTAAAAATGAGCTTCTGTTGAGGGTGACATACAGTATGTTCCCTTCAATCATCACAAAAAGGCTTTAGAAAGAAACAGCAAGGGAGCTATTATTTTACTTTTCAAAACTCGCTGGTAATTGTTTAAACAGTTCATGATCAGAATAGACCAAAATTCTGCCCAATATATTTCCTAATAAGAAAATGCTACAGACCAAGAGTACAAGTTTGAATTACATTTCCAAATTGCACTGCATAATGTTTCAGCCACCTTCTGAATCTTTGGTCGTTTCCAGTGCCTGCGGATCAAATGAGGACTTTGATTAGCTCTATTAACTAAACACACACGCAAATAGGTGGATAAGTGGACTCATTTTAAACTCTAACCAATAATGTCAGGCACATAATCAGTGGTCAATTTACATCCGAGTAAATGTTCTTTGTAATGCTGTGCAAATAGTGTGCCAGTAGTTTCTTTCTGCGATGTACAGTAGATGAGGACTGAGACATTTTACTGTATGCATTTTGCCATTATAAATTGACAAATGAATTAACACCCACAGAGTGCAAACCATTATGCATTGGCGTCTGTCCCAAGAAAGCTGTATAAGCCATTTTCCAATTTTTAACCACCGCCAATTTGGTCCAGACGGAAATATCTCTGGATAACTATGGGATAGTATGCAATTACACTGTTGTAATTTCCACAGTTTTGCTTTGTGTCCGTAAATCCGTACAGTATGCGGATTACGCCCCCTACTGTTCAACGCAAGGAAATGCAACCCTTTATGGATATATAAAAACACTACTGCAGATATGAGTCTGTTTTTTTGCCATCCAGTCTAGACGAGTCACATTTATACATTTTTTTCTAAGAGAAAAGTTCGATGGCACATTTGGCTAACATTGGTAGCATGCTAGCTATGTAACATAGAGTGAATGCATAGTGGTTTATACGTCTTTTAAGAAACTCACAAAACTGCCGTCGAACTTGGATATGGAGCGGTATTATATTCATCAATCAGTTATAATAAAATGCATTAAATAGCATAAAATGCTAACTTCTTGTTAGCATAAAATGCTAACTTCTTGTTAGCATAAAATGCTAACTTCCTGTGACACGTACTCGAGGCAAATTACGGAAAATATGGAAGGCGGAGTTTTGCTAATACATCACGGAGGTTCCCATAGGAAAGAATGAACTTCTGGTTGACTTGCATATGAACATAGAGCTATGTGGAAATGTGGCGTTAAAACGCCACTATGAGATTAACATTTTGGGTTTTGGGTTAAAAATCTTGGCACCCGACAAATGGATTGCTACAATATTTGGAACAGATATTCCCCAGATGATAAATCCTAATGACTTTTGTGATCCCCTGACTTTGTATCCAGCACCACAACTGTAGGACACAATTTGTCCACAACAGCATGAACTTAGCATGCAGACATTAGCATTAGCAATGCCTCACAGAGCTGCTAGCATGGCTGTCGTCTCAACAATACCAAAAAAAAATCTGTCAAAAAGGAGCACAGTTCTAAAAATGAAATAGAGAGAAAAGAGAAAAGAACAAGCCAACAAAGCTTCTTTAAAAAGAGCTGTCTAAGAGATAAGACACTAGTACAGGTTGGAAACAAAAATGGAACCAGTGCATTCACATCTTTTGCTGAAACTACATTTTTCATTGCAATTACCCCATTTTGTTTGGCCTACTTACTCTGCCCCAGCTAAATATTACAGGATGTAATGAGACTGTCACTACCAATGTCGGATTTTGCAGTTGTGTCGAAATGAAACCTAACAAGCAATTTCTAACAACTATATCATTTAAGATAGTAGATGACTTTAGGTCTTGCATCTAGATAAGCCAACACTCTAACAGACCTGAGGATATCCAGACACACATAGACACACAGGAGTGAGCAGTAAGCGTTTCAGATAAGTGAAACCTTTGAGACTTCATTAGCCCCTCACATCAAACCCCTGCACATTGTGTACATTTCCATGTAAGAACTTTTACCCGGTGATTTCAAGAAGGCTATGCGATGATGCGTGGGAGGCACTCATAGCATGAGCTGGAGCTGCCTGTGGTCCTGGTCACACTGCAGTAAGTGGCTGAAGAAGCAAAGGCAGTGTGGCAACTCAAAGTGATTTTTCAACAGTTATACTGAATTCCCATTGTGCTGTATAAAAAGACATACTGTCAGTGTCGTGGGATGCCAGTCAATCAACGCACACACTGATGGCGACGTATGCTATTCCTGCTTTATTTCAATGTAACTGGTCATTTTCAAAGTTCCATTTCACAAAAGGCAACTATATGAAAAGGATATTAATAAATCTGATAGCTGCTGTATGGGAGGCCATGGAAGGAACTTAGTCTAAAACCAACATTCGCCAGTATATCTTTCACTTTTTACATGTTTATCAAGACTGCAAATGACTAGGGTTGCGTATTGGCAAAAATCTGGCAATACGATACGTATCATGATACACGGGTAACGATTCAATATATTGCTATTAATTACCATTTTTCAAATCTAATATTAGGAAAACTCATAGTACAAAGACACACCACCATATGTATAAAATCTGAGTAAACTATGGGGACTAACATCATTAAACATGAATACAATTGGACTCATTGGATCCACAAGAGTCTGAGCTTTCCAGTCATACCCAATTTATGTAATTCCAAGACTGTTTAGGGACAAAATATAGCGCAAGTTTCGAGCGTTACTTATCCTCCTTCCCGACATGCAAGTATGACATGGTTAATACCAATTCCTCGGGTCTTCTAGTTCCATATGATACCAGTATCTTCACTCTAGCTTTAAAACTGAGCCCACTACAACCTCTGAAAGGTAGAATAGCGGCCGGGTCCGTTTGATTTTGAAGAGGTTAATAAAAAATCAAAACAGCGTTTTGGAGAATCGATATAGTATCGCAAAACATAATATCACGATACTCATGTGTATCGATATTTTATCACACCCCTAAAATTGACAATCAGTAGAAAAGCTCTTGCTTTGTATTTTTTACAACTTTTCTTTAGCTAAGTTTATGGATACATTTTGCAGGATCCACTACTGGAGATGGCAAAGTTGTCAACATTTGAAAAAAAAAGGCTAAATTGAATTTACTTTTTACAATTTACCTCTAAATGGAATACAAATGTGAATAAAGTGTCGGAGTAGCAGTTTAAACTCAAGCATTCTTTTGCCATCACCTTGCTGTTTAAATAAATCCATCCAGAGGATCACACAAACACCTTTAACAAGCTGCGTGTGTCAGCTCAGATGTACGGCGACCATTCTGCATCGTCATCATTTTGGCTGTACTGTGTCAACTGCGTGTTCTCCAGGTGGTGCTGAGTCATGGTTCATGCTCACTGGTTTCCAGGGGGAAGAGGGTGTGTGTGTGTGGGGGGGGGGCACGTTGGGCACTGACAACCCTCTGTTAAGAAAAATGTCTGATGAGGATGAAAAAGGGTTATTTGGGTTGAAAAGCAGCTTTGCGTCCTCTTTAAAAGCCTATCAGATAAGAGCTGAAATTTGACACCATCATTTTGTTTCTCATTTGGCCGTGACATGCAGAGACACAGGGTCTGTCACTCAGAGGCCGGCGTCGGCTTCTGTGGTCCGCAACTCAAATATGCCCCGTCTCCACTGCACTTAAAACACGCGCTTGAGCCACAGCAAGGAAACACATTCCATCTATCCATCCATCTTCTGAGAAATAGGAATTTAGAGGACTATTCATGTCATGTTAATGTTTTAAAACCATTAAGAAGCTATTTAACCCTATCGTTCCCAGCCCACTGATTGAATGAGGCTTGCACACAAACTAGTTGGTCTTTCTTGCGGTCAAACCAACAGCCTTGGTTTGGTTGTGTCCCATTTCAATCCCTCTTTAATGAGGGAAGAGACTAAATAGTTGTTATATGTTGGTTATGATGCTTTAGTAAACTAATCACAATCACAACCGAAGTGTTGACTCTTGACCACCATGAGGTCAGAGCAAATAGTGACATGGTTTGACTGGAGTAAAAGCTGAGTAAAAGTTAGTTATGAAGAAGAAAATATCAATTAAATGTTTGTTGTAGCACTTTCACAGTTTCTGTTATTTATTGGTAGTGACCCTGTTGTAACACCACAGTTGCTGTTGGTTACACCAAAATCCTTATTTGATTCCACGGATCAGTACAGTAGTTTCTATAAGGAGCTATCACATTTGACACCTCCAGAACTAAAATTACAACCTCGCGGTGGTATGCCTCCGCCAACCAGTCAAGTTGCAGTCTACATCCAAAATGTCATCACTTCGTCATTTTATAATATTAGACATTTGTGTGGAATTGTCATAATTATTTCTTCATTTTCAAACACTTCTGGTTAAACTGAAAAATAACATGTACAATACATTCATATTTGAAGCGGTTTTGAGAGGCAAATACATGGAATCAAACTTAAAAAAGAACAAGAAAATCATTCCTCAATAACCACTATGTATTATAAATGTTAGGTCTAAGTAACATTATGGTAGCATAAATCGAGGTACAGTTGTATGAGTCACCACGCTGAACACTCAAATTAGCTTTTTAAAAGGGTCTCTGTGGAGTTTTAGACCTCTGGTAGAGCTATGGAGCTGTTTTTCTATAGTGAGTCCCTGTGTTGCACGAGTACGCACAAGCACGGTGACACAGTCCTACCATTTAGTGTCACACTGTTCCACTGACATACAGGTGGCTGTAACACCCCCACATATGAATATATGTGCCAGCAAAGGCAGGGAAGTGGAAGACTGCAAGCTAATGAACATGAATGTAAAAAATTTAAATACTAAAAATTGGCTTGATTATATATAAGTGTGTATATACACTGTATATATTTGATTTAACCTTTATTTATGCAGGTAACATCATTGAGACTCTGGGTTATTCTCAAGAGAGACCTGTTTTATTATGAGGAAGGAAATGCTCTCGACAGGTTTGTTGGACCTCAAGGATGCCTTTTTGGCGAGCAACGCTAAATGTAAACATAACTTTTGTGTCTGTTTACAGTAAAACACCACATGGGCCTGCTTCATTTCATGCTCTCACATGATTTCAGAATTATCTTCACGATTCGAGCCAATTTCGTGCCAACTAAACATGCTAAAAACGTAGTTTAGTCAAAGCATTCCCCTGGACCTCCCTTGCCGTAATGTTCGGCCAGGCTCCCACCGTACGAACCCTTTATTCCATGCCAATCTTACATACAGAAGCATATATCAATACATATTTCCCACCCATCTGGGAAATAAACCTTTCTTTGAATCTCGATTCCTACTGAAGTGTTCTCCCACATGGCGTTCCCTAAAGACTAGATTGCAGTTTGCAAGGCTGAGGTGTGAGGCGTGAAGGTGGAGGCGTCCACCTCCACACCGGTTTGATGGTGAGACTGCTGCAAATTACTCATGACACTTCCTCTGATGACATTTTTCAACCTCTTCCCTGTTGAATGGCACCCCCCCCCTCCACTACTATATCCATCGACCACCAACCCCCTTCCCCAACACACGCATTAATTTCCCCCCCCTCTATTCGTGTCACAATAGCACGGCCGAGATTGCCGCCTCCTGCCTTCACCTGATTGACCCTTTGAGCAGGTGCTGGATCCGATCCAATCACAGTCAATCTTCTTTAAACATTTCATTCTTTAAGCAGAACAGGGGCTCAAAATTCCATCATTCAATGACCCGATCAGTCGCCGATAACACAATCAAGCCAATCCCGGCTTATCCCGAGGGAGCCATTTCAGGAGGGACAGCTGGGAGATGAGACTACACACCTACAGAAAGGTGTCAATCTCCCCCTGATCCACAGCTCTCTTTTGTGAGCCGCCTATGCTTCACAGCATCTAGTTGTTGGAGGAGGCCGTCTGACAGGTATTTTTCTAAAAAGGTTCGGCAATAATAAAAAAAAAAATCTATTTAATGTTTTGTTAAAGGTCTTATACTTTAAGTAAAAGACACTTGCATTAACGCACACCCTCTCTCATACAAAGACAAACACATATTAAAAAAAAAAGATGTGAATAGTACAGCTCAATTCTTCAGTGGCCATTTAAAAGCTACTCTATTGGAAATGTTGCTGGGCCACTGGGCAAATAAAGGTCAGGGGGGATATGAAATAGTTTGTCTAACTGGCCCTTTCCCCCCCTCCCGCATGTCCCCGCAGCTCCGCAGCCGTATCCACATTCATAGCCAATTCATTTATATTGCTCTGCCCTTCTCACTGCCATAGTCTCAGTCACTAACTACAAGTGACTGCAATGAGATTGAAGCCTCTGGCTAAATCTCCACTGCAAGGCACATGCTCCATCATTGCCGCGCTGATCACTCCTTATAATCACTGGAACCAGACTATATCCTCAGCTGATTGGGTGAGTCGCGGCAGAGAGGAAACAATCACAGAATGTCAGCGGATGATGGACACTGAAACGTCGGGGTAGTAGTGGTCACTGCGAGCTGCCATGTAAATGGCATGCAAATGTGCACCTGCACTAGCTGAGGAAGTGGGATGAAGGACTGTGGCCTTTTGATTAGGTTCTTTTTGCGCATATAAAGTGTATTTTTTTTTTTTTCCTGCATTAGTCATCCATCTTTACCATTTCAGACAATGAACATGTATTTGCATCACTTCAATACGAGTCCAAAGTGCACCTTCACAGTTTCCAGTATAAGCTCTGTGAATAGGTTGCCACTGTAAGAGCTTAATTGCATTGTCATCCGAGGTAAAAATTTAATTCTGCAATCAAATAGATAACGCAAGAAGCACGTTATCAATGTCACACCAATGATTATTGGTGATTTGTAATCTCTGCGCGGTGATTTAGATGCATTTTGTAAGGGCTGATACTAAAAATAGCTCAGGTCCAAGTTTCTAATGAGACAAAAGCAACTTTACAACGTTAGAATACTGCGAAAGGGCACAATTCTGAGAAGCACACTGTATAATTTCACTAATATCTATCTATGTGTACAAACCATTGACTGTCTATGGTATAAACAATAATGTTACAGCCGTATTTATGCTTAAATGAAGTTATGTTGAGCATTGATGGAGCAGCTACAATGACAGCATAGCCTAGCACTGATTGATCCAAACTCCATTTAGAAAACAAGCATTTCAAAAGTTGTTTGCTTGTAGTCTTGCGGACAGACCTGACAAAGCATGAATTCAGACTTTTTACAAATGGGCATCATTATGTATTTATTTCAGCATCCTTTTGACCCATTTATTGCAATTAAATGTGTGCCTGCTTTTATGAGTGCTTTCACAACTACCTCATTTGGTCCGGACTTTCTGACTTTTCAGTTTGATCCGAACCAAAAATTACAGGTGTGAAACCTCTCTTGGACCACAGTTCGGACCGTTGAACCTTGGTCCAACGAAAAGAGGCGGTCTCAGTCTGGATCAAATTGATGATAGAAAATTGTCCTGATAATGCTACATTGTGAACGACAAATCCATTAATTATAAAGTTGTCAAATGTAATCTTGTAAAAAATGTTGGTTTTGGCGAGAAACTTGAAGCGGATCATCAGGGATTGATAATAAATTTGCAAAAATCAGTATGCAAATGGTAATAAAGAAGTGTATGTTGAAGTACATGGGATTCATTGTTTTGCTTTTGTTTTTTACCATTGCATGGAATCGATATTGAGAATTGAGGAATTTCAATTGTATTGGTATTGACTACTAAATTTCTGGTATTGTGACATTCCTAGTTCTGGCAGGCTGTCGTTATGTTATAAGAGTAGGGAAGCTCCTATAACTCAGTGCTTAGTGGGTACGTAGTGTGTGGTCGAGAGAAAGTGTGACGGTGGCTGCGCTCAGATCAGACAGCTGTCGGTGATCGGGGAAAGGGGAGAAATTAGTAGTTAAGTGTTAAGTGGTAGTACATGTACAGTGTAGGTTTCAGTTAGTCTCTGAATAAATGCTGCAGCTCCTCAAGACCCGAGTAAAGTTCCGACACCAGAAAGAGGACACGAGAGGTCGAGGAAGGCCGTCTACAAACCAATCGATTACAATTATCGGAGGAGACGCAGCTCTAGGTGATGACAACAGGACGTAGATATATGTCACGTATGGTTCTTTAGCACCCTTGCATAATTGCAATGTGACACCAAAACTAACCCCATCAAAAGGTGTGAAAAGCCCCTTATCCTCAGGAAAAAGTATAAAATAAACAGATTGTACAACAATATGTTGTTAATTAAGGGTCATTAAGGGTGTCTTTTACATGGAATACCGGAAAATCTCCAATGTTGTTAAGGGCCACTAGGAGGGGAAGGTATGCAAAATTAATTCAAACCATCTTTACAGATGGTCACACAGTTATTTTTATGCCATTTATAAAATCTAAGGGCACGCAAAATGTCAGCCGTGATATTACCAAAGCCCCAGAACCAAGGAATCTTTTTCGGATGCTTTTATAATTTCCTCTCATCTGCTTCCTCTCA
Organism: Sebastes umbrosus; assembly: GCF_015220745.1. Taxonomy (NCBI): domain Eukaryota; kingdom Metazoa; phylum Chordata; class Actinopteri; order Perciformes; family Sebastidae; genus Sebastes; species Sebastes umbrosus. Next base: position 20,444,269 of record NC_051285.1, read on the forward strand.
GTGACAGTATGAGAGAAGTATGCAGATGCTGGCCTGGCCAGAGGTGAAACACGACAGGGACAGCACGCTGCTGCTGTAGGCTGGTCTCTGTGACAAATGTTCTCCGTCCATCGGCTCACTCCTATCCCTATCCTTCCAATGTCCTCCAACAGGTGTCATCCCTCTTTTTCACCCTACTTTGAGGCAATTGTCTCATCTTAGGACCCTGCTTTGCTCGTCTAAGTAGTGACCTTTGTGCGTCTACCTTTATCCCTCCTGAGCCCAGCGGCAGTGAACTGGTTAAGCTCCTCCTCATCCTCCTCCCATTCAGCTCCACCTCCAGGATCTGGCTGTGGACCAGTGGAGCATGAGAACCAGGACAGCCTGGACATAAAGGGCCGATTGTGGCGGCCCAGTGACATGGAAGCAAGTAGCTCTGATTAAACTAAAAGTCAGCTTCAGGCTGGCACTGCGAAGCCCAGCCAACGGACAGGAGTGCAGAGACGGAGTCAGTGAGCAGGAGTTGTTTCAGCTTAGCCCAATACGACCACTATGAGATGCACTCAAAAGCTGATTACAATAAACCAATGAGGAAGCATTAGCCACCGCAGCTAATTACGCCTTTAACGGCCTTTTCATGCCTGGGCAGGGCTCTGCTGCTACGTCAGATCCAAAGGTGTCATCACACCAACTCCCATCTTTAATCAAGCTCTTGCCTCAGTGGAACATTTTGGAGTGGTAGGTGTTTTGTAAACAGGTGTTTGATTTATTGGAAAATAAGAGGGCATTCATCATCATACAAAAGAAGAAGAATACTTAAGGGATCAACATAACACGCAATGCAATTAATATTTCCACAAAGCACCGGTGTGGCCCACTGGAAATAAGTCATTTTACCTTATTAAACCTTATCTGACAACTTTATTATTTAAAGCTAGGGTAGGTAATGTATTTTAGAAATCTTTTTTTTTGTTATATTTGTTGAAATTCTCTTTACATCCCGACAACAATCAATAAATACAAAAAAAAAAAAAATCCGGTTCATAATGATAATTTTGGAGGAGTGGTTTTGGAGGGAGGCCTGAAGGGACGGACTGTCAGTGTTGTTGACTTAGCAACGTTCTTGCTAGATTTAGCGACTTCTGGAGCTACTGCTGCTAGCTACTTTCATTGGAAAACAGTTGGCAACACTGGGCTGGGATTTTGCAATGGTTTCAATGGTGTGCCTAACTTTTTAGGTGCACTAGCACATAGTTTAGGTGCACCAAAATATTTTCACCGCGTCTTTTGGTGCCGCAAAAATACATTTTAAGCGTTTTGTCGGTTCCCATTGGCCCACACTAGGCATGTCATGTTACCAGAAATTTAGTAGGTGTGAAATTCCATGATTCTCGATACAAATTTGGTACGGTAAAAAGCAGAAGAAAAACTATAAATCCCATGTACTTCACCATACACTCGTTTATTAACGTTTGCATACTGGTTTTTGTTAGGAAGTTAAACTGGTCATAATTACCTCTCTATTATCTATTTTATATTGCTGTGAAAACATCAAACAACTGGATTTATTCAAGTTTCTCACCAAAAACTACATTTTACAAGATTACATTTGAACACATCATGATAGCATTAGAATTTAACTTTGCCCACTACTCACCCAATACTTTTTGCTGAATAGAGCCTGAACGCATCATAATGTAAATCAATGGCACCTCCCGATAACTACCTCTCGTCCAGATTCAACCCGGGTTTGTTGTTCACAATTTAGGGGAAAAAATAGCCTGGACGCGTCGATAGTGAGATTACTGTGTCCCAAACAGTCTGTCTACGGTACCGTACAAGTAATATTTTGCATTGACAGTGAATCCCTACAAGCACATCTGCTGTTCTTTACCTGCTCCTGACCTTTGACCTCAGAGCCAGCACAGTCTCTAAAGGATTCAAAGTGTATAAAAACTCTAAATGCATAATAACACCACGAAAAATGTTCATTGCCGTCACCTCTGTAAGCAGATATTTTGGGGGTTCTGCTTGTTATGCAAACCACAGACAAAGACAAAGGCCTGAAGGTAAATGTATTAAAAACAAAATACTTAGAAATGATACCGCAAACATAACAAAATTATCAGATAAAAATAGCAACAAAATGGCAACTTGAGAGACCTACGAATGAGGACAAACCAAAAATGGGATCTCTAAGGGGCCAACACTGTCTTTCCTCACAATTTATAAGTTTGCACAAATAGCACATAATAGCACAAACGGCCCCACTGATTCATTTGACTTTATTGCGAGACAGAAATAGCAGCAGCCTCCAGTTAAGAGTCCTTGAATATAAAAGGGAGGCCAGGCAGTGCTGATAAGATTGTCTCATTTGGCTCGCAGGGCTAAGGTGCAGTGAGAGAGAGAGAGAGAGAAAGAGAAAGAGAGAAAAAAATGCAAGGCAGGATGTGGCTACTATTAGGCAGGTAATGGGATCCATCTGAGATGCATTAGAATCAGTCAAACAGAACCACACTTCAGTTCCGTTCAAATGACTGTCACAATCGCTTCGAACGCGCGCACCTTTCGGCATGTACTGTAGGCGACGGAAAAAAAAAACAACAACTGTGTGGCGTGTGAGAGAGGAGCTCCTCTGAAGTTGCGCCAGGTCTCGGGCGTGTGCTCTTTCCTAATGGTGACGGCTGGGAGAGTGGCAGTGAGACTGATGTGCATGAGAGCTGTCAGCCTCTCCCCATAACAAATGCCACCTCTCCCCCTGACAGAATGGAGACAGAAGGGAGGGACTGAGGCGGGCGGGGAGGGGAGGTGTGGAGGTTACAGACAGAACCTGTGACCCAATTGTGGCCACACCAGCTGTTTCCCCTCCACTGCCTCCCAACCGCCGCCATCTCTGCGGACCACATCCTGCTAATTGGCCTACGCTGCCTAGCGCACACACACACACGTAAACACAGCGCTTGCAAAAAAATCATATCAGTGAAATAGCTTGTTCCCAGTGAGGAAGAACATTTGCCGGTGCCTTAAGCTGTAGTTGCGCGATGATTGATAAGTGCTTCAAAACATACTTCCCAGAAATATAAATGACAAGCTGCCCTGCGACCATGCCGGCTAATGCCCCCCTTGACATGCACACAGGCAGACAGACAGACTGATGACTGACTGACACACATACTGCCACCAAGATTCTATGGAGGGGAAACTGAATTAATTGGTTTTCCCTTCTGTGGATAAGTCCTCGGAGTGTGTGTGTGTGTATGTGGCGATAATGGTAGGTTGCAGTGACAGGCAGGTTATTTAATAAATCCCGGGATGTGTAAGGCAGAAAGGAAAGACACACACAAAACAGAGATACGTCTTTTTTCCTCTGCATCTCGTCTGCCATAGCCCGCAATATCTCCTCTGATTTCCTTTTTTTTTTTTTTTTGCTGAAGACACTCAAACCTGCTCACACACACACCCCTAATCACGCACCCACATAAATACACTTAATCGCCGACACACTCGCGCGTGGCGGCACTGCAGACACATCCGAGCATGCACAAGTAGGCTATAAAAGCACGCACAGAAACATGCGCAAGATCTCGCTCAATCAGTCTGATTTGTTTGTTTCCTCCTAAGCGTTTGAGGATTCCTCAAGGAGGGGGAAAAAACTTTGTATAATCAAGTCAATTATGTCATTCAATCAAGTCGAAAATCATTTCGAGCCCTTTCTCAGATCCATTGATTGCGAAGTCGTGCTGAACATTCGCTCGCCGCGTTCTATTGTGCAAATAAGGCATCTTTATTTGGAACGGCCGACCGGGCCAATGGCGAGGTCTTTAATGCCACTTCCGCAGATAAAAAGAGCAAAACAAAGTCCTTCACCTTGCACGCTTTCAGTCATAACACAGTTATTGGGGAAGAGCTGGTTGCATATTGTCTCTGAGCTTAAAAAAAAAAAAAAAAAAATAGCAGTTTCTATTAATTTACAACAGCTCTTTTGTCTCCTTCAGGACACAGCGCATTATGTGCCCGTGAAAAATCCATCCTCGGTGAAATTGTTTAAACTCAAGGTCAAGTACTGATGTTACGGAGGGGGGGACTGTATCAGCTGAAGGTGACCTTGACTGATGGTGGAATATGACGTGAGGGAAATGGATCTCCGCTCGGCGTGGGGACATTATCTGTGAAATGCTGCCACTGTATCAAACCGTGTTTGTGTGTGCGGAGCATGCACACGCTCGAGAGGGAGCGTATGCATGTCCTTGTGTGAAAGGGTGTGTGCATATGCGCCTCACTCTGCTGGGGGTATTGGTCATGAGGAACAGCATGCAGAAACTGCTGCAGCAGACAGGAACAAACAGCTGAATATGAGCCTCTGCTGAATGAACTGGCTGTTTTTCCATTCAGACCACACTGGAATAGTGTTGCCACAATATCATAAACCATAACTTCGATTCCTCTATATTTGTCTCCAATGTCATTCTACCATAGATAAGATTTTGTTTTTTTGCAAAAGCGGGGTTTTGTCATGGCAGCTGGTTGTCATTGCTTGTTTGCTCTGTGAGCAAAATGCATGTTGTTGACCGGGCAGTGGTGGGTGGTTTGAAGCTACTGCCATGTCTTCACTTGTTTGCTTGTCACAATAGAGATTTATTTGTCTTACTGTCAGGAAACTGGTGCTGCTGGCTTCTTTAAAAGGCTCAAATTCCTGCTGATTGCTGTAAAGATTGGAGTGGTCTAAACCAGAGGGACACTGCTAAAGAGACAGGTGGCGCTGTACACCGATTGTGTCATTATCAGATTAACATCTTTCACTCTTAAAGGGACTGTATGTAACTTTTACATGTATAAATCGTTGTTTATTGCCAATGAGTGAACAGGTTGTAACCTAACCTAAAAAAATTAGACGTTCCGCGACTTTCTGGGTTTCCTCTATTGGCCTGTAGACTGCTTTTAATTTGAAGAACCCGGGCCCGTTTTTTCCCAGGAAAATCCAACGGATGTGACGTCATGCGCGCCTGAGCCGAAACTAATGTTCGGTTAGAAACAGAGTCCGCTAATGCCAACAAACGACCAGCCCCGACCACAAAACTTAGACTTAGAGATGCACCGAAGCTGGATCGGATATCGGTGACAATGGGGCCGATATATTCAATTCAGTTCTATGTTTATATACTAGATACATAATCTACTGAAATTTGAATTGCTGTTTAAGTTTTGACCAATTTGTTGCTGCATTAAAAAAGTTTACACTTGAACTGTACTTCCTGTTAATTTTTTAAGACTTTTTATCGGTGCAGGATTTATTTATTTTAAGGATGAATAAAAATCCAATAAATGTATATCTGTGTATTTATTTGTTAAATTGTTACACTCTACACTGATTGTATCATGATCAAATGGTGATATGAATTTCATTTTGTTGAAAGAATCTAACGTCCAACAACAGCACGCAGTGGAATCGAAGATTTGGTTGTTGTGACAACACTATGCAGGGTGATGATAATAATAATAATAATAATAATAATAAAAAAAGCAGTCTTACCTTCCCAAACTGTTCAAAATACTGCTTCACATCCTCCACTACTGTATTGGCTGACAAGCCACCCACAAATATTTTCTTTGTTCTTGTGACCATCTGGAAAAGAAAAGGGGCGAGAGGAGAGGATTAGCGATGAGGCTTCAAATGCGTTGCACAACACCTTTAATGAGGCTTCAAACGCACCGAGTGAGCAGCACCTGCGATGGGGACGATACAAAGGAGCGAGGACGCATTGTTGTTAAACAGGTTTAAACACATTCACATAATCAAGTTTCAAAAAACACTTTAGTATTATAGCAGGGTCACAAATGCTGAAGGTATTGCCGGGACAAAAATACTCTTGGCGAAGCAAAGAAAGCAGTTGTGTGACATTTCAAATTTAAGCTCTAATCAAAACAGACCCCCACAGAATTAAAGAATTTCATCCATAAAAGTTTCTGTTCATCTTTGCAAAACTAAAAAACAACAGAAATAATTTATGGACTTTCAAAAAAAAAGGAAAAAAAAAACAATTAATGAGTGCTGGAAGATGGAATCAGAGTGCATTAAAGCCTCATTTAGTTTCAAACAGCAAGAATATTAAGGATTATTACCCACGGCATCAAAAAAGGGCACGAACATCTGCTGCGGAGAGTACATGCTAAATTTAGGAGGACAATTTCTCAGGGAAATACACTTCAACGCCAGCCTCAGTGTAAAATCTGTGAGGGACTATTTCTTTTTTTGCACACGAAAAAATCAAGCAGTGAACTTATGAAATGGTGTTTATGCACTAACATTTAACAGCAGAACCAGTCTTATCCTAAACTCAGAGCTCTGAAACATCTGCTCAGCAGCATACGTGTTGATTTTCCTTGCTCGACATTTAACTTGGAAATAAAACTTTGTACTACCATGTCATTTGATTTGAGGCTGGTAAAACATGATTGAAAAGTCTGTTTTATTTATAAGATAAGATGAACCTCATTAACCATTTAAAAACGGACCTCCTGCAGGCGGCTACGGGAGCCCGTTGTTGGCATGATCCTGTTTAAATCCATATTAAATAGAAAACCATCGTAGCTAGATCATTCATTCTTTATGTGATGGAAAGCTAAGGCTTCTTTCTTTTGGGTCATCCAGTGTACGCTTATGATGACATCATTATGTTATGTTATGTTATGTTATGTTATGTTATGTTACGTGCGGTACAAATCATGGTGGTGCCAGAGTATTGCCCCGTAATGACCACAAGAGATCGTTGTTTGCATGATCCTGTTTAAATCAATGTGAAATAAAAAACATAATAGCTAGATTACTCATTCTTTTTGCAGCAGAAAGCTACGGCTTCCATCTTTCGTGTCATCACGTTGTACACTCATGATGACGTCATTACGCTACATTACATGTAGAAACTAACAAATTATCAAAACGCCTTTGCACTCGATCTGCTCATAAAAATGAGCATCTGAAAAAACAGAATCTGAAAATGGTATAGTTCAAATAACTTATGAAGTGTTAAGAAATATTTGGTTCATGTTTTTATATTAAGTAACATTTGGATCAATATGTTTTGTGAGTTTATTTAGTAACATTTTGTGAAAATGTTTTAATTTATCACATCAATTTCAATATTTTTATCTATTATTATGGTTTATTGACTGACATAACATTCTAGCTTAGGATGTACAGATTTAAGGGAAATGAAGCATTTGAAGACACTTCAAGAAATGACATCCCAATAGGGCCAGGCGATATGGAGAGAATCAAATATCACAATATTTTTGACCAAATACCTTGATATCAATATTGCAACGATATCGTAGGATTGATTATTGGTGCTTTTACAAAAATATTTAGACAATGAGATTTTTTGATAAATCATCATCAGTAATGTGGATATAATGACTAAGTGGGTAAAAGCAAATAATAGAACAGTCTGGTAATTTCCGAAATTAGATCACTTTACTATAATGCAGCCTTTAAAACCAGGAAAAGACACGTATGTAATATTACACTATCCAAGACGATATCTAGTCTCATATCATGATAACGATATAATATCAATACACTGCCCAGCCCTACATCACAATAAGCAAAAATACCAATGTAGTCACTGGCAGACTATATCTACTGCAGGGTTCAAAGGGTTAATCCCCAAACGGAAATTCAGGATCTCTTTTTTTAAGGTGAAGGAAAAAATGTAAAGCAATATAATACGGAGGCCCAAGCCATTTGTGTTTTTGTGGCACTTATAGTGTTATTATGGCGATAGCTTTGGCCTTATCTGACTTTGTAGTCTGAGTCTTTGAGAGGCTGCTCCAACACGTTGGGGAGAAGAACTTTCACCTCAGCCTGTTTCAGCTCTTAACTAGTACTGTGATAGTCTAAACTAATGGTCTGGTTTGAGCCAATGGAGAAATGGTTATTGTGCTCCAGGGACACATTTTCCCATATATAATCCTTACTGCCTCCGATTAAGCACCAAATCTATGCTCCAGATTTACTGATATAATGTGGCACATAATGATTTTTGATGCACTGCTCTGTAATCTTCCTGGCAAACAAAAAAATAAAAAAGGAGCAGAGGAGGCAGCAGAGAAATTCACAGCTCTGATCTCCCTCGGCTCGCCGGAATCAAACAAAAAATAAATGGCCGGGGCAGGATAAACATACTCCAGAGATGCACGGCAAACTATGAAGAAGGTTGAAAGAGTCCACCTTGATCAAAATGCTGACCGAAACACTTTCAATCTATGAAAGAGGCTTAACGCGGAGAAAAAAAAGGAGCACAACATTCAGCTCGAGCTGAAGTAACCATCTGTCAAGTGCTTTCCAGGTGCACACAGTCTCACAGGCACATAGCCTGCACATATGCACACGGCCTCCCACACATGGGCCCTCTCTTAGTGCACGATTTTTATTTTCTTCTTCTTCTTTTCTTCTGTGATTTTTCATGTTTTTTCTTATTATATTGTATCGTTTTACAACACAATTCAATTAAGCCAAGATTGTGAATGAAAAATTGTAAAAAAATTCAGGGGTTTAACATTTATAAAGTAACCACAAGAGTTTGTATTAGAGGCCGTATACACTATTTATTTAAAAAAACTGACAAATGCAATGCATTTCACTAAGCACTGAAATGTGCAATGGGCCAAAGGCTTAGATTTACAAACACAGTATCGGGCACAAAGAATGGATTGTGACTTACTGATAGCAAAATGGATTGCGCATCACATGCAACCGCCATCTGCCCCGTCTCAGTGTCCAATTCACAAAAGATAATGGCATTATAAAATATAAATGTCACCTTTGCCCCCAGAACACAGTAGGCTGAACAATGGCAGAGAGAAAAAGACAAATGAAATGTTCAGACCGCGAACTACAGGTCCTGACATGCATAAGCATGTTACCATTAGGGCTGTGTATTGGCAAGAATCTAGCGATACGATACGTATCATGATACAGGGGTTGCGATTCAAAATATACTATATAGACTATACATTGCAATTTATTAAATCTTATTGTGGGAAAACTGTCATAGTATACAGAACACACCACCACATGCATAAAATCTGCATTTGCATCAAATTTGCATTTATCACAGCCCCTGTAGCATCCAACATCATAGCACTACTTTGAGAGGGCACATACACTGAGAGGGCGCATATATTTGCAAATTTAGTATTGACCGAGTTCATCTTTGCATGTAAACTATTAATAACCAAAAAAAATCGATGCTGTGCTTTTGAGAATAGACACAGTTTCACAAAAAGTAATATCACGATACTCGATATTTTTCTTACACCCCTAGTTACCATGGTAACTGTGACATACTAATGATAGCATGTTCAACTGCTAACAAGGTGATACCAGGTTACATGCCAAAATGATCCATGCTATCGTGCACTTTAGTATCCAGTTAACTCTGCTATGTTACCATGGTAATGATCGCCTCGAAAGCACGGCTGACGAAGCCCACCTGAGGCGGACAGAGAGCGGCTTATAGAATGAAGAAAGCTGTGCCAAGTCTGACAATGTAAAGCTTCGGTCTGAGATGCCCCTAAAATGGTCAGTGTATATAGACAAATAAACCTTGTTTTTTTGTTGTGATATACTTCTTTTAGCCTCTGGTGGTATGTATTTAAGAATAACTAAGTTGTGTCCGTTTTTCATTCATCCAACAATTGCATTTCCTGCTGTGTAATGAGCATTACAGGCTCTCAGTGAAGCTTATGGAAGATTAGGTTTGTTTGTTTTCCTACTTCACAATGTTTGATACTGGTGGACACGCAAAATATCAACTGACCGGTTTAGGGTTATACGCTGGCCAAGACCCAGCAGCTGCATCATCCTCTACCCTCAACCCCCCTTCTTCCTCCTCCTCCTCCTCCTCCTCCCTACATCATGCCTCAGGCCTCAGAGGTTATCAGCCTCGGATGCTGCCCGCCGGCAACCCCAGGCCAGACAGCTGCTGATAAACTGGCGGTGCGAGTATTTATCAACATCACTCACTTTTATCATTGCCAATCTAGGTAAAATAAATAAATAAATAAACAAGTCAATGTTCATCTCCGCTTGCCTCTCCACATCAGCTGTTTGTCCCGCTTCCCTTCTGGGCCACCCGGTCCCCGGCCATTTTCCGGCCTTGTTCCATCAGGCTACAACCAGTCAAGTTTTCAGCCTTGTCTTTATGCTTTGACATGTCTGCCCAGTAGCTGATGGGATTGCTTGCTACAACACAATTACTTTCTCTATTTTTCTCTCCGTGTTGACAACAGACACATCGTAGCTTTATATTGTGAGCCTCTATATGCTTACCATTTGGTACAAAAAGGTTATTAATGTTTGTCTCATCTTTATGGATGTTTAATGCATTTGAACTAACAGAAAATACATCAGCTATCCCCTGACTACTTAAAGAACTGCTGTTATTTTTTTTCCCATGTAAAAGCGCAATGACTAAATAACCAAGCTGATTGGATGGAATCACTTTGAAATTGCATTTAATTTGACACAGATCATTTTGCATCTTAACAAATGCGTTTCCTTTTTAACCACATCACACACTACGCTACGATAACCACTAGGGAACAGAAAAATTCCCTTCACTGCGTTCACAGCAACATTAGTTCTGATCATTTGGGTCTGGCTGGGCTGGCTGTAGTATTTTTAAAGTCTTTTTTTTTTCGACAACATTTCAATTGAAGCTGACAGATTTAAAAATGGACCGCTCTTCAACCCAGTTTTTTCCCTTTAACCCAATTTCAAACCTTCAGTTATTTTTGCACATCCCTGAGAGACAGTAAGGAGAGTTATGAGTGTGCACGATTTGAGTGCGTGTGCTTTTATATGTGAGTGTGTTTCTAATTTCTCGAGTGCGTGCGGGAGTGCGCACGCGAAAGGGGCTGCAACAATTACTGCCCTAGTGCATTACCATGGTAATAGAAGCCACGCCGCAGATACACACAGAGAGGCTGACAGAAATGTAAAAAGCTTCTGGGGCACTCTTATCCACACCTGTTAGCAGCAGTTTCTAACAATGACAGACGGAGCAAAATGACAAACTACATACGTCTAGAAATAGCATGACCTTTTCAATGAGGTCATCAAGAAAAAAAAGCTACAGATGCTATCTCTCACGAGGGCTCGCTCGAAACCATTTTGATATTTCCAGAAGGTAGGAAGAGACTTGTGACTCTTAAAGCACCCGTACCATCTTGATTGTAATAAAAGCATAACTCAAACAGACAATATACATCTTTTTCAGAACTTAAACTCTGCATTTATAGTGTAACTTAAAGCTGCAGTTGGTAGAATTGGAGCAAATATGATTAAAAAAAGTTATTTTTTATAAAATGGTCACTATATCCTGACAGTAATGCATGAGACAGGTAAAAAAAAAAAATAATGTGCCTCTGTGTCCTCCGGTGTCCTCCGGTGCTCCTAATGGCATCTGCGAGATATCACATACCGGTGGAAAACAACCAATCAGAGCCGAGCTGGAGCCGCGAACTGTCAATCACTCACGAACTCCGATCAAACGGTCAAACTAGGCAGCACTGATCAAATATTAATCAATATTCGGTAACTGTAATGCCTATTTCTCGCATAAAATGTTTTCAATAAACATCTTGTAGTGTACCGTTTAGCTGTAAAAATGAGAAAGCTTGTGACCCAGAAGCCATGTTGAGATTAGTTGAGGAAATACCAAGCACCGCCCACCAGCTCTCTCTCTCTCTCTCTGAAATGACCTCTGATTGGCCAAAGTTAGATTTTTTAAAGCCTGAAAACAGAGCCATGAGGAGGTGCAGAAGTCTAGTTTTCTCTCAGAGCACTTGAATTACAATATGCTGAAAGGTTATTATGGAATTTTTGCCAAATGATGCCAAAAACATTAGTGTAAAGAACGTAAGCTATATCAGTCCACATGAAAAAAAAAAAAAAACGATTCAGGTCACATAAATAGTGTCCAGACAGAGAGTGCTTAAAACTGACTGCTGTGTCCATAAACCTCAACAACAATATCCTACTCCTAGCCTGCAGCACACACCCGCAGTGAGACACTCTTAGCAGTTGCTGACATCACAGGGAGGAGCAGCCAGGAAGGATGTGGAGACCTGGTAAATCCCCTGAGCGCTTTAAATCATTCATATCCATCACAAAACATCATACAAGCATATATTGCATACTTTATTCTTTTCATAAAAGATATATTTACTGTTCTGTTCTTACACCCCGCAAGGCTTTATAGTGCGGCAAAAGGACCGGAGAATGGTGAAAGGCTGAGGGGCTAGAATGGGATGCCACGGTGCAGGCAATACCGACCATATGTATGTAAGAAGTGGACGTAGTCACCGTGACTTCACCCATTGGTTTGTGGACTGCCGTTTTGCCATTTGACTCTAAATGGGACCATAATTTACTAAATGAACATCATGCTGTATTGAAGAAGACTTGAAACTAGCAATAAAGACCATAAACTCATGTTTACAATGTTTACTGAGGTAATAAATCAAGTGAGAAGTAGGCTCATTTTCTCATAGATTTCTATACAATCTGACTTCTTTTTGCAACCAGAGGAGTCGCCCCCTGCTGGCTATTAGAAAGAATGCCAGTTTAAGGCACTTCTGCATTAGCTTCACTTCTCAGACCCGGAGGTTGCCCACTGTAACCAACATGTTGCAGCCTCAATAAGATGTTAAAGTTGAGGTATGTGCAGTCTAATGCCTAAGTCTAATGTTTATGATGAATATTCAGATTTTTTTTTCTTGATGAATTTTGGGCTGTAGCAATCTGCCTAATCATCTTGGTATAGTCTGCAGGGGGGGCTCAGTGTTTATAAGTGGAGCTCCAGACACCACTGAGTGAGCCAGACTTGTGATAAGTGCTGGTATTGGCCAAATAGGGGCAAAATGTCAATACTGTCAACGACCAGGACACAAGGGACATTCAAAACAAATCCCAAAACAACATGGGACGTATCTTTTAAGGCCACGCCAGGCAGGTAATTATCAAAGTCACTCAAGACCAGGCTGTTTCACTTGATGACTCTGATCTATTATCTGATTTGCATGTGTGTGTGTGTGTGTGTGTGTATAATGTCTTCCCTCTTTTCCTCACTAAGTATAAACAATGCACCTCATCCTTTATAATATTGTGCTCCTGGTTTAAGTGTGCTATAAAAGCGGGGGCTGCTGCGAGTGCCGAGGAAGTTGAAAAAGATAAGCCTGTAGCTAATATTGCAGCATACAATCTTATTATTATTTGTGGAAAATTTTAGGACTTCTACCTGTGGCAGCAAACAGAATTCAAAGAGCCTCTGCGTAGCACCTACAAAAAGCTATTAGTGTTTTTGAACATGCGTGCAGCACAGAGAGACCGCCAAGACAAAGCGTGAATGTTATTAACTCCCCAAGTGGGATATGAGAGGAGATGAATATAGTGTGAAACAATATTAAAAAAAAAAAAATAGGAGAGAAGCAGGCGGAGTGAAAGAAAAAGATGTGTAACATATTTATGCAAATGCCAGAATTTTACACTCCAGCTCTGATGCTCCGAGCATGTTGTCTCTTCAGTTCCATTCAGAAAGGCATGGCAATGACAGACAGATGGTGACAAAGACGTTTAATGGTTTTACTGGAAAAGTTGTAAGCTGACACCGTTGATGCTGAGAGGAGAGGAGGGGAGGACGGAAAAAATGCTCATTATTAGATTACAGATCAATGTCTTCACGTGCATGTCCTTCAGCTCTTCGGTAAAGGTTTATTTTAACAATACCTTACTACTGTATGAAGGCTGTTTTCACACATTAAAATCATCATTACTAAATTTAGAAATGTTCATCAAATGGATGAATTGCTGCTTGCAAATGTTCTAACGTTTAGGGGGATATTTGCTTGCAAATTACCATCAGGAGAGCAGAAATTTTGCACCTCCTCAATTTTTAAATTTAGCGGGGTTATTTATTCAGACTGCAGATGTAAATGAGCCTCAGCTCACCGGATTTGCATAAAGTGCCTGTTTTGACGTGTGCTGCGCATGTCTTGAAAGCGGTGAAGCACAAAACTAAAGGTTTCTGCTGTTGAACTCAGAATATTGATTGAAGAAAAGACACATATGGAACGGCAAGAAGTGTGTATTCATCCCACAAGAAGGAGGCTATTTAACTTATATTCAGTTAAACAGCTAAATGTCATCACTTCAACAATAAGATAAGAAGTGATGGAGTTATGGATAAAATCAATGTTTGAGCTATATGGTAAAACTTTTAAACTCTTGTAAACTTGAAAAAAATGTATATTAAAATAATAACAGTCTAGTTTATATGTAGCAGTTGCTGACTGTTTCAATCATATTGCACTGGACTGGTGCTGCTATGAGCCATTATTCAAGCAGGAGGCCACAGAGGGAAACAGAAAAGTAAAACTGTCTCTCTCGCTCTTCTTGCATTGTGGTGATGGATGGAGAGCTAGAGTAAAGGAGTAAAGGAACTTTATAATGCATCTTTAACATTTTTTTTTTTTTTTTTTACACCTGCTTTTCCCCAGACATAAAAATTTCAGACGCGATTAATTTTGCCGCAGTGGTCAGTCAGTCTGAGGTGATGAATCAGGCACAGCGGCTATTTGGATGAATTTCCATTTCGTCCTCCCATAAACTGCATCTCTGACCAGAAATGCGTTAAAAATGCCCATGAAATGCATCAAACCGAACAAAATGTTAAATACAATCCTTTAGTCAGCTCTTATAAAAAGGCAGCGAATCCTTGGTATCCTAAGAAACAAGACTCGGTCAAAACCTGGTCAGTCTGTGAATTTGTGGCTAAATTGTTACAAGGGACGCGCTGCTCCACTCAACCAAAGAACGTAGTATATTGCCAAGAAGTGAAAGTCAGTTGTTCGTTCCATTGCAACATCAGCAACCAGCAGCAAAGCTACGGTTCCGCCATTTTGGACTGAAAGCGACTACCGGACGCCAGTAAAACGTCAGCCTAAAAAGTGCTGTACCAAAGTAAAACAAAACTATTTCTATTCCATTGTCATATTCTACCAAAATGTCCTGTGTTGAACTATACAATATTATAAATATAAATAAGCCTTTTCAGTCCAAAATGGCAGCAGCGGCTGTTGTCAAAACAACACCGGAGTTTCTTCTCTTTGCTTCTATACTCTTTGACTCAACTGGACATTCAAGCGGTGACATTACCCTATTGTGGAATGCACGGGATTGGTCCCTGGTTTTCTGTTTGCTGTTTCAAACAGGAAACAACATGGCGCCCTGCTCATAAATGTTGTTATTCCATCTAAAGTATCCACCAAAATCTACTTCTGAAAACATTTTAGGCAAGAAATAGGCTATGCCACGGCTCAATCCCGTTTCATTTAGGAACTAGATTGCCAAGTTTGACAGCTTGGTCCTAGTTACGTGTCACGCTGGACGGGCTCATTTGCATAAAGAACTGTTCTTCGCCTTTTCATTTTGAAAGAGCAACGGCCAATGAGGCCACTCCAATACTCGGCCGACCAATCGTGTAACGTCATCACTCACTCACTCAGTCACTCACTCAGTTACAGACTTTTGCATTTGTAGGGCTGGCCCTCTGTGGTCCAGCCTAAAAATTACAGACCAGTTTTACAATGAAGAATATCTACTTGAGCATTTTAAAAGATTATTATGTTTTTCATGTTTTTATTTTGTTTTTCATTAATATGAAATTATGATTAAGATAAATATGTAAGTAATGAATTATTATTTTGATTAAGATACATTATAAGTAATGAATTGGTAATCTTGATTGATAATGAATTCATATTTTGACAAGGATAATTATATCAGTAATAGACTTATATGTTTGTATGACAGCGATAAAAGGTAATAATTATTATATTTAAACAAGTTTAGGAAAATTAATTAGAATACTCTATATGTTTAGCTCAATAAGGAAGCTGGTTAATTACCAATGAATGACTTATGGAGAAGGGGTGGGATTAAATAAGTTTGCACTTCTTCTCACTCCTTTTCGAATATGTAAACCGAGGCATCAAGTCTTTGACAATTTATTTTGCTTATGCTTTTCATTGTATGTAAATATTACTTTTTTTCTGGCTGTCCACTTGTTTGTAATGATTATTCTCTTCATTATTTTATTTTTTTTATTTTACATGTTCGAAATAAATTTTGAAATGAAATAAATTTTGAAATGAAATCATTACCGAGGCATCTTTATAGTTAAGATAAGTGGCTATACATGTACATTATATATATTAACGTTAAATAGTAATGTTAGGAGATCAGCAAACGCGAAATGCAAAGTTGCAACAAGAAGCTTGGATCTAGTGACCTTTGACCCAATGTGTTCATGGGGACTACAGATGAAAATTAGCTTTTAGATATATCTGGTATTGTGCATTGGCTCTTCTAAATGAACAATAAGAATGTTGTAAAAATTCAGAAAAAACGAGTTGTTACATCCAAACTAAATAATGGTCATGTGGGTAGTGTTTGAGTTGCTGATCAGGCTTCAGTTTCTTAAATGTCAACAACTAGATAATAGATTAATGGCAGATATTTTGTGAAATTGGTGGGTTTTTTTTCAAATATAATGCCAAATTTTGGACTATTTCTCAACTATCAGCACTAAAATGTCAACAATTGCTGAGCAACTGGAATTGAACATCTTTAAAACTGTAAAATGTAAATAAACAATCACAAATCAAAATTCGCTGTTGCTTTTGCTAAAATGTTTCTACAAAACGCCAAATATAATTAGATTTTATATTATATAGCATATATTAGGGATGTATGATCTGACTTCTTCAGTCCCGATATCGATATTAATACTTGGGCTTTGGGTATCGGCCAATACCGAGTACCGATGTGATACCAGTGTTTAATTTTTTTATGTGTAAGGCAACATCCAGCTTGACTTAAACATTGCTTTCCTAACTTTGTAAAACAAAATGTGACAAATAAAGATATATTTTAGATATAAATTTACTGAATTGTCATTTATTATTAAAATAATAAATCGCACACCAGCAACTTGGTAAAACAAAATCATTAAAATGAACAGAAATTATGTGTATAAAATAATAAAAAAGTGTAAACCTCTTTTTAAAGCAGCAACAAATTGGTCAAAACTTAAACAGTATCCATGCATCCCTAACATATATAAATGAATGTCACATAAATAACATAAATGAGAGCATAGCACACTTCTACATTGCTTCCATTGTTCTTCCCTCTCTCTTTAAACTCTCAGCAGAGCTCCCAACCCTTTTCATTCTGTCATATTCCTCATTAACTGACTCTTCCTCACTGCAAATTTGTTGTTAGTGGATCTTTCATTCACCACCCCACCACCCCCCCATCTCCAACACACACACACAAACCACATGCACGCCATTCCTCCTAGCCAGTTCTCAGGCAGGTCGCCGAAGATCACACATCCAGCTATGATTACAAGGTGTAAGCCTTTATCATGGGCCCCCACCTCTCACACATACGGGCTCGCAAACAGCTGTAAACACAGAGCCCCAGACAGGGAGGAAGCAGACGGGGGATTTCGATGTCATTTCTCATACCTAAAAATAATGGGACGGGTAGAAAAAAAAAAAAGCCATCACACTTTGTTGTGTAAGCCACAATTGTTATCGTTCTAGCGAAGGGATATAATTACTGGCATTCAGATCCCCGTCTGTGGCCTCGTTCATAAGCAACCAGAAAGCACCAGAAAGCATCTGTCAATGCAATGTAGTATGATCAAAGGCCTAGACGTTGTGCAGGCACGATGCTCACACACACACACACACACACACACACACGGGGAAAACATGGCCAGTCCAGGTAAACACTGCCTCTGCTCATTTGCATCACTAGAGCTGACTCACAAAGAGAAAACACAGCCAATAAACAACAAACAACAGCACAATCACTTTTGCTTTGGAGGGCGTTCTGCACACGATAGAAAAACAGGAGCAAAGCACGAGATAGTAAAAGCGGGATTAGATCATCAGTGAGAGAAAGAGGGGAAGCTGAGCGATTACAGCAGCGGCGGCGGCGGTGTCTTCGTCCTGCAAAGCTACAAGTTGAGGACGAGGGGGGCACCGCCTGGACCGGTTTCACTCCTGACCGCGTGCCCTTTTAAAAAGTGGTCCAATCTCAGCTCTAGTGTGCATAAATAGATCTGTAATTGCTTATTACAATACAATTAGGGCAAAGGAGATGAGAGAAGGAAAGATGCTTAGTGCAAATGTGGAGTGACAGGCCCGGGCGCCCAGAACCGGGATTACAGTAGCCTGCCATTTGCACACGGGCAGAAAATTGAGTGCGATGAAGAGAGAGGGAGACAAAGAGGGAGAAAGAGAGACAGGAAGAGGGAGTTGGGGGGTGGGGAAGGGCTGTCAAGCACGGGGCAGAAGCTAATGACAACTCTGGCTTCAACTTGCACAGACGTCTTTGAAGCCCGGCTCTGATCAGAGCTGTGATTGCCACCGCTGCAGGACCGCCACTCCCATATTAACCTACACTAACAGCTATTCACTGCAAAGTCACAGGCCCCTTTCAAAAACTGACTTGTGTGCCGGAGCTGGCCATCTGTGGAACGACCAAGATGAGAGTAAGGGACACGCATGTAAGGGACACTGTTTGCATATGGCCCTGCTATTACAGTGACAGTCAGGCTGAACACGGGGGCCGGTTAGGGCTGATTAGCTGCACTTCCCTCCTCAACCCACTACAGTTATGAAGATTGATAGAAGCAGCTTAGAGCTGATTATAGGGCCCTGGAGATGCATGGGCCCATACCCAAACAGCGCATTCACACTGCATCCGCAATGAGCACAGCATGCCATCGCCAGGCACAGGCCGGGCATTAAGCAAACGTTACAGCTATAAGAGGCAAATAAGAGAAATGGACAATGCCAGAAGAGCTCTTAAGAGCTTTTTGGGAAATATTATGTTAATTAGATGCTTGCTTGTGGCCAAATCTGGGACATTTGAGCAAAGCACGTTATGAACATTTAACAAATTTCCAAGACAATATATTGTGAACATGACGGGATATCTAAAACTCACTCCAGGGTTATCAGACACAGCACGGCTTCACATAGCCGTGGAGGTTCTATTTAGCATGCAGAACCCTGAAGTTAATCTCGTCTCGACACGAGCCAGTCGTGCTTTGAAATACAAAAACAAAAATAGTGGAAAATCCATAAAACTCTTTAATAAAACAAATATCTGCTCATGTACCACTAAAGTAGGACTGAAAGCTGACAGACCTCCCAAGTCACTGTGTTGTAGTTAAATGTGATCGAAAATCGCTGTCATTTTGACAACTTTTTAAAGTTTCTTTCCATTCTAGAATGAACATTATAGTTCATCAGTTTCATAAACAAAATGTTTTTTTTTTCCTGTGAAGTTTTTCACCACTAGTATTGCTGTCAGTGGGTAACCTTCAGTTCTGAAAAGTGAAGCCAATGTTGAAGTGCCTTAAACTTGCATTCTTTCTAATAGCCAGCAGGGGGCGACTCCTCTGGTTACAAAAAGAAGTCTGATTGTATAGAAGTCTATGAGAAAATGACCCTACTTCTCACTTGATTTATTACCTCAGTAAACATTGTAAACATGAGTTTATGGTCTCAATTGCTATTTTCAAGTCTTTTTCAATACAGCATGATTTTGGCGACGGCCAAAATACCAAACTCAAGGCTTCAAAACGGCCAACCCAGTCTCACTCCCAATTCGTCAAATACCTCCGATTGGGCAGCGCCCCTCGGCATCTGAAACCGACGCACAGAGGCACCCTTTATATTTATATTTATTGACAGTATGTGATGAATCAGGCTGTCAACTATCCAATGTAAACTCACCCGCAGCGTTATTTGATATGAGTCAAACAAACACAAGACTTTCAACCACGAGACCCGTGGCCTAAAAATGTTTAGATTCAGCATTCAGTTGTATTTAACTCCTCCCTCTCGTGTAACTTCTGGTTACACGAGTTTGGCCAAAATGCCAAACTCGAGGCTTCAAAACGGCAGTCCACAAACCAAAGGGTGACGCCACGGTGACTACGTCCACTTCTTGTATACGGTCTATGATTGCTATGGAGCAATACCGATTTCACGCTATTTCGCTGATTGACAGTTGGTGGCAATAAGGTGCAAAATAACGAAGAAAGGTGCCCGCAAAGGCAGAAAAGAAGAAGATTGCTAGCCAGTCACAGACAGGAAATGTACTCAACACGTTTCTTAGACCTCAAGTATACACGCAATGCATCTGGGTGAGAAAACTGAGTGTAAACATAACTTGTGTTTGCTCAACAGGGCAGTAGCTCAATAGCTCAAAATAACTTTTATGTCCGTAATGCAAACCTCCACAATACTCCATATTTTACTTTTTAATTTTCAGTTCCATTTTTATTTTTTAAATCATAAAGCTTTTTTATCAAATATGTTATTATACAGACTGAACATGGGGAAAAGACGTGGACCTCAATGAACTAATCCTGCTGCTGACCTTTTAAACCCTCTGCAGAGGGCAAAGCTGTTCTCAAGCAATGATTGACTCACTGACATAGTTTGATCCTCCCTTTAGTCCAGCATGGCACGTAGAGGACACACAGTCAGGACCCTGCAGTCGCTTTTAACAGCTATATTTGGGATTGGGCTCCGGTCTTTAGTCTACTTTGGGTCTCTGCTGCCCTCTCTCTGTCTCTGAACTTGCACCAGGTTTAGGGTCCTCCAGCTTTGTTGTGTATACTTATATCATATCAAATCAAGTCAAGTTCATTAAATTTACACATCCCGGTTTCAAACACAATGTGTCATTGGTCTTTACGGACCAGACCTGGCCCAAGCTCTCCAAGCAGAAGGTAGATTTAAAGAGTGTATTACACATACGGTTTCAGTGCATTGTACAAGGAAACCCTTTGAGCAAATCATCAAAAAACAGACATTGGCAGAGTGTTTTAAAAAAATCATCAGCACCATCGAATGTTTTCATTCAGATGTGCCAAATGTGGAAATCTACAAATTGGATTATTATTATCACAAAGCAGCATTTGACACTGAACAACAGAGAGTACTAGAAAAACATTACAAACCAAACAGCAAGTGACCGCGGTTGTTGTGCTACAGGAACATTTTCTCTGTAGTAAATAATCTCTCTGCCTCGGCCGTTTGAGTGGCAGCCTTTTCAATAAGTTGATGTTCTCTGGCATGACCCTTGACACTGATACCAAATGTTAATTTTTGTAACAAGACCCCAGTCTGACAGTACTAGAGGGGAAAACAAATGGGATTTTAACTTCCAATTACAATAATGGCTTTTTGTGACAGGGCCCTCCAACTACGCACCTTACCCCCCAACCCTGCACGTCCTTCCCCCTCAGTCTCTCTCTCTATCTCTTCCACACACACACACACACACACACACACACACACACATGTTGTACGAAAATAACACAGCTAATCATACTGGAACCTCCATCTCTGGAAATGTGGTCATGTGACTGACATGATAACAAAAGGAGGAGATGAACAGGAGAAGGTAAGGCCACATAATAGCAGGAATATCTCAGTTTGTCATGGTAACCCTGACATGAACCCTTTCCATTGTCCAACTCAATTTACCTCTTTAATCCTCTAACTATAATGTACAGAATATGTTCAGTAGTTCTGAACGAATCGAGCAACAACAAACAATTATTTTGCAAAAAAAATTGTGAGCATAGTTGTTTTTTGGGGGGATTTTTTTAAATCAAGATTTAGTTGGATTTAAAGGGACTGTATGCTAGTTTTTACACATATACACGTGTTTTAATAGTTTTTTTTATTGCCAATGTGTGACCTAAAAAATTTGACCTTCCGCAACTATCTGGGTTTCCTCTATCAGCCTGCTTTTAATTTGAAAATGCAGGCCATTTTTTCCAGTAAAATCCAAAGGATGTGACGTCAAGCGCACTCGCGAGTGCCTTTATTTTCAGCTCTGCTTACATGAATACCAGTTTGCAAACGTAGCTAACGTTCGGTTTGAAATGGAGTCCACTAACGCCAACGACCATCCCCCACCACAACTCAAGACTTCGAGCAACAGGACGCTGACTGTAGTTGACTTAACGGCCACAGGTGTCACTGTTAACAAGCAATTTCTGATTCTTCCATAGAGAACCCTTTAAGAATAAACTTTTTTTTTTACTTTTGTTACCAATTTATTTCTTAAAGATGCAGTGAGTATCTGGCGGCATCTAGTGGTGAGGTTGCAGATTGTAACCAACTGTAACTTCTCCCGTGTGCCAAGCGTGTAGGAGAGCTACGGTGGTCGACGCGAAAACGTGAAAACACGAATGTCCCCATCTAGAGCCAGTGTTTGATTTGTCTGTTCTAGGCTACTATAGAAACATGGCTGCCGGCTCCGTGAAGGGGACTCGCTCCATATGTAGAAATAAATGCTCATTCTAAGGTAACGAAAACACGATTCTTATTCTGAAGTGATTGTACACTAAAGAAAACTACTAATTAATATTATATTCCCTTTCTGCCAATAGATCCCACTAGTAGTATTTCTTCAAATCTTACTCACATTATTGTTTACTAAAAAATATGAAGAAGTAATAATTAGTTTGAGGTGAGTCAAAGTGATCCACTTTTAGAAAAACATTTGTTCATCACTACAGTTTTCTAAAGATTATGTAGATTTCCCTGGCTGCTCCTACATACTGTACTTACATCCTAATTTTGTTCCAATAGGTGTACATTGCATATTTAATCGTTGTCGCCACTGTAATAAAAGTGATGAATATTCAACGCGCATTTGTTAACAACTACTACTTGTAGGATGAATGAAGTCCCTCCCTTTCAGCTGATTAAATCCTGCATCCATCTAACGTTAGTACAGTACGACAGCTACTGTACGTGCATTCCATTCAAATTGCATTCAAACCACGTTCTGGCCTTTCTTCTAATGTACAGAAGGCCATGCAATAGAGCGTGGCTGGTTACATGGAGAGATGACAGCATGAACAATGACATCCAGAGGACATGTTCGTGAAAAAGAAAACAGCTCAACGACATCTTTGACATTGTAAACTTTTCCCTGGACTATCACTGCATTCCTTGAGAATTGCCTGTTTTTACCAGCTTCCCACCAGGTTGCCATGGGAGCAACATCCTAACCCTAAACACAATGCTCTCTAAATAATCCAAATAAATTGTCTTGAATACAGGAGTATTTGAGGGAAAGGTAATTAATGCTGGAGCTGAAAGGACCATTGTTGTAGACGATGGACAGGAAATTAATCAGTAACTATTTTGATAATCAAGTCACTTTTCAAGCTAAAATGCAACATGTGCTGGTACCAGCAATTATTAAAGAGGACCTATTATGCTCATTTTCAGGCGCATACTTGTATTCTGGGTTTCTACTTGAACATGTTTACATGCTTAGATGTAAAAAGAAAAAGAAAAAAAAACGCTGTATTTTTCTCATACCGGCTGTGCTGCAACGCCTCTTTTCACCCTCTGCTTGAAACGCTCTGTTTGAGCTCCCCCACTCCTCCCAGTCTGCTCTGATTGGTCCCCACTGTTGCGATTGGTCAACCAAACCAAACTCTTCGGATTCTGCTCCATCTCCGCTCTAACTAGTTTTGATTGAGAGCATGCTAAACTAGCTGTTAGGCAGGTATTATGCAAATGTGTTACTTGGTGACATCACCACATTACGGAAGAAAAGGCGTTTCAGGCCGTTCAGGAGTAGTGTTTCTGCGGGGGAGAGTAACTCCCTTTGGTGTGGTCCTTTTAGCGCTGTAACTTTGCAGACCTTTTACATGCACAACAAACTATATGACACACTAAAGGAAAAGGGTAACACACAAAAGTATTATAGGTCCTCTTTAAATGCGCCTCTTTGTTTTACATCCTTATAAGCTGAATATATTTCTTATAAAGTGTCTGACAAAACAAGCAATTTGAATGTCACCTTGGGCTGTGGGAAATTGTGTGTCACTTTTTTCCCATCATTTTAGAGACAAAAAGATTAATTGATTGATTGATGAATCGATTAGTTGGGAAAATAGCTGGCAGATGATGAAAATAATCGTTAGTCGCAGCCTTAATTAATTATGTAACCATGTAAATGGTTTATAAGCAGACTTTTACTCACACTGGCAGTAGCAGCATTGTTGTCTAAATATAAATGCAGCCACATATGACTAACTGAAAGCAACCTTGTTAATCATTTATAAGTAAAACAAACTCCAGGCAACTGCCAAGATGATGGAAACACAATTCATTCTACTACAAAGTTAATTATGCGCTTCATTGTGTTCCAAAAATAAACTCTAAGTGTGCATCATTATGCACGGCTACCAAGGTCATCAGGCATTCAGTATCTTCACAAACATGAATTGAACTTGCCATTAGCGGCGTCTTGGGTGTTATGCATTTTACTGTTCACCTACAGGACAGGAATGGCAGTTTTCCTGAAGGAGGAAGCCGGTCGGAACTCTCATCCCATGGTATGGGGTCTGCACTTTGTGTTGTCATATGCAATGCAGCGAGCTGCTGTGGCTGAGGTGACTTTCATCTGTCACATTTTAATAGGCAATCACAGTTGGTCGTTTCTGTTTATTATTTCAGTTCTTTATCTATTGGCCATTTGGGCTATCTGTTTATATTCACACGTAAACTGAATTGCATGAATAGCATTCTATATTTATTATACATATTTAGAAATCGGGAAAATTTCACTTCCTGTATGATTCCAAATATTTACATAGTTCATGTTTGAATTATCTTTGACACTGAGAACCATGAACTGCAGTCTAAGGACATAAACACATACACACAGCCTCTAGCAAAGCAAATAAATTGACATGATATACATAATCTGCTCAAGTACTTGGACACCATCTATAGTAACATTTTGTGCATACTGCTTTATTAAATCTTTGGCTAGTTTACTAAACCAATATGTACACACACAAAGCAATGCTGTGCACCACCCACCACTAATAACACCTCTGGACCTCTGTTTGAATGTGCCCTTAATATATACGCACTTCACTGAAAATTATGCCTACAACAACAATAAAGAATAACCAGAGAAACTATGTGAGGAAAAACCCAAGAAATACGACGAGTACATGGTAAACTCGAAAAGTGCAGATCTCCGCCAAGTGTGTCTGCAACGACCGCTAATGTAATGTTCGATTGAATGAATACAAATCACGATTGCCCCCCCCCTTCAGACGCAGTTTTCACTCGCAAGTCTCACGCAACAGATGAGCTCTCATTTTAGTCTATGCAGCTGTCTGCATCGGCTCTGTGCAGCTAAACTGCAGTTCACTGTTTAACGCTTTCTCGGGAACAGAAACTGTCAGACCTGCTGTGTGTTTAGTTCCGTTAGCTGTAAGCTCCGTTAGCTGTTAACTCTGTTAGCTGTATTAGTTCCATTAGCTGTATTAGTCCCGTTATCTGTATTAGCCCCGTTAGCTGTATTAGCCCCGTTAGCTGTATTAGCCCCGTTAGCTGTTAGCTCTTTTAGCCACACACCGCAAGGACACTACTGCCCACCGACTGCTAACTGCTAACTAGCTCTCCTCCTATCGACATGAGAAGACGCATGCCGTTGTAGTCAGCGCTTGGTTCAGATTGTCATTTGCTAAGCGATAGGCTCCTGCCAGTCGGTTATGAGTCAGCAGTCAATGACGGTATAACACGGTCAATAAAATATGTTGGCAGTAAAATAGGTTTTCAAAAAAGTGTGAATCACTGCAACCTCGAAAGATCCTTGAGTATACGGTCATAAATGAGCACAACAAATATAAGGCTGATGGACAGACACAGAGATGCACACACATGGCCAAATACATAATCACCTGGTGGAGATATTGACAACATTATTGTCATCACAAACTAATAACCACTGTATCACTTAGACTGAACCTTTACACAAATGAACATTAAATAGGAGATCGTTCATTTTTACAGTAAAAAAATACATTTCCTTTCCATTTAGAGTCTGGTAGTCTGGCAGCTAGCTTCAACTTACAGCAGCACTTCCAGGACTGTATTTCATTGTTGTGCTCCGTCAACGCATTTTGACAGTGTTTTTAGTCACCCCAGACAAATGGTTGTGGTCCACTTAATTGATGTAATTAATGTTCATCATGTTGAGTGTTTGCTGAACGACTTCTAAACCCCGAGCCTCTCCGCTCCTCTCAGGAGGGGAATTGGGCGAGCGTGAAGCACTCGAGTTTTTTGTCATGCTTCACAGCAACCTAGAAATGAGTGGAATAATTCTCAGCTCTTAAGCATGCTCAGAAGAGCTCAGCAGCGGGGCTCGACTAAGTCATTCTCCATGGCGTGGATGGCTCCCAGGCAATCCTGACCAGCCAGCGTCCAGTTACCTGCTGGACACACAATCCACTCGGCCCACAATACACAATCATTTAGCGGCAGGCGATGCATGGTAGAGCAAGCACAATGATGGTGACTAGATGTCATGTAAAAGGGGAATGTTTACACTCTGTCGCACTGTGGCTGTCTGTGTGTGGCGAGGCTGTCCTTGATGCTCCTACTGTAGGTAGCGCTGTCTGCAGGTGATTGGAGTAAAGCAGAAGAGGAGGAGATATTGCAGAGCTTAGAGGAGGAGAAGGGAGTAAAATCTTACTTTGTGCTGTAGAAGATATTCTGTTCTCTCATCTCTGGAATTACATAAACTGCTTGTGGCTAGAGGAGGCCTCAGCTGCGGCGAAAATAGGCGCCCAACTGCCTCACTCCCTATAACAATCTACTCCACATCTCCAAATCTTCCATCTCTGCCCCTTAGCGGTGGCAGAAACAAACAAAAACCTCCTGCTCTCCACACTTTGTCTGTATTTCATTTCCTCTGAGGAAGAGGGCTCTCTTAAAATATTCAGCCACTTTCAAAGTGGCGTGTCACACTGACCAGGCTATTTTCTTTGATGAGCTCTAGTCCTAATCCTTCAATGATACATCTTCTTCCAACTCCATCACTCAAGTGAGGTACCCTACAGAATAGTTATTGGTTGGAGAATCTGCGGCGAAAAAAAAAAAGGAATTGCTGGCTTCTCCAAGCAGCTCTTACACATCAGGCGTATAAATGAAGCTGTGTGACACTGTGGTCAAATGGATTTCTGCACACACACCCTTAACATGCTGCTGGGCCGCAATCTGAGCCCCCAGCCCTGGGCTCAGCCCACCTGCCCCACCTACAGTGTAATTCACTCTCCAGCTAAAGCCGGGTAGTGGGCCTGACCCCCACAGCTCTGGCCGTCACTTACTGCTGACCTCCAGCAAGGTGCCAATGAAACATGTCCATTGAGTGGTGAGCAGAACAAACTGCCTCACCTGGCTCCTGCTGACAGCTCAGCATTTTAAAGAGCGGTAACGGATCAACACCGGTGGATAGCCAGGCCGCACAGCCAGGCCGCCTTGCCTCTGGCCTGAGGAAATGCACTGCAGCAAATACCTGCACTGAAAGGCCGAGGGGGGGGGGGCCATTTTGATACGTGAAAGATATTAAACCAGTCCAAATGCTGATTAACTGACAAATATTTTGGATGTGATGAATAAAAGACACAGAGAGTATTCAATAACAATGCAAATATGGTGACTGGAAAAACTACATAATTAAACTGGAACTCGTGGCCATGCACACTACCCATTAAATGTGCATTATCAGTCGTTTTAAGCCTCATAGATGTGGGTCAGTAGGGGCCTGCTATAACTACTACGTTGTAAAAGTGGGAGCGAAACTTAAAAGCAACACATTCTAACACACGTTTGGGGAAAAGATCATGTTTTGGCTTAAAAATAACTCTGAAAAGTGAAACTTTGTGAGCACAAAAACAACTACTCGTTGGTTTCACACGGGATGCAAACCCCAGTCTCCTGGGTGAAAGTCCTGTATTTTGTGTCCCATTCAACGCCCCCAACCTACACCCAATATGGAGTTTCAAGCCGTCTATACAACAACGTTGGACTTCCACTTTTGCTCCGGCCATGTCCTGCCTTTTATTCCTTCTTTTGGTGATCGCCCATGTGAATCGATGATAAAACCTACTGATGGGTGTAGTAGGGACCTACTGACCCACATCTATGAGACTTATAACCACTGATAACGCCCATTTAATGACAGTCTAATCGGCTGAAATGATGCATAATGTTTCCATTCCAAATCTTAACATTATCTAATTAAAACATTTTCCAGCAAGTACACAAGCAATTTTTGCTCAAGACACCAATCTAATGATCCTTGAGCCTATCTATTTGTTCTGGCTAGAATATTAGCTTACAATAGTCTCTCGTCTCCAACAGACACAGAGGGACAATGTCATCCCTTTGGTCTCCTTTTTCTGTCCATCTGCTGAATTTAAGGCCAATATTTACTAGCGTTTAGGTCATAGTGTGGCTCTCCTTTATTCACCAGTCACTCTCTTTCTTTAGACTCTTTTCACACCAGACATGTTCTATAAACTGGGAGGGCTGCCCATGGTTTTTACAGGAGCCCGGCAGCATTAACAACCCTTTCACATAACCGGGAATCTAATTTCAAAATAATTTGCAAAATAGCGCTTTGAATAGGTGTAGTGACTTTGTGATAAAATATTCAGGATAAGTGCATAATCCAACTACTAAAACATGGCAAGAGGTGTTTCATTCATATGAAAAAATACTGCTTTTCTGTGCGTGAATTTAAAGAGAACCTATTATGCTTTAGTGCCTTTTCCCTTTCCTTTAGTGTGTTGTATAGTTTTTTATGCATGTAAAAGGTCTAGTAACAAAGCCCAAAATCCATGCAAAGAGAGTTACTCTCCCCCACAGAAACACTGCTCCTGAACTGCCTGAAAGGCCTTGCTTGAAGTCCTGCCATTTTTCCATAATGTGGTGATGTCACTAAGTAACACATTTGCATAATACTTGTCTAGCGGCTACTTTGGCACGCCCTCAAACAAAGCTAGTTAGATTAAAGCGGAGCGGAGTCCGAAGAGTAAGGTTCATGTTAGCAATCACAACAGTGGGCCAGCTGACCAATCAGAGCAGACTGTGATTTTCGGGGGGGGCATGAGCTCAAACGGAGCATTTCAGACAGAAGGGGAAAAGAGGAGCCACACAGCCGGTATGAGAAAAATAAAGTGTTTTTTGAACATTTAAATATGTAAACATGTTCTAGTAGAAACCCAGAATACAAATATGCACCTGAGAATAAGCATGATAGGTCCTCTTTAAAAATACAAGTTTACACTGACATTTGAAAAAATTAAGACGCAAAGGTTATTATGAACAACAGGCTATCATAATCAACATAATTCAGAGTGATATGCAAAACAAATACACTTGTTGGGGTGAAAATCAAATGAACTGATAGTTTTTCATTCTAAAAACTATAAGAAAAATTACCAAAAATAGGAACAAACTGTTTAGTTTTTTGCAAGAACAAGACAGATTCTCTCGTCCGAGTGCTTAAGTCATTAAACTGTTAGCAGCTAAGGTGCATTTTTTTTTCTACAGAGCTGAGATCCAGTAATATTTAAACAAATGAGAATAAAGCCCCAATTTTACAGGGTCATAAAAGCTTATTAGAGCGTTAGCGCAGCGTTCCTCTGATCTTTCGCTCTTTCGCTACCTTTGCTTCTCCGATTCAGTGAGAAAAATTAGTCTTTTTGTCCTGCAAATATTTTGACCTTTATAAAATGGAGCCAGAGCAACGGCAATACTTCCAAAGATTTAACTGTTCTTATTTCGGAAAACACTGTTCCTTTGTCACCTCCTTCTCTCCCTGTCAGTGCTCTCTCAGCTGTGCAGTGCGATGTCATTTACATAAACGCACGTGATTGAACACAACACAGCAACCAGGGGACCCGGCAGACTAATAAGAGGCCATTCTGCATCTGACAGCTCGCTCTCCGTCAGGTGAAACTCCGGCTGTAGTCTGAAGTGTCTCCGACTAGGCTTGTGCCCACAAAACAGCAACACCGCCGTCAACAATTCGGAGCGTGAGAAATAGGAGGTGCGGTGAGAGTGTGTCAGATTAGAGTCCATTGCATGAGTCTCACGCTCACTGCAGGAGACTTGGCCTAGGGCCATGTTCCAGATTTGGGGGAGTTCCAGGTGTTACTCAGCACAGTTAGCCAGCTTATCAATCCTGCTTCATGAGTCAGGCCTTTGCTCTCGCTTCTCTCAAAGCGAGCAAAACAAATTCAAATACAATTAGGGCTGGGCATCACTGATTTCCCAAAGCGTTTCCATTCCAATTCACAAGGTCCCGAATCGATTTGAAATCCGAATTCTATTCAATTCAATATTGATTCGAATAGGGATATTTCAGTTACCATACCAATATGTATTGGATATGAAAGAGATTCTCAGAGAACTAATGCTATAAATTGTAGAAGGAAACCTCTAGCCTGGTGCATTATTAAAAATATTAATGTTTCATTAAGATGTTTATATAAATATTTCACCATCTTATTTATGGCTTTGCTTTTGTCCAGCTCTTCTCTGTCTTCATAGTTTTTAAAATGCAAACCAGCCATCTGCCTTTAGGCTTGCCAGAAGTAAGGGGGTCCAAGGGGCCACTGGCCTCCCCACTTTACGCTATGAGCTGCAACCGATTAATCGATTAGTTGTCAACTATTAAATTAATCGCCAACTACTTTGATCATCGATTAATGGGTTTGAGAATCTTTCTATGAGAAAAAGCTTCTTAAATGTGAATATTTTCTGGTTTATTTACTCTTCAGTGACAGTAAACTGAATATCTTTGAGTTGTTGACAAAATAAAACATTTGAGGACGTCACCTTGGGCTTTGGGAAACACCGATCAACATGTTTCACCATTTCCTGGCAATGATAAATGGTAAATGGACTTGCATTTATATAGCGCTTTTCTAGTCTTCCGACCACTCAAAGCTCTTTACACTACATGTCAGCATTCACCCATTCACACACACATTCATACACTGATGGCAGAGGCTGCCATACAAGGTGCCAACTTTGCCCATCAGGATCTAATCTAAATACTCATTCACACACCGATGGCTATGCCTTCGGGAGCAATTTGGGGTCAAGTGTCTTGCTCAAGGACACATCGACATATGACCCGGAGGAGCCAGGGATCGAACCACCGACCTTCCGATTGGTGGACGACCTGCTCTAACCTCTGAGCCAAGGCCAGGTATAAGTGCAATCCACATGCTTACATGTTACGTCGTTGGTATCATGTATGCGTAGCAAGTGTGTGGTAGAGCAACAAAGAGAGAGAGTGACGGTGGTGATTTGAATCGGAAAATCAATTTTTTTTAAACCCAGCCCTAAGTACAATCCCAGTTAATGAATACCCAGCACAAGCAGCACCACAACGAGCTAAAAATGGAAACTGGCCGGTAGTGAGAATTGACAAGACCATTCCCAATGCAGTTCAGAGGAATGTCAGTCAGTGTTTTTAGACTCTTAATAAATTGGATGTTTTGCATCATTATCTATTGCTTGCATCAAAAACATCAACCTCAGGTTCTGTGCATTGTTGCAGAAAAAAGAACAAAGTTAGAAAGAAAGACTTGGTTACCATCTTTAAAAAAAAATAAGCTCCTGTCTCTTTTACAACTTCAAACTGGCTCATTTACAGCATTTCATTTCCAACTGAGTCTATTTAATGAATTTCATTTCCTTGTGCATAAGAAATGTGATAATAAATGGGAAATTCATTACAGATTATTACATTACTGTCAGGTAACCGTGGCAGGAGATGTATGCTATAACCCATTCATTATGAAACTGACATTTTTGTACTTTACAATGATAGTGGTATATAGCATATATATATATATATATATATATATATATATCCCGTATATATATGTAATTTTATTCACCCCCATTTTTTTTTCAGGGGCACAGATGTGACTTTTGAGCAGCAGTGTCCTTCCAAACCCTCCACAATGACACTGCCAATACATAGCCAAAAGGAAGTACATTTTATCACAATAATAATACACTTGTCTGTAGAGGAACTGTTATGTCAACTGGACTGCTCAACTATGTTCAAAACAATTTAACTATTAAGCTATTACCATAAAAAATTAACGCATACTCGTACAAAAACAAGTACTAATTTTAAGAAAACTTAAGTTGTTGCCAATTCTAGTGATTTCTAAGAATTATTTAAGCATCTATTAGCTTGCTGTGCCCTGAAATTAAACAAAACCTTTCTTAAAGGTTCCCTATGGAGTTTTAGACCTCTAGCAGAGCTACACTGTATACTATACAACTTTTCTTCAAGTCATTTTTAAAGAATCATTTCGACATAATACTGTATACTATGACTCTTTTTATTGACATTTGTCAACATATTGTACTATGACTTTTTTACGATATTTCTCTACGTACTATAATATGACTTTGTATGAAATCTTTTGACATACTATACTGTTTTTTTTAATTTTTCGACATACTATACTATGACTATTTATCATAACATTTTTCTGTCCTTTTTTGACATTATTCAACATTAAAACTGTGACTTTTTAATGTAAGGAGCCGTTTCTCTTTGAGACGGTCCCCGTTTTGTTTATGTCGTGCGTACACACGGGAATGCACAGGGACGCATAAACCTAAGAATAACTTTTTTGTTTGTTTACAAGAAAACTCCACAGGGCCCCTTTAATGCACTCTTGTTTTTGAAGGCAGGGATCTCTGGAGCATTTGCATTGTGACTTATAGGGTAATCAGACTTCTCTGATCCTGAGACACAGGCAGGGCAACAGCACTCTAATATAAAACTGAGCCCAAATGAAGTCTTACTAGAAACCCTTCAGGACACAACATTTGTTGTTCTTTAATTAAATTAGACATCTTGATCCATCAATAATTGTCAATCACTTTGTTTTAAGCTAAGGTTAGCCTTAGGCTTAATTTTTTCTATTTGAGAAGAGGTAAAAATAACAGTGTTTATTCTAAGGCCTGGGCTTTAAAGCTACAGTAGGCAGAATATTTTTGGCATCATTGGTCAAAAAATCCATAATAATCTTTCAGCATATTGCAGTGTATATTCAAGTGTTCTGAGAGAAAACTAGACTTCTGCATCTCCTCATGGCTCTGTTTTCAGGCTTTAAAAAAATCTAGCCCGTGACAGGAGACTTTGGCCAATCACAGGTCATTTCAGAGACATGATTTTTTTCAGATTACCTGTCTCATGCACTACTGTCAGGATATAGTGACCGTTTTACAAAGATAACTTTTTTTTTTTTTTAAATCACATTTGCTCCAACCTGCCTACTTCAGCTTTAATCTTGTCAACAGCATGCCTCAGAGCCATAACATACTGTTCTAACCTCTCTTACATATGACATTGTTACATAATAATTGCAGGAGAGTTAAAAGCTTCATAAATTTGGAGGTAGCATATGAGAAAGAGCTGGTAAGCTTCCAATACATCACCCTTGTCGCGGGGCATGTGCCAGCTCATCATGCACGAATACAACACATCATGCACGTGTACAATGGCACAAACACACACACACAACAACAGTCATTTCTTGTCTGTCTGCGCAGTAGCCGACCGTAGGCAGCACAGAGCTGCAGAAAACAGGCTTAGACACACAGTTCTACATGAAAACCCCTTCTTTTTCCATGAGCTGATCCTTCTTTGTTCTGCATAAATGCCAATTACATAATTCTCTCTGGCATGCAAATCAGATTAGATGAGGCCATGGCAGATCACCTATACCGCTCGGTCTAGTGCCGCTGCCACAAGAATAGAACGTTTTTGGGACACCACATTTATATGCATTTAACAATTTAATCAGCTTTTTTATTCAAGACGCAATAGCCTAAATACCATTCTTAATGTAAAAAAGAAAACCCATAGTTATAGCTTTTCACAAAGTCGCTACGTCTTTCAGGTGCACGGATGGTGCTATTTGTGATGCAGGAGGACATATTTGGCATACACACGGTGATATTTGATTAAAGAAAACGCAATTTGAAATTTTGATAGTGAAATATCAAGGGTATTATCAAATGCTAGAGATGTCCAGGAGTATACATGACATACTATATCAGGGGAATATTTGTATGCCGAAAAGAGGCGCTGACATTCAGCTTGTGGGCACTGATACCCGGAATCACGCTGGGAGAGGGAACCAATGCAAATTAGCAAATCGAAGGAAAGTGACACTTTGCTGTTGGCTGTAGGGAGTCATCAGGAATATGTTGCGGCAGCAGTGCACAGTGCAGTCAAGAAAAGCACAAAAGGCCTTCTCTCACTATGCTTTTTTCTGTGTCTGTGTGTGTGTGTGTGTATGTATGTGTGTGTGTGTGTGTGCGTGCAAGGCCTGCATGTGTGTTTGTGTTTCAGCCCAGGGAACTAAAGAGCAGAACAAACCAGAAGTTGCCTGACAGCACAAGACCCTACCCAATGTGAACTTTGAGGATGCGGGGACAGCTGGTGGAGGAGAGAGAGAGAGAGGGAGAGAGAGAGAAGGGGAAAAAAAGGGACAAAAATGGAAAGCAGAAAAAAAGGATGTTGTGACTGCAATGCGTTACTCATGATTTTGGGAAGAGCTTGTGTCAGATATCACGAATATATGACACAGAACACACTTTGCCTGTATTTATTCATTTATATAAGGATGGATGGATCTATGTGCACTGTGCAATGTGTAACAGGCTGAGGACTAAAGGCTTCTATTCACTAAAGATGTATGTGAGAGACAAGATGCTTAAAAAGAACCGCTGAAGAACATCAACAAATTACTGTCAAATAATGTCAGGTAGGGGTGTAAAGGCCTTTGCGCAACAAGTCTGTTTTTTTCCATCCGAAGCTGTCGCACGTTTAAAAATAAGCCTCCTTCGTGGCAAGCTAGTATGACATGGTTGGTACCAATGGATTCCTTAGGTTTTCTAGTTTCATATGACACCATCTATATCTTCACTTTAACTTTAAAACCGAGCCTGCTACAACCTTAAAAATCGCAAGTTGCGTTAATGCGTTAAAGAAATTAGTGGCGTTAAAACAAATTTGCATTAACGCGTTATTATCACGGTAACTTTGACAGCCCTAGAAGATATGTACATATTTCTTTTTTACAAATAATACATTTTACAGCACACAGTACAGTTAGGCTGCAGGCACATTTCAGTAAGTATCCGAGCGTGCATGCTCTAAGTGCACACAGGCCAGGCAGCAATATACAGTATGTGTGTTATACTTTGCATTAATAGATGCAACCCCGGTCCCACATCCCCCCCAGGGCTCTCTTTTGTTAATGGTATTATGAAGCGCACAAGACCAGTGACATTAACTTGATATTCAGCTTCCATCTTAGCACATAAAGAATGCTAAAAATATATATAGTGAGAAGAAATGACTGTCAACGGTTCCCTGTTGTAGAGAAAGAGAAAGAGCTTTCTTCCTTAATGTCGCAATCCATCATAATCGGTGTAATTTTTTTTTTTTGCTATTTAAACCACTTAATAGCATTTGTATGGAAAGGCTATTCCTTTTAGACAATACGATTTTGCACGTGAGCATACTTAGGTTTTCTCCTATATTGGCTGAAAAAGGTACACTATTTTTGTGAGAAATTGTTCTTGCTCAGTTCAAGATGAATTTCAATCCGTCACCTTGTACAGCCACACAATTCCTGCCAGTTGTGAGCACATCTGGCTTGTGCACATGAGGTAAACATCCTTTACGCAGTAGCCAGAGGACATACAAAAAAACATTGCACAATAATAGGTTTGATGCCTCTGTCCCCTCCTGTGCTAAACTATCAAACAGAGCAACGTGTCCCTGCTGCAGGCCTGGCCTCCGGGTCCCGGGGACAGATATAGAAAGATACAGATCTATAACCTGCAGTATCAGGGCCTAATTGATGCAGGTCTAGCATGCAGGGGGAAAAATCGACATGACAGGCATCAGCCACGTGTGACAAGCTTTATCGGTTTGTCTTCTGGCTAGGAGGAGTTACACGGAAAGTGATGTCGACACGCATGCGCCAGATTGTTTTATACTGCTTTTGTCATTTCTCTGTTTCACCCCCGAGACCTGCAGGATCACCAGCGATCCCGACAAACTTTACTGTATTTCAGAGACTGTAGCAGGATCAGTTTTAGAGCCAGAAAGAAGGTATCTGGTATGTTATGAAACTAGAACCCAAGGA
Organism: Sebastes umbrosus; assembly: GCF_015220745.1. Taxonomy (NCBI): domain Eukaryota; kingdom Metazoa; phylum Chordata; class Actinopteri; order Perciformes; family Sebastidae; genus Sebastes; species Sebastes umbrosus. Next base: position 20,480,448 of record NC_051285.1, read on the forward strand.
ATCCTGGTACTAACCATGTCATGTTTGCTTGTTGGGAAGGAGGCTAAATAATGCTCCAAAGTTAGATTAAATTTTGGCGAGGAAAAACTGGCTTGGCCATTTTCACAGGGGTCCCTTGATCTCTGACCTCAAGATATGTGAATGAGAATGGGTTCTATGGGTACCCACGAGTCTCCCCTTTACAGACATGCCCACTGATATGATAATCACATGCAGTTTTGCAGGGCAAAAACCAGCAGCATGCAAGTGTTATTTTCGCCTATTATGTCATTAATTATTATATAAATGATGTATTTAGATTTAGAAATCTCCAAATGTCACAAGTTTTTAACACCAAATCCTAGCATGGCTTTTACTATAGTGTTCCTCAAGGTCTTGGTGTCTTAATGTGGTATTTTGGAGGGATTATTTTTATAATTTTTATCAATTCTGGAGTGGTAAAAAACAGTTAAATTTAGCACCAAATCTGTGTAACAAATGGTATCAACCAAAAAATTTCTGCAACTACTTATGAGACATAATAGAGCACGGGAATGTCCATCATATACTTCTATCATAATGTTCTGAGCCCTTATACACTCTGGCAATCAATTAAATTAATCAATTCATGTTTATTTCTGATTAATGACTTGAACAACGTGACACAGTGCTGAGCTGCATCTCAAATTAATGTGAGACATATTCTAAAAAAAGACAAAAACGGGTCTATGTGGGCCTCCGAGGGTTAACAGTGTATGAGATTGTCATGGAGCTTTTCTCCGTTTGTGGAGCCTGAGGAAGGCGGAGCTTGTCAAAATGACAGTAGAGATTGTGGTACCCAAATCCTGCTTGGAACAGCGAAGCCCCAGCAGTGTGAATTTGAAATGCCTGCTCGGGATGCCCCCGCGGATCAGCGATGAAACGTGTTAAAAATTTGTCGAGAAACATCTGAAACACAGATGTCTGTAGCGGATGTTTCCCCTAACACTTCCTCCTCCTTTGACATGGCGAGCTGTCTCTCTTCTATTCATATGCTAATGCTCAATCACGCTGTCCAATCCGGAAGCATTTCCGACCACTTTTTTTTTTTTTTTTCCCAAGCAATCAATTTACCTTGGAGAGAGATAAAAGCTTAAAGAGTCACATAAGAGGCGAGCTGGAGCAAATGGTGATATGAAGTGAAAAAAAAAGGAGAAAAAAAAAAAAAAGCATACCAAGACGGGAAAGAGGCAGTTGGGGAATAGCTGGATAATGTAGGTATAAACACACAAGTCTGTGCCTAGGAAGGCTCGACTGAAGCTCATTCTCATCTAAGCTGAGTTTCTTTCCCCCCGCTGCAGGAGGGACTTCCAACACCTTCAGCTGCAATATAAATGTTAATAGAGTTCAGGGAAAGAAAACGAGGTGTAAACAAACAAATGTGGTATTCCATGCTTTGGGGCAGCGGGAGGGCCCTGCCGATGAGCGGTATGCCTGCGTGTGCGCGTCACTGTGCATGTGTGTGTTTGCATGTGCTACGGAAATGAGGAGAGAAGAGGGAATAAAGATGGGGGATTCTCGCGTACTCGGTATGAGCTAGACTGGAGTGGACCTCCAGCGGTGGAGCCCTCCCAAAGCCTTCCTAAAAACTCCAGAGAGACTCTGCCATAAGACCGCCAGTTTCGACATCCTAAAAAAAGGCAGCTTTTAAGGGATGAGAGCTGCCCCGAATGGAAATCTACTGCCACTACTGAGCATCCAAAACCAAAACAGAAGTAGGTCTCATTCTAAATTGAGTGCTTTCTAAAATATCAATACAAGATACTAGGGGTGGGAAAAAAAATCAATTCACCTATGTGTCATGATTTTTCTTTTCACGATTTTGAAATTGATTATTTAATGCCAGAATCTATATATTTGCTTCATTTGAGTCTATGCAGAGGTAGAAGGAAGTTACCGCTTTTATTATTGTAGTCAGAGTAACGTGACATCATATCTGTTCCGTATCCGTCAACCAAAACAAACCGCAGTCGGCCGCAGCGAGGAAGTACAAAACAGCGGAGTATTCACGTGGATACGACTTGAACCCTCACATATTAAATCCAAAGTGGTAAACAATACACATACAGTAAAGTATGGAAACACCTTGAGTTTCACACATTGCCAGGAAAAGCAGAGCTGGACATCACGGCTAAAGCTGCATGCTAACTCTGTTATGAACAGGAAACATTATCGTATTGCGGTAACATGCGGTCAAGCCATCTCTGTTTGGCCGACGCTACAACTGTAGAGCACCCACATACTGACATTTATGTTAAATGCATTCAAACGGCCCCGATGGAGCTGACCACGGATGTATAGAGAGATCAGAGCTGACGGGAGAGCTAGCGACGAACTTGGTGAAGTTAGCGGAAGTATACACGTGTGACTACGTCCGTTTTTCAAAATAAGGTATAAACAAAGGGAATATATGTATATACAAAAATACATATATGACAATAAGACTCATTGGGTTATATTCACCAGAAGTATAAAACATTATACCTTATAAATTAAATAGAAAATACCAATAAGTTGTGAGGGAACTGTCTTTGTTCTTTGATTTTTGGGTTGCTGGAAAAAAAAATTACTTAATAATGCCTGACAATGATGCATATATTTGACTTCAGGACATCTCTGCCAACATACATGTGGAAAATCAAACATTTTTACTGTAATAAAAGGGACTATTTGTAACTTCTCACACATATAAATCAATCCGGGTCGGTGTCCCATGCGCGCTTGCGTGTGGCTACGCTGTTCAGACAAGACTCCAACACAAACTACATGGAAGCTGACATGTGTCGCCTCATTGATTTGAGTGATGCTCGTTCATGTCTATGAAGAGCGAGCACAAGCGCGAGCCCGACGCTGACTTTCGTTGACTTAACGGCCACAGGTGTCGCTGTTAACAAACATTTCTGATTCTTACAAATAGTCCCTTTAATTTAGATATTTTCCAAAATAAAAGTCCCTAGAAGTGTATGATTCAACTTCGTGTTGAAAAAGTTAACAAAAATCGCAATAAGTCGTAATATCGAATAGCAATACTTGTAGTATCGAAATAAAATACTTAAAAATCTCGATACATATCGAATCGGCACCCAAGTATTGTGATACTGTAGTATCAGATCGGGAGATAGGTGTACCGTTCCAGCCCTAAAATCTACTGTGACTACTGAGCATCTAAAAACAAAACAAAAGTAGGTCTCATTCTAAATTGAGTGCTTTCTAAAATATCTACACAAGATTCAGTATTTATCGGTTTCATATAAGGCTCTCTGCACTGCTAACAGTCTTTTATAGTGCACAAAAAGCAGGCCAGAGAAACAGAGGGAGAGATGAAGGGTAGGTGGGTGGTAAACACTCACATCCTCATTCTAAGCAGACAGGCAGCCACAACTCTGCGTCCTGACTTGTTCAAAGGGCTGGCAACCTTCAGACCAATTAGACATCACAGGGCAGCCTGCGCAGCACCCGGCTTTCATATAAACGGCTCTCCATGAATTTTTAATCAGCTATAATTTAAGGATTTAAATAAAGATCAAATTCTTTCCGGCTGCAGTGCGAAGTGGTGTCTGCCTGTGTATGTGTGCGTGTGTGTCTGCATTTTTTATGCAATCAAACGGAAGTGAGTGTGCATGAATGTGTTCATCTGTTTCACTCACTGCCCCCCCCCCACATCCTTAATGTTTCCTCTTCTTCCTCTATCGCTCCCTCTCCTCAATCCCACCTGCCAGCGTTACGAGCAGAAGCCCCACAGGTTGTCTAACCCACAGCAGAAAATTTCCTGACTGACTGGTCGACTGGTTGACTGGTCGGCTGGCTGAGTGGCAGCATGTGAAGAGCAGGAGACAGATCTGCAGGGAATCACTGACAGATGTAATTAATGAGGTCATACTTGGAGTTGGCAGTCCCCTTCATATCCAATTCCTGACGATCACAACCGAACACACCTGCAGCTCTAACAGCGAGAGGAGAAAAAACAAGACAATACCCCTGGACGGCGTGAGGGAAACAGAGGCTCGGGCAGGCGTTTTTAGAACACATTGTCCCTTCTGAATCTCAGATAAAGCTTCACATGGCACGGATCCCAAAACATTATCTAAGCTGCTATGACACAGTAAAACATACCAGTGGCTGAACTTTATTCGTTTTTTCTTTTGCAGATATTTCTATTTAACAAAGATTTGAAAGGATAAGGATTTTTCTTTTTTTCTTCATTTCATTTTTTTAAATGTATTTATTTATTTATTTTTTTTTACCATTTTTGACTTTCCAAATTTCATTATTAGTATAGGCTGGTCTTCTGCATCCCAGTTTTTCTTGATTTTCTACTTTTATCTATATTTCTTCTTTCTTACTCAGTGGGGCCAGTAGGGGGCGACTCCTCCGGTTGCAAAAAGAAGTCTGATTGTATAGAAGTCTAAGAGAAAATGAGCCTACTTCTCACTTGATTTATTATCTCAGTAAACATTTTAAACATGAGTTTATGGTCTCAATCCCTAGATTCAAGCCTTCTTCAATAAAGCATGATGTTCATTTTTTTATTTTTTTATTTATTGAATTAGGACAGTGTACATTAATCAACATGTCAGCAATACTCATCAATGTAAATATGCCGGAATTAGCACAATAGCTAAATTTCATCCGCAGTCCTAAGACAGGTACTTACAAAAACATAAAACTAATTTCAACATTACAGGACACCTCACAGGACAGTCCAATACAGCATGATGTTCATTTAGTAAATTATGGTCCCATTTAGAGTGAAATAGACCATAACGCAGGGTATACTTTAAGGCGTGGCTACTTTGTGATTGACAGGTCGCTACCACGCCGTTGTCTGGTCTGGGAGTTGTCCGTGTTTTCGCCTTAGAACTTTAACACTTTCACAGTGTGTTTTCAGTTCATGAAAGTTGATTATAATCTTTTTGGTTGCCTGAAAGTGTCGTACTTGAGACCGTCATCCAATGGTTGACGTCACAGTGACGTCTCCTTCTTATATACAGTCTATGTTCTTACTCAGAGGTTCTCAGAGGTGCTAAAGACGCAGGCCATGTAATTGGGCAGTTATGATCTCTCTTGTGGTGATGTAATACACTGGCCATTATTTTCATAATGAAAATATGGTGTGTTTTGGATTCTAAATTCCTATTTTTGGGTTTGCCGTTTAGTTTTTCTTTTGATTTTAGAAAACTGCTTACCTGGGTAAGCACATCACAGTGCTTGGATAAAAGAAAAACACTTTTTTTTAAATTGGCAAAGCTATCACCATAAATGCCAACTGAAAACTCTTTTTCAAGAATCCAAACAAAAATAAAAGTCAAACTGAGCATTTTTCCTCCTTAGTATGTGTGGGAACATTTTCCATAATAATATACCAACTGCGAGTGTGACATTTCATGACACTCACAAATCTAGAAAAAAAAGTTTGTGAAATAAAGGTACTACTAGGTTCTACTACAGTACACGTACACAGCGCCAACAGCGACCGTACGGTTAATTATGCCAAACATCATTGTATATTCCTCCATTTCCTCCGAGACCACACATTATACCATCTCCTGGCCTGGTTTCATGGTGGAGAGAGTATTTATTACCTGAAACAAGCGGGAAAACAGGCCTTGTCACGTTTCACTGGGGCTCCCTCACTCATCGCTAATATGTAATAATATGTAATAATATGTATTCAGGTCAAAGATGTCAGGCCTCCCCTCGAGACCCCATCAGTCTTCAGCCCGCCTTAGTGCAAACATGCAAACAAACACATGTACTAAAGGGCACACACGTTGCCCGGCAAATATTGTATACTCAAAGGAGAATACATGCACACACAGTGCGAGACTCACAGGTATGGTCACTGTTTGCATGAGCATGTGTGTGCATTTACGAGCATTTCCCCCCCTCTTTCTACACATGTGGCTGACCGGCCGATACAGCTTCAATGGAACGCTCGCTCGCCCTGAAAACAAAGCAGAGCCTTGGCAATGCTGTTGTTATCCATCACCTCTTCGGTCTTGCATAAATAACTCTTAATAAATAGCATCATCGTGTCAGAGAGCTTTCAGCGGTGTGGCCTCCCCCTGCAGCTCCAACCTATTTTTTTTTCTTCACTCTGCACTTTTATCCTTACTTGTTTTGCATTTTTGCCTCGCTTAGCATAAAGGGATACAAAATATTTTTGAAAACGGAGGTTTGGTGACTCTTCAAGGGTGCAAGATGCAATTTTCCTGGGATGGTTTGGGTACACTCATCCCCTTTGGAGGGAATGGCAAGTAGCGGTGGTGAATTTCAAACCCATTCTGACTGACCATAGTTGCCCTGCAGCGAGGTATTACCGACCTGATTAGAGTGGTCTATTTTAGGATGGCAACACCCTCATCTACGGGGCACAGTCAATCATTGAATGGCTGCCAGAGGAAACAATGCAAATCCTATATAATGACTCAATCAACATGTCTAAATTCAAATGAATGCAGATTTTAGAGTGTTTTGTATTGCCAACATAAACATAGTCTATACTAATATACTTCTTTTAACTTCATATTTATTTTACATAATTATATATATATTAGATCTTTTACTTGAGTAAAAGTAGCAATACTACAGTGTAGAAATACTCAAATAAAAGTCCTGCATTCAAAGTCTTACTTAAGTAAAAGTATAATAGTATTCACATCAAAAATATACTGAAAGTACCAAAAGTAAAAGTATGACTTATACCGATACATTTCAGAATCATATATATTTTATCACTGGATTATAATTAATGATTCATTAAATGTGTACATCACTTTATTGTATATACTACTAGGTACATTAATCCATAATATTACACCATGTTGATCATGATTCATATTTTGTATTGATAACCTGAAACTGCAAATCAATCTGCTGTCAGATAAATGTTTGCCTGTATGTAGTGGAGTAGAAGTATAAAGTGGCATAAAATGGAAATACTCAATAAAGTATAAGTACCTGAAAATTGTACTTAAGTACAGTACTTAAGTAAATGTACTTACATTCCACCACTGCTGAACCGTAACAAATAAAGTGATATGTACATACAATAACAGATAGTAACTGGAGAAAACTGGAGAAAAATTGTAATAACAATTAAAAAAATAATAATAAAAGAAAAAGAAAAATAGAAAAAAAAATATATATATATAATAAATTAAAATAAATAAATAAAAGAAACTTTAAAAAAACAGCTGTGACACTTTACATTAACTGTCTTAACCATATCACATCTGCAGCCGTTTATTTCTGTCTGACAAGCCAGTCATTAAACCTCCGGACATCCATAACCTGAGTTTTTGTTGCTCCAGTATCACTACTAGTACCTCTCATACACCTTATGTCAAATAATGTGAGCTATCCCTATTCCTCTGCTTCAATAAATGTGGTAATTGTGAGCGTGTTTCGAAGTGTTAGTGTAACAAAAGGCCTCAGGTGTTGTAGCTTGTTTTGGCCCTTTTGGCGCATAGCGGAGCGCAGCGCTCCAAACACACTGGAAGGATGCGCTCTAAAAAAAACTCTACAATGAAGCAATTAAGTAATAGCATTTGAACATAATTACTAATAATTGTTAAAAGTAAGCAGAATCATCCTCTAAAAGCACTAAAAATGAGTGCAAGGCAGGTTGACCCCGTTCAATATTTTGTCTTCCTTACATTTCGCCCCTCTCTTGTCTTTTTGATGATGAAACACTCGCCAGGCGCAGCAACACATTTCAAGTGTTATCATTGTTTTAACAAAGCTCTGGCCTGGCATTCATGTTTCCTGCTTTTTTTTTTTTTTTACTTTCATTTTTCACACTCCACCTCAAAGAGCAGTGTCATGTTTTATCTGACCATCTCGCACAGAGCCTAGAGAGCCTATCTCTTTTATCTGACCACCTCTAACACCCTCTCTTTTTCTCTGTCTTTTTTTTTTTTTTTTGCAACAAAACACACACACACACATAACCCTGCCAGGGATGGGGGTAGGATTCTACACAACAACAACAATGAAAAAAACCTTATTCCTGCCTAATAGCCAAAGGAGCTTGCTGTGTCTTTTAGTGGAAATAAGGTTATTAATAAGGTTATGGTGCCCTTCTAGGAAAAGGTTGCCTTGAGATGTCATGGCAACAGCCCTCGGAGAAAAAACAAAAATCAATCAGCACTTAGGGTGGAAGAGATCGAATGACATCAGAAAGGACTACACAAAGAGTTTAAATAATGACATGTGGAATGAAATGGCGGAGGCAACCTCGGCTTCACCTGCACGAGCACTCGGCTCCCCTCCCTCCAGGCTTTCCCCTTTCCTCCTCTACCCTTATATAGAGCTATTTCTTTCACCGAGAAAGACACTGGTTAAGCCCTCTTGACTATACCCAAGTTATTTATAGAGACGGAGAGGTTCCACAACAGATAACCGTTGTCCAAAGTAGGAAGGAGGAGGATGATAACTGGTCATTTAAACCCAAAGTGGCAGTGCAACTTTGACTACAGCCACGCAGACTGCCCTTTTTGTTTCACAAGGCCGCTTAAATGTTGCAAAATAGACAATGAGACTGTATTAAGTGTTTGACAACGGGGTCTCTAAAGTACGATGGATCCCACAGGGTCCACTATAGAGTTAGAGGCTGTTAAGGAATCTGTCCATTGGTCTTTGATGAATGATGTGGTGCCTGGCGTACTTTAGCAATGATAGCTTATAGCTCCATTAGCCTGTAACTACAGAGAAAGGGTCAGAGGAAACGGTGAACTCCCTGGCAACATACAGAGCACGGGGCCCGGCTGCAGTGGCCAGAAAAGATTCATTAATCCAAGATGATGAGTCTTGGTAGGCGTAATTAGGCCTCCTGACACAGAGAGCCCCACTAGAGTTGTGTTTTAAGCCCTTTATGGCAAAAAAAAGAATCGTCCCCGATGTGCTAGCAGCGGTTAGCTCTGAAACAAATGGAGCAATGAAGCCGCGAAAGCGTTGTTTACGAGCGTGTCTCTGTATTTTCCTTAGGTGCTGCACTGGGTCTGTGGGAGTTAATCATTCATTGGTAGCGGGGTGGCTTTAAGACACAGATTCAACTCTTGCTGGCACCGGAGCTACCAGCATCACCCACACTTTCTATATATAACTCTTTTTCCATAGCTGGGCCATTTGTGGAGCAGGGTTCACAAGGACACTCGCCAGAGGAGATTTCTACTCTAACATTGTTAGCTGGACCTAAGGAAACATTACAGTCAACACCCTCTTTCATAAAAAATAATATTGTTATCAACACTTTATGTACTTTAGAGGGCCACATGACCAGAGTCAGTGGAAATTTGTTATAGGGCACGTTTGCTAATCCACAACATCATGTAGGTCCACGTACAAAATAAAAGTCTAAGGGGAAAGAAAATCAGCCAGAAAGCAAATAAATGATCTTCTTACTCATTAAAAAGGTGCATAAAGTGATATTTGACCACCAGGAGGCGAAAAGAGAAAATTACAGCAACACAGCCCTGATTTATTACAGACACTCGAGTTCATAAGGCTGAAAAGCAAACAATTACCCACTTAAACATCCTGCAATAACACAGCAAAATGAGCGTCCCATTGGAAGCCTTTTTTTTCCCAGCCATCTGATAAATGTAGCCGTCTGTAAGTAGTAGTACAACAGTCCATTCTTTTTTGTTTGGCCTCTATACTCCAGCACACTGGATTTGAAACGAAACAATGACTTGCTAAAGACCAGACTAAAGACTGCATGTACAGTATAAGTGCTGTACATATAATACACAGACATTTGCAACTGAAATACATTGCGGACTGCATGTCAAAGCATCAATCACTGACTCTAATTTAAAACAAACACACAATGCGCAGCAGGAACCCTGCTGTGGATGTTTGCTGTCATTGTTGTTTGACCTGGCTCAGGTTAAACCCTTTGTAAAACCTGAAAATCCATACAGAGAAAGAATGCCATAGAACTTTATCTTGTTTGACAATCAGTCATAACCATAGACTGTATACAGTATATAGATGGGCGACTTCCTCGCACTGTACAGAAATTAAGTCAAAATATCCCGGATACGAGAGCTGCCAACTTCAGATTTTGACGTCATTTGGAGCCAGAGTCTACGCAGCAGTGATCGGGTGGTGGAGCCGTGGTATCGGCGTCACCTGCCTGAACCAATCGCGAGCCGAGCACAGCCGCAGCTTGTCAGAAATAGAGATTCACAGCTGCCAATCATGACGTCTTAACCCCTTTTATAGCATCAAATAACTAATTAAAACCAAACTGAAAAATGAACACTTGAACATACATCAGCGTGATAAGAACAACCTAAAATGACAGAAACCATCTTTCAGAAAAATGTATTTGACGTGAACTTTCATTTTTTAGTTTGGCCCATGTCTCATCCGCTAACATGGAGGGGGCGGGCTTTATGACCTATACTGCAGCCAGCCACCAGGGGGCGATGGAGATGTTTTGGCTTCACTTTTGGGGAGCGGTCATGTCGTCCATCTTTGTATACAGTCTATGGTAATAACTACAAAAAATAATAATAATACATAAATCTAGCAATAAATAATTCCTTTAATAAATTGTTAAAGTGCAACCACTAAATAGTAAAATAAAATTAGGGGGGTATTGTGCATGTGCAACTGTCAACAGAGAGGACAGGAGCTGATGATGGAAGTATATGAGTGAGCCATCTAGCTTCTTTCTCATCTCTGTTGAGAGTTGCTCACGCGCAAAACCGATCGGGCAGGATGTACAGATCGGGTAGCGAGTGACACGTGTTGGTGATAACTAGATATCGGATCGTTGACTCGTATACTCGCTGATACCCGATCTATTTTTTTAGGCTGTATCAGAGGCATTTCTGATACTGGTATCAGTATCGGAACAACTCTAGACTCGCGCCTGGGAAACAGTAACAAATCTTATTTTCTTCTGTGTTGTGCTGCAGTGATTATTATTACGGATTATTAACTGAAACAGAACAACTACCGTTCCAAACAGAACGTTTTGTACCTAACAGTTTGGGAGACTTAGCCACTCTGTATTTTGCATGTTGTTGATGGAAGCAAATGTTTCAATAAAATAGAATACATGTGTGTGCATCCTCTTTGGTGGGGATGACTGATTAATCTAAAAGCATCAATAAATACAGAACCTTGCTGATGACACTAACATGAGAGCTGCTCACACAGCCCCTCTTTATAGCCGCCATCCAGCCGTGCCCTGGGTAGCACAACAAGCCACAGCCGAGTGCACCAATCGGGGACCCGTTCCTTAAAGGACAATTAACAGGGCCATTTAAAAAAAAATCACCCAGCCCACACACTCAATTAACACAACCCACTTTTGCACTTTCCCCTCTATTGTGTCCTAGAATAGCCCAGTTGAATTGGCACGATTAAGCTGTGTTGGCGCTGACTGCATCATGGTAGGTCCTTGTGTTATTCCCCATAGCAGCCCCTGTGTTTGTCTGTAGCTTTAAAGAAAAACAGCTTCAGGGATCACCTATCAAATGTGTGTCTTTCAGAGGTCTAAACGAGATGCAATTACTGCCTGCTTTTTCTTTTTGTTCTGGGACAAGACAGTCTAAATACATCTGTTTTACAAATGAAGTTGAACAGAACAGAAAGACTGGGAGATAAGATAGCAGCTCTTGCGCAAATATGTATTTGAAACAGAGGAAGAAAGAACAGTCTGCTTCTGCTTCCACTGCCCTTGATGCTTGGCAATTTAAAAGCTTCGAGTCAATATTTATGGTCATCAAAAAATCATCTAACAGTCCCGTGCTGACGCTGGCTGTCCTACATATCGTTAAAACACTGTGTCGGAATTGAATGGCAATCAGTTCTGCGTACAATGAATCTACTACAAAAATGCTTTCCCCCCCCCTGGTACTCTGTAAAATGCAAACACAATGTCCTAAAAATAACTCTTATCTCGCAGCAGTCATTATCATTGGGAACACTTCAGAAAACAGCAGCCCCAGTTGTGTGTAAATAAACAGTGAAAAAGCGGAGGAAGAGGAAAAAAGATAACGTGCAAGCAGGAATTCTATCAAGAGGCCGGGTGGGATGACTCATGAAAATAAGTGACTTTGAGTTTATGTGGGGAAGGACAATAAGGAGCTTTGAAGCTCTGAGATTACAGAGAGGTAGCTGATGGAGCAAACTAGGGGAGGCTGGGTGTTAACGGCAGCGATGTAGCACATACTGTGCAGGCCGGCCCTGGTACTCACTCTTCTGGAAATACATGTGGGGCACGGCTTCATCAACCCCCTGGAGGGATGCAGCCATTACATTAACACAGCTCACCTAGCGGGCAGAGGGACAGGCCAGTGCCTTTGTGGCGGCGCAAGTTCATCCTTGTCCCAAGCCAATACCCTCCGTTCATTGGCCATTTATCATCATGAAATAACTGGATGTGTTCCTCCTTGGATTATAGCATCAAATAAAATAACTGTAACTGCTGTAACATTTTAAAAAGTGTAGGATGCAATAAAGCATATTTCACTTATATGGATGCTCAAAAGAACTAGGGGTGGGATTGGATTCACCTATGTATCGCAACTTTTTTTTACGATTTTGAAATTTTTTAATGCCAGAATCGATATATTTGCTTCATATGGGGATGCTATGCGGAGGTAGAAGGAAGTTACCACTTTTATTCCTGTAATCTGAGAAACCCTTTTGTATCCGTAAACCAAAACAAACCTCAGTCGGCCGCAGCGAGCCAAAACGAGAAAGTAGAAAGCGACGGAGGGTCCGCGTGAATATGACGACCCTCACATGTTAAATCCAAAGTGGTACACACTACACATACAGTGAAGTATGGAAACACTTTGGGTTTTACACATTGACAGGAAAAACAGAGCTAGACATCATGGCTAAAGCTGCATGCTGACTCTGTCATGGACAGGAAACGTTATCGTACTGCGGTAACGTGCGGTCAAGCCAACCGTCACTCGCATCTCTGTGCTCAAATCGGCCGAAGCTACAACTGTAGAGCACCCATATACTGACATTTATGTTAAATGCATTCAAACGGCCCCGATGGAGCTGACTATGGATGTATAAAGAGAACAGAGCTAACGGCAGAGCTAGCAACAGACTTGGCAAAGTTAGCAGAAGTATACATGTGTGACTACGTTCCGGTTTTCAAAATAAGGTGTTAACAAAGGCAACTGTATATACAAAATACATATATGAAAATAAGATTGATTGGGTTATATTCACCATAAGTATAAAACATTACATGTCCCTTATAAATTAAAAAGAAAATACCACTAATTTTGAAAGGAACTGTCTTTTTTTTTTTTTTTTTTGGTAGCTGGAAAAAATTCTATAAATAACGATAATGACAGAATTGACTTCAGTACATCTCTGACTACATACATGCTGAAAATCAAACATGTTTTTGTATTAATTTAGAGATTTTCCAAAGCAAAAGTACCTGTATCCAAAAGTAAGTGTATTATTCATCTTTTTCCCATGGTCTAGTGTTTAAAAAGTTAACAAAAATCGCAATAAATTGTAATATTGTATCGCAATACTTGTAGAATCGCGATACATATTGAATCGGCACCAAAGTGTCGTGATGGTATTGAATCAGGAGATAGGTGTAGCGTCCCAGCCCTAAAAAGAACTCTGAAAACAATTGAGATCACTGCATTATCAGCTGAGGGTTTGTAATAGATGTATCTCAGTGCATCAAGCGCCCAGTTTGCGGACCACTATGAATGAGATGTTTGTAGAAGGGAAGGACCTCGGGGAATCTTAACAGCTACACGACTGCTTAAAGCCCCCTGTGACTGAAGTGATTAAATGTCTATTTTAAATGAAAAATTCTAGTCTGCTTGCATGCACAACAAAATAATAGTCCATACCAATACGATCAAAAAATGCCTGCCATCAGTCCTGATCTGGTCCCCTGTCTAATCAGGACATCCCTAATCCATATATGCACATACTGTACACCCCAATACAGACTATCTATGGACATAGCCACTCACCTTTAAGGTATCATTGTAAAATTGCATGTGCATGCTTAATCAATCAGTCCAATCATCTCTTCAGTGGTTGCCCCTTTAAATGGGAAGCAGTAAATCTATTTTTCCTTAGCGACAGTGACAAAGCTTGGCCAATGATGGCTGTCTGGAAACAGGGGGACACAAGGTCTGTCCTTCCTTCCTTGTTTACCATCATCAACCTGTTTCACAATGCTTTATGTACTATTGCTATTGAGCTTTAACCCTATGTGCCTGGCTGCAAAGAGCAAAGTTGGATTACTACACCATGTTGGAAGTACATTTAAAGGGATAGATCGGGTGTTTTGAAGTGGGGTTGTATGAGGTACTCATCCATAGTCAGTGTATTATCTACAGTAGATGACGGTTGGCTCGCCCCCAGGTTGGAGAAGCAGACAGGAGCTACCGCACAGAAGCAAAGCAATGTACTGTTGTGGACAGGGCTGGCAGCAAAACATATTTTAGCTACCTAAAAGAAACTGAAAAATCAATATCAGTTTAAGTGCACGTTATAAATTATTTAGAATATTTTCAACACTTTACCTTGCCGTCAGACAGCCCTTTCCGATATGAAAGTGAAGCCGTTGTATCCATCTATGCACTCGCCACAGCCGCCAGACTCCATTGAAAAAACCTGTGATTTTACCTCAAAGAACAAGGGGGTTGCTGGTCTACCGCTGCCTTGATCGGTTAGTTTGTTTGTGCTATTGTGTGACTTTGGTGAATCGGAACCTAGTAACCGGCTAAAATACGTTTTGCTGCGGGCCCTGTCCATAGCAGTACATTTCTTTGATTCCGTGTCGGTACTCCTGCCTGTTTCTCCAAACTGGGGGCATGCCAACTGTAATCAACACTGACTATGGATGAGTACCTCATACAACCCCACTTCAAAACACCCAAACTATCCCTCTAAGCACATTGTAACCCTAGTTCAATGTGCTTATTGCAAATTTCACAATACACAAAAATGAGCAAATAAGCCTGAGCCTATAGAGCCTTGGTAGCAAAGTCTGTCAGTGATCATAGAACTAGGGTTACATTATAAACCCGTCATACCATACATACCGTCCCTCAGTCCCTTTGATGCTTTTTATAGTTCTGCTGGATTGGTTATGTTTTCACCGCTGCCATCAACCTGTGTGCTGCATTGCATATAAATGACTATTCTCCGCCTATAATTATTACTATACGAACCACTCAAGAAATCAGAAGTACCTAAACTTCTTTTACAGAATCGAGAAATGTGGGAGTGTGAGAGATAACGTTTTCTGCTGTAACACAACCTATCAACCACTCATTAGAGCCCTTCAAGTCCTGTTTTTTGCTGCGCAATAGGAAGTTCAATGCAGTCGAAAAACCTTTTCAAAATTACCATGCAGGCAGATTATATGTTTGCAGTACAAGACGTCGCCATCAATCTTATTTATAACCCACCTACCATCAAGGAAAAAAAACATGTCTATGCACGATTGAAAATGATTGCTGGCTTTTTTTTAACCCCAATCAGCAGTGGAGTGTTAGATCTTAGCTGGCACATGTGGATTATGTTTAACGTCTGAAAATGATACAGAGATTTTAGATTTATTTATTTAATTTTTTTTTTATGTGCAGCAACCCTTGAAAAAGCTTGTTTTAAGTATGGCCAAAGACAGGTACACACATACAATCACATATGAACACACACTTTGAAGAAATAAAAGGAACCAAGTGTGAGAATTTAGCTGGCCCTGGTGTGAGTCGGGGTCAGCAGTGAGTGTTCATGAGAAGGGCAGAAAGGGAACTCTAGACCGTGGGTTCAAATAACAAACTCACACCGCAGGTGGTGCTCAGCTGCAGTGCACCCCTCGGCTCTCTGCAGCTCGCACGAGGGCATCTGTCATGTAAATGAATCAACTAATGAAATGGAGAGAGACTAGTTCGGAAAAAGACCAGATTGAGACCTGTTTTGTAAAAGAAATGAGTTTAAATATAGGACCCTGGGTTGAAATATCACCATAAAGATGTCCATAAAGATGTATAATTTTCAAGCGTTAGGTCACAAAATGATTACTGCTTAGCTGCTGTTGTCTGTGTCAATAAAAGATAAGTCTAGAGCAGTCAAGCAAGAAACTGAGCCATAAAGTCTGTTCTCATTGTTGTTACATCATTACTGGGTATCACCATCATCTGACAGCGCTTGGAAGCTGAGATTTTACCTCTGTGAACTGGAAAAACACAGTTGAATCTTTGGTCAACGAATCAAACTTGATAAATATCGATACTTTTGCTCGTGGCACATCGTGGTACTAAAAATGACTGGTTATTTTGAAACCTTCACCCAAAAAAGAAATTTGGACAAACTGTTAACATTTTATAGCGGCTAATAAGAAGAGAGGGAACTACAACTTCTAAGCAAGTGCGAGGCAATTTTATTATCCCTTCAGGGTAATTCTGCCCACCATGTGTGATAAAACCAGGACACTGCAGATAATATAATAAAAAAGCAATTTACATTCACCCTCACTCGTACTCAAATGTCACCCAAACACTCATTACGGCATGCCTTGGGTCCATATTTTGACACGCATGCAGATGGATGTGCACTCTTTTGTGTTTGATAACATTAGAGTTCAATATATGATAAAAAAAAAAACAGTTCAAAAAGTCTACATTTAATATATCACATAAAGCTTGGTAATATTAGATGTCAACACACAAAAGGAACTTGAAGAAACTTGAAACAGTTATAACACAATAATATCTGTAACCTATAACTCCAGAAAACCACAGAACAGGCTATTATCTACAGTATAACTAACTATATAACTTGAATTGTTCACAACCTATGACAAAATACAGGTGATATGCTAAATCAAGGCAAAGATACTCTACAGTGGGAATTTGTATGTCAGATTTAAATGATGGGACTCAGATTGAAAAATCTGTAAAATGGCCCTTTAAGTAGTTTTGGGACCATTCATTTACTTCCTCATTCTACTTCCAAATTAGGGCGTTAAAGACTGTTGGGACAAAAAAATCAATACGGTGTTATATTACAATATTTCCTCCTGCCCTAATGTTATCGATGCATTTGCGCCACGTGTCAATATTTTTTTCAAACTAAGAGCGCTGTAATTGGATTTTCTCACATTGAGCCTGCTACTTATTTGGGCTTCTAGCATCACTACCTCATGACTCCTCCTTGTGGTGCTTATCAGATTGATGATGGGAGGGTGCAATGAAGCTTGCAGCTAAGAAAAAAAAAACGGTGGAAATGCCAGATAGTGGGCATTAAAAAACAAAATCATGCAAAAGGAAAACATTATATCGAATTAATGCAAAACTCATAACCTAAATTTGTATTTCTACAGCTCTTGAACAAAATTTGCCTTTGATGGTGCTCCAAAGCCTCGGGCAAATTTTCTTCGACTGTAAGTCAGGGCTGGGAGATATGGCCAAAATCTTCAATCCCGATAAAGGAAAATTCATATCTCGATAATGATATACAGTATATCACAATATAGCATGTTTTCTTGTTATTCAATGAATAAATATATCTGAAATGTATATGAAATAACCACATGGTAAACTCTATTTTTGTACACTCTTAGGTGTCACAGTTGACACATTTCGTGTCAATTTACATGTGTCAACTTTGACAGCCTTAAAAATTAATAAATGTTTCCAGCTTTACACTGACTACATGCATGCACACAAATACAGAGTAATCAGATTAAGACAATAGATTTAATTGAGATTTTCTGAGAAATTTGAGTTAGTATGTGCTTGTTATCAATTTAGACGACATAATTGTGCATCACTTTATCTTGATATATGATTTCATCACGATACGATTCCACTGAAAGACGATAAGTTATCATATTGAATATCGCCCAGCCCTACTGGAGATATTCACAGACATGAAAACTATGAAAACACTGCAATTCTAACAGTCTTAAACCTGCTCTTACAACAAAACTTTAAGCCAGGATTTTAGGCCTTGTTGTGCCATACTGATTAAATTTTGAGATCAGACTTAGGATTTGCTGGCTCAGCAGATGCGAGGGTTAGTGCCAAAAGTTGGCATTTCTTATCTTGTAGTCCTTTCCCTCCTTTCCCTCACAATTAAGTTGCCGACCAGACCGAGGCCTCCAAGTCTGGGAATCTAATTTTTGCCCATTATCTATAGCTCATCTCTAGTGTGTGTACAATAGAGAAGAAGGAAATCTGCTAAAGGCTGTCATACGGTATGAAAAGGCTTTTTCATTTTCAAACTCTATTAAATCTAATAAACCAATAAATAAATAATAAATAAATAAAATAGCAATTTCCTGGAGAAACAGCTGTGGATGTATATTAAAAGAAAACTGATATCATCTTGACAGGCAAATTTCCTCTCCAATAAGTCAACCACATTCAAAATGAGGCATCTCCATACAAAAAATAAGTTGCAAAATTATTAAAGATTCTAAATCCTGAGTCGTCCGTTGCCTTGAAATGCCTGGCATCATCTTGACAGTGCGGTCTATCCAGTGTGAGATGTCTACAATCTGTGGTTCATGTGTGTGTAAGAGATCAATAAAGAGAGAAAACCATTCGTACAAGTTTGTCCTGAAACTGTCATCAAACACATTTGGTCTCAACCTCAAATACATTTCTCTTTCTTAACCGCGGGGGTACCAAGAATGTTTGATGTGCATTAAAGGTAGGTTTTATTAGTATTGACTATCAACACAGTAAAAACAGAAGCAAACATTAGCCCCATTATCTCTGACGTCAGACACTATACTGTCGGAATCATTCTAGACTTTTGCACTTGGCCTGTTTGATTACAGCAATTAACATTTGCGTATATTTTCCAACAACCAAACACTGTATGATGTATGGACTAACAATATGTATACTGTGCACAGAGCTCTAGGTTACACTAGACGCTGTATAAGCTCATGTAACATAGCAGGAACACTCCAAGTGAGCTAATAATTTAGCTCCTGTTTATATTCAAACAATGTGAAGGGCTGCAACCAGACAGACTGACTCAGTAAACAAAGACAACAGCACATTTTCTCATTACCAGGATGCGTGAGGGAGGCCAAGGCATAGAAATTAGCGAGCAAAACTGCAAGGAAAGCAAACCAACCCGGTTGTCTGTCTGCAGTGTTTGGCACTCGCTGATTTTAATTTCAATATTACCGTACAAACAACAAGAGAGGAGTGGATCATGCGATAAACGCGCACTTCACCCTCCCCACTAGCCATGGATAGCGGTATATGTGTTACCAGCTTAGCTTTCTTTACTCTATTCTAGGTAAAGCGTGGTAAAAGAATCAATCCATACTCTTATCGTTTTCCAATTGTTAGAGGCAGGGCTATACACACGGTACATACAGAGGCAAGGCCTCGGGAAAGAGACACGACAATCCCCAAGGTCACACCTGCTTATCCTCACATGCCCCCCCAGGGCAAACCCACAAACATTTCCCTAGATATTGTCAGTACACTATTCAAAACCAAAATTTCGTTATCTGTTCCGTCTGTGTGGATGTGCACACTCCACACACACACAAACACACACGTGCAAAACTAGTTTCTTCTCTCCAGTTGTCTAGTTTTAATTGCAGTAACATGACATTAATAACATAACTGTATGTGCACCCGATTCCACTGCTATTAAGAAATTAAATGCATGTTAACCCTTGCTATAAGCATCATAGATGTGGTTAAGTAGGGGCCTACTACACCTACTACGTATAGGCTGTGTATTGGCAAGAATTTGGCAATACGATACGTATCATGATACAAGGGCAACGATTCTATATATTGTGATATATTGCGATACTGTAAGCATACTAGTATGCCAGCATGGTTGGTACCAGTGAATTCTTAGAATTTTCTCTGTAAAGCCAGAATAGTGGCCGGGCCTGCCGTCGGGCGTCGTAAGAGGTTCATTAAAAATCAATAAGTGTTTTAGAGAATCAATATCCTATCACAAATCGCAATACTCATGTGCATCAATATTTTCTTACACCCCTACCACTACATTGTAAAAGTGAAAGCGTAACTTAAAAGCGACACGCTCTAATACGTTGTAAAACCTGAGGAAACTTTACGTTTTGAACACAAACAAAACTGATTCTTTAGGTTTAAGCAACAAAACCACTTAGTTAAGTTTAGGGGAAAACGTCCTGGCTTAAAATGTTTCAACAGTGAAAGTGAAACTTAACACTTGCGAACACAAAGACAACTACACGTTGTTGGTTTCACACAGGATGGTTTCACTTCTTTTATTCCTTCTTTCTGTGATCAACCATGTAAATAGATGACAAAACCTACTAGTGGGTGTAGCAGGGCCCTATTGACGCACATCTATGAGGGTTATCACTACTGATAACGTCCCATTTTATCACCTGATAACAGTCTACCCAGCTTGTATGTCCACTCGTACCTGCCATCTAAACAACCAATCTAAGGAAACCTACCACGTCTGTTTTCACTTAATACTGTGGCCAATATCCTGCCAAGCGTCCCAGCATAGCATTGTTGTATATACAGACCTGCCCGAGGTTAACTGCTAAGCACTGACTGCACAAAGAGTATGGGAATAATGTGCACTTCTCTAAAGTCCCGCTCAGAGCAAAGCAACAGGATTCCACTTTTCACCCCTCACTGTTTCAATATTGCCCCAGAAGCAAATACGCTTCTTATGGCGCAGCTTCCACCGCGGTGGGTCGATTTTTAAATAGCCAGACTGAGTGAAAAGAGAATAACAGCAATTTTCAAACAATAATTGCTTTGACTATTAACACAGTAGTGGCAGCATCTGGTGGTGGCTGGCTTTATTTTCCATCTAACTGTTTAAGCTTATGAATATCAAAGGAATAAATATTGCTCAGAGAATCTGCTTAATATCACAAAAATAAACCAATAATAGGAGCTAAGCCTGAGTTGAGAGATGAGAGAAACCCCGATGGCAAGTTAAACATAGCCAATGATGAATCCTTGTTGTGTAGTTATGCACTTGTGAACAATACGGCGCAATTTTCAAAATCCCGGTTCCCGTTTTGTCAATGTGCCATTAACAGTTTACCTTTCAACGCATGTCAAAGTGTTTGAGAGGAGCCAGTTTAAAGTCATATCAGATCTTCTTAGATAAGCCGAGCTGACATTTATCCCCATCACACATCACACTATAAACTACAGCTGAGCGAAAGTGCGGTGTGCAGAGCACAGTGCTATTACACAGGCAGACACCCACCGCATCATTTATCCTGCCCATAAATCAGCCCTCTGCTCTACTGCACTACCTGCTCCTCTTGTCCCAGCAGATCTCACTGACGTATCATTATATCTCATATACCTCCACTAAAATAACCTCTACTGAGCCTAAGAGCCTAGGATGTGTGAAAAGAAGAGAAGCTGTGCCCTCTCGCCGTCTGTCTGCGTGGTTGATGCTTTGCATTAGAGCATCAATTAGGCCTGTGAGCCGCGCTTGTTGTTTTACTGCCTACTATTTTGTCTCTGTCTTGTGGTTGGGATGAGTAATGTTTGGGGTTGTATAACACACCATCTCTTCATAGCAAGTCTAATCTTGTGTCTGTGATATATCACTGCAGGTGAGAGTGTCTACAAAATGAGGACATGCTGTAATAATGAGGATTATTGAGGGGCTGAGCTGACACTGGGTCCTGCATCAAGCTCTAGATTGTCTTTGCTGCTTAACTTATGTGGCGCTCATCCCTAAATTTGAATTCCAAACAGCCCACTTATGTCCCCTCTCCTTACAGCGTATATATATTTAAAGCTGGACACCATCCTCTCTGATCCCAGCTTGGCTGCGACGAGTAGATCTCATCTGCAGCCCTGTACACACACACATAGGGGGCAAGACTAGGAAAAGTGGCCCACGCCTTTGCTGAATCTAGTATTAATGAATTTCTTGGCAGCAGATAATCACAAAAGCACTTTACACTATATATTCCCTTTATATTACACTTCTCCAGTTCATAAATTTATGTAAGGACTGCTATGTGTATGCACTGCCTGCCAACATTTGTGTTAAAAATGTTAGCATTAAAGGTGCAATGTGTAGGATTTGGCGGCATCTAGTGGTGTGGTTGCAGATTGCAACCGACTGAGTACCACTCCGCTAACTCCTCCCTTTCCGAGTCTGCGGTAACGTGAGCTGCCGAGTGCAAAACCTTGGATACGCCGTTCGCTTACCTCAGAGTAGGGCTGCACGATTTTGAAAAAATATCTAATTGCGATTATTTTCACGGATATTGCAATTGCTATATGATTTGCGATATTAAAAGGGACTGATCATTATTCTAATTTTCATTGAAAAATGTTAAAATGATTATGGTGTGATTT
Organism: Sebastes umbrosus; assembly: GCF_015220745.1. Lineage (NCBI taxonomy): Eukaryota > Metazoa > Chordata > Actinopteri > Perciformes > Sebastidae > Sebastes > Sebastes umbrosus. The sequence goes on from NC_051285.1 coordinate 20,502,821, forward strand.
TTGTGGGGATCTGTACCGAACAAAGATGTTTTCTTATGTCTGTAAAATATGATGTTTAGGCCAGGACTAGGGATGCACCAATGCCGCATCGGATATCGGGCCGATTACTGACTCAAATAGCTGGATCGGGTATTGGTAACAATGGGGCCGATCTTAATTCCTTATTAAGTTCTGACTTATTTGTTGCTGCATTAAAAAGTTTTACACTTGAATCGTAATTCCTCTTCATTTTGAAGATTTTTTTTAACAAGTTACTGGTGTTATTTTAACAATAAATAACAAATCAGTAAATTTGTATCAATGTATTTAGTTATTATATTTATTTTTACAAAGTTAGGAAAGCAATGTTTAAGTCAAGCCTGATGTTTCCTTACATATAAAAGAATGATCTCAGTCACTTCCACACATTGAGGCATACAGCTCGTGATCAGCCAGTACCCAAAGTCCAGGTACCGCTATCAGTATCGGGACTGAAAAAGCAGATTGGTGAATACCTAGCCAGGACATCTCTGCAGCACCAAAATATTTAATATAAAACGGTATTTTAACACACATTTTGCCTTTAACAAATATTGTCATTTTAACAAATACTGCGATTTGAAAATTGCAGTAGGCCATATTGTGATTTTGATACAATCTTGATTAATTGTGCAACACTAGCCGTAAAACCTCTCTAGAGCCAATGTTTGGTTTGTCCGTTCTGGGCTACTGTAGAAACATGGCGGAGCAACATGGCGGACTCCGTGAAAAGACCCGCTCCCTATGTATATATGAGGGCTCATGTTAAGCTAATGAAAACACAGCAATTCTTAGTTTCAGGTGATTATACACTGATGAAAACATAGTTATTATATTCCATTTCTGCTAATGGATCCCCTGAAATGTTCCACACGGTTCCTTTAAGGACTGTTGTTATGGGTATACGCTGCCTGTCAACATTTGTGTTGAAGATGTTAGCATTAAGGTACAAATCATGACATGTTGTTGACAACTGAAAAAGTAATCGCAAGAGTTTGTATGCTCTTTTTTTTTCTTTTTTTGAAGACAGTTTACAGATAACACGCTGAATATATTTGTGCATTATAATTAAACATAGTGTTTGACAGGTATTTTCAGAGATTTGTGACATTTTCCTTTGCTTCCTTATAATGTGCCAGACGTAAATAGCAGAGGAAGAGCAACAACAAGGCCCGCATGTAAAGGAGAGAGAAGTTTGTTTTGACCGAGGAACAGGAAATTAAGGACAACATGACATTATTAAAATGGACAAAAATTAGAGAACGCTTAATCTGCTGTCAGCAAAGAATAGAAGATGTAAGGGTTAACATCTGTAGGGATTAGAGATGCTGCTCATCATCAGGCACGCAGGGGGGGCTGAGTAATGCCTGGGTCCCCCCCATCAGCGGGGGCTGAATCAAGGCTCTGCTGAGAAAGGCTGCAAAGCAGTGCAGCACCACTCAGGCCTGTCTAGAGCAGACTCGCTGTGTACCCCTTCACTTAGCCAGCACTCAACTTCTGATTCAAGTGACAATGCCACAGAAAGACACAGAGAGAGACGGAGACGAAGCAGTAGAGAAGGTAAGAGGTTGTCAGCACTAGAGTGAAAGAGAAAGAAAAACAGACATTTTTAGTAGAGGTGAGAAAAAAAAATAAAACAAGGACCACTTTATTCTTCCCAAACTGTGAAAGCTAAAATGAAGAAAATACACAGCTAACACCTACAAATATGAGGGAAAGTTGAAGAAAACTCACAGGTTTAACTTATATTCAGGTTAAAAAGAACACTTTTTTATTCCTGCTCAACTCCCGGCCACGTATTCGCTTCATCTCCCCTTGACTGCCCATGCCTCCCCCATTATTTCTCCACTCTCCCTCGCCCCGGTGTCTCTTCCTGTCTCCGCTTTGAAGAGCGGCCGTGTGTTTGTTCGAGAGGCTCTTGCATCACACCTGTTTGTTTAAGCTGCAAATGACGCTGGAGACAAAGCGTGTCCCGTCTCTGTAGACCGCCCAGATATAGCCTGTGGTTGCCAACAACACAGGACTCCCTCTACCTCTCGCCCTTTTTCTCCATTCGCACTCGTCGCTCTCTTGTCGTTTTTCTCTCTCTCTCGCTGTCTGACGGGGGGAAATGCAGAACATTGAGCCTCGGTAATAATTCCTACAAGCAGAGCAGAGGGCTAAATACTCCCAGAGCACCTCAGCTTAGTCCCATGGATAATACGAGGGTAAAAACACTAACACTAAGTGCACTCTGGCTTGTTTAACTTCCGACTTATCACCCCAATAATACCAGCAGCATATCATCAGCAATACAAAAAAAAATCACTTCTATCACTTCTATAAATAAAGTATAGGGTAAAAGCCACCAAATTCAGCAATAATCCACTGTGAAAATTATTTACCAAGTCCCATTTAGAATCACCTGCACTCCAGTCTTAGCCAGCACCTTTAGATCCATACCTACAATATGATAAGCAACCGCGACGTGGAATTTATTTATTTACCACAGCATTATCGAGGGAAAATGCCTAGCACTTCTGATTTTACACTCACAATAGGTTACGGATCAAAGCCCCGCTATCAGCAGTCGACATTATTCTCTCAAATAGACCTGAGAGGACTCATTCCGTCCGTAACCTCTGCTGTGCATGTCATTTTTTTTTTTCAGATGCAACATACATAAGCAAGATTTAGACTCACTCACACACATCATCAAAGCAGCAGAATATGAACCACAAAGGGCAAAGACTGTTCTTTTTATTTGCCGTGTGGGACAACTGTGTGGGCTAAAGGGGAGGTCAAAGGTGAAGGACTTAAATACACCGTCAGGGCTAATATTCCTGCTTGCTCTTGGTTCCTAAAATGGCCTGAACAAGCTATCTCTTTATCGACAGACCTTAAAGTAAAAGCAGTGGCAAGCAGCTATTTCCTAAAGTCCAGTATAAAGTTTGTACAAGGGATATCGGTCATCTGAGGGCTGGGCAAACTTAGGTTTGGAGAAATGGAAAATAATCATTTGATGAAAACTACCAAATTATTTCTTTCTTTTTTGTTTCTTTTAAAGAGGACCTATTATGCTAATTTCCATTTTCATACTTGTATTTTGGGTTTCTACTGGAACATGTTTACATTAGGGCTGTCAATCGATTAAAATATGTAATCGCTATTAATTGCACATTTTTTATCTGTTCAAAACGTACCTTAAATGGAGATTTGTCAAGTATTTAATACTCTTATCAACATGGGAGTTGGCAAATATGCTTGCTTTATGCAAATGTATGTATATAGTTATGATGGGAAATCAATTAACAACACAAACAATGACAAATATTGTCCAGAAACCCTCACAGGTACTGCATTTAGCATAAAAAATATGCTCAAATCATAACAAGGCAAACTCAAGCCCAACAGCCAACAACAGCTGTCAGTGTGTCAGTGTGCTTACTTGACTATGACTTGCCCCAAACTGCATGGGATTATCATAAAGTGGGCATGTCTGTAAAGGGTCTTGTGGGTACCCATAGAACCCACAATCATTCACATATCTTGAGGTCAGAGGTCAAAGGACCCCTTTGAAAATGGCCATGCCAGTTTTTCCTTGCCAAAATTTAGCATACGTTTGGAGCGTTATTTAGACTCCTTCGCAACAAGCTAGTATGGCATGGTTGGTACCAATGGATTCCTTAGGTTTTTCTAGTTTCATATGTATCTTCACTGGCTTTAAAAATGAATCAGCTACAACCTAAAGATTGCAAGTTGCGTTAATGTGTTGAAGAAATTAGTGTCGTTAAAACTAATTTGCATAGGCAGTTATAATGCAAAAGTGTTACTTGGTGACATCACCACGTTACAGAAGAAAAGGCGGGACTTCAAGGAAGGCGTTTCAGGCAGGTAACTTTGCAGACTTCTCACATGCACAAAAAACTATATACGGAAAGGGAAAGAGCACAAAAGCGTAATAGGTCCCCTTTAATTCCTATTTTCTTTCTTTGTTTCTTTTTTCTGTCTCTCTCTCTGTTGCTGCCTGTGCCCCTCAGCGTTGCGTCTACCTGACAAGAGTGGAATTGAAGTCAGATGTGTACCCCTTGGGGGCCTCTCTTTCTTCTTTGCTCGGGTGAAATTTCCTCCAAATATTTTGTCATTTGCCTCCACTGACGGACAAATTCACAGTGAAAACCAAGGGGCACTCCTGTGCTGATTTAGTGCAGGGGTGACCGTATACTTTCAAGCAGTAAATACCAGTCTACACTTCACAACTAAAGCCTAAATCCAGATTTGTTTTCAGTGTGTATGTCCATTTCTTAAGGGTGCGGTGGTTGCAAACAACATATTTGCTCTGCTCACATTAACATTCAGCTATAACATTTGCACTTATACTGGTAGCCAACACACCTGTAAATAAACCATTTGCTGTTTAAACATTTTGAACATGCGACTGTTCCCATGCCGCCTGACATTCAGTGACGAGGCCGGTCGATACATTAAAACAGCACATTATAAGATTTATCTCCGTGCTGAAAAAAAGGCAGGAGTAACTAAAGTTTAAGACCACACGAAAATGGTGAAATCCATTTTTATTAAGCTGGGTATTAAAATGTAATTACTACTTCTAGTAAAGGAAACTCTTTGCATTGAAAGCAGACTATACCTCCCAACACACATAAACTTGCGCTCGACCATTTCCACATGTGCCTCCATAAATCAGTGAAGAACTACTCTCTCCTCTCCATGTATCTCTCCCATGACTTCCAGATGTGAGTCAGCCCTTACCGACATCAGGCTCCATTATTAAAGCTTACTTTAAGTTGAGAAAAAAGAAACAACAGTCGACAGCGTTTTTTTTCCTGAGAAAGAGGTCTGCTTGAATGGCATAATATTATCTACATTACTAAATCAAGTCAGTATAAATATGACACTGATAGATTCAATTCAAACCAAACACTACGTGCCTTCAAGCAGGAAAAGGCACTCTGGGGAGAGTGCTGCACGTGGTTTCAATTGCTCCAATCTTGTTATCACTTCAGGCACAAAATGGGAAGACAGGTAGACGGCCTCAACTCTGACCACCACCTGCCGTCCTCCCCTCCACCTTCCCCTCAAAGCTGTGGTGACCTTTGCCCCTTTTCGTCTACCTCTTGCTTGCTCTCCTTCTCACATCACAAGAGTCCCCCTCCATCTGCGAGCCCGAGGGAGAGGAGGATACCTGCGACCAAAGGCCAGTAACATGGCAACCGAGTCAAAAGGCCTTCATGTCTGTTGCACGGCAGGGTGCTGGCATTTACTTCCCCCTCCATCCGCCCCCCCGTTTCATCCTCGAGGCCCCTAGCCCCACCCAGGAGCCTACAAGAAATCCACTGTCCTTGCTTTCTCAGCTGCCTCCTTCTACCCCGAGTTAGGAAAACAATATTCCACAAAAGAGAGACAGAGAACTTCCTGTCCTTTTGTCCGTTGTGCAGGCCAAAGGTGCTGTTTATTGCACTCCGCTGCGTGGTTCCTGCTTCGACACAAATGGACTCCTTTTGATGGAGACAAAAGTAAAACCCTACAGTTTTTCCTCTGTATTAACTTGGCTCTAGACAGGCAAATGTACGGTTAGAAAATAAGATGTGGCCATTGAGGGATCCTTTTTGATGTAGGTTTTTAAAAGGCATGTTGTTTAGATGTAGGTCATGGGGGATTGATTCTCTGTGTATATGTAAGGCCTTATTTTCACAAACAGTCACAGCAGAATGTATTGTGTCAGAGCCAGGCTTTGACCAGCTGCCTGTTGCTTCGCAGTATGCGGGCAAGATTTCCTCCGAGGTTTTAAATGGGTCACATTCTGACTAAAGATGTTGGAAGTAATGCTAAAACAAAATTGGTGCATCGTGCTTTTGCACCTGAACATACTTTCCTGTATACCCACACATTCTCAGAACAGTATTTCTCAAAGTCAAAAGTCTTGTTTTTAATCTTAATATCTTACCTTTACTGCAATTTCTATTTAAATTCTACAATAAATGTGTTAATTTAGCCATTATTTTGTAAAATACAGAGGTAAACTACATAAGATGAATAAATCCCCAAAAATTGTATTCAAAGTAAACAAGTGGAGCGTATCCTCAGTGTATCTACTGTCAACATAGAATGTATTCACTTTTTCTATTGTAGGAAAAATATTGCTTTGCATGTTAGCCCCTGAAATGAACAGTTACTTTTCTTAACTACATTTTCCTCTCGCTTAATATGACTGGCAGCCACCACGCTGTGCTGTTTTCAACACACGACACACATGATTGAGCGGAGCCAATCAAAAAGGTGATGTCAATCACGCAGAGCTAAGCAAAACTAGGAATGAATTGGCCAATCTCTGCCTTTAAAAGGTTGTCCGATAGCAACAATAAAGAAACGAAAAATTGCTGTTTCGTATTACAAGGCTTCTGTGATACTGCGACTCGATATTACACATTTTGTGAGTTTTGGTTAGTTTTTAAAACTGGACTATAATTAAAAAAGGATAGTAATAGTTTCAATTATTTTTATTATTTTTTAAAGCTATTGTTTTTGTCATGAATACTTTGACACAGAACACGAATATTACACGTAATTTTTTTCCAGAACAAGGTTGATTTTTCTGAGCTTTCAAACCGCAAATCAAGGCATCAACCAATCACGTTGTGCGAGCTTGTTGAGTTGCACCTATATTTATGAAACAACTACACTGAATCTCCGTAGTCCGAACCAAGAGGGCAAACTTTATTGCTCCTTTCAACCCTGACAAAGGCAGCGGAGACTCAATAAAAGCCCTAGACATATAATATGGCGAGTGTTTCACATGTTTGTGTCGTTTATACGTCACACCGCAGGTGTGTAAAGGCCTTAAAACCCCAAATAAACATTGTATATGAAAATATAATACTTGATAGAAGATTTGTTGACCAGTTGCATATAGACAATGAAGTCCAGCTTTACAGAGTTCAATTCATCAAGCTTTCTGAAATCATGTAAGGACATTTTCTGAATAATGAAATAAATATGCGTGAATTATAATGATTTTGTAAAGCTCATTAGGTCCTTATTATAATGCTATATGAATATGAATTTGACTAAAAAACTATTGCTGCTACATAATGGTGCAAACCCTCGCAAATACTCGGCTAAATCAGCTCCCCTCCCTTCCCACATGACAAATTTCCAATTTAACCCAGAGATTTGAAACCAAATTACCTCAAAATGAAAGATAATCACGATGATTCACTTTAAGGAACCAAAAGACTTTAAAAAAAAAATGTCAGTACCAACTGTTTTACACAGATCTGCCAGGCTGCCCGCATCTTTTGCATTGTGTGAGTTTGAGAGGACTAAATTACAACATGTCAATATCAATGAACTGCATGATTATTAAGTATGGAAATACAAGAATGCGATATATGATTATCTCTGTGTTTAATTAGTGCAACACAGGATGGAGAGAATGCAAATCAAAGACAACAACATCTTGATGCCGTTAAAGAGAAACTTGGGGCTTGCTGCGCTAAAATCATTCTGAATTTACATATTCAATGTAATCAATGATGGCGATGACGCATCAAAGCCTTAGTGTTAACACACCTGTTGCAGTAATGCAGTATTGTGATATACAGTAACCAGATGTACACTTCTTCTCATGTTGATATACTTTTTCCTGCTTTGCATCAGGCCTACTGGGGATTCCGGCGCTGCACGATGTAACACAGAATCTTCAGAGAAAGAGACGTGTTGTGCTTATAATCTTGCTCAGGGAGGTGCTAACCCCACCATCTTGTGGAGTTCTCAGTGACAGAGGGAGAAGGACTTGCCCAGAGTGAAGGAGCCAGTGGCAAGCTCATCGATCAAAGACTGGGAAATGTCAGACGCCAAGTACGAGGCAGAGTTTTTATGCAAGCTTCACGTCTGCTAAAGCTACGACTCACAGGCAATTACTATGAATAAGAATGCTCTTTGTCACTTGTACAGTTAAGAAACCGCTAGAGAGCAAATCCAGCCATCAAGCCAGTCTATGAGACTACCGGTTACAGACGTGTCACCTATTATGTGACTTAAAGGTCCAGTGTGATGGATTTCGAGGGATCCATTAGCAGAAATGGAAAATAACATTCATAACTATGTTGTCATTAGTGTATAATCACCTGAAACTAAGTAATTGTTGTGTTTTCACCCTTCATATCTACATAGGGCTGCCAAGTGCAAAAACCATGGTAACACTGTTCACCTCGCTACTTTAGGTGCAACGGAAATCAGACGGTGGTTGGCGGTACCATGGTTTTGGACTCAGTGGCTCACGTCACCGCAGTTTCACAAGCGTGTCGGAGAACTACGGTGGCCTTCAGGTGACGTAACGACGCAAAAGGCTCTCTCTATTCTAAGCTATCATTCTTAGTTTCAGGTGATTAAACACTAATAAAAACATAGTTAAGAATATTATATTCCATTTCTGCTAATAGATACCCCTAAATGCTTCACTCTGTTCCTTTAAATGCATATTAGCTCATGGACATGAAGGTATTTGACTGGCAAACTCTTGGTAACCTAGGCCAAGAATGGAACTAGGTATTACTAGGAATCTGTAAGCTAGCAAGAGTTTGGAATATTGCCCAGTTCATGTTATATTTCCACAGAAAATGTTTTTGCAATGATCAATCAATCAATTAATCAATCAATCAATAACCTCAAAACTCTACCTTGCAAATACATTCTTGAGAATTAAATCCCCCCCAATACTGTCATCTGAAGCAGAGTTTACTCCTTCGCTGTGGATTGCAGATGCAACAATTCATTGATTTATCATTTAGTCAATCAACAACAAAAAGTAGCAGCAACTATTTTGATCTGCGATAAATCGTTTCAGCCATTCTCAAGAAAAAATGTAAAATATTTGATGGTTCCAGCTCCTCATATGTCAAGATTTCTTTATCTTGTGTGATAGTTAACCTATAATCTTTGGGTTTTGGACAATTGGTCCGTCAAAACAAGTAATTTGAATATGTCACCTTTGACTTTGGGAAATTGCTTTATTGAAAATGTTTTACTATTCTATGACATTTTCCTGACAAAATCCGTTATAAATCGGCAGATTCGGCGATAATGAAAATAATTGTTAGTTGCAGACCTACTGTGGATTACTCCCAACAAACTCCACCAAACAAAGGCAGATTAAACATTAACATTACAAATAAAAAATGAAAAGGCTCCTGCAAAAGCACCCATTTCTGACAAGATTTTCCTATATCCTAATGATAGAGATTAGAATCTATGAAAAAAAACTTGAATGTGAGTTTAAGAAATATGATTCAGCCATAGATGTTGTAGACTGTAATCAGCAAAGATCCCTTTTTACAGTCATCTGGCTAATGTGCTTTTCTGTGAAATATCTGCCTGGCCTTACTTTCTCAGGGACTGACACTGTTTATCTAAAGGCACCTGAAATGTTCCCGAATCTAGCAAATAATTGCAGTGCGAGTCCAAATGGCAAACTAATTACTCTCTCCCCTTCTAAAAAAAAAAAAGTACAGTAATGTAGTCGAGGGCCACTGCAGGATGTCACTTTACTGCACACGGAGGATATATTCCACCCTTCATATTCAACATAAACAAGAGGCTGTAGAGGAGAGGATAAAGGAGAAGTATTACTGGCAACAGGCCGATAAGAAGCTATAAAAGCAGCGAGAAAGAGCGAGAAAAGACAGAGGAAGATGAGAATGAGAGAGGCAGAGGAGCTAGACTCCTGTTCGAGCCATTACCTTGCTCCTTGAGACACTACAGTAAGGAATGTGTGTATTGTTCAGTGAATCGATCCATCTGTATGCTGTATTAAACAAGGCGGAGAAGCTGCACTCTAATTACAAACTATTTTGGTGCAAACAGGAGTTTTACAAAATACACTAATGGCATATTTTTGCCACTTTGTAAGCGCTGTGCTCATCCCAGCATTCACCACATAAAGTAATACCAATGAGTACGGAAGCTTACTGCTGCCACGTCAGAAAAATAAAAAACAGATCGGTTCATTGTTCATCGGAAAGTTCATTGTTATAACAAGATATTTTATTACAACATACAAACTTATCACGTTTATAACAAGAAACTTTTTTGTTGTAACAATGTTATTTATCTTGTTCTAACATAACATTATAACATAACATTATAACATTACATTATAACATTACATTATAACATAACATTATAACATAACATTATAACATAGCGTTATAACATTTCATGTAAAAATGTGATAACATATTGTTATAAAATGTTTCATATTATAACGTGATAACTTAGCCTATATTGCTACAATGTGAAACTCAGGTTCGATTGAGGAAATGTTTTGCGGAGAACGGATAAATTGAGGAATGTGGCTCATTTACATGATTTGATTATGTTGTAATTCCTGCTTGAGTTGAGACATGGCGAGATTCTGCTGTTATTGAGCACAGTGGATGAAATTGTGATAAGTATGCGTAAGCTAAGAAGGATTTTAAAATGAATGCATGAAACATTTCACGTTATAACAATAAAAGTGATGATGTTATAAAGTGAAACGTTTCACATTATAACAATAAAAGTGATGATGTTATAACGTGAAACATTTTAAGTTATAACAATAAGTTATCACTTTATAACATGAAAGGTTTCACGTTATAACAATATAAGTGATCACGTGATAACGTGAAACATTTAAAGTTATAACAATAGGTTATCATGTTATAACATTAAAAGTTTCACATAACAATATATGTGATCGTGTTATAATATGAAACGTTTTATGTAATAACAATAAGTTATCACATTATAACATGAATCGTTTCACATTATAACAATATAAGTGATCATGTTATAACATAGAACATTTTAAGTTTTAACAATAACTTATCACGTAATATCATGAAACGTTTCACATTATAACAATATAAGTGATCACGTTATAACTTGAAACATTTTAAGTTATAAAAATAGGTTATCATGTTATAACATTAACCATCTGACATAATATAAGTGATGATGTTATAACATGAAATGTTTTATGTTATAACATAAGTTTGTTTGTCCTAATAAAGTAAAAAATATTGTGTTATAACAATAAACTTTTCACATTATGTGATAGTGATCTGTTTTCTTTTTTCTGGCATGGCAGCAATATGCCTCCATAAATGAGAGTAAAAATAATTTAGGGGGTTTTTGAAAGAAATTTAAGAGATGTGTCACACAACAGCGGGGCTGCCTTTTCTGTTTAATTTAGCTTGCCATAAGTAGTTCAGCTCCACTGTTTAATACTTTCATCCCTACCAAATATGCAATATAAGAGCTGAGTAAAGATCAGAAAGCTTACAGTCTCTGGATTTTCATTTCACATGCACTTCTGATAACAAGACAAACATCTACAGTATAAAACTCACCAGCTTGCTGTATGGATGTGCTGAACCACTTTCGCTCACTAACCCTGTGTTTGTTTCAACATTAACAAAGTCAAACAAATATGTGCAGTCGGCCAAATCTTGTGTAGTTGCTAAGAACTTCCCCTTGCGCACCTCTCCTAACAAAAATATATAATTTCATAGATTTTTAAACATACTGACATATATTATTTATATAAGTCTGACTTAACTTTGGTTGTATAGCATGCTCCATCCTTAAGTGGTATATTTTAATCACTTGAGTCCATCATGTACAGTTACAGAACCATCTAGAAAGCTCAAAATGTTCTTTTATTCTGTGAAAAAAATAAATAAATGTATGACAGTGTAATGGTGCTTCATAGATTACTGAGTTTTTTGTTTTTTTTGTGCGTCCATGTCTACGTTTCAGTTGCTTTATTGCTTTTGTAGCCTGTGGCTAACACGTCTCTTCACAAAAGTGAGATGAGCCAAGCTTGTAAGGTGCAGCTGAAACCACTCCAGGCTGGACACACATAATTTGGGTGCCATATTGTAATCAAACAATGTGAGAATTTGGGAAATAACGCGAGCGTAATGATGGCTGCACTCAATGACAGCACATTTTGCAGCTGTAATTTAAATGGCAAAGATATTCTATTAGAATCTCAACAAGCCCCTAATTTTATGAAGCACAACCCCACTGAGCTGAATGATGTAATTTGAATATCCTGTCAGTTTAAATGTGGTCTTCTGGGGGGACAATAATATGGTCACTGACATTTAATTGGAGGACAGGAAAAAAGTTACGGCGGCGACAGGGAGACGAAAGAGAGAAGGGGATTTCTGCGACGACCTCACATTTTTTCAAAAGAGATAAATAAAAGATGATAAACATGGGTTAGAGAGGCCATTTTGTCTGCGGTCTTCTTCCTCTCTTTCTACTCCGGGTGTCTTTGAGAAATATGTCTCTAAATTTAGCAGCAGATTTATCAAGCCGAGGCAATCCAGGGAAAAGAGGGAATTGGGAATAGAAAGAGCAAAAGAAAGAGACAAGGTTGAAAGGTATCTAAAAGACAGGTGCAGCAGACAAAAAGATTGAGGGTAGTGGAGGGGGGAGGAGGGGGGGCATTGTCTGTGAGATCCTGTCCATCACTTGCCACTTTTAGAATGAAAATACATCTCCACTAATATCCGCCGCGCATACACACACACACACACACACACACAGGCAAGACACATCAGGAGAAAAGAGATGTGAATTTCAATTAAGCAGGTAAGGAAATTAAACTAGTGTTACAGTTATAAAGTCAACCAAGCAGATAAAGACTCCAATACGGGAAAGAGGGAGGCTAGATGAGACAGATGGACAGAAAGACAAACTCATTCACACACACAAAAATATGCTACACCCAAAAGACAAGGTCAAAAGAGGTCATGATTAAAAACTCCACTTCATTTTCGAAATTTCCACTCCTTCTGTGCACTAACTGTCCACTCTGTGGGGCTCATTATAACTACCAATAATGTTAATGAACTCTTTGCCACTATTTACTTTTAATGCATTCATAGATGCTTGTGTTTGCTGTTTTTAATCAGCAGTAGAGGTCCTGTCTACTTTATGCAAATTAAGTGCTTCAGACAACGTGACTTGCCACTTCAAATCTCTGCACTCCTATGAGCAAACTTTAAGGCTAGCCGGCTAAGTTTAAAAAAATGATTACTTCTTTCTCGGTTGAATTATTTTCAGACATACGTCGTTAAGGTCAAAAGAGAGAACGTTTCTGGGCAGGGCAACACCGTGTTTGTCCAATTTGAAAAATCGGGGCCAACACAATTCGGTTTACAGACTACCTGCTGCCATTCAAAATGCTAACTACGGGTCAACTTTTAGTAGCCGAGAACTGCATCAAATATAAAGTGTTTTACTGGTCTGGCTAGTCTACCTGCTTTCATTGCCGTTGTCCATTTGCAATGAATGGAATCTTGTCATTCATCACTCTATTTTACTGGTGGGAGTAATTTCAGCCTCTCTCCTCTCCTTCTCTCCTCTCCTCTCCTCTGGTGTCGAATGACCGCGCGGAACTTGTCCTTGATGCAAAGATTTCCATGGGATGCAAATTCTCAAAGCGATCCACAGTAGCACACCTAAAACGTTCTTTCTGTGGTGTTCACCCAGTAAAAGCCCTACCACATCATGCCAGCATAAATCACGCCATGTCACAACAATAGTTCCAGCTTAAAGCGGGGTAGGAAGAATCTTTTTGGCATCATTGGGGCAAAAATTCCATAATAACCTTTCAGCATATTGTAATTCAAGTTTGCTGAGAGATAACTAGACTTCCGCACCTCCTCATGGCTCTGTTTTCAGGCTTTAAAAAATCTACTTTGACTTTGGCCAATCACAGGTCATTTCAGAGAGAGAGTTCCTATTGGCTGTTCATTCAACGGACAGAGCTATCAATCACTCGCGAACCCTGATCAAACTAGGGAGCGCTGATCAAATATTAATCAATATTCTGTTACTGTAATGCCCATTTCTCACGTAAAATATTCTCAGAAACATCTTGTAGTGTACTGTTTAGCTGTAAAATGAGAAAGTTTGCTCCGGCTGGTGGGCGGTGCTTGGTATTTCCTGAACTCATCTCAACATGGCGGCCAGGTCACAAACTTTTCTCATTTTCATATTTGATCAGCACTGATAAGTGATTGACAGCTGCTCAGAGACGGCAGGCTCCAGCTCGGCTCTGTTTGGTTTTCCCCCAGTCTGTGAAATCTTGCAGATGCCATTAAGGGCACCAGAGGACACAGAGGCACATTATTGTTTTCAGATTACTTGTCTCATGCTATACTGTCAGGATATAGTGACCGTTTTATAAAAATAACTTTTTCAAAATGATATTTGTTTCAATTTCACTCACTGATGCTTTAATATTTTAAAAGTAGAAGAATTGCTTGGCTTAAGACGACTGCACGTGGTTCATGTTGGCATTCAAATTCAATATTCATCCCTTGGATGAAGTCCAAACGCTACACACCTCGTCTATTGAGATTCATTTGAGGTTGGTGTTTATTCATTTACCAATGCGCACATCTGCTCAATATTACATGAGAGATTAACCAGTTCCATATGAAGGATTTATCTGAGTGGAGAGTCTTCATGCACCTGTATTTCCTAATGACGTATGTAAGGGCTTGCCCTCTTAGTCAATTAGTCAACTAACTGGTTGTTACAGTCTCATTCCACTGAGGTATTTCAATACACTTATTTTTTTATATTTTTCTATGTTGCGTGAGTCCTTTCCTAGAAATTCTTCGTGGGGTCAAAACACGCCAGGGATATTCATTTCACAGATTATTTAATTGAGTGTAATCAATCAAACAATTAATGTAACAGACTATTATCAATTCATTTGGAGTATCGCCATATTTCCTACAGTGCAATGTATGGATTAATATGTTGTAAACGCCTCTATTCATTTGACAAAAGTTAATGAGGAAAGAAGGTGAAAATAATTTGGAGCAATATAAATGCAAAGCGAACAGAAGGTCAAAGTTGGACTAATTAAAAGTGCTATAAAAATTGTCTAGTGCTATAAAATCGCTGCATGTAGCTATCAATTAGAAATCACAAAATGGTCTTAGGCGGTAGCAGCAAGGAAATGAATCTGTCAACACTTTTCATTATTGTATGATAACACGGAAGAAAATTAAGTCACAAAATAATTGTTACAAGCCGGACTTGACCTGCTTATGCATTACCTCTGTTTGATTATTTCACATTCTCCACTACTTGCCAGTAGCAACATAGAAAAAAGGAGGCTTTTGCATGGGGTTGTTTTTGCATTTACTGTGTCAGTGTCGCAAGGGGTCTTCTTTTAATGAATCGAGGTGAAGGCATAAGTGATGGTGTAAATTCATGGCACTAACACATGGAGAGCAAGTAGGTGCGAGAACCCATTTTTTGGTAATTTTGCGACCAAAGTTAGTGGCGCGGCGGCGGCACACCTGCGGTGCAGTCGCAACAGAGGTTGAATTAGAAGGAATAAATTACCAGTAGATGTGGTAAGGGCCGGTGTCAATCACAGTCAATTAAATTAGGTCCCCTCATTCCCTTTGAAAGCAACGAGCTCCCCCACCATGTGGCAAAGACAGTTTCATCACAAATGAAAGTCCAAACCTTCTAAACAGAGGAAAACTGTTGATGTCTATCGAGGAGAGGTGCAGGGTTTAACTGGCAAGACATTGGAAATGTGCTGCCGAGACATATGATATCCAATTTAAAGTTGAATTAATTGTACTGGAATTATTGAAATCTCACAATTGGCACAATAAATCATATCTGTGAACAGCCAAGATGACATTAATCATTTCTGAGAATGGATAATGTCCAATAATTACTAATTACTAAGTGGAAAAATGCCGGTACTCCCCTTATTCACATGTTGGCATGTGTATTGGCCGGTATCATGAGCCATCATTATTACATTCTGAATTTTGTACAGTGAATAAATATACTAGGAGATATTGGGTTTATGGATCCGAATTTGAAGGTTTTTGACTTAAAACTATGTATTTTCCCATCATTTTGGACCATTATTTTTAGCCTAGATAATCCCAAAAGGCTTAAAAGACAAAACTTGCTATAGTATCTTTTTATTAACACATATCAAAGCCTTCCTCCGAACATGAATTTTCCAGAAATGTTTGTCCTGTAAAATCATATCCAAAAATAAAAGAGCAGATTCAGAAAACGTTTAAATAATGTTTTATTAATTATATTTGTTCACAAATTGAAACTAGAATTACCTTCTCACGGTTGTATGCCTCCGCCAGTCAGTCAAGTTGCGGTTTACATCCATATCTGTCCAAAATGTCATCATTTCATCATTTTATCCTGTTAGACATTTGTGTAAAACGTGTTTTTACAAAAAGGACGTGAACATTGTATCGATAAATTACAGCACAATCGTTCTCACCCCCCCTGTCCCGTGCCGTGCGTTGGCTCGTCCAGATGCTCTCCAAATTGTTTTAATTTTCATACATAACCAGAGGCCCCATGATACGATATTTTCACGAAACGATATCACGATACGATATCACAAAACGATATTATCACAAAACGATATTATCACGATATGATCTTATTGCGATTTTAATCAATTTGCCATATGCTGAGTATTGCGATAAGATGCCGATATATTACCTATTTTCAACTGCAAATTATGCAGTTTGTCAACATCTGTTTTATCTGATAAGATACAGTTTTCACTCTGTTGATCTCAGAGCTTTCATTCACATATTCTGAGGTAAGAGGTTAAGGGACCCCTTTGAATTTGGCCATGCCAGTTTTGTCTCACCAAAATTTGTCATAACTTTAGAGCCTATTGATTCCTTAGGTTTTCTATTTTCATATGACACCAGTATCTTCACTCTAGCTTTAAGACTCAGCCCACTACAACCTCTGAAAAACAGAATACCGGCCGGATTGGTAAGAGGTTAATAGTTTATATAATAAAAGATCTGTGTATCGATACAATATTACCACACAGAATATTGCGATACTATACTGTATTGTTTTTTTCCCCAGCCCTACTGAATTGTAGTAACCATTTTCCTTTTGTTAAAAAACACAGGCTAGTGTTTATGATCAGTGGAGTGGGATGTGCAGTCAGACTGAAGAGTTGTATGACAAGGTCACCGTCTCAAAAAGACTCAGAACTGTGTCAACAATAGATGTAAGTGTAGAGGTTATGGATTATTACGCTACTGTTTGGTATTCTGTGGAGATAATTAGCACTGTTAGTGCAAACAGTATCTAGCCGAGGCTTCACTTCTATTGTTAGGAAAAATGTATAAAGACACGTTGTCTGTCTATAATAACCACTGTTATTGCGTTAATTAAACATCAATTACATGCCTGTTGTTGTGCACTTACTCTTGCTTGCCACTGCAGCACAAAGTGTAGCTCTATGCTGTTTAATTTTTTTTTTTTGCCACAAAAAATGACTGCTTTTGTTACAAGGTCCATTTTGTTATTTGCAGCCAAAGCACTCAAATATAACAAGTCGTGTTCGTGACTTCTAAGCTTGGAGCCACAGGAGTATACTATATAAGGTGCACTTGGGAACAACAGCACTCTGGAGACTTTCATCGAGCATGAAAAGCATTCATTTTGACGGTTATATCCGGCTGCAAAAAAAAAAATAAATTAGTATTTGAAAATTGTTCATCCATATACAATGACACTTATAATTTCGCTACGAGTCGAAATGGTTCAGATAATCATACATAAAATTATCGTTTTTCAGAATGTGTCCGTCCTCTCCTTCATTTTGTTGTGTGATCATCATGCTCTCAGTCTGTGCAGGCATTTGGTGTATCATTTTGGTGCAAACTCACTGTTTAATGAGTCTATTTATACGCACTCGCATGCATACATACTCACACATTTTACTACATACAAACACCTTGTTTATTCACGTTACATATCCCTTCATTTAGCAAAGTATTTTTCCCCACTGCTGCTGCCAGACTGTGTTTACATCTGAATTTCTTTTTCTAGGTTGAATTAAATGCTAAATCTAATCTCTGGGACGCGCACACAAACGGACAAATACAAATTATGGAGAGCCTACATGCAAACACAACACAAATTTTATCCAGATGATAAAATATGATGTGGCTGACACTGCCTCCAATGAAAAATTATTGGCATGAGCCAACATGTCGGCAGTATAATCGTGAATGATGGGCGGAAGAGAAAGGTCACAGCTGAGGACCGAGGCATTATGTAGAGGAACAGCTAAGCTCTTTAGCGCCTTGACTTAGATGCAGTAATTCAGTATTGCAGACTTTGGAGTCTTACGCTGGGGCCACACAGCGCGCTTCAGGCTCGCCTGACGGCAGCGTCACGTCGTGGCCGCATCATGCCCACCTAGGGTGTTCACACTAGACGCGAGTTACCCACGTCTCGGGAGCGTCTCGGAGCTACCTGTCAGCTGTGTTTTTGCTGTTGCTGACAGCCCTTTCTTTCTACATAGAGTTTGCCTTTTAATGGCCATTTAACTTCATAATAAATGTGATTTATATTTATTTAAGACAAAAAAGGGTAATTTGTAAATATTATTAAAAACAAGCAAATAAATTCATACATAAATATTAATATATAGCCCATATAAATCCCTCTTTTCTGTCAGTGAAGAGGGATTTATATATATATATAAATCCCTCTTCATTGACAGTGAAGAGGGATTTCTATGGGCTATATATATATATATATATATATATATATAAATAAATCCCTCTTCACTGACAGTGAAGAGGGATTTCTGTGGGCTATATATTAATACAAAAAAATAAATAAATACATTAGTAGTAAGAGAGAGCCTACAGCAATCCCTCTTCACTTTGACTGGCACAGTTTTAAACAACATTTCCAGGGGGTTTCGGGTTCCTGTTCTACAGCATTCCAGGTTGCGGCTTTTATCGAAAACGACTTAATTTACATCTGGGGCGGGACAGCAATTTACATTATAAATGCTGATGTTCCGACATCTCAGGCAACTTGGAGCTTTTCACCACCTTGTTGCTGAACTGCGCCTTGATGGAGAAAAACACCTGAAGTATTTCAGAATGATAAATATAAGTAAAGTGGGTTTTTTTTATTATTATAAAACAAAGCAAAATAAACAGTTTCGTTATTTGTTAACCTTTAGAAAACGAAAATTATTATTAAATATCTTTAAAAAAATTAAATAACACCTCTAAAAGAAAGAACAATAAAGTTACGTGGTGTTTGTTGAGAGAGAGAGAGAGAGAGAGAGAGAGGGAGAGAGAGAGAGAGAGCGAGAGAGAGAGCGCATCGGAAAAATACTGCCCATCACCTGATGTTCTTATAACCTATTAACCCAGTCTATTATATTTATAGCATATGTAGGGTTTCTGCTATGATTACTACAGTGTTTACAAAATTAAAAGCCTGTACTATATTAACTTGATGGAAACCTGCAAGCAGACAACTGCTTTATTTAGAGTATTTCAGAATAAAAGCATTGTGTTAATGAATGAATGATTCTGTGCACTAAAAACGCTAGAGGCCTTTTATTTTGAAATCTAGATAGGAAGTGTAAAATATTGATGGTCAGTGACATATTCTACAGATGTCTAGACATGGAAACTGTAGTAATCTTGCTGGTATGATGTTCATATACTGTCAATAGATCACCTTCACTGTCTGTTGCTGCTGGGAGACGCAGCCGAGAGGTAAGCGGCTAGTGTGTAAAATAGGCGAGCCTTCTATTCTATAAAATAGACGTGCGTCTGACGTGCGTCTGACGCACGTCTGACGTGCGTCTCATGCGGGCAGTGTGTCCACTCTAACCTGTTAACATGGACGCCGAAATAAAAAACAACACGCGACGTTGCCGTCACGCGAGCATGAAGCGCGCTGTGTGCTCCAGGCTTTACACATTCATGCCGCGTGTTTTTTTTAATCATACGTGGCGACAGATGCGGGATGTCATCGCATAAAACAAACGTTTTATTCTGTCTCCATTTAGGTTGAAAAATTGCATATCATTAGTGGAAGTGAATGACAGACAACCCAGCATGTGACAGCAGGTGAGGTTCTCCATCATAAAGCAGCATTTCCTACCTGTCTGTACTGCTGCATATTCTTCTTGGCATGCTTTGTTATAGCTCAACCCTCACATTCCTCCTATTACCAACAATACCACGCAGATTTTCTGCCACTGGGGCCGTTTGGGAGCTATTAAGCAGTGCCTGGGCAAAGTACGTGCATAACAGTGGCCTTTCAGTGGCTCCCACATCAGGTGGAAATCACAGAAAATACAGTATGAGGACAGAAATATGCAGCCTGTGATTCTTATCATAAGCTATTTAACCGCCTGCATCAGAAACGACTTTAGAACTTTAGCATCTGTTACATTGTTTTATGTTAATACTCTTGAAAACAACCGATATCCTGTCGACCTTTTTATCTTTTATCGAGACTCATCTGTTCAAGTGAAACAAATAGCCGATAATTTTGGCACATTTTAATTAAACAACAAAGAATCAGTGGTCTAAATGCTTTTCTGCTAATTACATAATATTTGTACATCAAAGTGACAACAGATACACCACAGTCACCTTCTAGTGGAAGATATTTCGGGGTGGAACACAAAGAGAAACACATCACACGGCAGCTGAGAGTGACAAGTAAAATAATAGCGCAAGTTCTGAAATATGTAATTACAGCGTGGAATATGTTTCCGTTTGCTGCTTGTTATTTCTTGTCTATCCAGTCATGTTTGGTTATTATTAGTGTAGAGAGTGTTGCTCTATTGACTGTGTGAGAGCAGTGACTAAACCAAACAATAGACTGGTTTTGCTGATGGTAAACCACGAAACTAGATCATTAAAAGTGATACCACCACAATAAGTAGTCATAGGAATACGAGCCACATGATTGCAAGAGATTAAAAGGTTGTGACGTTGCACCCACTATGGATGCGGTACCATGTTGCAGACAAGCAGTTGAAGCAGAAAACAGGCAACAAAAGCTATTGGCCATCACTATAAATCACACTCCCAACAATGGCACAACTAATAACCTGACAGGCTCGTCTTTCAGACGGAATATCAGTCTTAATCTGAGAGGCTGGTGCCCCAAAAAGAAAAAGAAAAAACAGGACAGCAGCACATAAAAACTACAGAGCATGAACTGTCACCCGACGTCAGAGTGAGAAAGAGCAATCTGGCCTGCGAGATTCCAATATCTTACTCTACAATGACAACTGGATCCAATCATGGCAGAACACTTCAGTGAGCCAGTCGGGCAATCCTCCAATCAGACAGACACGTCCAACACAAAATGATCAGACTTCAGCTTTACTTTAAAGGTGCTAAACTCGAAATTCTGAGGATTAATGTAGCAGCAAACAACTGTTAGCTATGTGATATGGAAGAGTAATGTCTACCTGAGCGGAGAATGAAGTCGCTCTCCCTCTGTGTGTGTTGTAATCAAAGCTTTTCTGTGCTTTGTTTACGTCAGTCATTCTCAAAGACTGGATCGCAAGATTGTATTAGGGTCGCCAAATAAATTTGCAGAATTTCTTCCTTCTTTGTCTATTATTTAACATTTATATCTGCAGTGAACCTTTGAGCCACAGGAGGTAGCCTGAAAGTTCATATTGTTCTGATAATTGTAGCCTACTTATAACAGTCGATCTAATTTGAAAGGCTAGCGTACATTGTATTTGTTTTATTGATGGGAGGATAAAAAACGAGGGCCTGGTAACTCTGCATAAATGTATTTATTTGGTCTCATTTATAAAGTATTTATGTATATGTTTTCAATAACACGCGCATAATATGAAGTTGTGATTTATCAAACGTATATGTCTTCAAAATGATTGCTTTATCAAGATAATATAAGGTGATGTGGAAATGGCAGTAAAAATGGTCAGGAACATTCATTTACTCACAAAGTCGCTCTTCTCACGATTTATAGATAAGGCCTGTTGTGAATTGGGTTGCGATGGTTTGTCATTTTTAAAAAAAAACATGAAAAAAGGTTTGGGAAACACCGATTTATGTAGCCGTGTGGAGGCAATCCCTCACTGTATTTGAAATTTAGAACCCTTAACAATTACAAATATGTTATAGATTCTGTATGTTTAAAACCTCACTCTTGGAGTTGACTGAGTACAAGAAACCTACAGACGGATTTACAAAATGCAACATATTTAACCAAATGAGCATCTGTCCCAAACACAGGCCAACTTCTCTATCGAGGTCAAACTCCTAACAGTAACTATTTGTTACTAAGTGAACATATAATTCTTTGTGCATTTTATTTAGCACAATTATGGTCACTTTCATGCAATACTACACTTGTACTATATCTGGGTTTAGTACCACATCTGTTTTGTCGTATGTGAACTCTTTATCTGCGCCTCTCCTGCTACGGATGGCATGTTTCACTCACTGTTGTACAAATCCCAGACTGCGTGTTTGAAAGCTGAAACACGGGGTTGAAGTGGGGAGAATCCAAAACTAGACAGCAAGGTGATGTGTCCGACAACACAACGGAACTCATCATCCTGATTAAACTGGAGGTTGTTTTTTTTAATCATTTGCAGTATTTCATTCAAACTGCAATCTCAAAAAGGTCACTAAAAAAAAAAGAATTAGAAATGCATTCCTCATCGGCCAAAGCCACTCCCTGAACTGATGACTTCTTAAATTTTGCACATTTGATGGGTGGAGACTAAAGAAGATTGGGAAAAGATGTTTATATCATGAGAGGGCTAATCCACCTGTCACATAATCGCAGTGCACTAATACAGAACAGTGCTGCAGCTGCAGAGGGCCCAAGGTCAGAGTCACTGTTGGTTTGTGCTGACCAAAGACTGTCATTTACATTCTTCTGATGAGAGACCGCTATAAAACCACTAATAATTTACCTGCACTCAATCTTTTTTCCTTACAGTAACATACACAATAGATATTAAAACATTGGTTGTAATTTACTACACAAATATCTTAGGGTTTTGGACTGACAAACCAAGACATTTAAAGACATCACTTTGGACATCGAGAAATTGGAATGGACATTTGTTTTTACTATTTTCTGATATTTTTTAGACCAATGGATTATTCTGTTGATTCATTTCTTGGTTAAAGTGATAATGAAAATAATAGTTAGTTGCAGCCCTAGTCCTTTCTAAATACCTAAAGGCCTACTGTTTTCCAGAACAGAAAGTAACAACCACATACTACATTTTTTTTAATGGAAAACAATGAATTTGATTTTTGATTCGTTCTACATCGGCAACGATTAATTTTCTAATCGACAACTATTTTGATAATCAACTGGTCCCCGCACAACCAGGCTCAGGGACAGCTTCATCCAGCAGGCCATAAGACTGCTGAACTCTGGAGCTCCCTAGCTCTTCACTTGTCACTTTATCATTGTTACTTTACCTTTATATACTTTATATACTGTTTTACAAACTGTTACACCTCTGTGTATATACACATATTAACTCCTTCTCTATACATACTACATTCCTGTCTACACATCTGTATATATATTTTTAGTAGGGCTGTATTGCGATTCGATATACGATTTATTGTGACTTTTGATAACTTTTTTATCACTAGACTAGGGAAAAAGTTTAATCATACACTTCTAAGGACTTTTACTTTGGAAAATATCTAATGTTTGATTTTCAACATGTATGTAGTCAAAGATGTCCTGAAGTCAAATACATCAGTCATTGTCAGGCATTATTTATTAATACATTTTCCCAATTTCACATCAACCAATTTATAAGGGACATGTAATGTTTTAAACTACTGCTGAATATAATCCATTAATCTTATTTCCATTGATTGATGATTTTATATCCCACCCCTAATTTTTAGTACTTCTCATTATTACATACTTCACCCTGTTACATTCAGTTTTAAGAAAAAAAGTAAAAATTCTCTAATTCCAGCATCTTAAATGTGAATATTTTCTGGTTTCTTTACTTCTCTATGACATTAAACTGAATATCTTTGACTTGTGGACCAAACAAGACATTTGAGGACGTCTTCTTGTGCTTTGGGAAACACTGATTGACATTTTTCACCATTTTCTGGCATTTTATAGACCAAACAACTAATCAATGAAAATAATCGTTAGTTGTAGGGATGCACCAATCTGACTTTTTTCAGTCCCGATGCCGATAGCGATACCTGGTCTTTGGGTATTGGCCGATAGCGAGTACCAATCTGATACCAGTGTTTAATTAGTAAGCTGTAAATGGATGATTATTGAATTGTTATTTATTTTTTAAATAATAAATCGTACGCCAACAACTTGGTAAAAACTTGACCAGGAATTAAAATTCCAGTATATAATGTATATAGTCTAAAACATATAATTGAATTTATTGGATTGGCCCCATTGTCACCGATATCGGTACCGGTATATCCCTAGCTAGTTGCAGCCCTAATTCTTTCTATGAAGGTTTTGAGTAAAGCCAAATACGACTGATATAACACAGTCCAGTGAAGCATTTGCTCTGGTTTACCCAGTACGCATTTATGTTTTTGTGTGTGTGTGTGTGCCTGTGTTGTTTGTATCTCTGCGTGCACATGTGTGTGCATACGCACAGAGGCTTTGATAAGAGGTCTTGAGAGGTATAGTGGAGGACCATGCCCTCCTCTCCTCTGCTCTCCTCTCCTCTCTATCCAGGCTAGCAGGCTGTCCTCATTACTGTCAGTCAGCATCAGGTTTAGCAGTGCCAGGCTCCTGCACAGCCCTCTGTCCTCCCTGCCCTGCCAGCACTAGCCTGCCTGACTGCTGCCATTGGTAAGCATTGTAAGAACCCCTCAATCCTCAAGAAAACCTAATTACTCTCCACCCGCAACCAAGGAGACCGGAGCAGGGAAAAAAAGAGGGAGGCCGACGAAAGAAGAATCACACACATGTGCACTCCATTTATAAGCGCTCCGGCAATTATTCAAACAAAAGGAAATGTGTGTTCATATTATATCTGCAGTAAAAAAAATAATAACTAGCATTCACATTTACGCATCATTTATCTTTCCATTGAAGCTTAAATATTGGAGGAATGCCTGAAAAAGGGCACAAAAGATACATTTAGAAAGTGTGAAACACACACACAAAAAAAAAAACATGCAAACTGAGCATCGCTTTGACTACCCGTTAACTGGGTCACTCAGTTGGTGATTGTGTCTGACCACCAAACAAACAGTCATTCATATGTCTGTGCTCTGGCCCCATTTTCATCTGGAGCAGTTCCACTGAGGCCACTGAAAGCAAGAGGAGCTGACGGGTCAGGGATTTAAACCCATCTCCAGCTTCGGCACAGTAGCCATTACCACAGAGGGGGAAAAACAACTCCTTGTGTCATCCTCCATCTAAAGGAGGGTTTATTTATGTTGGCTGCACATCTGTTTTTTTTGTTTTTTTTCCAGGGGTGAGAGGAGAGTGACAGCGAAGAATTCCCATCAACTCGCTTGTCACTTTTCCGTCTGTCTCTTGGTTTCAGTGAAATGCCGGTGCGTTTAGTGTCAGTTGTAAAACCCATTTCAAAAGTGCATTTATTTTGAGAAATACAGCAAATATCTTTTTCGCTTGGACATCGCGGTCGCTCGCCAGGATAAGACCTGCTCCGTATGCCTTGAAATGCGACGTCAGGTTCGGATAATAGCCTGCACAACATAACATTCTTTCTCTTTCTTCCACCCTGTGTGCTATCTGCACAGTAGAAAATGCCTTGAAATGAGAAATAATCTTTCTCATAATAAATATTTGGGAGGGCTCATTGTCATAAACTGTCAAGCTGAACAAAGATATTGATATGGCATTCTGTTCTACATTAAAAGACTTTTTGTCCTTGAATATTCTTTCACGCTGATGCAGCTGTGCAGATCTGAGTTGGAACGGGGGAAGCTGGTGCTTTTAATAAACTCGCGGGGACATTCAAAGGGGCTGGCAGCTACAGAGGTTTCATTTTCCCAGCGGTGAGCTGTGTCATTTAAAATAAGGATCATTTTTGAGAAGGGGAAATATCATAATGCTAAATCTAGATCAAATAACTGAGCAAGGTGTAAGACTGGATTTGCGAGGCCTTGTAATCCTGAAAGGCTAAAAAAGAAAAGAGCACAGAGAGAGGGGAAGAGAGTGAGAGATGAAATAAAAGAGAGTGATGAAAGAGGAGAACAGCTAAAAGTTGGTTTTGAATTTGTGATAAAACAAAACGACACACCTGTGCCTCTTTAATACAGTATGCATACATGTTGGGGCTGGGACGATATGCAAATTTCGCGATTCTATACTATCCCGATACTTGGATGCCGATTCAATATGTATTGAGATTTTTAAGTATTGCAATTCAACTTGTATTGCGATTTGATATTACGAATTATTGCAATTTATTACTTTTTTAACACTAGACTATTAGACACTAGACTTTTACTTCTCTAAAAAAATCTTTGAATTGATACTATAAAAGTGTTTGATTGTGTGTCTGTATGTAGTGAGAGATGTCCTGAATTCAATTATATCTGTCATTGTCAGGAATTATTTATTTAATACTTTTCAGCAACCCAAAAATCAAAGAATAAAGACATGTCTCTCAAAAATGTGTGGTATTTTCCTTTTAATTTATAAGGGACATATAATATGTAATTAAAAATTAATCTTATTTCCATATGTATTTTGTATATACCCTTTGTTAAAACTTTATTTTGAAAACTAGACGTAGCCACTACGGCTGGTACGGTGCACCCATCTCCCATCTAGATATGTATTGCAATTATTAAGTATTGCAATTTTACAAGTATTGCGATTTGATATTACAATTTATTGCGATTTTTTAACACTAGACTAGGGAAAAAGTTGATCATACACTTCTAGGGACTTTGACTTTGGAAAATATCTAAATAAAAAAAAAAATATCAATCATTGTCAGGAATTATTTATTACATTTTTACATATAGTTCCCTTTGTTGACACCTTATTTTGAAAACCGGACACGGTCACACGTGTATACTTCCGCTAACTTCGCCAAGTCCGTCGCTAGCTCTCCCAACAGCTCCGTTCTCTTTATACATCCATGGTCAGCTCCATCGGGGCCGTTTGGATGCGTTTAACATAAATATCAGTATATGGGTGCTCTACAGTTGTAGCGTCGCCCGATTTGACCACGGAGATGAGAGTGACGGCTGACTTGACCGCACATTACCTCAATACGATAAAAACATTTCCTGTCCATGACAGAGTTAGCATGCAGCTTTAGCCATCATGTCTAGCTCTGCTTTTCCTGGCAATGTGTGAACCACAAAGTGTTTCCATACTTTACTGTATGTGTAGTGTTTACCACTTTGGAATTAAAATGTGAGGGTGCAGGTTTATGCACGCCTACCCTCTTTCGTTTTCTGCATTCTCGTTTCGGCTTTGTTTTGGTTTTTGAAACGGATATGGCGTCACGTTACTCAGACAACAACAATAACACATCCTTCTACCTCCACATAGACTGTGTGGGTGCATGTTTACGTCACACATTACAAAAGGCACAGGGGATGAGACTGTGTATTTACTTCATGCAACAATTATTATTAGACTTCATTAAAACTTAAGACTTGAAATCTGCGGAACCACAAAGCACCCGAGAGTCTTTTCTGCAGGTAAGAACATAAAGCACACACTGTCCCTGAGAGAGGACTGGTCAATTTGCCTTTCACAGAAAACAAGTGTAAAGAGAAAAAGAAGAAAAGAAAGAGGCAAACGGAGAAAGAGAAGGCGACGTGCAGAGACAGAGAGTGAGACAAAGAGAAAGAGAGGGCTCCAGCTGCCAGAGATAGACCGACACTAACAGTAGGCCACGAACAGGGAAGCCACAGTCACAGCTGTCACAGGCTGGAGGAAAAATTGGGGCAGTGCTTAGATGGTATTTTTGACTGATATCCCAGAATTACCTCAACCGATGTACTCGCACAGCTCGCCTTCCTCCTCACTGACATTAACGCATTAATACGAGAAGTTTCAGGAAAGAAAACTGCCATTGCAAACAAGATAAACAGACTTTTCTGGAAGTGTTGTCACAGCTGTGTGTCTGTGCAGTACACATCTATTTGTGCACAGATAGAGTCTTCTTTACGCATCCTCGAGCCTACCAGTGACAACCTGCTCGCGGATGGCTTACACGGCAAATCCCTTTATGAGGCGCAAGGAAAGAGTCACGCCCATTGCTCTGTAAATGGTTGCTGCTCCTTTCCTTTCATTTCCATAACAAGCCATCAGAACTCATCTCCCACTGAAGTGGCCACAGTCCCACTGGCAATTAAAATCATGCTGGGACATGCCATGGTTGTGTGTGACTTCACTGTGGGAAACAAAAGCAGCGGCGGCAGCAGCAGCGGTATAATGACGCCAACAGTCGAGTGGTAAATCTCGAGCGATGTCGGCGGAAACCGTCGCTTTGATTTCTCCAGGAAACTGAGAGCAGGCCTCGTTTACATCTTTCAGTACCAACCTTGCTGGAGAATATCAAACAAGGAAACAGCATCATCTCATCTCTGTCTCCTTTACCACTTTCTATACACAGCCGCAATACTAAAAAGGCATGTGGGTTTTTTTAAAGACTCGGCAGTATCGCAACAGGCTCTAAATTCAGATGGGAAAAAATGGGAGTGCAAAAACTAAAATATTTTTATGTGAAAGTCTGGTTGGAGTTAAAGGATAGGTTACATTTTTTTACTGCTGAGGCATCATATTCAGCTTCAGCTAATGCATTTTTACACAAAATGAGGACTGCAGATTTTGTCCCATATTTCTTACAGTGTAGTCATGCTAAGAAGGGTTCCCCGAACGATACAGGGGTTACGATTCAATATATTGTGATGTATTGCGATACTGTAAGCAAGGCGATACTGTATATTGTGATTTTTTTTTTATTTAGTTTTAGGAAAACTGTCATAGTATAAATAACACACCGCCATATGCATAAAATCTGAGTAATTTTTTTTTAGTTTCTTTATGCAATCAGAACAGTGGGATTTGTATTTATCACAGTCCCTGAAATATCCAACATCGTAGCACTACTTTTTGTGTAATCTGAGTTTCTGTCTGCCACAAATCTTTGCATGTAAACTATAAACTAGAATTACCACCTCACTGTTGTATGCCTCCGCAGTCAAGTTGCAGTTTACATCCATGTCTGTCCAAAATTTCATCACTTCATCATTTTATCTTATTAGACATTTGCATGTGATAATTAGCATATGAATTCTTGAGTTATGGCCAAAAACGTGTTGTGAGAGGTCACAATGACCTTGACCTTTGACCATCATATTCTAATTCAGTTCATCCGAGAGGCCATTTGGATGTTTGTGCCAGATATAATACAAATCCCTCCAGGCGTTTCTGAGATATCGCTTTCACGAGAATGAGTTGGACGCGAGGTCACAGTGACCTTGACCTTTGATCACCAAAATCTAATCAATTCATCCATGAGTCCAAGTGGAAGTGTGTAACAAATTTGAAGAAATTCCCTCCAGGCTTTCCGGAGATATTGCGTTCACGAGAATGGTACGGACGGACGGAAAACGAAAACATAATGCTGATAGTGTTGTTGGTGTTTTTAAGAATCAATACAGTATCATATAATATCGCGATACTGTGTATTAATATTCTTATTAAATCCTTATTCAACATACAGTACTAATGACAAGTGAATATTATATTGAGATGGACTTGAAAATACATGTGAAGAGACCCCTCCTCGCCTATAAAAAAAAAAATTATTAGATTTTTAATTACAAAATATAATATTAGGTTTGTTAAAGGCAGTGAGTAGGATTTTCCGAAAAAAAAAAAAACACTCTATAGTCTTATACAAAAATAATTCCTCTCAATCATCATTACTGTGACCCACTAGGAGTGTACGTCCTCTGCCTTGGGGCAACACTGGACATGTCATGATATCATGGCAAAAAATACATATTTTCAGAAATAAGTTCCAATATCAATCAGTCTAACATTTACCTATTGCAAGAATTGCATAAAATGAAATTACTTTTGCTACTAATAAAGTGGATGTTGTGAAACTAAATGTTGAGATGCTGAAATATTTATGTTGAAATCCTGGAATTCTAAAGCTACTTTTAGCTGCCGATACATCTAATAAAGCCACGGCTAACCCCAGCCAGGCTGAAAAGGCTAGTAGGAGACAAAATGTGCATAAAGCACCTTGCATCACATCGTCATTGTTTAATCCTTTCTTTCTCACCTGTCAATCATCAACAGAAGAAAACCTAATCCCTGAATATCTGTGGTCTAGTCTGCATTGATACCTCTGACACGACTTGTAAGCACAGCCTCTATTTCTAATACAAAATGTTCAGTCTTAAGATAAGCTTTAGTTGTGTGACACTATTAATTTAGTAATGTGTGTGTGTGCCAGATTGCATTTATTTAGCATGTTTTATTTGGGACTTGACAGGACTTGTTGTTATCTCCCATTGGTGCCCTTTACCAATATCCTAGTGCAGATGGTCACAAAAAACATAGATTACTAATTCAAAACATATACAAGATTCCCAAACCCAACGGGCAGAGCAGAGGTAATCCGCACCATGTGACTGATTTGTCATACAAAAACATATTTATGTCTTATCATGACAATAACCTACAATTCAGGTCTGAAAAACATCAATGTTTCACTTTAAAATTCTCCAGAATCGTTCGTACCTATACAAATCCTCTGAGCGAGTCGACCTTGTCGTACGTGTCAAATCAGATTTAAATTAAAATATGTCTGCTTCGATATAGCCTAATGATTATTTGTTGCCTTCCCGTCTCTTTCTGACCGTCTCTTTCTAATGGAAATGTCCATGTTTTGGGGCAGTGTCAGTTATGCCTGCTGATACAAGTTGTTTTTCCTGTGATCCTGTCATCCCGGTGCAAACACCTTCAGTTGTTTACAGTGAAATGTCCTCTGTGTTCACCTTCACTTCCTGTCTGTTTCCAGCATTACTCTACGTGCTGTACATACTGTATAGTTTTACCATACTGCAGCATTCAGCGGCGGGAGGTCATTGGCAGGGGTTACTCGCGAGGTCATTGTTAGCCGTGAGAAAAATTAACGCTGATTGGTCTCGTCACGATTTGCTCCCCGAAGCCCGTGCCACGGAGGCACCTGCCAAGGCGAGCTTCTTTAAAACGAGAACGGAGCCTATTCAACAGCTGCATAAGCAGCCAGGCGGGCAGACAGACGAGGGGAGCGAGGGACAAAAGAAAGCAAATGCAAAACAGAGAGGACTTTCTAAATGGGAACCATAGAATGGGACTTCTTTTAAAAAGGTCTTAAATCAATTGAACATAAAGTACAAACCAATGCAATGTTAATCTATCTGGCTTAATCCCATTGCTTTAAGATCCTTTATAATCCACATTCAATACAACCATTTTTCCTCTCTAACAAGCTTGCCCTATAGTCATTTTATAAATCATTGGTACAAGGCTTTTACAGTGCCACCAATTCTGTTATGGTGTCATTATTTCACTGAGTTATGAACCACGCGAGGTGGAATGACAAATATGTTTAAGACCTGTGGGACAGCTCAACATATTGTATTTTCCCTCTCTGAGTCATTGCTAAAAAGAGTAGAACGCTGTTCAAAAGAAAGATTAACAATAATAATAACGACAGCAAGAGGAATTTCTTGCTCACTTAAAACTTGGAAGCATCATCAACCATCTGAGCTGTTTTATCGCACCTTGGACTTTCATGAGCAAGGAAGAAGTTAAAGTGATACACTTGGCGCGTGAGAAAAAATGTGGAGAAACACTGGTAGTTTCTCAACCATATGCCGATATCCTTAAGTCACCATGTGCTCTGGCTTTTGAGAGCCTGCGCTGCCAATTCCTCATTTGAAACCTGACCAACTCTTTAACAATGCCTCTCTCTGATACGGTGGAGAAGGAGAAAATCTATTATCGATTTCCACCTGGTTTAGGTTGGAAACGGCCCTGATAGCGATGTTGAATAGCACCACACTGTACTGTGCCTTCGCACTAAAGCTGGGGGATGGTGTGAGAGGGCATGTCAACAAAGCCCTTGACTATACGCCACAGCACCATCTGCACGCGCTGAATATTTAATCGTCAATAGAACTGCTCGAGACCAGTAATCAAGAAAAGGGAAAAGATAATATGCATCATGAGAGAGCTCATGCGACAGTTCCTGCGTGATTGGAGTTTGGCTTATCTTTTAAATCACCCATTGTTTCAATGCTAATTGTGACCATTTCTACATGTGTGCACCACAATTGAAGAATCACTTATGTCATTCAATCCCATTCAACTCCTACTGAGAAAACAACTCAATAGACACATAATTCAGCCAGTAAAATGTAAATCATCGCTGTCAATAAGTCATTTCTTTCATTTAAAAATAAAACTATCTCCAGTTTTAATTAACCTGCACCTTCAAAAACAGCCAACACAAGACAGGAGGATCTTGATTCCACTTTCTTACATGTCCTCTTTTCCACACCTGAATAAAACTTTCAACTAGGGCTGTCAATCGATTAAAATATTTAATCGTGAATAATCGCAAATGAATCGCACACTTTTTATCTTTTCAAAATATACCTTAAAGGGGAGATTTGTCAAGTGTTTAATACTCTTATCAACAAGGGAGTGGGAAAATATGCTTGCTTTATGCAAATTTATGTATATATGTGTTATTGGAAATCTATTAACAACACATAACAATGACAAATATTGTCCAGAAACCCTCATAGGTACTGCATTTAGCATAAACAATATGCTCAAATCATAACATGGTAATCTCAAGCCCAACAGGCAACAATAGCTGTCAGTGTGCTGACTTGACTATGACTTGCCCCAAACTGCATGTGATTATCATAAAGTGGGCATGTCTGTAAAGGGGAGTCTCGTGGGTACCTATAGAACCCATTTTCATCCACATATCTTAAGGTCAGAGGTCAAGGGACCCCTTTGAAATGGCCATACCAGTTTTTCTTTCCAAAATGTAGCGCTCCAAATTAAGTTTGGAGCGTTATTTAGCCTCTTTCGCAACAAGCTAGGCATGGGCACTATAACATGGTTGGTACCAATGGATTCCGTAGGTTTTCTAGTTTCATATGATGCCAGTATCTTCTCTCCAGCTTTAAAACTGATCCCGCTACAACCTAAAAATTGCAATTTGCGATAAAGAAATTAGTGGCGTTAAAACAAATTTGCATTAACGCGTTATTATTGCGTGAACTTTGACAGCCCTACTTTCAATATCCAACATTCTCTGGAGATTTATTAGAACCCGCCTCCTGTCAGTCACAACCCTCGTCAAGCCAACAGACGAGTTACCAACGCAAGATGTTTTCACACATATATTCTGTTGCATTAACACACAATAAAGCTTGGTTCATACTTTTGCAGACTAAAATTGGCATAATAACAATCAGAATATAATGAAGGATGAAATGCAAATATAAGCATAAAGGCACAGAAAAAAATATATAGATATGAAACAGCGAGGTAATACAAAAAAAACATAACCTCAATCATGCTGAACGTTTCTTTAGAGTCTAATATGTCCAACTTTAATTGCTTTGGTGAAACAGCATAGACAAGGTGAGAACAATGGAGCCAGACTAGGCATTTCTCTCCAATAACAAACAGACAAACCGCTGCCTCTTTGTATCTGCTGTGCGAGCAGCACAAAATTAGGTAAGCCAGTGACATGAGACATAATCATTTTCTTTGAGCGGGGTTAGTGACCAATTTATTCTTACCTTAGGCTGGGCGCGACGTGGAAAGGCAACCTTAGGATCAATCTGAGAATGAGAAAAGAATAGCAAAATTGTTGTTAAAAGAAAAAGCTGTGATATTGTAAAAGCAATGAAGAGGTGTTGAAAATATTTCTAACATTGTAAGCCCACAAAGGGAACCCCAGGGTGCAAGCATCCACATGGTCACATTTTTAAATCCTCTGTGGTGGTCAGGAATAAATACTAGGATCCTAAATACATATTCAGAACTTAATGTATTAAAATGTGATATTTTCAACTCACAATGATAACAATTTATCGGAGCCATTAGGATTTACAAAAGCTGCATAATCAGCCTGTGGCGATACAGACGGTCTGCTTTTGAATTTGAGAAGCATTTTTTGACACGAAAGCTGCATTCGAGAGCTGTCAAAATTATTGCAATTATAAATTAAGTGCACATGAATGGCCCAGCAAAGTGGTGATAAGAACATAGGAAGGAGGGGTTTTTGTAACTCAATGGCTCTGCTACATCACACCTGACTTTTGTCATATAATGTGGTTAAGGTTAAGGTTTCACAAAGGAAAGGCTGCGGCATGGTTAAAATCCTAGTAACCATGAAGTCATGTTGAAGTCAACGTAAACAATTCAAACTGAACAAATGGCAACAATACCAACTGTTGTAGCTGAATATTATTCAATCAATTTGTTCCCATTGACCAGTTAATTTGTAAACCTCTCATTTAATGCACCATGCAGTAACTGAACCATATTAGTCAGTATATTAATCCGTACTCTACAACAGACAATAATTACATTAGTGCATAGATTTGGCCCAATAACTGCTTTGATTTCAAGTTAGGTAAATCTGTCAGGATTGTAACTGGGCAGCAGACCTTTAGGTTCAAAACAAAGTACACTTCACTTCAAGAATTTATATCTTGAGTACTGACTAACGGCAGTACAATTTTATTATTATGAGGATTTGAAGAGAGCTGGCCAATATCACTGACCTCATTACTTACTGTATCAAATTTCTGTAACTTTTACTGTTGTATTTATTACCCGTCTTTAGGGATGTCACGATACCAGACACGGTAAAAAAAATGAATGAATAAATAAATAAATCCCATGTATGTCAACATCCACTCCTTTATTACCGTTTGCATACTGGTTTTTGTTAGCAAGTTTAACAGGTCATAATTCCCTTTCTATTATTTTATATTATTGTGAAAACAAACACCTCCTTCAAACAACTGTATTAATTCAAGTTTCTCGCCAAAAACTACATTTGACAAGATTACATTTGAACACATCATGAAAACGTTTATCTTCGCCCAATGCTAGCAGTTAGCAGCCGGTAAGCAGCACAGACACGTTTCAGGAATTTTGGCATTGACTTGGTACATAAAGATCGGTTCTCGTGACATCCATACTTAACATAATTTTAGCTTGTTTTCATATTCTATTCTCTCTTTAATGACTGTTTTTTTAATTTTATTTCAATGTCATTTTATGACGTGTTTCTTTTGCACTTTGTCTTGATGCTTTTGATGTTTTGTGTAAAGCACTTGATTTGTCTTATTGCTGAAATGTGCTATATAAATAATCTTGCCTTGCCTTTCTATAACTGATGGAGCTCAATGACTAGGCACAATATTCATGGTGTACTTAAGGAAAGCACATATCAAAGAGGACCTATTGTGCTTTTTGTGCTTTTTCTCTTTCCTTTAAGTGTGTTATACAGTTTTTTGTGCATGTAAAAGGTCTGCAAAGTTACAAAGCCCAAAGTCCACACCAAAGGGAGTTACTCTCCCCCACAGAAACACTGCTCCTGACCTGCCTGAAATGTCTGGCCTTTTATTCCGTTACGTGGTGATGTCACCAAGTAACATATTTGCATATTAGCAAAGCCGGTATGAGAAATGTAAAGCATTTTTTTTTTATATTAAAGCATGTAAAGATGTTCTAGTAGAAACCCAAAATACAAGTATGCACCTGAAAATAAGCATAATAGATCCTCTTTAATTAGCACAAATTACTG
The DNA here is from genome assembly GCF_015220745.1 of Sebastes umbrosus. Lineage (NCBI taxonomy): Eukaryota > Metazoa > Chordata > Actinopteri > Perciformes > Sebastidae > Sebastes > Sebastes umbrosus. The sequence goes on from NC_051285.1 coordinate 20,538,576, forward strand.
AAAAAAATATTGCTGCTATCAAATCATCTACGTGCCAGTTATATATATCAAAAAAATAATCACAACTGCTTCAAAAACAGAGAAAAAAGTTAGTGTGGAGGCCGGCCACGCCATCGTTCTGTTGGTCATGGTCGCAGCAGAGACTCGCTTTTATTTTAGGCAGGAATCGCTGATTGGATATGACAGGGAGAAAATGAGAGTCTGAGGCCGCTGACGCCTCCAGATATTGCCAAATAACCAGGAGGATGCGTCAGATCAGCCTGTTTCTCCATCTTGTGCTTGTTATCTCATTAGCTACATCTTCCTCGTTAATTTCACTGGTATGAAGGTATGTGGTCGGGGGTTCTCATCAACCTCGCACTTACAATGAGGAGGAACTGTCTCAAACAGCCATGACATCCTAAATTGTCCTTGTCTGGATACCAGCGGAATTGTGAAAAAAGAAAAGATTAGCTCTTTTTGGCATAATATTACTGGTTTGTGTATAACAGAAAATCCTTTTCATGTTGTTCCATATATTGCCACGTGCTATACTGAAATAGCTACAATAAGCCTACCAATTATATGCTTTCATAAAAGTTACTCCTTCAGCACAGATGGGTATATTTAAGAAAAAGACATCTCTTCCTGCTGAGGAAAACAATGGAAAGAAAGTAAATTAAGGAACGCAAGAACAAAAAGACGCCATCTGCACAGATCAATTAAGCCAATGAGACCGGCTACGTTTAAATGTGTTTGAAGGGAAACCATGATGTGCAATGTCATTGTCATCTTTTTCTGTCAGTCTCACTTATTACGGTTATCTTTCTAAATCAAGTCAAAATGAGAAATGAATTCAATAACACCTGGGTATGGCAACCCTGCTCGTAATGAATTTCATTTAAAGATTTGTTTTAGCACTTAGCCCCAGGCACAACCAATTCAAACTCAATTATTTTGTGCGCCCTATTTGAGCAAAGACAACACATTACGCTTTGAATACCAAAGTCCTATATACTTGGTAATGTATCTTACTTTTTAAGCCTATGCAAAACGTATCAAACCTCATTTTCAACATACTGCGTTAACTAATTGTTTTTCTGTCCTGCTGAGTATTTCTATTCACTGTGAAGCTTCCCGTTTCACCATGCACAAGGGAGCACTTAAACACAGCGGCGATGGAGGTCGTATAGCTTTCTGTCAGTTGAAAATATTACAATTATCAAAAAGAGGCAATTATATGCACAGAATTGTGTTCAAAATGAGGCTACGGCTGCAGATTGTTTAAATCGCACTCTGAGCAATGCAACCAAATTAGGCAAAGAGGACTTACTAACCAATCCTTCTGAGAAATCCTGTAGCAGCACCTTTTTAGGTCACAACTTATGATGAATGACTCCTTTGAGAAATTTCAACATGAGGAGGGGAGATGTAGCAATTGTTTCCCTTTGGTTTACATATTCATGTGCATGGGATTTTTTTATGTAGAAAGTAGCTTCATACTTCAAGCCAAGAGCTGAAATATGCACTGCCCTTTTCACTGGATAACCATACCTTTGAACCGGAGACTATGTTGTCTCGGTTTCACCTGATACTTCCTTCCTGAGACATTTTTGTTATGTAACACACATACCATCAGGGTTTGGGATCAGTCAACCGGAACTGGGTAGTGCACTTGTTTCAGTAATTCCACATAGAGTACTTGTTATTTCACCCAAGTCTGTTTTCATGCACAATACCTTAACATTTTTTAACACTAATTACAAAAAGAATACTTATAAGTGATTTACCTTGCGTGTTTTTGTCCATTTAGTTTTCAAGAAAGTACTTTCCTTAATGGGTTGGGGTTGAAAAAACACTCTTGTTCTTACTGTGCTATTGCTTTCACTGCAATTTTCGCATTCTCCACCTACATCAGCTGAATGCAACAAGTTTAAGCATACTCTCTGTGGTTTGTTGAAATGGATTCTGGGAACAAATCACAAGCTGATGCAGAAGTGGCGAAGGCAATTTCTAGGGAACGTGTGTACCAAAAGGCACATTAAAAAGACATAAATTGAAGAGGCATAACTCCAGTGTAGAAAGCTAGACCTCCCATCCAGCTGAGGCTGTGCGGTTATCATCTAGTAGCAGTTAAAGTACTTTATTAATCCCCCTCTAGGATATGTCTTTATCATGGAAGCATCACAAGCAGTGCATGCAAACTAAACGGCACATAGATATTTAGAAACCTGACTAGGAGCTGAATGAACAATCTGCTCGGAATATGAATGTAATGCTCCACCTTTGAACATTACGTTTTATTGGTTGCCAGATTAGCTGCTCAAACGAGGGAAACCAGCGCTATTAAGCAGGTAAAGACCTGGAATTTACCTTCTGTGTATTGTTGTCATACTGTGGAAGTATGAAGGTCGTTGGGATTGTAAAATTAATTTAGGAGCACAGTAATAAACTTTAGTTGGATTGACTGGACTGATATACAACAACATAGATAAAATCTACTAAGTGATGAGGACCATTGTTGTCTTTGTTATAAGCAGGGGTATTTACATGATGCAAATTAGAAGCAATAGAACTTAGGATAGGTACACACCTGAATGGTCCAAAGACAGGTATTGCTAGAAGATATGGCATATATCATATTGTGATTGACAGAATGACTGGAATTAGTTAAAAGATTAGTTGATTAGTCAAGTAGTCGATCGACAGTAAATTAATCAGCAACTATTTTGACAACTGATTAATCGTTTAGGTCAATTTTATGGAACAAATCCAAACATTCTCTTGTTAGGCTTCTCCAAAGTGAAAATTTGTTGTGTTTCCTTGTTTTAACATTATAGTTAATAATTGAATATTTTGTATTTTGAACTGTTGGTCAGACAAAACAAGACATTTTAGGACATCACCTTGGGCTCTAGATAATTGTAATGGTCGTTTATTTGCTGGTTTTTGATGTTATATAGGCCAAACTATTAATCGATTAATTGAAAGATTTATCAGATTTATCAATTATGAAAATATTTGTTATTTGCAGCCCAAGTTAAAATGTTTTCAAGTGCAAATTGCAATCAAAATGCATCATTGAAAAACAGCCACTATTAACTACTTTTTTTATGTACGAGCCACAACAAAATCATAATTTTTAACTTGTCCCATACCTAGGGGTGGGAATAACCAGAGGTCCCACGTTACGATATTGTCACAATCCTTAAGTCACTATACAATCTTATTGAGATTTATTACCTTTTTCCAACTGCAAATTATGCAGTTTGTCAACATCTGTTTTATCTAATAAGATAGAGTTCTCATTCTGTTCATCTCAGAGTTTTCATTCACATTATCTTGAGGTCAGAGGTCAAGGGGACCCTTTGAAAATGGCCATGCCCGTTTTTCCTTGCCAAAATTTTGCATAAATTTGGTGCGTTATTTAGCAAGCTAACAAGACATGGTACCAATGGATTCCTCAGGTTTTCTAGTTTCATATGATACCAGTATCTTTACTCCAGCTTTAGGACTGAGTCCGCTACAACCTCTGAAAGACAGAATAGCGGCAAAATATTGCGATACTACGCTGTATCAATTTGTTCCTTCCAACCCTAGTCAGACCCAATTCACACATGTGAATTCTATGTCATTGAGTGCGTTTACATGCACACTCATATCCTGGTTACGATCAGGATTTTGGAGTATCCTGCTAATGTTTATCACATCTTTCCCTGGTTTCAAAAACCTGGATGGGGTTGTGCTACCTGGAGAACTCTGATAGAAACCAGGATACTGTAGCATGTAAACCCCTTTTCCAGGTTTCTGAACATTCTTTGTTGGTACAGAACATAAATCAAGGCACAACTGCATACAGGTGATCAAAAAACCTGGATATTGTTAGAATCATGAATACAGGGGATGTGAATAACCCAGTTTTGAGACTTATCCTGGTTTTGATCTTATTTGGGATATGATGTTTACATGGAACTTGAGAAACATGGACACTAGTGTGAATATAAATGCACTCAGTGTCTCAGTGTGTGAGAAAAGAATTATTCTTACTCTTACGGGTAATAAGAGTATGATTATTACAGGCAGCTGTTATCTACAACTGTCTGTACTGTAGGATGTATGGGGTCCTTTTTTTTCCTTTGATTAAATTACTGTAACCATCTAATGGTAGCAGTACCTGTTGTGTATAATTGACTGGCAGCCTCTAATGTGATTTAATTTTTCAAGGGGCTCTGCAATTACGGTATGTGTGCCTTTTGCAATGTGGCTATCTCAGATAGCATCTCAGCAAGTTTACACAGTTCAGTTCATGCGGAGCACAAGAGCATGACTAGTGACCCTAGACTGTTTATATAGATGTCTCCAATGACAGAAACCATCTTTGGGATATATTTATTTGATGTCTACTTTGACTTTTTAGTTTGGCCCATCCGCTAACATGAAGGGGGCGGGATTTATAACCCATACTGCAGCCAGCCACCAGGAGGCGATCGAGATGTTTTGGCTTCACTTTTGGGGAGCCGTCATGTCGTCCATCTTTATATACACTGTGCCATGTTCCAAATCACTGATTAATTTGGAACAAAATCAATTTCTTTTTACTTTTAGTACGTACTGGAGCTGCCCTTACAAAGTACATACTGTTGTATGCAGTGTGCATACAATTGGGACATACTACTTAGTCATAACATTGTGCCTTGAACTTTGACCCTCTTGCTCATATAGCCACTGCGCAGAGGATTGTGGGTCAGAATAGCCAGAAAAGCATGCTGGCTTGCATACTGCAAAATGCAACCGGATGTAGTATGACATCCTAGTATTTTTCAAGGCCTATTGAAAGAGGCTGGGACACGGGTCATGGGGTATAACACATGCACACTGTAACTGGAGCTGCGGTTGTGCATTGCGATTGGCTCAATTTTGGCTAGTACAGACCAGATTTAACCGTGCAAGTGTTGTACCCCAAAGATATGACGCGTGACATCGGCTCTTTTCACCTTCCTTGGTATTTTTGGCATTCTGAATTTGACATACTATGAATTGGGACATACTGAATTTTTTTCTGGCATACTAAATTGTATGGTAGTATGGGTATTGGGACGCAGCCAGAAAAAGATTTAGTATATACCAATACGCAGTATGTCAAATGCTAGTGACATGCTAAAGATGCACTACTGGTGAAGTAGCTGTAGTCTGTGTCAAGAGCTTATTCCTCATTCTAAGGCAAAAATGGCCTCTCCAGTGTATTGTAAGTATTTCCTCACCTTATAAGATCTTTACATCACCCTAACACGTCTTTTTCAAATTAATGGTTTCGGTGCACCTTTCTTACATGATGAAACACGATCTCACACAGAACAAACGTGGATTTCCTCAAGACATCATACAAGCTGATATGTCAACATAATAATTATGAGAACAGACCAAGAGGAATCCACCACCATCTTTTATCTTCCACAGCCTTTTTACTACGGGGTCTCTGTGGGCCGCTTCCGCATGCGACTGTGGGAGATCAGGGCAGAGAAACAGCCTATATCTTAAGTTCACATCTTATAAAAAGGATTTCATATATTAATGCGGCTCCTGGGTAAACTCTCTTCCTCTCTCTTAAGACATATCTACACTGGCGCGATGGCGTGGTGTTTAAGCTAAAAGGAAAAGGCTTATCAAAGCTTGCAGCTTTTCCCAACTTAAGTGTGTGAGCGGGTCCACAGGTGTGCCTGTGCGATACCAACGGAATAGACAAGAAATTAAAACATAAATGTTTCATATCTGTCCTGTCAATCTTTACTGATTTTTTTTTTTGCGGTGGAATAACACATCGAAAAGGCAGGTTGTTATGCTCGTCAAATCGATAATGAGGATTTCACCAAATCTCACGCTCAAGAAGGAAAATTTAAACACCATTATGAGCGTGATCCAAATTCAGTGGTATTACACAAGATATTACATTACAGCCTTGACAAACATCTGATGTTCTGTATGTACCGACAAGAGACAGATACAGCATGAACTAATAACGCCTTCAGCCATAATTAACTGCAGAAGACAGAGAGCACCTGCTATACTTGAACAAGAGCAAGTCAGAGTTTAGCTCACTGATTTAACTTTACTTCCAAATCCTATCTGATGAATACGATTAAGATCTGCCCAGAACAGCTGCTCTTCCTTACTTTTTCTCCTACTTTCCCCTTGGGTTGTTTCCTGCCTCACTTAAAAACACCAAAACTGCGAGTATAGGTTGGCCTGGGGTCATTCAATAAAGGCACACATAGAATATGTTTAACTTACAAGAAAATATAGATGTTTGTGGGTTTTACAGTTTGCAAGAAATTAAGAAACCATATCTATGCAGTTGAAACTAGGGATGTGACGATACCAGAAATTGAATAGTCAATACCAATTGAGTGCTGCAGGAATGAGTCCTAAAACTCGGAAATGAGTTAGCATTTTAGTACTTCCGGTTCCCTCGTCTGGAAGTCAATGGGTTTTAGTTAGATGCTTGAAATAAGGTCTGAGGTTAACACAAGCTTAAGAGATTTTCATGTTTTGATCTAGGATATGAAATATGTCAGTAAATATCCCACTCGTGAATTTTGAAGCTTTCATGTGTCTTTAAAATGGCGGTTGCTAACAAGTGATTAAATGTGACTACTAAACGTCATCAAGCCAACTCGTCCGCCTTTACAGCCTCCTTGTGTATACTCGCGCTCATGCGACCGTGGTGTAGTTCGTCTATAGCCTAACGTTAGCTTTTTACTTCTGTTGATGGCATTTACACTTCAAAAAACATAAAAGTGGTGTTAATTAGTGAAGATTATCTTACAGGACAAAATGTGTAAGTATCATAAACATTTGTTTGCCACAGAGCTTATTTTTTGCAATAATCCAAAACCCAATGGAAGAATCCCATTGGCTTTTTGTCGAGGGAACCCAGGGCGATGCTAACTTCCTGGTTGGCCTACAAAAATATGTCATCCCTGCAGCACTCTACCAGTGAAATTGCATGATTCTCAATACCCAATTCAATATCACGGTAAAAAAAAAAAAAAAAAAAAACACTTAGAGCTAGTGTTAGGAAGTTGGACAGGTCAAAATCCCCTCTTTATTATCTATTTTATATTTCTGTGAAAACATCTTTAAACAACTGGATTTATGCTCTCTTTCTATTCTTTCTATTTTATTTCTTGCCAAAAACTACATTTTAAAAGATTACATTTGAACACATCATGATAACCTTGGAATTTACCTACGCCCAATACTCATTTTACTGAATAGAGCCTGAACGCATCATAATGAAACCCAATGCAATCTCTGTTAATGTTAGCGGTTAGTTCCTCAGGACTATGCTGCCCACCGGCTGCTAACGGCTAACGTTGGCTAGCTCTCCTCTTGCCAATTTCAACACAGACTTGTTGTTAACAATGTAGTATCAAAAAATAGGTGCGTTGATAGTCAGTTTACTTCGTCCTTTCAGATTTTAGAAAAACAAGTAGAGTTCAGAATTTCGGCATCGACTTGGTACTGAAGTATCGGTTCTCGTGACATCCCTGGTTTAAACTAAGATGACTGGTATCACACAGTCATGATAAATTCATATTTTGCATTCACACATACAGTAGGTCCCTGATGAATATTTTATCAAATACATAAAACAATAAAAGATGCCAAACTGGAATGAATCCACTGCCTTGTTAAGCTCTCAACTGTTACTTCTCAAATGCAAAATCATATACTATGATCTCCCCTGTTCATACCGGCCTGCCTTGAAACATCTTCAGGAACAGATGCTGCGAGTCGCATATTTCTAAACTGAACAAAGCATCATGAAAAATGGTAAATATGTTCTGAATTACCAGCATGTGTGTTTTGAAGCCCCAGGCTGTGCTTCTCCATATGTCTCATTCACATTCATCCTAGTCTGAGTGTTTTCATAACCGGACGGTTATGCACGGTAGGAAAAAAAAAAAAAAAAGAAGAGGAAGTCTGTGATGATGTGCCTCTATCGCATCCTGGCATTTTTGTGGATTCTACATTGATTCTATAGCTCTTTTAATCCTCAACCACAGGGAAAGGTTTTGCTAAAATTATACTGAAATCCTTTGTGAGGTATCAGTGTAATCAAATGAAGAATGCCTCTTTTGTGTTTGCTTTTTTACTAATATTACTTAATAATAATTACTATACTGTGTGTGTGTTTGTCAGAATACCAAAGCCACATTAATTTAATTCACACATCCAACTCTATCTGTAAAATAAAATGAGAAACCAAGAAGGAAACAAAATGCCGAGCCAAAAATGTAAATTAGGTATGATTTCCACTTTCCCTGTACGAATAATATGACTCAACTTGTTCACAGTCACAGCACCTCCAGCAACTCAATCCCTTTCAAGGTTACGAAGGACAAAAACACTGGTACGGACTCATTCAAGCACTGCAAAAGTATGGAGGCTTGTATCGAACCAACATCTGCAAACACAACAAGAACCGTCCACGTTTGCTGGACCGGCTCGTTCTCTTCATTCGTGCTGTGCAACTTTATAAAGAGATATGATGGATCCTAATGCAATGCGATCTTGATAGTGTGAGCGTTAAGATATACAACAGCACAGCAGATACAGCCCAGTGACTAATAGTGAGGAAAACAACACAGACAGCTGCCTTCGGTCTGTAATCTTCTATTGCACGCCAACGGATAAACAGAAGCACATTAGCAGCTAGGAAATATCAATTTCTGCAAGTATTTGAGTCAGGATCTTTGGTTGTGTCAATTATACCGTCAAACACTCATCCGATTACAAAAATGTCAAAGCTTCACTTTGTTGTTTATTATGACGCAGCCATTAGTTATCCGTATTATTACAGGACTATTAGTGTCATCAATATATTTCAGGTTTGAGGGTATGGAGACAAATTGCATGGCCATGGAAACAAGGCAAATAAATCATTCCCAAAACAAATTCATCTGACAGGAATGCAAATCTTATTTGGCTCTGCATCTTTTTTTTAAATAGACTGCGTAAAAGTCAACATCCAAGATGATTATGTTGATAGTAGGGCTGTCAATCAATTCAAATATTTAATCGTGATTAATCGTATGATTGTCCATAGTTAATCGTGATTAATCGTACATTTTTTATCTGTTTAAAATGTACTTTAAATGGAGATTTTTCAAGTATTGAATAGGTTTATCAACATGGGAGTGGGCAAATATGCTTGCCTTATGCAAATATATGTATATAGTTATTACTGGAAATCAATTAACAACACAAAACAATGACAAATATTGTCCAGAAACCCTCACAGGTACTGCATTTAGCATAAAAAATATGCTCAAATCGTAACATGGCAAACTCAAGCCCAACAGGCAACAACAGCTGTCAATGTGTCAGTGTGCTGACTTGACTATGACTTGCCTCTCACTGCATGTGATTATCATAAAGTGGGCATGTCTGTAAAGGGGAGACTCGTGGGTACCCTTAGAACCCATTTTCATTCACATATCTTGAGGTCAGAGGTCAAGGAAGCCCTTTGAAAAAATGTTAAGCTTTTTCTTGCCAAAATTTAGCGTAACTTTGCAGCGTTATTTAGCCTCTTTCACAACAAGCTAGTATGACATGTATCCACCAATGGATTCCTTAGGTTTTCTAGTTTCCTATGATGCCAGTTTCTTCACTCTAGCTTTTAAATGGAGCCCGCTACAACCTAAAAATTGCAAGTTACGTTAAAGCGTTAAAGAAATTAGTGTCGTTAAAACAAATTTGCGTTAACATGTTATTATCGCGTTAACTTTGACAGCCCTAGTTAATAGTCATTAAATCTATTTATTCGAGGCAGTCTGGTGACCTAAGGGCTTAAGACAACGTCCCCTGGTCGAGTCTGGCCAGGCCTCTCTCTCCCTTCATTTCCTGTCAGCTCTCTACTGTATGCTATGCAATAAAAGGCACAAAAAAATACCATAACAAATTTGGAATGACAATCCCCTTCCACAACATATAGATTTTTTTTAGGGAAGATCCTACCTGACAGAGGTAATGATAAATATAATAAAAAAGGAAAGGTTTCACAACAAGCCCCCAGCGACTTGCCAATTAGGTGTAAGGACAAATGGGCAACAAGTTTAGAGAACTTTGCTGTGCCTGTGACATTAAGGCCACAATTCAGAGACAATGATGATTGGATGTCAGACCTTAAAATGTCACGGTTCAGTTCTCAGGGTGAGGCACTGTTAGATCTGAAGAGTATGACACAAGTCTGCCAAATATGACCTACAGCCTACAATAAGTGTGATATAATATAAGTGTTTATGTTAGGGGTGGGAATCACCAGAGGCCCCACGATACGATATTATCGCGATAATATCTTATTGCGATTTGAAACATTTTGCGATATGCTGAGTATTGCGATGAAATATATTGCAATTCATTACTTTTTTCAACTGCTAATTATGCAGTTTGTCAACATCTGTTTTATCTAATAAGATACAGTTCTCACTCTGTTCATCTCACTTCAATATTCTTTATTGCAACAAAATAGAGAGCTACAGGCATGAGTCCTAAAACTCAGAAATTAGTTAGCATTTTAGCACTTACAGTTTCCTCTTCTGGAAGTCAATAGATGTTTTGAATGGGTTTTTAGTTAGATGCCTTAAATAAGGTCTGTAGTTAACACAAGCTGAAGAGATTTTAACGTTTTGTTCTACGACAAAAAATAAATCAATAAATACCGCACTCGTATAATTTGAAGCCTTTATATATCTTTAAAAAGACGGTTGCTAACAAGTGGCTAAATGAGACTACAAAACGTCATAACGCCGACTAGTCCGCCTTTACAGCCTCGTTGTGTATACTCTGTAATCTGGTGATTGCATTCACACTTCAAAGATCATAAAAGTGGTGTTCATTTGTGGAGATTATCTTGCTGAACAAAATGTGTAAGTATCATAAGACTCACTCAAAACCCGATGGAAAAATCCCACTAGTTGGCCTACAAAAATATGTCATCCCTGGAGCACTCTACGGGATTGTCAGTCAAGCAGACTGACCACCACTGTCATAAAAACATAAATGTTGCACCAAGCACCTGACAAACTGAACTGTTTGTATTAGCCAACTTAACTGAATGCACTGAACTTGAGTGGAGTGGACTGCTGTACCATTACAGGTATTTTGATCAGTGCAACTTTTACAAAAAAATATGTCGTCCACTTCATCTCAATCATTTTTAGCAAAATGGGATTGTCAAGCAGACAGACTGACCAACACTGTCATAAAAACATAAATGTTGAATCAAGCACCTGACAAACTGAACTGTTTGTACAAGAGTCTACACTGTAGTTGCAATATTAATAGTTTATATAATAAAAGATCAATACTTGACGATCGTATATCGATACAATATTGCCACGCAAAATATCACGATACTATGCTATATTGATTCTTTCCCCCACCCCTAGTTTATATACATATCTGTAGCTGCAAAGCTGTCTGTATCTTTCTATGGATACAAAACACAGGTGGCCCACAATCTCAACATGGTGGTTTTACATTACAGATTTTGCATACCACTTAATATGCTTCAGAGAAGCAAGAAAAACTTGTGTTTTAACTCCAGCATAATACATATGAAAATAGACCAAGAATATTCTACATTTTCATAAAAAATATGTTGGAAGCTGTAGGCGAAAGTTTGGCAACTTTAATATAAGAAAAAAGACCTTTTTCTTATGGGTGTAAAAACTATTTTGCAATCAATAAGTCAGTTGCAACATAAAAGTAGCAGTGGATTGAGACTGCGCTATATGAGCAAGCATGAGGTCGTCATGTTAAATCCAATGAATATCTTAATAGAATAACTTTAAATGCATAAGGAATTTAACCGTTTCCTGCTGCCACTACTCTCAAAGTGCCTTCGGGCAAGGCACTGGCCCAACAACTGCTCCATTTATCAAGCGTCAGTAAAAGACTGGGGCTGTACGGGACAACTCGTATATTTTTATGTGCAGCCCTCCCTCACACGTATCCCTCCCCCGACCTTTGCTGTATATACGTATATGCTGTCAAGCTGTCACAAAGTTGTTCATTCAAAATGTCAAGCTGGAAGTTATCAAACTGCTCTGGATCCTGCATCAAAGTAGGTTTCTATCATTACCCCTTCAAGCAGCCCCTTAACCTGTTTCTACGTACTCCCCTCTATAGATGTTTGCAATGCCATCGGTCGTACCCATTTGTCCTTTCACTGCCAACAACCTTGTCTTCTCACTATATTTACAACAGAGGGACCAAGGTATGTCCTCATCACCCTTATTCCCATAACACATAGGAACACTAAAGCACAACTACAGCACAAAGTTGGAGTGAGACACTGACACAACCGCTATGTTCACAATTTATTTATTTCTTTTTTAAATTCTTTGCAATGGGAGCGCCGCTTATTTACATCATGCTACAAACGCCAGCAGCGTCACGAGGCACTGAGCGTCTATTCAGCGCTGAGTGCTGCATGTTTGGTGTTTTTTTTCTGGTCGCAGAGTTACAAAATGGGTAAAATGCTGCGCTCGTCACTGTCATTTTTTACCCAGCCGTCCAATCACAATGGAAGAGGGGCAGGAAAAATAACACAAAGACCAACCGTCACATCCTACATGTAGGCTACAAGTGCTGAACAACAACAATGGTGGAGAAATTAATACACAGACCGGTGGGTCCGTCCTCTCTCCCTACATGTTTCAGCTTTCCCTTCATCCAGAGGAAGTACTCTACCTTGTGCCGACATTTTTACCTCTGCGGATATTCCGTATCATAGCAACCAGACGCAACCTTTGCCCTTTTGTGTTCTGCATTTAATAAACAAGTATTTAATTTGTTTTAATACGGTAATCTTTGTCATTTAAAATGCAACAATATACCTAATAATATCCTAACAATAAAGCTTATTTATATAACACTAAAATCAGAATAAATGAAGTAAAAAAGGCACTTATGTTGCATATTGCACTGTTGAGCCAATCATTGTTACCGCAGGGGAAATTCCTTCACCACGACAGCCTTGAGACTTAAAATAACATAACAGGAAGGCTCTGAAGAGAGAACTAATTATCAACTGCATGTCCACCATTCCTTTTGCCCCATCTGACTTAGTGTTATCAATCATTTTGTAAAGGCAGGGTTCAACATTAATGTTTTATTTTACTTGTCCGGTCAGGCAAGTGGGTCAGAAATCTACTTGCCAGAAGTCAATTTTTACTTGCCCCTATACGAATGGTTTTATTAAGACTACAGTTAATTGTCACGTTTTGTCCACTTTGCTCTCAAAGGAAGCGAGATGGCTCACTCCTTAGCTACTTCCATCATCAAAAGCATGTGTCTAATTATTTTTTATCTGGGCAAGTGAGTTCCTAGCCCAATGTAGCATTTTACCTGCCCCGGGCAAGCAGACAAGCCTTATTGTTGAGCTTTGAGAGGTATTAGGGCTGGGAAGATTCACCATCTCTCGCTCGCTGCGGTTTGTTTTGGTTGACGGATACGGAACGGATATGACATCATGTTACTCAGACTACAACAATAAAAGCGGCAACTTCCTTCTACCTCCGCATAGACTCAAATGAAGCAAATATATCGATTCTGGCATTAAAAAAATCGATTTCAAAGTTGTAAAAAAAAAAAAAAAAAAAAAAACGCGATACATAGGTGAATACATTTTTTTTCCCACCCATAAAAAGCTACAGTATGTGTATTTTTTTATATAAAAAGAATTTATAATTTAGGCCAGGAGAAATACTAAACCCATTTGGAGAAGTAAAACCTCCATCACTGAGCTGTTCTGAAAACTGCCAAAAAACTCTGAGCCCCCTAATAATAATAATAAAAAAGAGCAGCCACATTACTAAAAACTTTGCAGTTGACAGAACTGGAAGGAAAATAAACTAAGGTCCACTGTCCAACAAAAAGCATGTTTCAAGCTCAAGAATATTTACATTACAAGGGACAATAAATCTTAAAATAAATAAGTCATTTCCTATACTATTTTCAGAGTATTTTTAAGTATCCTTTAGTATCTATTTGTCTTTCAAAATCTTTCAAAATATTCCTCCATCAAGACTTGCCTTTAAAGGAGGTAGCAGCACACACAGTATGTTTCCTCAACATGCGCTATTCCATTTCCAAAACTCTACTGGCATATCTGGAATATTACAACATGCCGATCAGAAATCCCAGACAAATGCAATTTCAGCCGAACCCTGTCTAATCCATCACTACAGACACCTCTCAAAAATGACTAGCGCCTTTAATTATTCATCTACTGACAAATTTCAAAAGGTCAAGTGGAATCCACAAAAGTTTTCCATAAATAAGTGTGGGTGTATGTCTGCGGATCAATTGCCTTATTTGTGCAAGTAAATTCACTCTTTCCTAAACTAAACATACATTTATAACGGTCATGGATTGCTGTTGCGTTGCTGCATTTATTTAATCAAATTATTTTACATTACCAAGTAGTTTGAAAAGCATCTTTGTTGTTTAAAAAGTTGATTCATTCTGCTTTAGTTTACTCACAAATACAGAACTCTGTTTTTGACATCACTACTTATTAGGGGAACAGTATTAGTGCATCAGGGGTGATACAATGCTGGGTCAAACAGTAGCGAGGCAGCAGCAGGCCTGAGACAGCACGCCCTTCAGTGGAACATGAGATATGTTCACATCGCACATGTGGCTGCAGCGAAGAAAGGGGGGGTGGGCGTGTCGGCCCCATTCATCCAGAGAAGTGAAAGTGAACACATATAATATTCACCCTGGAGTTGTGTTTTATTGCTAAGCAAAGGGGACCATCATGCATTCAGCCTTTATAACGTGACCTTGATCTACACAGCCTGTTAACCTAAGAGGTGTTTACCCACAAGGCCTTTAGGCGGTAAAAAAGTCATCCAGATATGACAGAAGGGGGGGGGGGGATCTCCACTGGCAGAACAGTACACACATTAAACATAAAAATAACATAAAAGTGTAGAGAAAATTCACTCACCGTCTTTGAGTCTAATTCGTGGTGTTGTTGAGCTAAGACTTTATCTACACTGGCAGCATCTGTAAACGTAACAAACCCAAATCCTCTGCAAAGACAAAAAAAAGGACAAAAATGTTAAAAATGCATGCACACAAAATGATGTTGTTTCATGCACATACAAAAAAAAAAAAAGTGTGACTTAGAGTGATAAACTGCATAAATAGGAGGCATAATATTCCTATGACCTTATTATTATTGTGTCTCTCTGTGTAAATGCATTTAACAAATCCACATTATGGACGTCCTGTAGCAGATGTGAAACAGAAAGCGGGGGCACGCCGCTGATCATGATTTTTGGTATGTCCCAATGTGAGACGACACACCACACACCAACATTGTGGTGCAGTCACAAAGTCAATGTCAAATTGCATTCGGGCTGCAGCTTTACAGCAGTGAGCATTTAAGCTTATCTGGCTCGCTGTGAAACCACACGCAGGCGCGCGCACGCGGGGACACACGTGCGCGCGCGGACACAGAGAAACACACACAGAGAGACACACACACACGCTGGATTAACACGGACAAAGTGAGCGAGATCGTCACATGCACTGGAAAGGAGAAGTAAAGGGGGGGTAAAAAAAAAAGCCCTGTGGTATTTACCTTGAGCGCTTTGTCGTGGGGTCTCTCATCACCATACATTCTCTGATTTCTCCGAATTTACTAAAATAGTCTCTAAGGCTGTCTGTGGATAGAGAGAAAAGATGTCGGGTCATTGGACAGAAACATCACAGGCATGCTGTTGTCACTGTATGTGAAAGAAAACAGAAGACCCCGCGATGCGCATACAGGGGTCGAATAGAGGACTTCAGATGGACGGAGATCAGGAATAACATGGTGCGCACACACACACTAGTGAGATATATCCCATATACAGTACACACTACTGCACAGTGCACATCCACCGCCAGCAGCAGCAGCAGCAGCGACAACGAGCACTCAGTCAGTCACACAGCGACAAAAACAACAAGAAAATGCTGGAGACGGTGTTAAAGAGAAAAAGCGGTCTCTCACCTGGTGAGGTTTGCCAGCTGAGGCCACCGATAAACATTTTACTGTGAGGGGAAAACACAACAGAAGTGAGTCCAGATGTCAGTTCGGCCATTTTGACGACTAACTACTTGTAAAAGCGACCTTTGAGGGTAAAGAGGAGACTATGAAACACACATTCGCGCCTTTGTAATTCTACTCTATGTACATTAAAAAGGGGGAGGCCACTAGTGAGCTACAAAAAGCTGTCTTTCCACTGAATGTGGGGACACGGAGCACCGTTTCAAGTGCGTACTGTGGGGACGAATACACAGCACGGCAGAGTCCAAGTCCTCTCTAAGATGTTGGAACATGAAAAAACACACCGTAGCTACGGAATAAATGTAGAAATATTGCTTACCCCGGGTCATGTTGTGAATCATTTAGGCTTCCGGATGTGGCTTGACTCCCGTCTCCTTCCATATCTAGTTGAAACTCTCTAGGCTGGGACTACAGTACCAGTGACAGACACACACACAGATAGATAGGGCAGGAGATATGCAAAGCCCCGCTATGAGAATATGACTGAGCCGGGAATGAAAGCGTCACACGTGGGATCAGCTCAGCCCCCTGCTCCCTCCCTCCTCCCGCCTCCTCCTCCTCTCGCAGCACGCTCTACCTTGGCCCACAGGGGGCGGAGCCTGCCTCTGTCACCTAACCAATCCAATTGACGTCAATTCAGGCAATCTGCAAAGCAATCCTCCGATTTGTCATTTAATTAAGCACTAAGCCACTAGAGGTGAAAGTGGCTTATTGCTCTTCTAAATCAGCGGACACATACAATTTGCAAAAGAGAAAAAAAAAATCGTTGTCTAAGAAATGTTATACTTAATTAGCCATGTTTACTTTATTATTATTATTATGCGACTGACAAGTTTAAAGCTTTTGCAAAGCAAGCAGCAGCAGCGTGATTACTTTATAGTGATTACAAGAACTTGTTATTCCTCCGCCGTGCAATATAGTCCTTCAGAAAGAGGTAAAAAAAAAGTGGGGGCGATTCCTGGTTGCGTGTTAGTATTTAACTTATCCTGATTGTTATGGCTCACAAGTGTTTTATTAAACAATGTGAAGCAAAATGTAAAAGAGATTTTTTAGCAGCACCAGTCAACTGGCATATTTTATTTAAAGCTTTATCCCTAGAAATACTATGTATATATATATATAGATATAGATATAGATATATATATACCACCATTAAAAAAATATATTTACATATAGAGAAATACTATATATTTATATATATAGTACTATGCTATATATATATATATATATATATATATATATATTATTTTTTTACTTTTTTGCACTGTGGTTATATGCTATATGTTGCAATGTTTATATTCTCATTTATTTTTAATGTAAAAAAAAGTTTTTATTAATTCATATATATAACATATTTTGTTTATTTTGTTGCATTATGTACATAATTTACAAGTTACATACTTACATACCACTTTATTTCTACTTTCTTACATTTCTTATGTTTATACAAGAGCAACTGTAACGCCCCAATTTATATATAATTTATATACATATATATATATATAGAGAGAGAGAGAGAGAGAGAGAGAGAGAGAGAGAGAGAGATAGATAGATAGATAGAAGCACCTCTTATTGGAAAACTGAATGACGTATATGATTATTATTGTTATAATTATTATTATTATTATTATTATTATTCATAAGAATAAGAATAAGAATAAGAATAATACATGCCATACAGTTTTTCCAATAAGAGGTAATTTTTGGTTATTTAAATTCTTACCACTGTAGGTGCACATTTAATGGGCCTTACGTGACCAATACATTCATGTTATAATTCCATAATACCAACAATGCATGTCTGTAATATATTAAATTAAAACTTGTTACAATGAATATTTTTCAGATACAGCTCAGAATACGCAGAAGATCAAATTTTTAAGTGTATTAAAACGTGCCCAACTTTGGGCGGTGAGGTGAGGCGGGCTGATTATTAGTCATAAAATCTGCGTTCCAGCAGGTTCAGATCTTGTGGAAAAGGTCCCCTGAGCACGATACTGAATCTCTGTAGCTGACCCTGAGCTCTGACCTTTAACTGCTATATTCATTATGAAAACCAACAAAGAATTATCCTACGGGGATCAATAAAGTACGATATCCATACATGCAGTGGAGTAATTATGAATCTTTTCATGTAGATGACCTGTAACGAGCTGCCGACCATGCCCCCTGCCTGCAGAATGTATCTGGAGATAAACTACCTCTGCCCCCTCGTGACCCTGAAGAAGAAGAAATGAATGAATAAATGCACACGCATGACAAATGCACTGTGAAAAAATGTGTTTTTGATTCACATTATTTGCACAGTATGCTACCAACAGAATACAAGAAAAGGAAATCTCATGTACAAATTATGCTTTAAATTATGTATTATACATTTGTATCCGTGCCACATTACTGCTCACAGACAATAAATTCTATACAAATGCAGTTTTCATTCATCTTGGCATGAGAATAATTACAACAAAACATCCCAAGCTCTGCATGAAACGTGACTAGTGATCCTATTTCATTATTCGCATTCAGTTTTTTGAATAGGCCTGCCTGTGCTGACTGTTCAGGGCACCACCAGAGGGGATTTCTTATCTAGCCAGGCAGCATGTTTTTGAAACAATGACTTAGATAAAACCCAAATAGCACGACTTTTGACAGTTTAACAGCTAAAACTCGTCATTAGTTAGGGGACACTCCACATCGCAGCTGTCTGTAACTCTGAGACAAAAGTATATAGGCAAGTGGTGGCAATTCCTTGTAGCGCAGCGGTGTCAAAGAAAATGGAAATATGACACCTCGTGTGAAACACTATTACTTATTCTACCTTCTATGCACTATTCCCATGCCACTTGGTGATGCATTAAAGATTATTTTACTGTTGCATGTTCTATAAGTTGTCAAACGCATGACAGTGTCCTACAGCATAATGCCTAAAATGTGAATGTGAGAAAAATTGCATCCACTCAAGCAGCTGCAGAGAGAGAGGGGTTATAAATCAATGTGGAATATGAGCTCTGAGGAACAACAGGCTTTAAAGCGATCACAAGGTGTGCAAAAATCACAGTGGATTTAACACATGAAGAGCGACTTGTTTTATGCTCAAATAAAAACACAGGTTTCACAGTGAATTATTCTGCCTTTTGAACAAAGCTATCATGGCCTTTCTGTTCACCGTGTCACACCGTGAAGAGAGCAAAGTCAAATGTGACAGAAAGGGTACGTTGGCTGTGACATTTTACAATATCTGATCAAGGGTTGCGAACCGGGTTTGAACCCAAAGCAGCTTGATGCCAAAGAAAACACACCCTATTCCAGTGGTTCCCAACCTGGGGGTCCCGATTCGAACCCGGGCCGCTGCGGTAAGGACTCAGCCTTGGTCCTTGCGCCTGGGGCGCCCTGGTAACTCACCTGAGCAGGCGCCCCAGGGTGTTTTTAAAACAACATACATTTGGCCTATATCTCAGCATTTCATTCATTTCTGTGAAGAAAACTAAATTAAATTGTTCTTTTTAAAGTTTGGATTATAAGGGTATGATGAAGACTTGAACACAAACTAAATTAACAAACTTCCCTCTCAGTTAAAACACCCAAAGAGCTAATAGAACAATGACGAGGAAAAAAGAATCCTTCTAAGTAGGTATGATTGTTAAAAATACAACAAAATACACAATACCGAGAATTGTATCAAAAGTTCCTCAAAATAACTCATCTCTGATGCAATATTCACAGGAAATAATCTGCTGAAAATTCATCCAAATTGCTCATTTTACACAAACTTCCTATTGCATTAATTGTAGTTTATAAGTTCTGTACTGTTATGCATTGAATATAATATGAAATATCCACTTAGTAAGGTTCATCAGTTTACTCAAGGATAGAAAAGGGGTCCCTTAAGGAAAAAGGTTGGCCTATTCTATTTAATATCTAAGTGCTGTATCATATTTCATCAAAAATCTTTTTTATCTTATGGACAAACACTATAGTTCAAGTTTGGGGTCCCTAGATCTTTTCTGACACTGATTGAAGGAGAAAAATGTATAGATTTTTAAATAGAACTGTGTTCTCCTTTAATCTGAGCAGCCACCACCGCCTGATGAAAATGCCTAAAATGTTTATCCTTCTTTAAGCAAGTTTAGGCGCTCTGACAGCTATGCTTTCAGAGCAGCTGAGCATTTAGTATCGAGTGAGGAGGGAAGAGAAAAGGGTATATATTTTTTCTGCTCACTATGTACGAACAAATTTTCCTTGAAACTGATGCTGATGATCACCCAGCATCATCACCACGGCTTGGAAGCATTCATAAAGGTGGCAGCTGTTGAAGACGTTCTGATTAATGAGGGAATTTCAAGAAATAGACACCTTTTTATACCCTGCGTGCTTTGAACTCATCTGTGTGTCGAATCATAATTCACTTTAGAATCAAGGACAATGCAAAGATCTCTGAAATCACACAGTTGTATCAGTGCAATTGTAGCTCGCATTCAGTGCTGAACCGCTTCTCAATAGAGAGGAAACTCAAGCAAAGCATGCAAAAAAAGAAGCTTGTAACTAACCGAGCCTTTTTGCAATGAAGACTGGAGGATTTTGGGGGATCGAGAGAGAGAGAAGTAAAATTGATAGTGTGTGAAAGGAGCTGAGAGGGGAAAAGAAAGTGAGAGGAGCAATAGACTCGCTGACAGTGTTATGAGATGCTGTTTTTGAGAAGAGGCATCCTGTTTCCTGTTGCAGTAATCACTTTACACCCTCAGAATCCTCACTTGACCTTGGAGAAATTGTTCTTGGATCACGCATAACCCCTCTTTTCTCCTCTTTCTCTGTGCGTGATTCACAAAAACTATATGTTTTAACCTTTAAATGTCTGAAGACATAAATACGGTTGATGAAACTAAAGTGAAACTTGAAGTCTGCGGGGGTTTTCCATTTTTATATTTGCATAAATCTCACAGCGGCTTGTCGTGTGTGTTTTAAAGCATGCACTGACACGTGAAAGAATCCAATATATTTTAATCCAGTACTAAAAGATAACTCAGACTAAATACATGAATTTGTGAGGGATATATTATTCAAACACTCTCGAGACGCCGTTAATTTGATCCTTCGGATTTT
The DNA here is from genome assembly GCF_015220745.1 of Sebastes umbrosus. Taxonomy (NCBI): domain Eukaryota; kingdom Metazoa; phylum Chordata; class Actinopteri; order Perciformes; family Sebastidae; genus Sebastes; species Sebastes umbrosus. Next base: position 20,559,784 of record NC_051285.1, read on the forward strand.
GCGAATGATTTCGTGTTGATCACTGTGGATTGGGTGGTCTGTGCTTTCCTCAGGAGGGCCTATTACGGTGGAATTCACAATCCGGAGGAAAAGCTGTGGAGAAGGCTGCGGCTGTGAACAAATTGTCTCCCTCTAGTGTCCCTCTCTCTTTTCTGCTTCTTCTTCTTCCTTTGCTAAAGCCAAAGTACCTCTCAGACTGCAGGGAGAGAGCCGGACCCAAACATGCATAATTGACAGTCCTATTTCAGGAATTAGCCACCCACCAAACTGCAGCCTACCTACCTGCTCTTTCATCTTGCACTGGAATAATTTAGCATCTGATAAAACTCTATTTCCTCGTTTAATTGTAAACTGATGAATTTAATAAATATATTTTCTGTTCTCATCATGTGTGCTTCTGTTGTCGACTGATCCTGATATGTGTGATATGTGAGGATCACTGGCACCGTGTACAATTGTTACCACATCATAGAGGAACTGTTTGAAGTCACATCAGTAGGGAAGGGTGTTCTGGTGGTGATGAGTGATTTCTCTCCCCCCATTATGCCCTCTGTAACTACGCAGATGAGTTAATTAAGCTGTGCCAGAGGCTACGCACTAGCATTCCAGGTAGATGGGCCCCTGTGATATTCAGACATCCACGTTATTAAAGAAAATGAAACCGTAATATTGACTTTTGAAATATCTAAAATGCATGAGGCTCCTCAAAGCCTGCAAATTATCCTTGCAAATTTCTGAGAAACGCAGTATTCCCTTGTACCATGTGCCCCAAAGCACCTCGAGGTACCACTAAATAGCTCGTAGTACTCCAGAGAATCACTCTAACTACATACATCTCTGTTTTAACAATATAGACGGAGCAAGTTGATGTGCATTTTTGACCTTAGTGTTAAAAGATTTGCATGTGGGGCTCTTTAGACCAATCGGGCTCCAACACCGAGTGGATGATGACGACATCATTTACCTGCTCCACTGGGCTGGGAGATAAGCTCATGCCCCTGCTGCTCCCCTGCAATGTTCTGGCTGCTGTTTCGCACGACTCCAGAGAGAGAGAGCTGTGTGTTACAGATGATGACGAGTGGCATTAAAGCGCCGCGAGGAGCCATCCTATCACCTGTACAGCCAGCAGTGCGAGGAAAGATGTGCACGTTGGCCTTTTGGAGAGCTTTGTCAAGACAGAGGAAGTGGTATTATACCCCTTCCCCCCCACACAGAGACCCTGCTGTCTTTTGAACGTTGTTTCCAAAGTGAGCTTGATTTTGAGCTCCCCAAATCACCCAATTCAACCGTTGTCAGGCCATTAAATAGGTGTTATCGGTCGCTATAAGCACCATATATGCAGAGCGAAACTGAAAAGCAACACGTTTTAACAAGTAAAACTGAATGAAACGTTTTGAACACAAACAAAACCACAATTTCTTTAGGTTTAGGCAACAAAAACAGTTAAGTTTAGGCAACAAAACCACAACTTCTTGAGGTTTAGGCAACAAAACTACAACATCTTTAGGTTTAGGCAACAAAACCTCATTTTTTTTAGGTTTAGGCAACAGAACAACAATTTCTTTAGGTTTTGGCAACAAAAGATGTAAGTTTAGGCAACAAAACCACAACTTCTTTAGGGTTAGGCAACAAAAACAGTTAGGTTTAAGCAACAACACTACAACTTCTTTAGGTTTAGGCAACAAAACCACAACTTCTTTAGGTCTAGGCAACAAATACAGTTAGTTAAGTTTCGGGGAAAAGATCATGTTTTGGCTTAATGTTTCTAAAGTGAAAGTGAAACTTAACGCTAGTAAACACAAAGACAGTTACATATTGTTAGTTTCACACTGGATGCAAACCCCATCCATCGCCCATGGAGTTTTTTGCTGTCTATAATACAGCGCTTGACTTCCACTTCTGCTCCTGTCATTATTATTCCTTCTTTCGGTGATCGACCATGTGAATAGATGATTAAACCTACTATTGGGTGTAGTAGGCCTCTATTGACCCACATCTATGAGGCTTATATCGACTGATAACACCTATGTAATAGCCTGACAACAGTCTATTCGTCCAAATCTACTTTTTCCCCATTCTGTGTCAAAGTACATTAAAGCCCATTTTTGTTGAAATCCTCCTCTGGACAGCTGTGCACCATGCTCTCTGGTTTATCATGCAAATTTACAGCACACGCTCTCCTCTTTATATGGGTGTTAAGACACTCATGCATGCACACAGCTGCATTTGTTGTTGCTATACGGACAAACTGACACACCATAAGCCTAGAGATTTCCAGCCTGAAGAACTCTTATACCCAGTTTTATTCTCTGAGTTTGTTTATATGAGTGCATATGCCTCAGACATTTCTTTTAAATCTTCCAGAGGCTAAGCGTGGCACAGTAAAGCAGGCCTCTCCGGACACGCCGGCTAAGTGGTGCTTTCTGTCTTCTGGCTCATTCTTTGTTTTCTACCAGCCTTTTTCTTTCGCTCCTTTCCTTTCTACTTTATTTCTCTTCCCTAACTGGCTGCCACCATATATTCTCTCAGTTGCCAACCACTTCCTATTCTGCAACCGCCGACCTTAACACTGACCTTGCCTTGTCTGTGCCATTGAGACGAGAGCGAGAGATACCATATCCTCAGCTTCTCTCCTCCCCCCCCCCCCCGCTATGCTGCAGGGTTTGAATTTTTTGCCTGTCTCATCAGTCTTCCGGCAGCTGAAGTATACGCCTTGTTATTTCTTCCAGATTCCTACACGTTTTTTCGTTTTTCAGCTGATCAGTGCCCCCAGACTGGAAAACGTCGCTCTTGGCTCAAAGAGATGGCGTCATATAGACCCCTAGCTGTCAATACAGATTAGGCCCTATCAGATAAACTTTATCTGGAACATTTGAGCGTCTCTTTGGTTGGCTACCAGCCTAATTCTGGTGCACAATTGATATTGTGACGCAGGCTCTGAGGAGGTCAAATTTGGCAGCCATTGTTTCAGCCATAAGCAGGCTGGAGTGGCCTTTTTTTTTACTGTTTACTTATAATTATATCTTTATTGTTTACTTACTATTTATTACGGAAGCCCTGATAGGCATGTGAGAAAACCTTTTTATCTGGTGATCCATTTTCTAAATCGGATCTAAATTATTTTCTCTCCTGTGTTTATAACTTAAGAACAGTTGAAAAGAAATGTTTTGCCAGGATAATCTTTCTGAGTTCCTTTTTTTCTGTGTGAAAACAAATGAAAATTTTAGGCTGATTATTCAGAGTTATTTTTTTGCCTCTGTGCGAAAACAGGTGTTAGATTTGTTATTTAGGGCTGATTTTGTTGTTGTAATACTTATTTAGATCACCAGAGTGCACCACTACCCCAGGTTCTAAATAGGACTAATGTCAGTATAGCTGACGCTAATGGAAGATTAGCGATGATTAAAATACAGTTCTAGCCAAAAGAAACTAACGTAGAACTTAGAAAACTTAATTTAGGAGACATAAATTAGAAAAATCAGCCTGAATTTTTTTCACCTATTTCACAGAAAAAAAAGGAAATCAGAAGGATTATCCTAGCAAAACATTTTTTTTCAGCTGTTCATTCATGGTAATTAGGTGATAATAAGTAAGTAACCTATTTGAAATTTTCTTTGGAATTACCGCCAAATTACCCCAATATTTACCTCAAAATATATTGAAAATTACTTCATTATAAACATTATTTAATAATTATATTACGTTATTTCCCAATAGCTGGTAATTTATGGTGGTGGTGTGGTGGTTAGCACTATCGCCTCACGGCAAGCAGGTTGCAGTTTCGAAACCGACTTAGGACCCTTCTGTGTGGAGTTTGCATGTTCTCCCCGTGTTAGCGTGGGTTTTCTCCGGGCTCTCCAGCCTCCTCCCACAGTCCAAAGACATGCAGGTTAGGTTAATTGTTGAACTCGGGTGTGACTTTAAATTGCCCGTAGGTGTGAATGTGAGCGTGAATTGTTTTCTGTCTCTATGTGTCAGCCCTGTGATAGCCTGGCCACCTTCGCCCAAGCTGGGATTGGCTCCAACCTCCCCGCAACCCTAAACAGGATAAGCAGTTACGGATAAAGAATGAATGAATGAATGAATTATTTATATATGAATTTAATACACTTCCATGAAAAGAATACAAAGTTAATGCTGTATTTCCATGTCTGCTAGTAAATACATAATAATTAGCAAATAAATTTCTTAAAAAACTCCCTGAATCATTACATTAGCTACCAGGTTACATTTGTGTAGTCACACAATGGTGAGATTTGTGTCTGATCAGAAGTGTCTTCTACTAGTTTTGGTTTTCCACCTCCGATGAAGAGCAGTGCACAGCTGCTTCACAAGCCTAAGGGCCCTATTTTAACAATTATATGCTATTTTAGCTTATAATTATTAAATAATGTTTATAATAAAGTAATTTTCAATAAATGTTGAGGTACATATTGGGGTAATTTGCCAGTAATTCCAAAGAAATTTCAAATAGGTTACTTGCTAATTATCACCTAATTACCATTAAATTTGTGCACCTGTAAAATGAAGTGTGAAAGTGAAGTGAAATAATTTAGATCAGACTTTTTTCTCGCTGGCCTTTCAGGGCTTCCATAATTTATTATATCTTGTTCTTGTTTTTTTAAAATATTTTTACTGATGCCGTTGCTGCTGTATCACTGCAAATTCCCCCGCTGTGGGACTAATAAAGGATTATCTTATTTTATTTTATTGCACATTTTTTGTGCATTCTAAACATTAGTGGGATTCTTTTCAAAAGATCCTTGACAGTTGTCTCTGTCAGTTGTGTCCTGGTGAAGAACACAATCTCTCTTAAGACTTGTCTGTAATGTTTTGGTATAAACATTCATTTCTGTACCACCACCACAAGAGGGCACTTAGCACACATGGAATCATAATAGGATCTGATGTCATTAGTGTGTCTAGTAGTGCGTCTATGGAGGTGGTTCGAAGTGACACGTCTCTTGTGTTCCTTTTAGGAGTGGTGAGTTTAAAGCCACACCAACTACAGTGGCCTTATTATGGTCTCTCTCACACTGAAGGGAAAGGTTGCTGTATAAGGGAGAACAGCTAGACTGCTGGACTTTCGCTTATTTCTGTGTACAGAAAAAAAGGTTAAATTCCAAACTACCCCCAATAGCCAGCTTTGTAAGCAGTGCTCTTCAACAACAGAAGAAAGGGGACTTTTTCAGCACACACAAAAAGATGTATAAAGTAAAAAAAAAATCTAATTTTACACACTCATATAGATTGCGTGCATTAAGATTGCAATACACTATATCTTCTTTAAGCCTAACTATATCTGAACACAGTGCTACATAAAGCTGATGGGGACTTAAATGCATGAGAACACAAGGGGGCAGCGGGGTTGCCGGGTACAAAGAAGCACACTGCGGGGGTGAGTCTTATTGAGTGTGGCTGAAAGAAAGAAAGAAGGCAGCTCACTCAAAACAAGCCTGGGTGGAGAGATGAAGAGGAGGAGGCATGGCAGCGGTAAATGATGCTAGCCTTCTACACCTTGTCAGTTATTAGGAGGAGCCCGAAGAGAAATCTGACACTACTTTGTGTTGTCTACAGAGAAAATAATTGGCTAGCGGGGCCAGCTTCACTGGCACCTATACAGCACTTTGAAGAGATGTTTTAAAGTTCTGCAGCTAAAGGGAGGCTGAAAGTTAAGAAATATATATCATGTAGGATTAGAAAGTATGAAAGCTGCAATATGGCAACTAAACCAATGGCTGGCACATGATGATTCAGTGTTGTTTGTTCTCAGCTTGACAATTAAAAACGATATAAAGCAACATGACTTCCCAGTGATTTTCAACTCTTTCTTCCCAGCAAACATCTGTTTGTGGGCAAATATGAAACATAAAACTATCTCAATAAAACACAAATGGTGCAAAATGAACAGTTGTAGCTCAGTCTTCTCACTTTCTCTTCTCATTTCCCATAAACTAGGTCTATCATGGAAAACTAGCTAGCTGGCTGGTTAATAGTGCTTTATACTGGGAGTATTAATTTGGAGGATTTATTGGAATAAACTCAATAAAAATAATCATTTAATAATTACATAAGTGATTAAATGAAGATGCAAGTTAAAGGGGAAACGAAAGCCGTGAATAATACTTAACAAACAACAATAATACTCAACCACAGATTGCTTTCTGTTTCTATGCTATAAATACACTGAATGTATGCAGCAGGTGTTTAAGTTTTCAGAATAAAGGCTGATGTTCAGATGAAACGGTCAGTTATTTTTGTTCACTCTGTCTGACTTCTATTATAGTGTTATTCAGTAAATCTTAAGAATTACTGTAATAACTATTTATCCAGTCGTATAGTATTTTTCTGCGTCAGTAAGAAGGGAATATATTTTAATTTCTATTTGCATTCATCTCTTTCTTCTGCCAGCTGTTCAGGTATGATTCATGGCCTGACCGGCATTACATCAGATTTTTATCATTCACAGTGTGGGTGGTGACAGTGACTCCATGTTGCCCTTCTAGGCTGAACCACAGGGTCACCTGTATCACCAGGCTCACGCCACCCTGTGCCACACAGTGTCAGGAAGCTGCTGCATGTGAGATGTTCTCATGTCTCTTCAAGACATTATTGAAGAACACATAGTGAGCATGCATTTCTGGGCTAATGTCAGAAAAAGTAGATGATTCTTTATTCACTGATCTTTAAAATGATAATAAAAAAAACATAGACATGATATTGCTGAGAGATTGCTCAATGACCTACAGATAAGATTGTGTTTGTTCTGGATGGTTTCCAGCTGTGGAGCAAGGTCTATCTGGAATAACTGCTTTTGTGCTTACAGTGAACCTTCCCTCAATAAATACACTTAAAAAAAAATCGATGCCTACTAATTAAAGAGGACCTACTATGCTTTTCCCCTTTCCTTTAGTATGTTATATAGTTTTTTGTCCATGTAAAAGTTCTGCAAAGTTACAAAGCCCAATGTCCATGCCAAAGGGAGTTACTCTCCCTCACAGAAACACCGCTCCTGAACGGCCTGAAACGCCTTTTCTTCTGTAGCGTGGTGATGTCATCAAGTAATACATTTGCATAATACCTGCCTAGCGGCTAGTTTGGCACGCCCTCAAAGAAAGCTAGTTAGAGCGGAGCAGGAGCAGAGTCCGAAGAGTGGTTGGTTTCAGTTGAGTTGGGTTGATTTCCGGTTTTGTACGAGCATACACCTGTTGGATTTTTTGCCAACTGGCTGAACCGTCATTTGTCATTATGACACGTTCTGGCAAATTAAAAAGTAGCTGACATCAGCAACAGGTGCGGACGGCGTCACAGCGCTAAATCCAGCTTGCATTGCAGTAGTAATAAGCAACGTGATTAACATATTATCATGTTTGTTTATAAACAGACTGCCTGCTGATTAAAGTGAAGGTGGTTAGCCCCGAAGTTAGCGACTGGCACAGGCTCACTTAAGGTGGGCTGTTAAGGTGGACCAGCTATTCTCATTTTGTGACAAGCGGCTGCTGAGTCAAGTGTGACACCTAGTGGTAAAATTCGGTACACCGGTCTAGTCCGGTGTTGTGGCTTAATATAAATAACGGTTGGAAAATGTTTACGCCAGCCCAACTCTAGTTGACCAATCACAACAGAGTGGGCCAGCTGACCAATCAGAGCAGACTGGACTTTTTGGTTTCAGACAGAAGGTGACAAGAGGTGCTGCAGCACAGCCGGTATGAGAAAACTAAAGCATTTTTTGAATATAAAAGCATGTAAACATGTTCTAGTAGAAACCCAAAATACAAGAATGCACCTAGCTTAATAGTTCCTCTTTAAATCTGAATAAGTCACTGTTTAATAAGTTTATTTTTTAGCATTGAACAACTTCAGCTCCCACGAGGGTTGACACCTATGTCAAAGACGTAGTTGTTGAATACTAGAGAAAAAAACATGCAATTTGTCTGCCTTACCCCCTGAGACGCTATCTGTGAAAACAGCTTGAAATTAAAAACATCACTCTTGCAGTGTAGAATGAAGAAAAATGTGGCATAAAACAATCATCAAAAGGTGTAAATATCTCATCAGTTTTATTTAACTTTACAGAAATCACCATGGAGACGTGATTCCGCTGTATTCTTTTTAAGTTTATCAAATGCAGCTTGCTGTGTGATGCATGTTCTACTATTCTGGCACCTTTTGGTACCGTATGCAAAGGTATCTCTAAGATGTAAAAACCCGTAGGCTGGCACATCACATCACCGTTATCTACGCTTAATGCAATCGAGATTGGAATATCTTAACATTTCATATAAATAAGCCGAGAATGTCTGTGCTTTAATGCTCTGCGGCAATATAGCAGTAATAGGTTAGCATTCCTGGAACGTTCAATCACCATGCAGATCATTTTCACGAGCGTCACTGAATCATGAAGGACACTTAAGTTTGAGATGTGATCAAAATACAGAAGCGGCGCTTGGCACCCAGAGTTTGTTAAACATAGTGATGATGCAACATTGTCCGTTTGTTTTCTCTGTTATTCCCTGTTCTGCACGTGGCATCACCAGTTTCTTACATACACGCTGTCCCTAGAAAAGAAAGCTCCTCTGGTGAGTGATATGGTTTGTTACATGAAACAAGTGAGCAGGCATCATGGATATCTATTAATATTTGATCAAAATAAGTACATTTTGAGTGTCATATCTTTTTGTAAGCAAAGAAAAATGGGAAAAATAAAAGATACACAATCATTTTAGGTCATAATGTGTACTGGACATCATTGAAAGGGGTAGACAGTTGTTGCAGATGAGCACCAGGGTCCATTCAGTTACATAATAAACTAGTACCTGAACGTATAGTGCCATCATGTGCTTAGTTATACTCATTACAATGTTATTTTTTCATTGGATTGGAGGCTTGTAAAAAGTGTGATTAGAAAAGGTACTTCATTGGTTTTTTTTGGCCAATTATAAAAGTAACACAATATTCAGAATAGCAAGGATTGTTAAAGGAACAGTGTGTAATATTTCGGGGATCTGTTAGCAGAAATGAAATATAACATTCATAACTATGTTTTCATTAGTGTATAAGCACCTGAAAGAACCGTTAGCCGTGTTCCGATCCACAGTGTACATAAACAGTAGTCCCTACTTCCTGCTCGTGTTCAGGGAATGTCAGTTAAAGGAACACCACTTCCTCCAAGTGTTGGTAATGTAAACAACTTGGACACCTGTTGCTTCTACTTTGAAAATGTTACACTCCTGCTGGGACCCTGAACTGAGCATTTTTACACCCTACAGTTTGGAATCTTACTTAACATGGCTGAATACCCTGTGCAGTCCACTTTGCAGAGAACTACTAGGCGATCGGAACGGACCCGTTGTGTTGTCGTTAGCTTAGATTGAGCCCTTTATATCTACATTCTCTTCACAAAGTCCACCATGTTGCTATGCCATGTTTCTACAGTAGCCCAGAACGGACAAACCAAATACTGGCTCTAGAGAGAGCCTTAGCATTTTTACATTAATCGAAGGCCACCGTAGTTCTCCGACACACTTGTGAAACTGTAGTAACGTGAGCCGCAGAGTGCTAAACCATGGTACCGCCAGCTGCCCTCTGAATTCCGTTGCTCCTAAAGTAGTGTTATTATGGTAAAGATGGCCTCTGAGCGAGGCGAGCGGCGTTACCACGATTTTGCTCTCGGCAGCTCACGTTACCACAGTCTTGAAAGGAAAGACTGAGCGGAGGGGTACTCAGTTGGTTGCAATCTGCAACCGCACCACTAGATGCCACTAAATCCTACACACTGCACCTTTAAACTTTGTTTTGTAAAATGGCCTTTTGCTGGGAAAGCTGGTAACATGACAGTACTACAACAGTCGACAGTCTTGTGTGTGCTATATTTGTTTGTGCTGTAAATTCATAGATGTCCATGTTTTTTTTGTCTTTCACAGAACTTGTTGCAGAATGAGAGACAGGAGCCCCAGGTTCTGCAGGAACGGGAGCGAGGAGCAGGTTGCAGGAGTCGGGCCACTGTTGCTGATGCCGTTAGGAAGGGATTGATTCTTCCTCCTCACACTCCTGGTGCGAAGAGTGGTTGTCTTCTTTGTTTGGACGGAGGGGCTCTCTGTTGTAAAGAATCGGTCCGTGGCCAGTGTCATTTCAGTAATGAAGTTTGTGTCAGAAACAGAGGACGTGTCGCTGATGGTGTGGAGTGAGTCAGAGATGAGATTGGAGTCAGTGTGGAGCATGTGCTCTGCGGCAGCTGGACTAGCAGATGCAGAGAGTTGATTAATAGTTAGGTGTGTGCTTCTGGGTCGCAGGGTGGAGATGCCGACGGGCGTGGCTGTGAAGAGGTGGTGCTGTGTGTTTGAGGTCTCTTCAAGGGTGCTTTGTGGAGCAGAAACAGACAAGTACCACCACCCGGTGACGCCGGCCTCAGGGGGCGTGGAGCTCAGGTCCTGGGCGCTTGCTGCCAGGGGGGGCAGGTTGTAGGAGGCAAAGTGCCACCCTCCATTCCTGCCAGGGCGCACCCCTCCACAGACGGGCTGGGTGTGGCAGGGGCATCCCAGGACACGAGCGGGGGTATGCTGAGTCCAAGAAACTAAATAGGAGATTTCGGCGTAAAGGTGACAGGCCCAAGGGTTGTCGCCCAGAGTGATGACTCTAATAGATGTCATCTTGTCGAAAACTCCAACTGGCAGAGTGGAAAAACGGTTAGCATGCAGATAGAAGATAGTCAGCCTGAGGAGCCGGTCCAGGGAGCCCGGCACCACCTTCACAAGCAAGTTGTGGGACATGTCGATGTTCTCCAGGTGCGTGGGCATATTGGTGGGCAAGGTCCAGAAGTGATTGTGGCTCAGGTTGAGCGTGGATAGATTGATCAGCGTGTTGTTGATGAAGATGGCTCGCTCCAGCTTGTTGTCGGAGAGGTCGAGCAGCCGCAGATTCCACTGGTGGACCGTGTCGTTCTTGTCCAGCAGCCGGATGCGGTTGGAGGCGGCGTAGAGCTGCCAGAGGGACCGGGGCAAGCCGGCGGGCAGGCAGCTCAGCCGGTTGTGAGACAAATCGAGGACTCGGAGGTGGGTGTACGCGGTGAGCCGGCCTTCCAGGTCGTGCAGTCGGTTGTGGGACAAGTTGAGGGAGCGCATGTTGTGCTGCAGGCCTTCAGGCAGCTGCCTCAGACCCCTCCAGGAGCAGTCCACCTCCCTGTGACTGCGGCCGCATGAGCACATGGAGGGGCACACGGCGAGGACGTGCGACCCCAGCAACAACACGAGGAGGAGTTCCAGGAGGGCCTCATTAGGGGGGAGCTTCAGCAGCGCATGCCTGCTGAAAGAAAGATGGGGAGACGGGACAGGAGTTAAGGGTTGTCTCACACTGCATCCTCTTTACCTCCAGGAGGCACACTGTCAAATGATGCCTGCAGAGTGTTTGGATAGTGATTACAGGAGATGTACTGCACATTTGCTATCTGTAGGAGAAGCACGGTGACTGCAGAGGGCCGAATAAAACTTCTTTAAAAGCTCCACCCTCTGCCAGAATCTCTCTCTCTCTCTCTCTCTCTCACACACACACACACTCACATGCTCAGTGTTTGCTGCACATCACTGCATTGCTTGCAGATTCTCACATTCACATTACATGACTCCCCCTAACCATGCAGGATGCTCATACTGCACACATGCATCATCAGTAGCAGGTTTGAAATGCGTCGTTTTCTACAACTGATCTGCACGAGGATATTTCTAGTCCATTCGAGAACACCGTTCATCACAAAAGGATGAGAAATCCCCGTAGTCATTTTCCCTGGCATCAGTTGGCGTGTTCAGTCGTCGGCGGTTGTCAGAGCAGTCAGTTCCAAGCTCCCAGAGGAGGGGAACTAGCTCAGTAAATGGGTTGTATTAATGACTCCACAGAGAACTCATGCATCAGCTGGTGCAAAGGCAAGCAAGGCACCATGCAGCCAGGGAGCTCTACACTGCTGAAACTGCAGCAGTATGTAACTGTATGTGAGTGAGGGTGTGGCAGAATATGTGTGTAAAAAAGAGTCTCACCTTCTCATCTTATCATTCCAGTCACTTTTCTCTGCTCCTTTTTGTGCCGTCCTCAAGCTCGGGACCAGCTGCTACTCTGCTGAAGGTGATTTTTTTTTTCCCTCTATGCCTGAATTCCCCTCATAGAACTTGACCCTTGCTCACTTGTCCGGTGCAGGTTTTTGCCCTCACTGCCGGTCCTCTTGTCCTCTCCGAAGAGCTTTGATATTGCCTGTATGGATCTGGGAGTTAGCGCGGTCAGCCACTGCAGGCTCTGGGTTGACTCTGTGCAGTAGAAGTGAGCAGGGAGGGGTGGGGGAAGTATTAGGAGGGGGGTAACTAAGGAGAAAAAGGAGCGCATACCGGAGGGGTCCCTGCATATGAGGCTGCTGCAAAGGAAAACTCCTCAACCCCTTATCTGGCAGCTTTCAGGATTTACTTCAGCATTTAAAGTGGCAGCTATTGTTGTGGTCAGATTAATTGGCTGATTTCAGCTCTGTTTGTACTCAAAATAAATGAGACTGTTATCACCTAAATCAATAGTATCCTTCTCTAAAAGTGCTGTAATTGGTTGTTATTTCCCCTGTAAACATTTAGACACTGCCACAAAAAAGCCTTCAAGATTTATTGCTCCAGTCCACTGCAGCTTCCTACCTGTCATCAGCAATGCTGCACTGCATTGCTGCACTGCTACCACACATCATTGCTTTGGGTTATTAGGGGACAGTTCAACAGTGATACAGGAAGTGATTTCAAATGTGACAAATTCAACAAAATAACGATGCATTCCTGATTTATGTAACCAGAGCAGCTGAGAGGCATTGTTCTTTTGTGTTCGTTTGCTACTTGTCTTTGTTCAGTTGTCATGTAAACTGAACAAAGTACCTCTTTTGCAATGCATTTGTTACTTCCTCACTCTGTACTTTCCCCTCTTGCCTGCCTATACTTCCACCAGCACCGTGATTGAGTATGCTGTCATTGCCCCTTACAACAAGCCTCACAGCACTGTCACAGCATACAACATGCTATGCTGCCAATTTGAGCTGTGTTAGCACATAGCAAGTTTTACCTCATTCACTTTGAATGCTTGACGTACAATCGGGTAATGCTTGACATTAAAGCAGCTGTAGGCCCAATGTTTTTGGTGTCATTGGGCAAAAACTCCATAATAATTATTCAGCATATTGTAATTAAAGTGTTCTGAGAGAAAACTAGACTTCTACACATCCTCATGGCTCTGTTTTCAGGCTTTAAAACATTTAGCCCGTGACAGGAGACTTTGGCCAATCACAGGTCATTTCAGAGAGAGAGCGTTTCTATTGGCTGTTCAATCAACGGAGGCAGCTGTCAATCACTAGTGAACTCCGATCAAACTAAGCAGCGCTGATAAAATATGAATCAATATTCTGTTACTGTAATGCCTATTTCTCTCCTCACATTTTTTCAGAAACATCTTGTAGTTTACTGTTTAGCTGTAAAATGAGAAAGTTTGGTCCGGCTGGTGGGCGGTGCTTGGCATTTCCTCAACTGATCGCAACGTGGCTGCCAGGTAACAAATCATTTTAGAGCTAAATTACACAAAAAATGTTTCTGAAAATGTTATGCGAGAAATAGGCATTACAGTAACAGAATATTGTTTTATATTTGATCAGCGCTGCCTAGCTTGACCATTTGATCCGAGTTTGCGAGTGATTGACAGCTGCTCAGAGACGGCAAGGCTCCAACTCGGCTCTGATTTGTTGCTTTCCTCCGGTCTGTGAAATCTTGCAGATGCAGTTAGGAGCACCGGAGGACACCAGAGTACACAGAGGCACATGATTTTTTTTTTCAGATTACCTGTCTCATGCACTACTGTCCGGATATAGTGACCGTTTTATAAAAATAATTTTTTGAATCATCTTTGCTCCTACTGCTGCTTTAACTTTCACTGAAGCTGACTTTTACTGCATCCCATTTTCAAAACTTGCAGCTATCTACCGCAACCCAGAGTGTCCCCCCCTTTGCTATTAGAGTTGAAGCAGGGGCTGCGTTGAGAAGGGACAAACTATTCAGACTTTTAATGAAGGGAGCTCACATCCATCACGACGTCACAAGTAAGCGGACGAACAAATATCTGCACAAGGCGGCGGAAACAACCGCATATTGGGGTTTTTGAAAAGCTTTTTTGTTCGGCTTTGTCAGCTCTGGCTGAGGTGAAAGAGAGCGTTTCTTTCTGAGTTGAGTGGCACTGCCCAGAGGAGGCACATTCTCTGCTTGCTAATCAAGCAGACCTCTCTCTCTCTCACACACACGCACGCACGCACGCACGCACGCACGCACGCACGCACGCACGCACGCACGCATGCACGCACACACACACACACACACACACACACACACACACACACATCCACAACTAAAAGGGAAATGGTGGCAAGAGTGAGGTTACAGGTCAGGTGCTCTTGGTGCTGCATGTGTCATATACTGTATGTCATTAATGTGTGTCCATCTCAAAAAGTAAAGAGTGTGAAACACAAATTGACTTCAACAAATGTGTATTACAATATTAATATATTTTAATATAAAAAAAACACACAAATAACAGAGAAATACAGTTTTGGCAGCACGCTAAGTTACTGCAAAGCAAAAGCTGCTGAAAACAGTGTCCTTTATTTACTGTAAAGGGTTTGTAAAGCTATAGGAAAGTAAAGGCAGGTGCTCAGGAAGCTCTTTGGCATCACACACACACAACTCTACACCACATCCTTCGGTTCCTCTTTGCCGTTCGCGGTGGAGGCTGCTACAGCTTTGGTGGACTGGGAATCAGCGGCCTCCTCTTGTGGCTTTGATGCATTTTCAGCGACGGTTACATTTGAAGCTTCCTCACTCTTTGCAGCGTCTCCCACCTCCTTCTCCTCTCCCGTTGGGCCATCCTTGTTCCCTCCTTCCTCCTTGGTGGTACCGTTGCCCATCTCTTCCTGTGTTTGAGCGATGTCAGCCATCAACACGGTGGTCTCTTTGACTTCCGTCTCTGACGCGCTTTTGTTCCTCTTGGCGGTTCCCATCCAGTATTCAGAGGTGCTGATCAGGTCGGCGTTGTCGCTCAGCATCTTGACGCGTTTGCTCAACTGGCACACCTTACACATCAGAAACAGAGTGGAAAGCAGCAGAATAGCGCAGGCTATGATCAGTCCGCCAGCCACCATGTATACCGGAAGACATTCTTTCTTGTAAAACACAGCGATAGGTGTGGTGGAGGAAGTGGTGGTGGTGGTGGTGGGCTGTGGGCCAGGTGAAGGTGAGACTGTTGTAGGTGACACGGTGCTGGCAACACTGCTGGCAACACTGGTGGGATCAGCTGGGGGTGATGCCTCAGAAGCTGGAGCAGTGGAGTAGTTGGAAGTAATACTCGTAACATTATCATTAGTTGTTCCTGGGGTAGTTTGAGCTCCACACAATAGTGCACCCAGGATTACTATGTAGTACAACAGGAAGACGAAGCCATTCATGTTGGTATCTGAGAAGACATGGGATAGCAATTAAGTTTAAAATGAGAATTGGAATACAGACTTAAAGGTACTATATGTAACTTTCAGAAGATCCTTGTTATTAATGACACCTGTGGCCGTTAAGTTAACTGCAGTCAGCATCCTGTCATCTCTCCATGTCGTCCATTAATTCCTGATAATGGACAGCTCGTCGGGCATTATCCCCCTCATAATGTTCTGTAATGTTCCTATATTTTATTTGAACCACTGGTTCCATGATACTAACTAGCTTGCAGCTAGCAAATTACTTTATCAGCTAATGTTATGAAGCAACCAAGCAGATCCGTGCTGCATAGCTACTGTTATAGGAAACTGAGAAAGTCGGGGAAGGTCTCCGTTTTTAAGTTACGTTACAATCCATACACACATTGGCAATATAAAGCGATTAAAACATGTAAATTGTTACATATAGTACCTTTAAATGTGCTAAATGCTAGATTGGTAGCATTTCTATTGCCTCCACACGGCTCTCAACACTGCGACGGCAGAGCCGGCGGCTCATAGCTAATGGTGCCAACAAACGTGAAAACAATGGCAACACTGCTCACCGAGCTAACAATGTTTTCCTTAAGGGGAACTGGAGGGTGGGCGCTATACTTCCGCAATGGCGCCATCGCCGGCGTTATCAGCTGTAAACCGCCGTATGAGAGCAATGCAGAGCGGCGGCCGTGAGATAGTCAGTGGGGCACGCTCACATGCATTAAAAGCATGCGTGGCTGGCCCATAATAGAAGCCCATAATAGCACCTTACTATATAATCTATGGGGCAGCTAAAATCAAACCGAAATTATGTTTTTGTTCTGTTTGTGTTTCAACCTATTTCTTACAAGTCACCAGTGGTGGTAGGTAACTACATTTACTCAATTATTGTATTTATGGGAAAGTTCCAGGTACAATTGAGATTTTTTTTCCATTTCATGCTACTTTATATTTCTACTTCATTATATTTTGGAGGCAAATATTATACCTTTTCACTCTAATAAATTTATCTGGCAGCTTTAGTTACTTAGCATATACAAATTATTCATACAAAATGTAATTAACTAATAAATTGGTACAATATTGTAGGTTAAGCTACCCAGTAGTATATACATTACAATTAACCCCGCCTTTACCAACGGTAACATTTAAGTAATTTGTTAATGCATCACTCATGTACTTTTACTGAAGTGACATTTTGAGTATATCTACAATGTGTATTACTGCCTTCTCCCACCACTGCAAATCACATATACTGTACTTTAGATTACTTGTAACCATTATATCATAATTTTTTAATGGATTTTTCCCTTCTATACAGCCATGTACATTATGCAAATAACCTTGCAAAGATGTAAAATTTGAACCCATCACAGTGAGCTTTTAGCTGGCATTATGTTACTTCAAAGTGTGGATTCATTTGAAAAGTATGCTGGCCTGAAAGACCTATATACTGAAGTTCGGCTTGCTATTTAACTACCTTGCATCACAAACTATGGTTTTTGGAATATCAAGTCCAATCAAGTGGGAAATTATTTTGGCTAACAGAATACAACAAAATGGAATTTTGAGCTGAGCTGAGCATTATATCCACAGATCTCAAACAAATTCAATTATTACTGAACATGCTTACATCGAAACCAGTTGCTTCCATTTAAATACATTAAAAACACAAACAAAAATGGTCAGCAGCAATATACTGTACCGTATATGTCATTTGAAACACCGGCAGGAACCTTTAACATTGATATAGCTTTGATTTATTGGCTAAGGTGCCTGTATTGTTTTGTTTGAAACTTTTCATGAAACACTAACTGAGTAAGTGATTCTTTTCAGATTCATCCCTTACACATTCACAGAAGTTTTCAGTTTTGTTCGAGAACGTATTTGTGAATACATGATTGTAATTGTACAGCAAGTTCCCGAAACTGATGTAAACTCATGCTAAAGTGATGTTAAACCCTAAAACAGTTTACTGTGCATTTCATAATGTGCAAGGCTGTCTTTAAAGTAGCCAAAAAAAAAGAAAAAATATCACCTTTTATCATCAGGATTTATGACGGAACCATACAATAACAGAATAATACTATATAAATACAAATGTTAGTAAGTATTCCTTTAGAGTTCTTTGTTGTGTTCTAAAAATTAAGAGTTTACAGGTTTCAAAATAAAAGTATATATTAATGCAATCTGTCACTTACATTGTTGGTGATCTTGATATAGTTCCAAGAAGAATAAGGCTTTGTATAAATAAATATGTACGCAATGTGCTGCAAGTAAAGAGAGATGTGTAAAGGAACGACTGGCAATGTGGAATGAGAGAAATCTAAATCAATGGCCCACTCATATGGCTGTCTAGTTCTTACTTCTCCATTTGGACTATAATAAGAAAAGGAAGTGGTTTTGGTGTTCTGTTCATTGCTGGTAGCTGGTCACGCAAACATCTGTCGGATGTCAGACTATAAAAAGTAGTAGGCTAAATGCTAAATGCTTGCTGAGTAGCTCACTTACAGCAAAATAGCCCATGAACTATTTTATTTAAGGTTATCAGCCTTTATGGGTTTCAGTAAAATTCAAAACACTGCCCTCAATACAACCCACAATCTGCATGACACCAGAGTTAGAAACTGCATGACTTTTAACAGAAGCGATGAAGCTGCAATTCGTTATTTATGGAAATGGTTTTGTCTTTAAGACCTGTGATGGTTTGTGAAGTCTCTCTTTCAGGAAGCTGACATACTGATGGGCCATTTCTCGGAGAAGATTTAGGTTACAGGACATCCATAAATAAACATGCATACGTCTGTCTTCGTCAGTGTCATCTACTTATTTGTGTCCAAGCCACAATTGCTCACAGATGACTTTAATTATAGTCCATGTTAGTACATCGTTTAATGCAGTGGTGAACCTATGATCAGACCTTTAGGGGGGCTCTGCCCCTAATGACAACGTGACATGTGAGCACATAGTTTTTGTTTCAATAAGGGGGGGACACATGTTAAGATGGGGGGATCTGGGGATCTAGGGGTCTGAAATTTTGAGCATGAAACAGTTATTTTCCTGCATTCAAGGGAATTTTTATGCATCAATTTATGGTGGAAATGTCTTTATTTATGTGAAGGAAAACACAAAAATTCAGGCGCCATGAGGTGGCAATTCCAAATCTAATGGAATATAATGCATAAAGGCTTTCAATCACTCTGTATTGCTTTCAAATATTTATTCTCCTGTAGATAAACTTTTCTCATTTAATGTTATCCTGTTATAACCTATATCTATAGTAATAACGGACAATTGGGCCCAACGTTCTCTGTCAGAACATTCAGCGATTCTGTTTGCTAACGTTTCAAATCACTTGTGATCTTAATCTGCGCCATCATGAAATTAAACTACCTACTTCTTCTTCTCCTTTGGTTTTACTGGCAGACTACCGACGTTAAAGGTTCATGCCGCCACCTACTGTACCGGAGTGTGTAACATTATGACTTTATTCGAGAAAACTGGATATTAAACCTGTTTAAATAAAGCCCTTTGAACCTGTAATTTTTTGTCCCCTGTCTCTAACACAAGTTTGCAAAATCTAAAAAATGATTTCAGAAAATAATAATAATAGGCCCTATAATTAACCCTCTGAGACCCACATAAACCCGTTGTACATCATCTGAAAGCTGGGAACATGAAGATAATTTGAAATGCAGCTCAGTACTGTGTGTCAAGTTGTTCTAGTCATAAATTAACACAAATTCTAAAAACACAAAAATCTAGTCATAAATAAACACAAATGAATGAATGAATGAATGAATGAATTCAATTGTGAAAGTATATAAGGCTTAGAACATTGCGATGGAAGTATATGATGACCATTCCCATGCTCTATTATGTCTCATTGTTATGTCGCAAGTTGCAGCAAATTTGGGGTTGCAAAAAACTGCATGTTTTTGCCCCAAACTGATTGTGAGCATGTCTGTAAAGGGGAGACTCATGGGTATGCATGGGACCCATTGCCATTCACATATCTTGAGGTCAGAGGTCAAGGGAAAATGTCCACGCCAGTTTTCTCTCGCCAAAATTCAAGTTAGTATCGGAATGTTATTTAGCCTCCTTCCTTAGAAACTTAGGTGTGCTTGAGCATCCCTAAAAAGAGTCTAAAATTGCCACTGGTTTAATGTTATGTACGAATAATACAAGGCCTTTTGACACTTCAGTCAGTTAATACCACATGTAGTGGAAAAAGTTGCAGCATGACTCACGCACATGAAGGTCAGATGCGGATATGTTCAACATCTGCTTGCTGAGCAAAATAAAAATGTAGAATTAATTTGCATTGATTGCTATCGTAACGATTTTATAAAGTTCCCCTTTCTGTTTCCTCTGTAACTTTGCGTTTCCCGTTTGATTTGTGGTCATGTCTACTGTGTGTCTGCACCTGCAACCTGTAACTTTCACATTTAGAGTGAAGTGCTTGACTTGGCAAGTTGCCTCATCCCTGCAGATGACACCAGCAACATGCAAGACAGGAGCTACCGAACTCATCCATCAACACACCCCATGCTCCAACAGCATCTGTTTTGCAGGTATTGAGCTAAAGACCCTGTTGGTCAACCTGCTGTGCTTTTGTCATCAAGGCAATGACACAAAAATGTCAGTTTGGACAATCTCATCAAAATGAACTGATAGTAAAACTGATAATAAAACTGCATAATAAAATAATAATATTGGATAGCATCTTGTTATTCAGACAGAAGGGTGGAGGTTACAAGCCTGTCATCTGTGTTACGAATTACTGACCTCTAAAATACAAAACCTCTAAAAGTTGATATACTGTTGTACTACACCACATAAAGTCACAGGTAGATGATAATTAAATGAGGTGAACATAGAGTATATATGGTTTAATTTTTTGTTTGTTTTTTAAGAAAAAAAATGTAGTTAAAGGCAGGATGGGCAATCTTGAGAAACGAGCAAGTGTACACTAGATCTTTAAAAATGATCCAAACGAAAAACAGCAGTAACAGCTCCAAAAGTCCCTTAAATTAGAGAGAAAGTCGGCAACTCAGTCCGTCCCTTAAAGTCTCCATCCAAAGCCACTCCCTCAAAATTATTATTATGAACGTAAACAACGAACATGACTATTGTTAGTGCTCACAGCTGTCAATCTAGAAACTTGTGGTAGACTCCGGTGACAGATACCGTATTTTTTCCTTTTTTTTTCAAAGCATTTGATTTATTGATTGCTGTTGGGATGTCTCGGTTGAGAATTTCAACTAATATAAAAAATATGTCTTTAAAATCTCTACCAACCCTACCTTTAAATGGCTGTGTTTTATAAACAAGTTGAAGAGGAAAACATTTTCTAAAATTTCCCAATGCACTTACAGGAATTCAAAATGGACCCGCCTAAATATAACATTGAGTTTGAATTCAGCCTCTGCCTTTGATGATTTCATTTGAGGAAGTCATGAAACTATGACTTCATCTACTATTAAATCAGGCTAAATATGTTTGTGAGGAAGTGAGAATAGAAGGACCGCAGATGACTTTATCTCAAAAGCCCCACACACTAATTTTCCACCGAATGATGGAAAGTCCCATTATTAGTATAGCACCTTTCTTTTCAACAACAAGGCAATTCAAAGTGCTTTATGTGAGACAGAAAGGCATTAAGAAAAGATAAAAAAGAAATGCAAGGCAATAAAATAATACGCATAAATAGGATTTAAAAAAATAACAAAGTAAGATAGAAATAAGCTGAAATAGAATAAGGCAGTGACTGTGGGGGGTAGATTTAAAGGTACAGTGTGTTGGAGTTGGCGCCATCTAGTGGTGTGGTTGCAGATTGCAACCAACTGAGTACCCCTCCGCTCACTCTTCCCTTTCCAAGACTGCGGTAACGTGAGCCGCCGAGTGCAAAACCGTGGTACCACGGTTTTGCAATCTGCGGCTCACGTTATCGCAGTTTCACGAATGTTTCGGAGAACTACGGTGGCCTTCAGGTAACATATTAAAGCGAAAAGGCTCTCTCTAGAGCCAGTGTTTGGTTTGTCCGTTCTAGGCTACTGTAGAAACATGGCGGACTCTGTGAAGAGGACCCGCTCCCTATATAGATATGAAGGGCTCATTATAAGCTAACAATAAAACAATTCTTAGTTTCAGGTGATTATACACTAACGAAAACAGATGCTAATAGATTCCTGGAAATGTTACACACTGTTCCTTTAATGCTATAGCATTAACCAACACTTCCTTTTGTATCAGTGAATCCTAAAAGGGGTGAGGCAGGGGAGAGTGAAGGAAGGAGGAATTAGAAGAATGATCCACGAGCTGGTCGTCAACACGCTGACATCGAGGCCGTGATGTTTTGTCTCCATCACATCGAGGCTGCTGTGTGTCAGGGTGCATCATCTCAGGCCCGGCATCGATGGGTGGAGGCCATCTGCCCTGAAAAGATGCCTGCGTCCCCGGAACAGATTGAAGTTATCAATATAATTGATCCCTTTCAGAGCGCAGGTTGTGCTGAGCCATGTGTCGAGTCCTGAGAGGCTGCTGAACTGTTGATCCCTCCGTTGACCGGCTGGCAGCGGTCCAGCCTCCAGTTGGTTCAGACAATTAAACAGCTCAACCAAATCCTGCTTTAGCACTTCTGATTGCTCTCGGCAGACATCACTGGAACCAAACATGTAGAATAAGTTGAAGTGTTTATTCACCAGTGGACACATTTTTTTTTTTGCTGAAGTCTGCTGAACTGAATCCATAAATCTTGCCCTCTGTGGGAGTACAGTCTTATCCGTAGGTTTAGCACCACATAGAAATCCCATTCACAGCACATGACTTCACTGATTTTGTATCTCGCCGAGTTGATTTCTGATGACTGCAGAAGATGATGTTGGCTGAGTGTCGTTGGGTTCAAAAGGCTTCTCCAGCTTGAATATCCTCGTCTCTCGAGTGCTGCAATCTTCTGCAACAATTTATGACGGTCTGTACACTTCATCGATTCTGATGAGCAGAGAGGCACAGTGCAGTCCAGGGCACAATTCTGTTAGCTGCTAAGTTACTGTTTGGCTCGCATTGTGGTTCTGCAGAGGCCAGTTTGTACTGCAGATAATCTCAAACCCAGAGTTGTCATAAATTATCTTCCCAAGGATTTATTTGTTATAGGAAACCTTCTTAAAACGTGCTAAATGCGAGATTGGGATCATTTCTATTGCCTCCGCATGGCTCTCAACATTGCAACGGCTGAGCTGGCGGCTAGCAGCTTACGGTGCTAAATGTGAAAACAACAGCAACAATGCTGACAGAGCTAACAGTGTTAAAGGTGCTGAATGTAAGATTGGGAGCATTTCTATTGCCTCCGCACAGCTCTCAACATGGCGACGGCTGAGCTGGCGGCTAGCAGCAAACTGCGCTAACAGTGAAAACAACAACAACATTGCTGACAGAGCTAACAATGTTTAAAATGCCGAATGCGAGATTGTGAACATTTCTATTGTTTCTGCACAGCTCTCAACATGGCGACGGCTGAGCTGACAGCTAGTAGCAGATGGCGCTTAGTATGAAAACAACGGCAACATTGCTGACAGAGCCAGCAATGCTAAAGATGCTGAATGCGAGATTGGGAGCATTTCTATTGCCTCTGCACGGCTCTCAACATGGCGAAGACTGAGCTGGCAGATTGCAGCTAATAGCGTTAACTGTGTAAACAACAGCAACAGTGCTGCCAGAGCTAACAGTGTTAAAGGTGCTGAATGTAAGATTGGGAGCATTTCTATTGCCTCCACACGGCTCTCAACATGGCGACGGCTGAGCTGGCGGCCAGCAGCAAACTGCGCTTACAGTGAAAACAACAAGAGTGCTGACAGAGCTAACAGTGTTTACCTAGGGGGGAACCGTAGGGTGGGTGCTACGCTTCTGCAACGGCGCTGTCGATCAGGGCGGCATTATCAGCTGTAACCGCCATATGAGAGCGGTGCAGAGCAGCAACCGTGAACGAGCCATTGGGGCACGCTCACATGCTAACATGCACACGCGGCCAGCCGGCTATGTCAACAAAGCAAGGAGAAGCTCTGATTACAACACACACAGAGGCAGAGTGACTTCATTCTCTGCTCAGGTAGACATTACTCCTCTATATCTTAAAAATAGTTGTTTGATGCTATATTAATGCTCTGGGTATCATATAGAGCACTTTTAAATGTGTTGTGGTTTGAGAGAAGAAATGGTGCATTGGTTCTGTCACGGCACATAACAAAAACAAACAAACTGTCATTTGCCTTGATTGCCATGCAGGGAAGAAAGGATATTCTGTGTGCGGCCTCCCATTGAAGGAAACAGTTCCCTCTCACCAAACGCTTGTCACGTGACCCAGTACCAGTTGGAGTCAAAGAGCTTTTGGTCGCCGTGCGTCGTCAGCCAGGATACAAGGTCCTTTCTATTCTGTTGGATTGACACCAGCGTTCCAAAATCAATCCATCATTCTTCCTAGTCGAAGCCACACTTTAGATGCATCCTCACCGATAACAGGTTTCAAGGACCGAATGCAAGCGGTATTTATCATTTTACTGACAGCTCCCAAGGCCTCATCTTATAAACTTTTGATAGTCGTCACATAAAAGCTGCATAAGCACAAATGTGAAAAAACAAGGCCCACGTTTTATTTATGAAGCTTGTAAAAGCATTGTCTATGCCAACAGTCCATACTGTTCTGCTATAGATTACAGCTATGTGGATCAATAAAATATCCAAGCCAGATTTGGGAAATGTAGATGCAAGTTACTTAACCGTAGTACTGCTGGTA
Organism: Sebastes umbrosus; assembly: GCF_015220745.1. Lineage (NCBI taxonomy): Eukaryota > Metazoa > Chordata > Actinopteri > Perciformes > Sebastidae > Sebastes > Sebastes umbrosus. The sequence continues at coordinate 20,584,086 of NC_051285.1, forward strand.
TATCAGTTTTGAACCAGTTTTGCAGAGATGTCCAACCTAAATGCACTCTGAATCACTTTTTTTCTCCATTAATTTTGGAGCAGCTTCAGAAATTTTAGCTGACGAACTCACAAGTCCAAGTGGTTTCCAGATTTAGGGGACAGTAGCTAATTTTCACGTAAGCTGATTCGGCTGTTCTTGGTTAAAGAATGATTACTCTTTCACACCTGAACATTGCATAATACACAAAGAATACAAGGCCACAAAAAAGACCAAACTTGATGTAAAAGTGCACAGCTGTAATAAAAAAAACAAAAAAACAGCCAAGTTCAGAACACAAAGACTGAAGATGACTATTACTTTCTGTTGGGTCTTTATGCCACCTAGAGGCAAACTGGGAAACTGCTGCAAGCTTATTCCTAACCTTCTACTCAAATCAGCCTCAAGGTTCATTATGGACCTTGGAAAGAGAGGTTTGAGAAAACTTTTGACTGTCTGCAGGGGCTAAACTTCTCACGCAGGACCATTAGGAACCTGAAACTGACACGGTGTGCTCCTCTAAACCTGGCATGTGCTCTTCTTCCTACACATTCCAGAGTGGAAGATAAGAACCTGCCTGTTTTCACTCATCTACCCGCAACACTAATGATATTTCTAACTTGCCCCATTGATTGGTTTGTAGAATTATTGTTGTAAATAAATATATGATTTTAATCCACTTATTCATGTGCCTCCCATCTTTGTCCCAGTCTAACAACTCGGACCGACTTATAATCAATATTCTTTTTTTTCATGGATGAAGCCAAATCAGCTCAACTAAATCACAAATTGATTAAATTTGCACATTTTATGACATTCTATGACATTTTCTCTTTTCTAAAACTGAAATCTCAGTATACAAGCTTCTCATTTCTTTCATTTTTTGGCTTTTTTTCACCTTTATTTGACAGATGATTTGAAGGGGGGCATGATGCAACACAGGTCCCAAGGCTGAAATTTAACCTGTGACTTTGCGGTTATGTGGAATGCACTGTAATCACTTGGCTACCACAGTGCACATAGTTATAGTTAAAGAAAAACTAGCAAGAGTACGCTAGATTTAAAAAAAAAAAAAAGAAAAAAGGGTGGAGCTATGTACAATCCAACTCTGATTAAGACATTTTTATGCAACCAAAAGGTTATAAATAATTTTCATGAACTGAAAACATACTGTGAAAGGGTTAAAGTTCTATGACGAAAACACAGACAACATCCAGACCGGACAACGCCGTGGTAGCAACCCGTCAATCAAAGTAGTCACGCCTTAAAGCATACCCTGCTTTATGGTCTATTTGACTCTAAATGGGACCATAATTTACTAAATGAACATCATGCTGTATTGAAGAAGACTTGAAACCATAAACTAATGTTTACAATGTTTACTGAGGTAATAAATCAAGTGAGAAGTAGGGTCATTTCTCATAGACTTCTATACAATCAGACTTCTTTTTGCAACCAGAGGAGTCGCCCCCTGCTGGCTATTAGAAAGAATGCATTGGCTTCACTTTTCAGACCCGGAGGTAGCCCACTGGTCAGTATTCAGTTGTCAAGCTAGCAGCTTGTGGAAGACAGTGAGTGCATGGGCTGAATGAAATGTTTGCAACAGCCACAGATACTGGATTTTTTTTTTTTTTTATCAGAGCATTTGATTTGTTGATTGCTGTCGGGATGTAGTGAGAATTTCAACAAATATAACAAAATATGTTTTTGAAGAAAATTGCAAACCCTGGCTGTAAATCCAAAGACTGGAACTGGAATGAATCTCTTATTTGGAAGTGAGACTAGAAAACCAACTTATTCCAAGGATACATCAGTTATAGTGTAGCCTCACACTGCCAGGAAGCCAATAACTGCATTGCAACAGTAAAATAACCGTGTCCGCACTCTATTGTTACATGACTAGCCTCATTTTATTGTCTTTTCATGGATGAAAACAGAAACTGCGTGTACAGAATGGTAGTCACATGCAATACAAAAATATGAATTTTTACAATAACATAAAAAAACACATATTGGCCCATTCTAAAAAAATTGTACAGCCTTTATACAGGATTTTATACATGAAAAAAATATAAATATATATACACATCTGTAATAGCCATAGCAGTACCTATTCAAAAAATGTCGTGATGTATTTTACATAGAAAATGTTTGTACAAATACTAGAAGAATCATGTTCATTTGCTGTACATTAAATAATGTATGTACATTACATACCATTGGATTTTTGCAACACGACACGTCTTTCACGAAAACCAACCTATTCCAACACGGTACGCTCACCTCAGTCACACACACACAATCACACACACAACACATAAATACACGCACGCCAACTGAAGCCAGCAATCACAAACGGTATACACAAGCACGCACAAGAGGTAATGTTTTAGGAAGATATAGGACACTTTTTGCGCCAGGTTCCTGATTTATATTCTTTTTTTTTGCGCAGAGAATGAAAACTTCTTTCTAAATAACTCATACTCTTATAAGGTGCACTTTACACTTCAATGGATGGACGTTATTATTATTAAAAAAAGTCTTTTTTTTTTTATCATAAATAGCCAGCATTATTCTATTCCCGTGTGGATTGTGAACGATGAAGGGAATATTACAGCCTGTGTTCAGTTTCATTTCAGCTGTCGTTTAGCATATCCATCAGTGCCCTGTGTTCAAATGCATCCAATAAAAACAGTGAATTTACCAGGTTATACTCCAGAAAGACAACATACAAAGTGAGCATATCACACTGTCCAAGCCTCTGAGACCCTCCTGAAGAAAGAAAAAAAACAAAACACTGCAAATATGACTATTCAAAACTAAACAACAACAACAAAAAAAAGAGTTCATGATTATTTTTTTTTTCGACAAAGTGCATATTGTGTCTATAGACATGGGCTGGTGACCGTCTCAGCACATGCCATCACATTAAAAACAGAGAGAGAGAGAGAGAGAGAGAGAGAGAGAGGAGCAGAGAGGCAGTTGGTTTGAGAACAGCCTGCAAAAACGTGTGTAAACCCCCTCAGGGAAAAAACACAGAGAAATGAAGAAGTGGTCCATTTTGGTAGTAGGGTCCATTTCATGTCCAGCTTTGTGTTTCAGAGAGAAAAAAGAGCCATGTGGCCAGGGGGGCCGCCCGGCGAGAACAACCACATCACAGCAGCACAGAGAAAAGGTGAGGACGGGGCAGCCATCAGCAGGCACAGACCACAGCACACCACCAGTCAGTCTCAGCACAGACACCACAAGCCAGTTATTCACAAGCCTCAGAGTCCCACTACATCACAGGACAAAAACGAAAAAAAAGGAAGGCAAACGAAAGGAGTGGAAAGGACGACAGCTGTGTCCTCTCTTCGCTAACACATCGCCCCACCGACCCTCTCTTCCCGACAACAAAAACACAAACGCTTAGACATGGAAGAGCAGACTGTGGGTTAGTGGAAGCAGTGTCTGTTTCAGGCAGAGGCAATGCTTTTGATCAATCCTGTAAGAGTTAAGGATACAGGAGCATGCAAGGCAGACCCAAGGCTTTTGTTTTGCATTGCTTATGTTTCAGAGCGACTGCTACAACCTAGATTAGAAGAGAGAGAAAAGAGAGGAAAGAGCAAAAACACAAACGTTAGACGGTTAGTGAAAGTGGAACAGTGAAGAAAAGCTGCAAGATATCACATCCACGTAGATTAGTTAAAGGATGTAAAAACAGTGTGAGTTCAATCAGCACATTGCTTTTAAGATTCACTTCATCACTTTATGACCAAGCGGAGCTCTTTAAGTCATTTCACGCTCGCATCTCTCGCATCAACCAGCAAAACAAAAGTGGCATTTATCTATATGGGAATAAAAAATGAAGCCCTTCAACTGCTGGTTTTACATAAAAAATAAAATGGTTGCTTGTAGACTTGGAGCAAACACGATAGAGGATTGTGAAAATCATGAATAAGAAGCGGAAAACAAGTAGGCAACATGGCGTGAAAGCGAAGTAGCGATGAAGTCATGGAAATGAATGCGTAGATGGCGTGTGGCAGCAGGAAGTGAAGCTGGTCAGGCTGAAAAGAGGATGAAATCACATACGCTGTATATGGAGATGACAACATATGAGGAACAAGTTCAAAATGATTTCCCCCCCCCCAGATTTTCTGGTCATGACTTTTAGGTCCAAGTACAATTACCCCCTCACGGTTGTATGCCTCCGCAACCCAGTCAAGTTGCAGTTTACATCCATGTCGGTTCAAAATGTCATCATTTCATCCTATTAAACATTTGTGTTAAAGGTCCCATATCACGCTCATTTTCAGGTTCATTCTTGTATTTTTTGTTTCTACTAGAACATGTTTACATGCTTTAATATCAAAAAACACATAATTTTTCTCATACTGTCTGTCTGAATATACTTGTATTCACCCTCTGTCGTAAACGCTCCGTTTTAGCACATTTCAACGGAACTGTAACGGAACTGAGTGGCAACAATTTGGGTTCATGTTTACTTCCTGTCAGCTGATATAATTCCCATTCACTGAAACCGGAAATAAACTGGGACGCATTTAGAATGTTTACGTTTAAAACGTAAAAAATGGTATATATAAATTATAGATTTGTGACATCACAAATGGACAGAAATCCTGACGGCTTGTTACAAAAAGCACAGTTTCTGAATGTTTGTTTTTCTCTGTGGATTGAGCGTTTCGATACTTTCACAGTATTCATATAGCACCTAAACCTGCTTTATAATACACAAGCCATGAAAATCTCACTTTTTACAATATGGGACCTTTAAATTATCATAATTAGCATATGAATTACCCCCAAGTTGCGAAACTGTCGTGAGACGGTTAAGGTTAGGCATCGATCTCGAATGGTTAAGGTCAGGATAGGTCGTCAACCAGCAAGTTTCGCGAGAGTTTTTGCACATTTTTGTAACTTGGGGTTACCTTCTAGACCTGACCTAAATTAAGTAGCTAAGCTAAGTGACAGTGAGGACAAAGAAATGATTTAACTGAAAATGCTGTTTCTCGCAAAACTACAGTTGTTTCACACACGCATGAGGACAGAAATTAATAGAAATAAAATGTCTAACTTTATATCTGTGTGGATTTGTCTTATACGTCTTTACAGCCTCTTTAAAGAAACTGGAAATTGCCATGACAACGAATGATCCAACCACACTGTGCGACAGTCTGCGATGCTTCTCGTGACAAATGTATGACATGTATGAGACGGAGACAGTGACAATTACAATTCACATTTACATATATATAAACCACGAAGTTCACATTTCATTAGAGGGCAAGCAACAACAGAGCGTAGAAGAGCTATGTCGTGGTTCAGTGACAGACTGTATTTGGTTCGCGTGCGATGATGAACAGAAATTATGAAATACTTCAAACCTATTTCACTTCTTTCAAAATATATCTCACAAATATCCATCTCATTTATAAATAAGACCATGTAACCCCCATTGCTAACTCCTGAAGGCTGCAGGCTCATATTGTTTGTAGAGTTTGGAGTCAATGACTCAAAGGATCATCACTGATAAGCCACTGTACCACAAGGAACCAGAAGATACACAATAAGACCTAAAGGATCTTTTTTTTGTTTTCACACGTCCAGTGTCTTCACATCGTCCTTCATTTCTGGATACCTACTCTGCGGACTTCCAGAAGTGTCCCGGGTGGGAGAGCCTGCGGTTCAGTTTGGGCAGCTTCTCCAGCATGTCGGCCAGCTGGGTGAAGGTGGGCCTCTCTCTCAGGTCGTACGCCCAGCAGGCCGAGAGGATCTCCTGAGACGACAAGGACGACTATGAATGATGATCCATCTAAAAAATTTCACAGCATCTTCATATCTAGTATTAGGGACGCACTGAGGAAAAAATAGAAAATCTGAGATTTCGAGAATATGACTTTATTCTCATTAAATTAAGACTTTTTTCTTGTAATATTATGACTTTAATCTCGAAATCTCAGATTTTTTTTCCCCCTCAATGTGGCCCTAATAGTCCATCGTACTGCCTCACTAGAGCGTGGTTGATTATTTGCCACTCTTATACAAGCAGGACAAACATGCACTTTTCTGAATGACTGACACACTTGTGCTCGTGTTTCAACTCACAGTGACCTCCTTGCCGAGGCTGATCTCCGCCAACACCTTCTTTATGCCCTCTCCGCTCCCCACCTGCCAGATGGTAGCTTCTACATGCTGGTTGGTGATTGGCCAGTCCCTAGCTTGAAGCTCATACCAAATAGTGCTTAAAGGGGGGAAAGAACAAGTATGATTACTCTTAGTAAAGTAAGCTCTTTTCAGTCAGAAACAGGTTTGACAAAGCTGTATTAGGTCTCCTAAGTCAACTAAGATGCAGAACTTACCCAAAGGCGTACACATCTGCTGAGGTGGAAAAAGGAAGGCGGTCCTCGTTGTTACCTGGGCTCATCCTGCGCACAATCTCTGGCGCGAGATAACAAATCCAGCCGTGTGGAAGTTTTAGTTTGTTCTCACGCCTGGAAAAAAAAAAAAAGGTACACATTTGTTTGTAAAAAATCAAATGGAGTGGAAGATCTGAGAGGAAAGATGCATTAACTAGAGTGGGAAATGCATTAACTAAATGCAGTCCATCTCCAACTCCTGTGTGCAAAAGCTATTCATGAAGCCATACACAAAGGGAGAACGAAATTAGCACGCCGTGTGTTCAAAAGGTACTTCAAAAAAAACAAGAGTGTGCTGGACAGTATTTGGATTTTGCAATCAGGAGACTTCAGTCTGAAAAAAAGAAAAGAAATACTGGCTGACAAGGGAAATGGCCGCAGGACTGGAGGACCGCAGCAGTTATTACAAATCACCGGACCTCCCCAGGTAATAGCAGTGTGGTGTGAAGAGCACTTAGGCCGAGGTTGTGTTTTAAGGCCTCTCGAGTGGCGTTTCTTACCTCCCCTCCTGAACAACTCCAGAGATCCCAAACAGCCCGAAGTCTGTGATTATGACTTTATTGGTGTCGTGAAAAACGTTCTTTGATTTCAAGTCTTTGTGGACGATGCCTTTAGCGTGTAGATAGCCCATTCCCTGCGTCAGGAGACAAAGTGACAGTTATTATATACTACTTGATTCTTTATTGTGGCATTGGCTTTTCAGGCACATAACGAATTGAACTGACCTGGTAACATGCAGTTGGGACATTATTTATATACAAAAAGGCAAACTGGAACATATTCCAAAATATAGAAATATTTGGTGACACTTCATTTTACAGGTCCACAAATTTCAGGGTAATTAGGTGATGATTAGTAAGTAACCTATTTGAAATTTCTTTGGAATTACTGCCAAGTTACCCCAATATTTACCTCAAAATTTATAAAAAAATTACTTTATTATAAACATTATTTAATAATTATATTCCGCTTTTTCCCAATAGCTGGTCATTTATTTAATACATTACAAGGAAAAGATTACAAAATGAATTAATATGCTTTATTTCCATGTCTGCTGATAAATAGATAATAATTAGCAAATCATTTGTTTGAAATTTCAAACAAATGATTTGCTACCAGGTTATATTTGTGTAGACAATAAGTCACACAATGGTGAGATTTGTGCCTGATCAGAAGTGTCTTCTATTAGTTTTGGTTTTCCACCTCTGATGAAGAGCAGCGCACATCGCTTCTCAAGCCTAAGGGCCATATTTTAAATATTATATGCTATTTTAGCATATAATTATTAAATAATGTTTATAATAAAGTCATTTTCTTTCAATTTTGAGGTACATATTGGGGTAATTTGGCAGTAATTCCAAAGACATTTCAAATAGGTTACCTGCTAATTATCACCTTATTACCGTGACATTTGTGGACCTGTAAAATGAAGTGTTACCAAATATTTAATCAACAATATCAAATGTAATATATTTGGCTTTGTTATCATACATATTTCCTGTTTCTTATGATGAAAATATTTCTTTGCATGTAAGTCAGTTTGTGGACATGAAACATTGCTTCAACACCTTCTAAGGCTACGTTCACATTACAGGGCTTAATGCTCAATTCCAATTTTTTGCCTTTCTGTCTAGACTGTTCACATTGATGTTTGAAAATTGGGGACTGCCGTACGATGGTGCATTGTTCCGAAAATACACACTGGAGTTGTTGGAATCCAGTGACTGCCAGACTCCATTAACATATTGCTCAATTTAAAAGATATGGTTTCCCGTTACACAGATGTTACTCCTAAATCATAACGTAATGAATTAGTATGACTCCTAAAGACAGACTTTTCATTTCGGCTGATATTTAACTTTAACAGCTTTCCTCTGAAGCAAATGAAATAAATTAAAGTACGATGTGTGACGTTGATGATGACCTACGATCGTGAAACACTGCCGTCAGCACGCCACCCACGCAATTTTTATAACATGTGATTTCATCAAATCAGAGTTCTGCTTTGTGAAACATGACGAATTTAACTGAGTAAACTGTGAAAAGTCTGTTTGATAAGTTCATTTTAAATGACTGATGAGGGAAATAAAGTGTCGGAGCAAAACCTCTGTTGACAATATTGTTAAATTTAACTGAGCCGAGCATACCGGTAAACATCTACTCCTTCTAAAAGACAGTTTATGATTTCTTATGACTCATAAACAGACACTAGCTCATTCGGCAGACATGATTTACCATAATTTGGTATTAATTTAAGTTCCTCATAAAGTGAATAAACGTGATGTTTCCCAGATAATGCTTGTTTGCCTTAACGACGCAGTTTACACACTTTTGTAACTGCTCTTTTATTAATCCTGAGTTCTACTGAAACATGCAGAAGAACTCGGTAATAAAAAAAGGGTCTTTTTTGTCAGGTAACAAACATCAGTATCTGCAACTGCGCAGTGAAGTATAACATGGAAAAACACCAATATGACCATTCTCACAGCGGTTGCATGACCAGTGATTGGATATGTATTCGATTTAGCCCAGATCTGATTGGAAAAAAAAACCCAATCAGATTTCTGCGTCACATGAGAGCCAAAACATTGGTTTATGAGCCACATGTGCTTGTAATGTGAACTTAGCCTAAGTGCTAAAATCATTACGAATGTATCAATGAGAGGTTTGAATAGATATAACAGAAAAAAATTACCTTTACAATCTCCTGAGCAATTTGCCTGGTCTTATTAATATCCAAAGTGTTTTTAGTGTCCCTAACAACTGAATACAGAGTCCTCCCTTTACAGAAACTGTGGGGAGAGAGAAGAAACGATTCAATTGAAGATGAAAACATGTCCCAGAGGGGTTCAAATCATTCCAGAGGTGTCCAGTGTTTGATATTTCTGCTCTCACCTGGTGATGATGGCTAGGTGTGGTGGAGCCATGCATGCCCCCATGAAGAGGACCACGTTCTCATGCCTGGTCTGTCTGTAGTTCATCACCTCCTTTTAAAGAGCTTCAGATGGTCCTGATTGTTCCCGTCGATCTCGAGGAGTCGGATTGCTACCTCGCCGTGCCACCGACCCTTGTGCACTTTGCCCCAGCGGCCCTGTGTGAACAGGCAAAACAGCTTTAGCAGAAGTGCATTTTGGAGATATCATATACTATCAACATCTGGGTCAGATTCTTCACCTTTCCTATGAGCTCTCCGAGGTCCAGCTGCTCAAAGGGGATGTCCCACTCCTGCAGGTAGACGCTGGTCTGACTCGGCTTGCGGGAGATTGGGCCCTTCCACTGGTTCCCCCGAGAGCTGGGCAGATCGTCCAGCTCGTCGCACTCGCCGTCCGAGCCCACGTTCATCCTCATGTCCTCCTCGTCGTCCTCATCTTCCCCTTCATTCTCATCTTCTTCCTCATTATCGTCCTCCGCTTCAGGGTCTTCATCTTCAACCTCAATCTCCTCCTCCCCTTCCTGCAAGAGTGTAGGGATGGCTTTGTTAATCTACTGTGCTTACATACTCCAACACAGTGGTAGCGACCTGTCAATCACAAGGTAGCCACGCCCTAAAGCATACCCTGCTTTATGGTCTATTTGACTCTAAATGGGACCATAATTCACTACATGAACATCATGCTGTATTGAAGAAGACTTGAAACTAGCGATTGAGACTATAAACTCATGTTTACAATGTTTACTGAGGTAATAAATCAAGTGAGAAGTAGGATCATTTTCTCATAGACTTCTATATAATCAGACTTCTTCTTCCCCTGCTGGCTATTAGAAAGAATGCAAGATTAAGGCACTTCCTCATTGGATTCATTTTCCAGAACTGGAGGTTGCCGCCTGGTTAATATATTTGGTAAATGTGAGCCAGCATTGACTTAAAAGTGTTGTTTTTCCATTGTCTCCAGCTCCGTGTTGCTGTCTCAAATGTAAAATAGTGATATTTACATAACAGGAAGCCTCTCCTGGTTAAATCAATAACACCACAGCTCCAACATCATCACAGCCAAACAGGTCAAACCTGGTTCCAATAGGCAAATGTCAGAGGAGCTATTGTTTTTGGTTAATGCCAGGCCATTCAATTATTTACAAGAAACTTGCAATCTGGGCATTTTAATGACATATCACTAAGAAATGACCTGAATTATTATTTATAACAGATCTAACAGATCTCTCCAACACAGTTTGAGAGAAGTGAGCTTGACCCATGTCTCTCTGCTTCGACAGCTGATTTTCAAAACTCACTTTGGTGTCATAACAAACATCTATTCAGATGTTCCTCTGTCACCATTTTTCAGCTTTGTCTAAGTTCAACAGATACTACCTGAGTCTTTCTGTCTATCAACTCATCTCATTTCTTCTTTCTTGCTACCTTGGATGGATGACAACATTGGTCCCCAAAAATTGAACAGAACGTGATGCAAAGACACTGTGAACAACCTCATTACACCGACAGGAAACCTGTATTATTTTCCAGACTGCACACACACACAACATGTTGCAACATTACCTCTTCGTCTTCATCTTCATCTTCTACCAGCTCAGCGTGTATGTCATCTGCTGATGGCTCTATCTCACTGCTGTGACACAGAGAATTGACATCAGAGGGGTAAAATCCAAGAAAATTTAAACAATAAAGCTATTGAGTGAATATGTTTTGTTTTTTTTAAATATGAATGTCTTACACATTGTCTTGGAGGACATTGGGGTGCAAATGAACAGGACTGGAGACATCTGTAGAGAAATATAAGATGTTTTGGAAGAAATAACAGGAGCAAAAACATATATCTCTCTTATGTTCCCCCTCTCTTTTTTCCCTTTAGGAAAGCCTCATGGCTGCCCACCTCCACAACATACACAACGTGACTGCTCATGCAATTCCCCACTACCACCAGCAGATGGTGTCAAAAGGCTGTGAAGTGTCAACATGCAATCCTAGTGCTGGCTGGCACACAGTGAAAGATAGCTATGGTTAACTGCTACAACCCTAAAAGCAAACGTGCATGAGACAGAGAGAGAGAGCTATGTGGGAATCTAAGGAACGACGGGAAAATAACAATGCAGTGTGACACTTTGGGACAACTTGTCAACTCACCGGGGAAGATAAACTGCTGTCTATGCTGAAAGTAACAGGCAGCTTTTGCAACAAAAAAAAAGAGAGAGAGGGAAAGACCGACAAGCATGGCAGGGAGAGAGACTGTTGGTTAGAGAAGCTCTGGAGGAACAGATCTTGTAAAAAGCACAGTTGTTAATGTCGTATATGGAAAGAGAAGGGAAGAGAAGAGTGGCTCATACTATTAAATACTGTTAATAAACTGGAAAAGTGATTTAAGGAATCTGTGTAATATGGAGAAATCATGTTAGCATGCACATTGTCAGGATTTGTTTGTGTTTGTCAGGCTATCCATGGCCCTGTTCAGACCTGGTATTAACATGTGTCCTCAGTGATCGGATCACAAGAGGACAGCTCTAAGCAGGGTCTGAAATTAACTTTTTTCACTGCCTGCCACAGGGAGAGACAAGTATTTTTTTTGTCTGCCTCTCATAAATTTTATCTGCCACTTTTGAAATCTCTGTGCTAAATAAAGGAATAACATTGTATATCTGACGTCATTCAATGTTCAATATATTTTACATATAAAACATTATATGCATGGTAAATTACAGTGTTGTAATTACACCGTAGCTTCCGGGTGAGCCCTATTTTTGGGGGTTGGGGGAGGGTACTGTACACAGTACTGTGCTGTACTTTGCTATCGTCATCTATAGTGGTTATTTACATAAAAACACACAATTCAAATGGATTGTGATTATTTAAATATTTGCTTTGATTAAAAAATCTTGGTCAGTTGTTAGAAAGTTAAACAAGTCATAATTTCTTGCCAAAAATTAATTTTTATGAGACTACATTTGAACACATCATGTAATTTACCTTTGCCCAATAGTCATTTTGCTGAGCAGACCATGAACGTCTCGTAATAAAAACTCAATGGCACCTTCATTAACGTTAGTAGCTCTGCTATTTATCCAATCGGGACTGTGCTGCCCACCGACTGCTAACAGCTAATGGTACTAACTCTCCTCCTATTGATTTAAACACAGATGTGTTGTTCAGAATGCAGCATTATCAGGGAGAAACAGGGTGTGTGCCGTCATGTTTAGTAGCGCCACACTGTTGAGTGCTTTTTTTTTTTCATTCCGCCCCGTCTCCGGTCAAACAAACTGAAACATGATACGGTGTGCGTATGCGTCATTGTGCACGCATAACTGTGGGGGAGCATCAATGCAGAGGAATCTATAGTAATGGAGGCATGAGATGCCAAGAAAGCGGACAGCTACGGTTCTCTATTCCCATCCCCAGCGTTTTCTCTGCCTTCCAAAGTGGCGGATGTCCAGATGATTTCACCTGCAACTGCCAACAATTTACCCGCATTTGGCGGGTGGCAACTGCTAATTTCAGACCCTGGCTCTAAGTACAGGTGTGAACGCACTCAAGACGCATTGAGATCTGATCACTCAGACCACATTCAGAGGTGGTCTGGGCCACACATGGCCACATTCTTTTAGCAGTGTGTAGTGAATGTGTGCTGGGCCACATTAAGGACCGCCTACTCAACTGTTTATTACTTATTATAATACTGTCGTAGATGTGTCTGTGTTTTTATTCTGCTGTTTTGCGCGGAGCACACATCCGAACGCCCGCTCGCTCTCCTCCCCGGCTCTCTGAAGCTCGATACCCCGCTGTTGCCTGGCAAAGGTTGCGGTGCCGGTGGCGCAGTGGTACAGCAACCTTATATTTTTATGTTAGGAAAATGTTAATAAAATATACCCAAATTCACGAATATGTAGGATATTACTACTGACATTCCTGTAGTATTACGTCACAACGTCTGCTGTATTAGCCATGTGTTTACTACGTGTTTATTTGCATATAGAGCAGGGAAGTGAGATGGGATCACAAGTGGCCACTGAAGACGCATGTGGAGATGCATTCTAATGCCAGGTGTGAACAGACGTACTTAAAGCTGTCCACTTGTGATCCGATCACTGAGGATGCATCTTAATACCAGGTCTGTACTTGTGTATTTCCACCTGTGTTTCTTACCGGGGAAGTTGAAGCGGCTGTCCCGATGGCCTTTGGGCGAGGGGTTGGGTGGCGGAGTGGCGCTGGGGGGGTTACTCTGCTGGAAGGGTGCCGGGGAGGAAGGTGTGGACGAGGTGGTGGAGGACGGATTGCTGCTGGAGTCCAGCTGGTTCAGCACTGGAGGATGATCCTGGTGGAGGGCAGGGATGGATGCAAATGATCAGGATTGATATTTAAGATAACTTCTACAGCTTCTACAGTTTTTGTTTTACTTTCATTCAGGGCTGCACCCTTAATTTTCATATATACAAATGCCAGAGACCAAACTCGTCTGGAACTTTAGTGACATTCTACACTATGTATATATCAAGGTGTCATCGTTTGTAATTTCACAACGATTCAGTGCAGTTTTAGAGATCTACATAAAGTGATACTGTGTGCTGTAATGCAGAACTCCTAAGCCATGTTTTACCTTTTTTGTAATGGCCTTTGGTAGTGTGCCAAACTGCGGTGCTTCTGGCGGCCGGTCCACAGGGTTGTTTATATCAGACGGAACAGACTCGGTCCTCCGAATTTTGGCGACTAGAAGAGAAAAATATCACAATGTATTATGCAAATTACAATGCATCCATCAACCGCAGATTGAGGATAAAACAAAGCTTACTTGGTAGAAAGGAGATTCTGCAGGACGGGGCTTCCTTTGTGCATTTGTTGTGGCACTTTAACCTGCACACATAGTAGGCAGAATATCAGTATATGAAACACTCTTCAAGTCCAGCTCCATACACTCTCACAGCCAAGGGTTGAATCCTGTCCTGTGTTTCCTTATAGTGCACTCTAACTTTTCTACTGTCTCAGTCAATAACAAAAACACTTAAAGTTGAGTGACGTACCCTTTAAATAGAAAGCGCTTAACTCACCGACAGTGTTTGCACTTAACCCCAAACATCATGTTCTTCTGGCACACCTGACACGTCTGGGACAGCCAGGACTTGGTTGAAAACCTACATAAACATAAGAAACGCTGTTAACCATTTCATTAATAACAAATCTAGTTCGTTAGCTTTATTCTGACAAAAGCTTAGGATAGAACATATTGTGTGTAAGAGAGAAATCTACCGGTGTGTGACTGCTAGGCCGATGTCCCTCCTCACTGCTTGTGGGGAGCCGCGATGCCCTGCTACGTTATCTAGCCAGGGAGAGGGAGAGATGGAAGGACGGAGAGAAGGGGAGAAAGATGGAGGGGAGGATTAGGTTATGCCAAGAAAGACTGGTATCTAAATATGTGGTTAATCACATAAAAAGCTGAGCATTTAACAATTTAGATTTAGTCATTAGAATAGGGTCAAACCTACGGCGGTGTATTAGGGCCATTGTAGCTAAAAACACAATAATTACGGAGCCAGGGGAGGGGGGTACTATTCGGAGAAAAAAAGTTGTAAATTTACAAGAAAAAAACTCAATCTCTGAGATTAAAGTGGCATAAATTTATGAGAAAAAACTTTAGGACTTTGATGCCAGAAATTCCGATTTTTTTCACAATGATTCAGTGCTGTTTTAACCCTCATCCTACCAACCTATTTAACATACAAGGACTACCGACTGGGGGACCCCAAGAATAAACCACTGAAAGAAACAACAATCGTAGCAAAATGTTAACTTATTTCTTCTCAATACATTATAAGTTATGTAAGTAATGCCATCTGAAGAAAAAATACAGATTATTATTATTTTAGGAAAGTTACAGTTAATTTGCTTATTGTGTAAAATGAAAATAGATAGTGCACATGAGGAAATCTGTGTCTGCAGCATCTGTGTCTGTCTCCTTCAAAATGACAGAAAAAACTCAGAATTTCGGAGATTAAAGTTATGAAGTCATACATTTATGGGAAAAAAAATTGGAAAACGTGCAAAATTTAGGACTTTAATCTCAGAAATTTAGATTTTTTTCTCGGAATATGCCCTCCCTCCCCTGGCTCTGTGTTTTTTTTTTTTTTTCTTTTAATCTACAATGGCCCTTAAACCCACCGTACAAACCACATTGGGTTGTGATTCCCTCACTTAGAAATAATTGAGGAGATGTTCACAAACGCACACTCTTGCACATTTGAGGCAAGAAGGGCACTCGGAGAGAGTGCAGACCTCCGGCAAGGCCAATCCGCTCCAAAAGTTAATGTGTTCATCTTTGGCCCGTGCTACACCCTTCCACCAAGTTACTGTACATGAAAAGCGGGAGAGTAGTTTTTCCGTAATCCTACTGATAAACAGACAAACCAAAAACACACTTGGCGGTGTTAATAATCAGTGGTGGGTTACATTTACTCTGTTACATGTACTGAAGTAACTTTTTGAGTAAATTGTACTTATCAGAGTAGTATTAATGCAGCATACTTTTTCTCTTACTTGAGTAGATTTTTTGAGAAAAATCAATATTATATATTATATCCATCCATTGTTCCATAATATGTATATATAATATATATATATTATTGTATGCATTCATGATGCGTTTAGAGGCAGGTGGTCAGCTGGTCCCAGGTCTGCTGGCGCTCTGTTATCCTACTGCAGCCACACCTCCACATGGCTCTGTTCAAAGCAGCACGACTGAAACTACAGCGGGAGGAACGTTAACGTTATGGCTTTCAGATAGCGCTAGCAGCTTTTATAACTTATGCACACAGTATATCATGCTTGAAAACTACTACTCTTATTTGTGTTGTAATGTAAATATTCAGGCTAACTGGATGTGAGCAGTGTGTAACTCGTCATGCTTTGTGTAGCCTGAAAGACAGTAGTGTGTCTGTGTTTTCTTTTTATTTATCATATTTAAGTTACTCGCTACTATATAGGTTGGTAAATATTTTTTAGTAAATACTTTTGTACTCTTAGTCAAGTAATTATTTTGATGAGTACTGTTTTCTTTTTGCAGAGTAACAGTACTTTTACTTGACTACAGTTTTTGGTTATTCTACCCACCTCTGGTAATAATAAAGATGAGGAATAGTCATTTTTCAGAACCAGTTAAAACAAACTAGGCTTATTTAGTCCAGAATTCCCTATTGTTTTTGGTCATATTAGATAAACATTGGGTGTGTAAGAAAATATTGATACACTTGAGTATCGCGATATTATGTTTTGTTATACTGTATCGATTCTGAAAAACACTCCATCGATTTTTAATTAATAGTTTACATGCAGAGGTTTATGGCAGACAGTGGCTCAGATTGCACAAAAAATAGTGCTGTGATGTTGAATGTTACAGGGACTGTGATGAATGCAAATGCAGATCCCACTCTTCTGATTGCATAAAACAGTAAACTTTTTTTACTCAGATTTTATGCATATGGTGGTGTGTTCTTTATACTATGACAATGAAAAAATTGCATTATATTGCCTTGCGTACAGTATCACAATATATTACAATATATTGAATCGTAACCCCTGTATCATGATACGTAACGTATCGTCAGATTCTTGCCAATACACAGCCATAATAAACATAGACTATTTTTGACACGTCAAAAATCCGCAAAATAAAAGAAATGCATACACGTGCATGACTCACTCTTATGGGAGCTGTGCTCCTCCATGAGGGTGGGCGTGCCAGGCAGGGTGTAAGACGCTGTGGTGGCAGCCGGGGTGACTCCGGGGGTGCGCGCAGACATGACGGGGTAACGAGAAGGCGAGTCCTCGCATCCGTTCCCGTTTACTTGCATATTCAGTAACAACTTGTTCTTTTTAACACACCTGGAGAGAGGAAAAAGCACAAAAAGTAGGTCCGTTATACTGGCAAAAACTAGACTCGATTCTACAGCAGGTCCGCAGCATCGCTTGTACACCAGACCGTAGAGGGCAGATTATGCAAGAGGCACGTTGGAGCACCTAAATAGCATTGGCACGGGATAGACAGGGTGACATCCCTAACACCCAGACTGAAGTCACAAGGACTGAAGCAGCAGAGAGTGCCAGCTCTGTGGTTTATACGCACACACGCACATGTGAGTAATCGTAATTGGAAAAATAATTTTATCTTGTTAAATCAGCTATCAGACCTGTGACCCGTTCTCAGATTGCCATCGTAATATACCATACAGTGAACAAAGCCAGGATAAACTAGCAGGATTGCCTGAGTGTGCATTGGATGCATTGGATCTATGTCAGCCGTATTTATTTCTGCCTTTGACAGTTTTTTTCTCACTAAAGCTTTCCATAAACAGACAGGATATTATGGATAAACATGTGGCTTGTTTGTGTATGTGCATCCAATCACAATAGAGAGAGAAAAAAATTAGGGAGAGAGAGAGAGATTGTGTGTGTGTGTGTCTCGCCACCTCCGAGCATTAGTCCTAGGAAATACTTCCTGTTTTGACATGAGTCATAATCTCTGGGAATCTGTGCGGGGATTAGCTCCGCTCATACAGGCGGAGCAAAGGAGCAACAGGCAGGATGTGAAAGGATGTGAGGGAGAGAGAGAGAGAGAGGGAGGGAACGTGACTGCTACTGTCCTGACATAGCGATTGGAAGACTGAGGTGAGACCGAGACACAGGACAGATGCTTTCAGGAAAACTGCACCAGCAACTACTCTCATCAGTGGGTGATAATAAGTAACATGAGGCTGCAACTGTAACCCAATTACTGTAATGCCACCAGGATCATGCTTGTTTAAGCAGGATATAGCACCTGCTATCTGTTCCCTTCATTTCGCCACTGTGTGTGGCATTTTTAGTTCAAGTTAATTGTCTCATTGTACAGTGCTCAAGGATAGTTTGGCCTTGTATATATGAATTATCGCCTCTATGTGATAGTGTATCAGTGTGCTGACTTGACTATGACTTGCCCCAAACTGTGTGGGATTATCATAAAGTGGGCATGTCTGTAAAGGGGAGACTCGTGGGTACCCATAGAACCAATTTTCATTCACATATCTTAAGGTCAGAGGTCAAGGGACTCCTTTGAAAATGGCAGCATCCAGTTTTTCCTCAACGAAATTTAGCACAAGTTTATCATTTCATATGATGCCAGTATCTTCACTCAAGTTGCGTCAATGCATTAAAGAAATGGCCTGCATAATATAGTTAAGTCAAGGTGAATTCTGTAACAGCATGTTGGACCAGACAGCTCTCTGAGCACCTACTTGTTGGTGGGCGGGTCTTCGATGCGGTTGCCCAGCTGGGACTCGTGGCTCTTGCTGCGCGTCAGAGTGATGTTGGGAAGCAGGTGCAGCACTTTGCGGGACGGAGGCGGAGGCGTACAGGGGGGCTTCAGTCGGTGACGCCTCTTCGAGGGTGGTGTTATGGGCGGGGTGGAAGTGTGTCCGTGGAGCCGAGCTGCGCGAGCTAAGGACATGGGGAATGGATCCGTGAGAGGACTTTCGCCATGGCAGTATGAAGCCAGCGCTTCGGGCGTGGGCACCGCCGACACCGAACCCGAGCGGGGGTGAGGGAATGTGGCGCAGGGGGTGGATGGGGTGGAGTGGATGGCGGATGGGCGGGCGAGAGGCGAGGGACTGTGAGGGCGGAGCGGAGTCCCCAGGCCGGCTAGCTGGTCTGCAGTCAGTAGAGAGCCGCTGTCCCTCCTCGTGGGCTCAGACATCCAGGGAACACAGTCTTCCCTCAGCTCACCTCCTGGACAGCAGACAGAATAACACCATCAGTAAAAAGAACACAATGTGATGCATGTTGATCATGGAGGCTCCCATGGAGTAAACACATACCTGATTCAGCGGCACTCTTCAGACAGGAGAGGGCAGCGCTGAGCCTGGCACACTCCTCTGAACTGGACCCGAGTCTTCGCATTGTGTCCCTCACCTGAGCACCTGACATCTGCAGTAAGGCATCCAGGGACAACTTTGCTTCCACTGCCTGCAGAGGAGCAAGAAAAAGAGAAGGTGAGCCACAATAAATATGATAAAAAACACAAGCAATATACAT
This sequence comes from Sebastes umbrosus, assembly GCF_015220745.1. Taxonomy (NCBI): domain Eukaryota; kingdom Metazoa; phylum Chordata; class Actinopteri; order Perciformes; family Sebastidae; genus Sebastes; species Sebastes umbrosus. The sequence goes on from NC_051285.1 coordinate 20,603,520, forward strand.
GAATGGAATTACTGTCAAATTACCTCAATATTTACTTTAAACTTTATCGAAAATTACTTTATTATGAACATGATTTAATAATGATATGCTTAAATAGCATACAATGGTTAAACTACTAGGGCCCTTAGGCTTGAGAAGCGGCTGTGCACTGCTCTTCATCGGAGGTGGAAAACCAAAACTAATAGAAGACACTTCAGGCACAAATCTCACCATTGTGTGATTTAGTGTCTACACAGATGTAACCTGGTATCTAATGTAATGATTCAGGGAGTTGTTTAAAGAAATTTCAAAGAAATTATTTGCTAATTATTATCTATTTACCAGCAGACATGGAAATAAAGCATATTAATTAACTTTGTTTTCTTTTCCTGGAAATGTAATAAATAAATTACCAGCTATTTATTACTGCTTATTGGGAAATAGCGGAATATAATTATTAAATAATGTTTATAATAGATATAAAATCATATTAATAAAAGTCCAGAGTCAAGTCACGAGTCAAAACAGCCAAACACAGTAATTTTTAATAAATTTTGAGGTACATATTGGGGTAATTTGTCAGTAATTCCAAAGAATTACCATGAAATTTGCGGACCTGTAAAATGAAGTGTTACCCAAGATTTATATCAGCCTTCTCCTGTATCTAAAACTTAACAACATAATAAAACTGAGAGAAATAGCATCAATAAAAAAACTTATGTTTTAAGTCTTCTAACGTAGCAGTGGCCTTAACACCATGAACGGTAGTATTCTGGAAGTCAGCATTAAAAAGGGCAGCATGTTACAGTATTAAATAGGTCATACTACCTCTGACTTGCTCTGTTCCTGGAAATCGGTGGTAATCCCTGTATGTTTGGGACATTTATCATTCCACGTCTTCCACTTATCTGGCTGGGCAGATTATTCAACACTACAGACGTGGTTTTATGCATTTATCAGTCGATATTAGTAACAACCTTAGACAGGAATTTGGGGTCAAGACCACGTTGTTTGTGCTTGGTTTTGAACATGCATTGGAGGCAGACACTTTTTAAGATCCAGTTTGAATTACGATTGATCAGTGTCCGTTCAATACTTTTTATTCTACTGTTTGAGAGAGTTTCCTAACCAACACATCTATGCGATGGGTGACGTAAAATGCAGTCGCAGAGAGAGTGATCATTGTGCAGAGGTGAAGGAAAGTTTGACAGCAGCTAACAGGAAGACAACAGACATCACACAACACAACACTGTGCAAGTAGAGGATTATATTAGTAAGGCGAGATCAGAGTGGGAGGCAGACTGGGTAGCACCACAAATTCAGAAAATAACACTCAGGCAAGACACAGATACATGACAGGGTGCTAGGACTGAACACACTGGTTGAATTGTCAATCACATTTTTCCCCAAACTGAGAAGATATAGGTCCTCATTATGTGACAAGCAAGAAGCTACTTAATAATTGACATAGAGTAATTGACAATTTGTCACATTAGCCATTATAATGTGAACCAACAATGAAGAGACAACAAGATGCAGCACTATTGGGAGATAGCAACAGGGTACTAGATGAGGTTTTTAAACCGGTGCTCAAAATCAACAATGACATTAGATTAATAAAGAAAGCCTTGGCCCTTGTTAGCTACAGATACTTCAGCAACAAATTAAGAGTGGGGAATTACATTTATAACAACTTAAAAAAACACTAAACAGTGTTATTTTGAGATCCGTACTTGTTGATTTTCAGTAGCAGATTATGACATTATGTTTGCATGCCACAGTACTAAAACTAACTTAAAGAGATACTACACACTTATAGTTTGAGCTCTAAACTAAATGACATGACCACATTGTGATGAAACACATCAATGCTGGTGTTAATATTGACATTTATTTCCAAATTTATAGAAATGAATGAATTTTTGAAAATGGCTCAATGTCACCTACTGTATTAAATCAGCCAACCTTTCAAGACCAATGCTGACATACAGTCGACTAGTAGGGACTCTCTTGTCTAATCTATGTCATGACATTTACATAAAAAAGAATGTTAACATCCTCTTATCAGAGGTCACTGAGAAATTCCTGCCTTGCACATCAGCCCACCCACCCCGCACCCTTCCCTCCTCTCAGCCCCTTGGCCATTTTTTTTTTTTTTTGCATTTTTCAAAATGATGCAGTAGGTGGAGTTAGGCTCAGACTGGGGGTGAAGTTACACTTTAAATGTAAATTGTATTTTTGCCCTTACATTGCCGCGGTAGTCGGTGTTACACAGTGTTCAGGCATACACTGATTACATTATTTGGCCAATGTTGTTTTGCTTTTTTTATAGAAAAACAACCCATTTAGGTGATTTTCACATCAGCCCCATTTTATCAAAACATAGTTGGACGACAGAAGCTACAAACTGAAAGTGAAAGTGTCTGTCCTCACCGTCACATCCCTAGTTCATATGCTTTAATGTTAAAAAAAAGACATTATTGTTATCACACCTGTTTGTCTGAATATACCTGTATTCACTCTCTGTCTGAAACGCTCCCTTTTAGCACCTGTCTCTTTAAGTTCCCCTCCTGAAAAAACCTAGTCCGCTCTGATTGGCTTACGAGAAAAATATGGTGCACCTTTGCATATTGGTATATTCTACATAGGAAGGAGAGCCAAATAAAATGGCTTGTTGAATGACATGTTTTCTGATCTAGGTAGCCCACAAAAAACTGGCTTTTCTTATTCCAGTTTGTGGGTTGGTAGGCACTAAAATGTAGGTGCACAAGCACTGAAAATGTGAGTTTTTCACAATATGTCTCTTATAAAGGAAGATCCATTGCTAATATGGCGTACATGTAAGAACAATTCCTAAGATACTCCCATCTCTGTTTCCTCTCATTTCCATTGGTTACACCACAATCGGAGTAGTTGAATAGAAGAGAACAGCTGAGGACCAGGGGTTAAAAGACAGAAACTGAAGCTGTATGGATACAGACCTACAAGCCTGAGGTATTAACTGTTTATTTAATGTTCAGTTACTCGGACAGTTGGCAAAATGACAGCACACAAGACAGATTGTGGATCACAGAAGGAAACAGGAGATAGTCAAGTGAGTTTAGGATGTTTTTCTGTCATGGGAAGTACGCAGTCTCTTATCAGTCAGGTTAAACCCTTTGCTCTGAGAGGGGCAAACACTGATCAGAAAACTAGGGCAACCTCCCACACTCGTGTGTACACTGTAAGCAAAAGGAAGCACACACACACACACACACACACACACACACACACAAACGCAGACGCACAAGGGTGAGTGATGTGATATTCAAAAGTGGCTGTGGGCCCTCTGCGCTCCCCTCCCACCTACTCACTCATAATAACGTTACAATTTTAGCACCATGAACAGCATAGCTTGCATACATGATCGCTGTACTGCGGCCTCCTTGATACAGTGTTATTGGTCAGGATTGCTATGTACGGACGCGTACACAGCAATTAACATCACATGGTTATTGAGTCTACACTTTAAGTCAAGTGGGTTTTAGTTAATATGGGCTTCATAGTGTTTGGTATTTTAGAAGTCTCAGAATATAATGTACATACTGTAGTTAGATAGCTGAATGCTCGGGCCTTTAATGAATGAATGCACCTCTCAAGGTTATCATACAAACAGAGAAATGCACTCAGGCTAAATGTACATTTAGTGCTGGGCGATATGGCTAAAATATTTTATCACGATATAGGCAAAATAATTTTAATGCCACTAATTTCTTTATATATATATATACTGTATATTATATATCTTATGCTAAATACAGTACCTGTGAGGGTTTCTGTATAATATTTGTCATTGTTTTGTGTTAATTGATTTCCAGTAATCAGTATATACATACATTTGCATAAAGCAAGCATATTTGCCCACTCCTATGTTGATAAGAGTATTAAATACTTGACAAAAATCCTTTTAAGGTACATTTTGAACAGATACAATTTTTTTTATTCGTGATTAACTATGGACGATTCATGCGATTAATCATGATTCAATATTTTAATCGATTGACAGCCTTAGTAATTTCATATCTTGATAACGATATATATCACGATATAGCACGTGTTCTAATAGTTAAATAAATAAATAGTCAATATGAAACAAGCACATGGTAAAGCCTATTTTTGTATACTCCTGTGTGAATTAAATACTTGACAAATGAAAAGTATGGAATACTTTCTAATTTAATTAAGAAGTTTAGTGTAAAATGAACAAAACAGTTTCGAGTGAAATTACATTGAAAACAATGAATGAATATTTCCAGCTATACACCAACTATGTTTACATGCACGCTCACAAATACAGAGTAATCAGACTAAGACAATAGTTTGATTTACCTGAATTTGATCAGATTTTCTGAGAAATTTGAGTCAGTATGCGCTTTTTATTATCAATTTAGACGACGTAATTGTGTATAAAGACATCCCAATATATGATTTCATCACGATACGATTCCATTGAAAGATGATAAATTATCATATTGAATTATCGCCATGCCCTATATACATTTAAATCCTATTTTTGGTCATTTTTTTTATAATTTAGGGACGTTTCTATCTCACATTGGCAATGCTCAACATGCATTTACAACCTGTTTCGTGTAGCGAGTTGATCGAGATACAGTAAGGCTGCTTAGCAAAGCCGCAGACAACATTAATTAGTTCACAGAGAGAGACACGTGACCATTTAAGAAGCTTGCCAACATGGCATCCACATGCTTGTATAGCATTATGCAACACCTCACTGCCAGTTGCAGCACGGGAGCAGCAGAGAGGCTGGATTCCAGGTTTAAAAAACAACAACTACATATAATCATTTTAATGTTTTTGGACCAGCCATTACATAATCCAGCCCTCATAGTATATAGAGTGAGGAGACGCACACAGTAGAAATCTCAATCTAATAATGTTTGATCTAAATGGGTCATCGACACGGCATGACAGCTCTACATCTTTTGGGAAATCCCAGTCGGTATACAACACATACAAATGAGCGCTTTTACTATGCTATCAGAAAACTCTTTGAAGGGAAGGTGGTGAGGTTTAGACTGGAAAGCAAACAAGAGCACCGAGCATGACAGATATGACAAAACACAAGACAAATAATCAGATATGGAACAAGTGCAGTAAAGCAAAACAAAAAGCGTGCACTAGCTTGGGACATATTAAAGAATAACAAGAGCAGAAACATTTAAAATAAGCAGGTTACAGTTAGGTCACACAACAAAAGACAAACAGACAAGAACAATGCAAACATACAGTAGATGAGAGAGGGATTAAGAGAGTTTACAGCTTCGCAGGAAGGGGAACCGGTGGAAGGAGAGGAAATTACAACTAAATCAAACAAATCATGGTGGAATGAGAATCGCACTACACTTGCAGAATAAGGAAATGCGTGCATTTGATGCTTTTTTTAATCAGGTGTGCAAAGTTTTTGGGTGCTGGTTTAAGTAGAAGTGGAAGTCACTCTTAGTAAAGAGCACTTCAACTGCTAACACTGTAGTTTCCTTATGCAAAGGCATGAGCATATTTAGTGCAACGCAATACTATCTTTAATAGTGGATCTCAAACCAGCTGTTATCTCAGAAGTCAGAACAAGATAAAGTAGTTTCCACGTGATCAAAGATAACCTCGTTTTTAGCAGCAGACAGAGAGAAATGTTTGATTTTTAGTATGTTTAGAATAGGAATGTCATGCGATTAAAATATTTAATCACAATTAATCGCATGATATAGTTAATCGTGATTAATTGCAAATTAATTAGCATATTTTTTCTGTTCAAAATGTACCTTAAAGGGAGATTTGTCAAGTATTTAATACTCTCAACATGGGAGGGGGCAGATATGCTTTCTTTATGCAAATGTATGTATATATTTATTACTGGAAATCAATTAACAACACAAAATAATGACAAATATTGTCCAGAGGCCCTCACAGGTACTGCATTGAGCATAAAAAAATATGCTCAAAACAAGGCAAACTCAAGCCCAACAGGCAGCAACAGCTGTCAGTGTACTGACTGCATGTGATTATCATAAAGTGGGCATGTCTGTAAAGGGGAGACTTGTGGGTACCCATATAACCCATTTTTATTCACATCTCGCTGTGAGAGGTCAAGGGACCCCTTTGAAAATGGCCATGCCAATTTTTCCTCGCAATTTACCATAAGTTTGGAGCGTTATTTAGCCTCCTACACGATGAGCTAGTAAGTATCAATGGATTCCTTAAATGTTCTAGTTTCATATGATGCCAGCATCTTCACTCTATCTTTAAAACTGAGCCCGCTCCAACCTGAAAATTGAAAGTTGTGTTAATGCGTTAAAGAAATTAGTGGCGTCAAAACAAATTTGCATTAGCGCGTTAACTTTGACAGCCCCATATCAAATGTATTGATGAAGGTGTTTTCTGTAGGAAATATCTCTGTTAGGGCCCTCACATTTCAACAAAGAGGTCAGTTGGAGGGAGAGTCTGTGTTCTACTCGGGGACCAACACATGTTAAACATATTACTAAACTCAGGCTCTTAATCTAAGAGTCACCTCCCACAAGGCCAACACTGCCACCATGAGTTTAAATATACACAATATTTAGAATATTTTCGTTAGTTTACCTTGCTGTGAGACAGCTATACAGTCTATGTTTCCAACGGGAACTAAAGCCATTATCTATGCTCTTGCCAAAGCCACAAGACTCCATTGAAAAAAAACTGTAATTTGACCTCGCAGAACAGAGGAGTTGCTGGTCAACTGCTTCCTCAATCGGTTAGTTTGTGTGTTATTGTGGGACTTTGGTTAGTTTGGATTCACCAAAAATCCCACAATAACACAAACAAACTAACCTATCAGGTAGGTTCTACACTGACTATGGATAAGTACCTCATACAACCCCACTTCAAATCACCCGAACCATTCCTTTAGTGCTGCTTTTTGGTGTCATTCATCACATCGTTTTCATAGATTGACTCTAAACTGAGCTTTCCAATTTAACAACGACTGACAACACACAATGTCGCATTTATTATTTGCTGATCAGCTTAAAATTACAGTCAGCTGTGCTTCTCTCACCTGCAGAAAGAGATTATCATCCTTATGAAGAAAATATAAGAGGGCCATTATAACGGGCATACAAATTAAAAGAATTTTAATAGACTGAGCAATACAGTACATTTGGAATCTGCAGCAAGGGTTTAAGAATTAAACGCACTTAGATATTTTCAATTCACATACAAATTTCGACAAATATTCCACTCCAATAAAGACAGAATTAATCTGGTAAAGACCTCTCTTAAAGATATTTGAGACTTTCCTCATGTAGAAATTCCTCACACACTTGAATAAAAGGCAATCTCCTTCCTCAGAACATGACACAGAGATATAAATGTCAGGCTGAGAACTAGATTTTTAGCCAATCTTGCCTGAGTGATAAAGTGAGCAGTCTCATGAAACATGAAAAAACTGTGGAAGAAAGCTTTATTTTCCCCCCCAATATTAATCAGTTCATGCTCAGATTTGTTGCTACTGTTTGCAGCTTAAAATATCATGACGATAAGAATGACGGAGGTCCTCTTTTAGAAAGACATTTTGATGGTCACTGGTCGAGTATTCCTCATGCACATGTGAGCGGAGGACTGTGTACACATACTGAATCCTCATAAATGTGACACAAACACAGTCACCCAAGCCGGAGAGACAAAGAGAGAGAGAGAGAGAGAGAGAGAGAGAGAGATATTCACACAAAACAACAACACCTACCTCGATGAGCTCTGGTCGCAGGTTGATGGTGCGTAGCCAGTCTCGTAAGTGCGGGTAGCTGTCCAGGGCCTCGGGCCTCTCCGTCTCTGGCACTTTCTGCTTGCACTGCAGCTGTTTACAGATGTATTTCATCAGCTTCACCTGCAGGGAGCAATAGAGAAACACTGCTCAGATGGGAGGGGCAGGTTAGAGGGGGGAGACTCACAGCGTGCTAGGAGCTACAGGCCTTCACTGTCACACCTCTGTTATTGTTGGCAGTGAGATGACACAGAAATTATGCAGTATGTGGGTTTTACTGCAATACCACACAGACTAAGTAGCTCTTTGGAGCAGTAACACTACAGACTACTGTTGCTTCTACAAAAGTGACATTACATTTTACATTCATCATCCCAGCTGACACAAACTACTATATATGTTCCATCAGCAGATGCCTCTTCAATAGAATAAAGGTTGATGCATGCATTACTCCATACTGAACTCGATGTACCTGCATTAACGATTCCAGTGTTTGTTTAACCCGATTTCCCAGTGCCCCCACTAGTGCACAAGACACAAGTTAATTAGATGTGAACAGCTATTATCATGCAGAGGAACAATGAGCTGGTCATCTAATGAGAGCATCTGCGGTGCTGCTGGCACAGCAAAACAAGTGCATTTGGAAAGAGGAAGCAGCTCGGTCGGTGACATAATGACGGAAGAAAAGTGCCATATGACCAGTCAGTTTGTCCAGCTAGTTTCAGAGGCACTGGGCTTTCTTTTCATCACCAGCTCTGAAAAAAAACATGGAGCGGAAATGCAACTTTAGTCACAAAATATGCATCTATGCCATAAAAAGTTGGGCTGTCAAAGTTACCGCCATAATAACACGTTAACGCAAGTACATTTTAACGCCACTAATTTCTTAAAAGCATTATTTTATAATTTATTATTAATTTATAGGTTGTAGCGGGCTCAGTTTTGAAGCTACATCATATGAAAATAGAAAACCTAAGGAATCCATTGGTACCAAGCATGTCATACTAGCTTGTCGGGAAAGAGGTTAGTAACGCTCCAAATTTATGCTACATTTTGGCAAGGAAAAACTGCCATTTTCAAAGGGGTCCCTTACCTCTGACCTCAAGCTATGTGAATGAAAATGGGCTCTATGGGTACCCACAAGTCTCCCCTTTACAGACATGCTCACTTTATGATAATCACATTAAGTTTTGGGACATTTCATAGTCAAGTCAGCACACTGACAGCTGTTGTAGCCTGTTGGGCTTGAGTTTGTTATGATTTGAGCATATTTTTGTTATGCTAAATGCATTACCTGTGAGGGTTTCTGGACAATATTTGTCATTGTTTTGTGTTGTTAATTGATTTCCAATAATAAATACAGTATATACAGAACATACAACAAGCATATTTGCCCACTCACATGTTGATAAGAGTATTAAATACTTGACAAATGCCTTTAAGGTACATTGTGAACAGATAAATGATGTGCGATTAATTTGTGATTTATCACCATTAACTACGGACAATCATGCAATTAATCGTCATTAAATATTTTAATCAATTGACAGCCATAATAAAAATATTCCTGTGTGAGCTTTCCTTCCACTTGTATCTGGTGGCGATGCTGATGAAGCAGGGGGAGTGAATGAAGAGGGGAAGAAGAAGAACAACGCTTAGGGTAGTAGCTCACTGACGCACATTAACCCCCCCTACGATCTTCCCCTTGAGGCTTGCATCTGCTAATCAGCACATTAATGACTAAAAGACCTTTGCTGTAGTGTCTCATGACGCATCAGTTAACATTACCAGAACATCCCAGAACCCAGCTGTGCTCGAAAGTCACACCTGTCACCATCTCAAATCACACTCATATTCAACGACATATAAAAGCTGTGAGACTTTCAAAGCCAATGTCAAGTGCAGTGGTCCTGTGAGTAAGTATCACAATGAACACCGTGGTGTTGGCTTGCAGCGGCCCGCGTTGTGCAGCCCGGCACTGCCGTATAATGTGTCTCCTTATCTCGCCGTCTATCTGTGAGAGTCCATTACAGCAGGCAGCAGCACCTTCAGATGAGCTGTGTGCGGCACCGGCAAGCTCTCGACCCCGCCGCGCACCTCTCCAGTGCCGGAGCGACAATGAGGAGCGAGCGTCTTTTCTCAGCTCATTCAACGTTCTTCCGTGACACATCCACTACTCTTCAACCCAGACAGAAACTCATACAGCCACGCTGCTCTCAGTAAAAGTGTGGCCTTGGGATGTAAAAAAGGCAGCTAACAAAAGCCTCTCCACTGAGGGCCACGGAGATGAAAGAGGATGGAAAGGGAGTAAATGCTCTCCGTGTCGAGTCTGACTGCAGCTTTTCAGTGCTGCAATTACTCAGCTATTATCAGTCGCACTCAAGAGTATTATAAAACAGCATGCATTATTGAATGTAAATTGATAAAAATGTGATGTTTTCAAAATCTTACAGGCCAGACCATGTCATAAAAGCTGATTGGTCCAGAGGAAAATAAATGCATGTCATTGCCTACACAATCTTTTCTCAAAAAGCATAAAAACATATATAAAAAGACAAACATTGAAGTGGTGTAATGTGGTGCCCTGCTGTTTGAACCTCCTTTTAGTTGCATGCATTTGACCTTCCCTTCGAGCTCAATAAGAAATAGGCAGCTCGCTCGGCTTGTCATTTATACACATTTGTACAACTGTACAATAATTTGTGCAATAATTCAACTGTGCAATACTGTCATTAATACTGCATTTATACTGTACATTTGAAGAAATATTCGTATTAATTTCTTATTTATACCATTCTGGCATATATTATATTTATAACACACTTAATAGATCCCACTTCTCAGCATTTTTGTATTTACTTATTTGCACTGTGGTTATTTAATGCGTCTTAAAGCAAATTATCATTTTCTTATTTTTAATTTTAGTACTTACTTATATTTCTTAACATATATTGTGTTTATATCGTAGCATTATGTACATATTGTAGCATTACACACATCATTTACATTTTACAAACTCCTTTATTTCTATTTGCATTTCTTTGTTTATACAAGAGCAACTGTAACGCCCTAATCCCCCCCCCCCCCCCCCCCCCCCATAGAGAGAGATAGATAGAGAGATATATCCATGAGCACACATGCAAATGTACTAGTAGCCAATCATGCAAGTAGACGGGACACTGAACAATGTGAAGCTGTGACACATTTTCTATGCAATCCATTACAAACCACCACTCTGAGCCTCACAGATTATAGAGAGCTCTCATCAAGTGTCTGAATTGTTTCTGGACTAGCATTGCCCAGCAGTGAGAGGCCTCTACTCGATGTGGCTAATAACGAGCTAGCTTCCCGTTTTACCCCCTATACACTAGTGCAGTCCTGTGACGTCAGGTTACCTAGCAACCCCTCTTCTGAGTCGTCAGCAACATTTCAGTGGGATTTTCCCGTACACAAAGCTCAGACACAATACGTCTTAACATACAAAATGTCATCATGTTGGACAATAACTGTAGTAGCAACATAACATGTTTTTATCTCCGGTCACATGCAGAGCATTCACTTTACCCATTACCATCCTAAATAAATAAGGTGGGTAGAGATACACAAGTCCCTCACTGATATCAGTAATGTGTGCCGATAGCAAAGTCAAGAACATCAACAAACCGACAGATAATGACAGCCCCCCCCCCCTGCATATTATTTTTGGTGCAGAGTGGAGAAAGCAGCGTTTGACGTGTGGCCTGGAGGTGGGAGGAGGAGAAATGGCGTCAGAGCCCACCTGTCAGCGCAGCTAAACAACACCATGGCAACGGCCCGGGAGATGAGTGACAGCCAGTGGTGTCAGCCGCCAGAGAGGAGGGGAGAGAGAGAGAGAGAGGAGTCCCAGCAGCGGCCTGCCTGCCTGACACAGCAGACTCGGGGAGCAGATCCCACTGTTCCAATTGTTTTATCAAGGCTCTCTTGCTGACACGGACACTTTTTGGCGCACCTGCCGAAGGATAGTATCAGAGAACTGAGAGACGACGCTTCTATCCCAGAAAATGATATTTGCACAGGAAGGTCAATTCGTTTCTCTCAGACTGAAAACGCTCATGTTTCTTGCCGTCAGAACGGGCTCGGTGAAGCATTCCTACGCCTTGTGTCATATTAGCTATTGATCATCAAAGGCCCAAACAAAATCCAGGCATTCTTATATGCCTTTGACAGACATTTGCTTAGCAGCACAGGCACAGTTTGCGTTGGTTCAGGGGGCTCACTGCAGGTCAAGATCAGACTAGAGGAGAAGAACTTATCTTCTGACGTTTGTGTTTTTTAAAGAGAAAACAGGTTTTATATTGTGATATTTACTGAAAATGATATACAATACAGCCAACAGTACCCTATGTAAATTTTCAGGCGATCTCCCTCCAGCCAGCCGTCACCTTATTTAGGTGTTTGTAGTGAAATGAGGAGGCATCGTATCAGATAACTCCTCATTTCAACTTCACAAATCAGCCGTTCCTCGTCAGTTGCGGCGCTTTCAAAGCGAACGACAGGAATAAATAGAAACAAACATCAAACTGATTGTAATATGTAGGCTACAGGCATCCCAATACATTAGACCTCTCTACGTACACATCACATTTCCTCTAGATTTTTTGTTTTTGTGAACCCCCAACCTTAAAGTTCAAACTGCGCCTATGCTTAGCAGAATAATCATATCTCTACACAATAGTATCACTATTAGCAACAAAGGTACACAACAAGAGCAGGGATCCTTTGGTTGTAGCCGCCTGTAGGTTCCTGTTGTTACTGGTGGCAGCTCCAGTCAGTGTCCTAGTCAACATAGAGTTTGTCAGTAGCAACAGTAGCACTGGAGCTGGAAGATAATGCAAATCTAAGGCTACTTTTAATACTGGTTTCAAGGGCATGTTTTATACAGGATCATGCAAGAACACTGTGTTGAGTAGACTGATGTTTAATGGCTGATGCACAATTCTATCCTCACATAAATGTCAAAAGCACAATGGAGCCAGGCAGGCCTAGTTATATAGAGGCCAGGTCACATGGACTTCTGGGGGGGGGTGAATGTATATGGTTGACAGACAATGGCCTGCCGCCCCTCCTCCATCATTGTTACCACCAGTGCAAGTTGACCCCTTCGTTGGGCTAGGGGCTGGGGGGTGAGGAGGTGATAGAGTGGCCTCCAACTCTCTGTAGTAAGGTTGTGCAGGGTTAGTGTATGTCCCTGGCTACAACCTACACACAAACAGACTTGTTGGTCTTTAGGCTTCAAGGCCCACCCACACCAACCCGACATCAAAGAACTAGCGGCGATGAAGGCCGACTGTTGTGTCGTCTCACGTGACCTTTGTCTTGGCCGACAAGTAGCCTTTGAACACACCGCAAAGACCACAGCCGACGGCCAGTCAGCACGGACATTCTGTGCCTGCATGAGAGGAAATACCTCTCCACACCAGCGGGCGGAGGTAGTCTGTATTCATCATTCAAAAAGGGAAACCGGAAGACCAAGTATGGTGGATATACAAGCCGTTGTCACACCACTTTCATATACCACTTTGCTTAATTCCAGATGGCCATGTCATAGTGAAAATTTGACTTTACTGAATTGCTTGCTTTCCTCACTTCCGTTTCTCTTCTCGTGCACTGATTCGTTTAAGTTGAACAGCCAATCAGAGTGATTCCTCTCACTGACGGGCTCCACCGCCGATTCAACATGCTGAATATATAGTTTTTAAACTACAAAATGCATTTCCTGCTGAAAATGTGAAAAGTGTGAATGCTGACAGCTGAAATTAATTTCGAAGCTTTGCTGAAAATACAGAAATCCGAATCAGCATTCCCACAATTAATTCAGACTTTGATTCTCACAAATCGTCGTTTCGGTCACATGAGGTTGGCACGGGTTACCATGGTTACACGTCTCCAACCGGCAAGGAGGCTCTCAGGAAGTGACGACGTAAATTACTGCTCGGCGTGTCCAAAAAGATATATACTACTGTTTATTCACACAAAAGTATGTGGAACCATAGCACGCATGTAGTACGTAGATAATATACAGTATATATAGCTACAACATGCAACATGCAACTGCAAATTTAACCATTTACAACCACACCGTGCTAACTTCCTTGTGATTTGGAGCAAGCCATTTCCACAAAAGAAGTAGCAGCAGACCTCAAAATTACAGGATGTAATGCAACTCATCCTGAGTCAGTTCAAGAATAGATTAAGGCCTGCCTACACTGCTCAACCCTCCTGATTTCCACACCATGCAGTCCATTCTTATTGACTACACCACTCACACACACACACACAAAAAAGGAAACAGAGACAGGGTCGGCGTTGCTACAGCCGCTAGAGTTGTGTTTCCTCTACACTCTCATGTGAACGACATTCTCCATTGTCTTCTCCTAGGCCTCCGACAGACACACACTCTCTCACACACACACACACACAGCAGTTGTCATGTCAAAAGAAGCAGCCCAGTGGATTGGCTTTGATTCTCCCCTCCCCTTTTCCTCCCTGCTCTCCCCTCTCTCACAGAGCTCTTTGCGCGTCATTTGATTTTCTTATTTAACAACCAACCCTGAAAATGCGTAGGAAGAAAGATGTCTAAATATAGATGCAGCCACAACAGCTCGCAACCACGAGCGCACTGCAAACTCTCTCCAACACCGTGAGGAGACAAAACAAGAGTGACGCTTTAGCTGTTTGCTGATCATTACTGCAGAGAGCAGTGATTAAAAAAACATAAGATTTACAGCAATGAATAAATATCTTGCGCACTTGTTTTAAGCTTATGTAAAAACACAGCACATTAGCACTTGTATTCTATTTACAGGATGTTTTTTAAGTGTCTCCATCATGTAGACTTGTATGAAAGCAAACAAGCTGCTAAAGCAAAAGTCAGGGATACATAAAAAGCTACAGTAAAATTACCAGAGAGGCAGGTGAGTGGGATTAACATGTGAAAAGTGAAGTACCAGTTAGCACTCCATTTGAGAGGCCAGTATCATTATCCTCTCACTGGCAGAGGCAGAAAAAACACACACGGTTCAAGTGGAATAATAAAGCTCTCTCAATGAGAGTATAAAGTGAGTTCAAGCCTCTCTTGGCGGCCCTCCGGTGCAATATGCCCGTTTGCACCTCGAGCGTGACAACTACTTTGACCTCACGGTGCTTTAAAGCTTCAGTAGTAATGACATCCATCATGTCTAGCCGGCTGCTCCAGAACGGTTTACATGTGATCACCTGTGACACTGGTGTGGGAGTTGCGAGCCAGCTAGCGTGCTTGGTAGAATTTCAAGATCATGGCGGGGGATGTTGTACACCTCTCACATCAATGGGTCAGACACAACAGAGATGAGTTTGTCTTGTGCATGTCTGAAAACACAGCGCCTGATATACTGGATGGAGTTTGGAGTCATATTGGTCTATCAAGTCCGCCTGAATCTATGATTAGAATCTGCTGACTATTGAGCCAAATGAAATCTCAAGGAGGTCTGAAAGCAAGAAGTGAAAGTGCATAATTGTGGCAAGATGGTGGTTTCCAAATGGTGTGCCAGTAAAGACATAGGAAGTAAGACTGCTGATCAAGACAGCGCTCAATGCCCTGCAAGCTCCACTTTAAAAAAAAGCTAGTTGAAAAGGCATCTAGACCTGGCATCTTAGCAGTGATGATGAACATTTGATCTGAATGTTATGGAGAGCAAGATCTGCAATCACCAGATTTTTTCTGGCAATTCAAACTCCTTTTTACTAGGACTGCACAATTTAGCGAGTTTTAATCGTGATCACGATTTCTGCTTCTCACAAATAAATGAATATGATCGACTGCAATATTGACATTTAAAATGCTCCGCTCATAGAAAACTCTGCTGCATGAATCAAACGCTTCCGGAACTAACAGCTAGAGATGTACCGTCAATCAGCAGCCGATCGAAGCCTGCTGGTTTTCATCAGTCTCATATTCATATGTCCAAGTTTTTGCCGGTCAGACACACATGTGCAGCCGCCACGTGATGGTTTTACAGTGGCACACAGTGGCACAGTCACTAACGTCACATAGACACAAAACATGTTGTTGGTGTGGAAGATCTTCAGCGTGAGGGAAGAAGACATAAAGCTGCAATTTGTCACAACTGCAAGTCCAAAATAGGCCGTGGAGGAACAACCTTAAACCATTTTGAGCGACTGACTTAATCAGAAACTTATTATATTATAATTCATTCCCATGATGCTGCTCAGAGTAATCACAGTGACCGGCTCGTCTGCCGACAGCACAGCACACATTATGGTGCATTCAAGCTCAACTCGGTAAAAATTAATATTGGGCGATGGTAAATTTTAACCCTATCATGATGCATTCAAATGTAAATTTGTAAAATGTAGTTTTTGACGAGAATCTTGAATAAATCCAGTTGTTTGAAGGAAATGTTTTCACAGCAATACAAAATAGATATTAGAGAGAGAATTATGACCTGTTTAACTTCCTAACACTAGCTTTAAGCAGCTTATAAATTATAATTAGAACTACTAATGTCAAGTTTTTTTTTATTCAAAGCAAATAATTAAATAAAAATACAATAATTTATTTCCTAATCATTTAAAACATTTTTTTTTGCAAATAACCACTATAGATGACAAAAATAAAGTAAAAGGATATTGAATGTAGCACAACATGGAAGTAAAAGCAGTGCTCTGTTGATTTAAATGTGAAACTGCAATAACTATATTGTGTCCCTAAAATCTATGAATAATTGTGATCTCAATATTGATCAAAAATAATTGTGATTATCATTTTGGCCATAATCGTGCAGCCCTACTTTGTACTAACTGGAAGAAAATCTAACAAGAGCTTTTATGTATGGTTATGCGCTTGTGACAAATAAACTGGTACAGTGCCTTATTAATAAATGTTTACTGAGAAATCCCCTCGTCTCGTGTCCCCTCACACGGTGCTCAAAGGTCAAAGACAGCTAAAGAACAGCAACTATGAAGATGGCAGACTTGACCACATTTCTAACATTTACTGTTTAAAATGTCATATGGGTTTTAAAATGGGACATGACAATAGGTAGCCACTGTATTGTCACTTGGAAGTTGAATACATTTCAAGGTATTTTCATGACTGTCTTCTCCGTCGCTTTTCTTTGAAATCCAATTCTCTGTTTAAATAGTTGTGGCTTCTCCCTTTCTTTACATGACATGAAAGTAGTTTCCAAGAATCTAAGTCTCGTGTGATAATTAAGTATTTAAGTATCAATGAACAGCATTCATCCACTCACCCCCTATCTATGGCACACAACAAGAAGAACATAAGAAAGTGAGAAAGAATAGTGTGACGGTAAAACATGTTAGAATTCAAAATTAATTAAAACATAAGAATACCAAACCATGATATTATTTACAAATCACGACAAAAACGCAACTGAAACCTATAAAGGTCTGCCTGACAAACGTTTTTAAAAATCATGTTCAACTTCTAAAATGAATCAGAGATTCTGCTGATGCATAATGAGACCAACAGCAAATGATCAGTTCAGGGGAAGTTTCGAAAAGTTTTGTAATAAGCTGTGACCTAAGACATTGTGTCTCATATGTTCTCAGAAGTCAAATTATAATCACATTTTATCTTTACTTTAGAACAATCAAAACAACTTTAAGTACTCTGTAATGTAAGGCAAGGCTGAATAGCAGAAACAGTTTGACCACTGAAACAAAAGCACAGTTATAATCAGTGAAAGTAAGATTAAATACAATGTGCATAAATGCACCACTGACCCCTATATTTAGCTGTGCTGTAAACCAGTAAGCATGTACTATACCTGTTTCCAGTTCAGCATCTAAAAGCCAGTGAGGCTCTCATCACGTCCACTGCAGGAAGTGGTGATTTCAAATCAAAGGTTCCTTCCTAGTTCTGATCCTACTAAGGACGCTAAACCACAAACCAGCAAAGCTAACTTGAAAACCCACTATTTACACATTCTGACTTTCAGGGATACCCCCTTCACAACGGCCTCTAACTACAGGAAAGAGACCTCAGAGCAGTTTTAAGAAACATGCGACCGACCGGTGCGGCCTGCCCATTGTCATGGAGAACAATGCCGGTGCAAAATGCACCTAAAAAAGACAGCGTATACCTCAGGAAGTACTCTGCCACATCACGTCCTGTTCCACGCGATGACGAAGTACGCATGGCAACGGATGAAGAAGAGTTGAACTTTCTTACAAACTTTGAGCAGAAGATTATGTTCTTCACACTCATTGCACTAAAGCAGCAGGGGGCTAAAACGGACAAACTGATCTGGTCTGGTTTCTATATCAGTTAATACTTTGAGTTTTTCATTTAATGCCGGGCTTCTTTACTTGAGCCTGTGAAAATGTGTTCCCACACGGTAGATTGCCAACTTGCACCTCGTGCCTGGCAGCCAGCTAAGGACCAACCAAATTATTTTGTAGGCATTATGTAAATGGATAAAACATAGGATGCTTTGTTATATCTCCCTTGTTCGAAGGTATATCTTGTTCCTGCAGACTTTATTGTACCTTCACAAATACAAATAGATCTTTTGTGTTGCTACCTGGCCTGTTGAGGCGAACAATGCCAAAGTAACATTGGAAATTATGTTGCTTCTTGACCATTCTGAAGGTCACTTGAAAACCAGTTCAGCCGGGCTATTGCGTCTCCGTCTGCGAGGCTGAAACTAAACGCTCGGGAGCTTTCTGGAACACTTGTTTTTAGGGGCGACGGTGCGATTGTTCGCGGGGTGTTCAGTTATAAAGAAATAAAACAAGACATGGATAATTGATAGCCTGCAGCCAATCAGGGAGTGAATATTCCTTTTATCCAAAGGTATAACGCTTAAATAAACCATGAGCCAGGAAACCCATTTACCATCTATCATGTCTCTAGTATGTCTGGAGGAGCCTATGCCACAGATACATTAGTCTAGCTTCTACAAGTTGACATTTGTAGGCATTAACCTCCATGTCTCATCAAAATGTACTGTATCAGCAGGGCTGGCTCTAGCCCTTTTGGTGCAAATAAGTGTGGCTGGGCAGTTAAGTTAGTTTGAGAAAGGGGTGAAAAGTGTATTTCTTTCCACTGGCATTTATTATTAATCCTATTTTTTATTAGAGGGCGACTAGTGCCCCCCAGAAGGTTGTGCCTATAGGCGACCGCCTATATGTCCGGCCCTGTGTATCAGCCTTATATATACCACCACACCAAACCCCTCTGCTCCTCAGCAGAAGCAGGGCCTGTTGTCCCCCTTCATGGCATTGATACTAACAACATGAAGCTGGACTATCCATGACATGATTCCTTTGGTCATCTCGCAGCTGAGAATATTACAAAAACAGTATGTGACTGTAAACATCCCATTGGTGGAAACGTGCAGGCCTCAGCTAAAAATTACCCTTAAGAAAAGGACTATAGGTCACATATGATAGGAATTATATTTTAAAAAGACAAATAACACTTTACATAAAAAAGGCACTACTGATTATAGTGTAGCTGCTTAAAAAGAGCATTTTCAAATCTGCATCTTTCATTTTATTAAATATGCAAGGTGATGGTTGAAAGGCTAGAGACAGAGAGTAGAGTGCATCCTTTTGCTGATGCCTGCATGCGACCAGTCATGACTTCTCCATCACACTGCTGCCTGCCTACTATATAGTAGGATATGCTGAGGCCCCTAAAAAGCCATTTACCATCCATCGTGTCTCTACGATGTCGGGAGGAGCCTATACCAAAGATACATTAGTCTACAAGTTGACATTTGTAGGCATTAACCTGCTTTTCCCAACTCCACGCCTCTTCAAAATGTACTGTATCAGACCCCGTCTTTCCCATCACCCTCCTCAGCAGAAGCAGGGCCTGTTGTCCCCCCCTCATGGCATTGTTACTAACAACATGAAGCTGGACTTTCCATGACATGATTCCTTCAGTCATCTCGCAGCTGAGAAATATTACAAAAACAGTATGTGACTGTAAACATCCAATGGGTGGAAACGTGCAGGCCTTAGCTAAAACTGACTGCTACTAAAAGGACTATAAGTCACATAGTGGGTACGATAGGAATTAGAATTTATAAAAAAGGTAGTAGGGCTGCACAATTAATTGAATATTAATTGCGATCACAATTTTGGCTTCCCACAATTAAATGAACATGATCACCTGAGATATTGACATTTAAAATGCACGTTCTGCTCATAGAAAACGCTGCAGCATATCA
The DNA here is from genome assembly GCF_015220745.1 of Sebastes umbrosus. Lineage (NCBI taxonomy): Eukaryota > Metazoa > Chordata > Actinopteri > Perciformes > Sebastidae > Sebastes > Sebastes umbrosus. The sequence continues at coordinate 20,623,540 of NC_051285.1, forward strand.
AATCAAGCGCTTCCTAAACTAACAGTTACTCACCAGCCAGTGATCAAGATGTTTTTAGCTTCACTTTTGGGTATAGATATTATCTATACAACCAATGTGTTTATGATTAAATTGAGAGCATAACATTGTTTATCTAGCTCTTAGTGTTGCTAATTCTGTTCTCAAAGTGCAACAGAATGAAGCATGCAACTTTAAAATGTAGCTAAAAAAGGGGTAGGGTGAACATTCCTGTATTTTTTCATATTGAAATAAATATAGCAGAAAAAAATATGCAATGTCAGTTTTTTTCCAACATCGTGCAGGCCTAATTTGTACCTTAGCAGGAATGTAGCACAGCATGGAAGTGAAAACAGTGCTCCATTTATTTTAATGTGAATGTGCAATAAAAATATGTTGTCATGAATAATCCTGATAAATAATCGTGATATTAATGTTGATCATAATAATCGTGATTATCATTTAGGCCATAATTGTGCAGCCCTATAAAAGGCACTACTTATTATGGTGTAGCTGCTTAAAAAATGAGCATTTTCAAATCTGCATCTAAATTTTATGAGCATTTTTTTTTTATTAAATATGCAAGGTGCTTGTTGAGACAGAAATTAGAGTGCATCCTTTCTTGCTGATGCTGCTTGCATGCAACCAGGCATGACTTCTCTATCACACTGCTGCCTCTAGCCTACTATATAGTAGGATATGCTGAGGCCCTACAAAGCCATGGCTCTTCTTTGCGCAAAAGCAATGTCAAGTCATCCCCAACACGACTGAACCTGAATCTGCATCCAGATGCAGGAAAAAACAGCGCGTACATCATGCATCATCATCCCTGCATACTTTTGGCTGGGGTGGGGGGGGACAGATAAACACATGGAACACGTCGTACATTTCAGATACACGATAACAGAAATTAGGCTATATGAAGATTATTGAATGTGTGCCATTAGGCCAGGCTGGATTCAGCTGCACAGCACAGTGCTGTGTGAACTAAATATGTCCACCTATAGAGAAAGAGGTCACTCTAATAAAGGGAGCATTTTTGGGGAATCTTCTACAAAAATAATGAAGGCAAAGCATGAATATTACGTTGGAGTCATCTGCACCTGAATGCATCGCGACATGATGTGCTCAGCTCTCTGACACTCAGCGACAGGGCGCCTCGCTTTGCAGCCGATATTGAGCCTATATGAGGCGGACATAGATAGCGGACAAGGCTTCATGACTCCGCAGTTTGACTAGACTGCTGTGTATATAGCAGGGGGGCTGGGACATATATATATATATTTAGAAAAGCTCGTTACCTCCAGAGTGCGGATTTCTTGCTGCGTGAGGTCGTTGGACGCGGCGCATTTGGTCCTTAGCCCCTGTAAACTGGAGATGGAGATTTCAATCATGTTCTGGATGAGTTCGCATTGATGGAGTGCGGCCATCGCTGCGCCACCGCCACCACCGCTATCCCTCTCCGGCTGCTCATCACTCTCGACCATCTTCCCACCTTTAGCAGACACACTATCCATTCCTCAGCATCGGGCACGGCTATGAAGGGGCTGGAGTCAAACTGTTCAGCTCAAATAAAGACACATGCAGCAGCAGCAGTCCAGCAGCGACCCTATTGTGGAAGTTAGCTGACAGTGAATGTCCCCCCAGCAGCTCCCAAACAGGACAACTAGGGATGCTAAAAGAAATGTTTTTTTTGTTTCAAAACGATATGCTCGACGGTAACCCGACTGGTGAAGCGGGTCCGAAGTCCAGCAGCGCTCGAGTAGTGTTTTGGGTCCGTGTAGGCTACCGACGACAGTCTACTCTCTCTTCTCTTCCACCGCCACCGACAGCTCCGGCAGACAGAGGCTCTCACCGTCTGTCAGCTGTTGGGAACATCACTGGGCGCAGTGCAGTCTGGGAAGTGAAGTCACACACTAGGCTTTACAGAAACTGCACTCAACGCTATAGCCCCTATACACGCTCTCGTGCGCGTGCTCACAGGCATACAAATGAAGCAAAAAGAACAGTGATTGTTGTGTACAATTATTTTTTCAAGGAAATGTTCATTTGAATTATTACAGGAAAGTGTTTAGTACCAGTATATGTACAAAGCAGCGGGAAAAGCACACACAAGTGTAATTAATATCATTCATTATGGATGCATTCTGCAGCCATAGGTGCTGGTGTATGGAGGACGGAACCTGCCAAAATAAAAAAATAATAAATTAATAAATAAATAAATAAATACAATTATTACAATTAATTCAAAGATAAATTAAAAAAGCAAATAAAACAGAAATGTCAATTTATGTCACATTTTATCAATTCATTAATGCCTACATGTATTTTTAATATTACTTTTGGTACATTAAATGACATTTATTTACTTATACATTTATCGAGTCATTAATTTTTGTATTCATTTTTTTGTTTTTGGCAGGTTCCGTCCTCCATACTGGTATTGTTCATGCTGGCTCACTGTCACACTATCATGGCTTAGGATACGGGGACACTTGAATAGAACGGAGCCATTGTTATTGTTATCAGTAACACCTGTGGTTTTCCTACAGTGACAAGTAAAAATATCTGCTTTGAAAAAGGCCTATTATGCATGCTGCACACGGATGGCTTATTAGGATGCTTAAAGGTACAGCGGCATTTAGCGGTGTGGTTGCAGTTTGCAACCAACTGAGTACCCCTCCGCTCACTCCTCCCTTTCCAAGACTGAACGTAATGTAATATGAGCCACCGAGTGCAAAACTGTGGTAACGCCATTCGCCTCGCTCGGAGGCCATCCTTACCATAATCACACTTTAGGAGCAGGTGGAGGTGGCTGGCGGTACCACGTTTTTGCACTCTGCGGCTCACGTCATCGCAGTTTCACAAGCGTGTCGGAGAACTACGGTGGGCTTCAGGTAATGTAAAAACGTTGAAGGCTCTCTAGAGCCAGTGTTTGGGTTGTCCGTCCTGTGCAACAGGGAGAGGACCCACTCCCTATAGATATGAAGGGCTCATTCCAACACACAGTTACACACTGGTCCTTTAAATGTAATAGCCACCATTGATATATTAATTTCACCTGTGCTTTTCCAGCTGTAACAAGTCAAAATGGAAAAGGCCAATTTCGTGACAATAAAGCAGATAAAAAGGTAAAATGAAGTAATATGCTAGGATCTGCATTACAGCGGTGCTGGGAGGAACTCTGGGATCCAGAATACTCCTCTTTCTCTTACACTGGTACAGCACAATTGCACAGTATAGTGTGGAGAGGCAGGACTGGCAATGCCAGAGTAGCTTTGGGCCCCCAAGAATAATGACCACCTTTCACCTCACTCACAGCGCCATGCACTGCCACTGTATTCTCTGTGTCGAGCTAAAGAGATGCACCACAGGCCTACAGCAATAATAGAGAGATTTTAGCAATATGATTAATATGCCGCAGGTTTGTCGTGCATTTTATCAAAGGTACAATCTGTGATCAGTGTACTGTACAGCCCCCTTCCCATTACGCCAGTCCAAGCCCACATAGTTGACATTCCACTTGCATGTGGTTGAGTGTGCATGGTGTGCATTCAAATGCAGACTGTGCACTTTCCACAGTGATGTGATGTTTGGTGTGGAAAGGGTACTATACACCTATAGAGCTATGGGCCTTTAATAGCACATGTTTTAGTTGGTTGTTTGGTGCATATAATCTCACCCCTCAGAAGTCTGAAGAGGTACTACAAAATGAGGTGGTCAAATTAAAACCGATCACTTAATCCTCCCACTCGTGCTCTTATTATTTCCTCACCAAATGCAATGCAGCCAGAGCAAGAACATGCAGCCAAAAATGAAGAAATAACAGTAATCTTGATAGTGATGGAACTTACTGCAACTTCAAGGGCGAGTTGCATCGTTTGTCCACATATGAAGACAGTGCATATCATTATGTATGTATGTGGGGGTGGGAGGAGGGTGCAGGTTTCCACAACCATGAAGCAACAGCACACATGGCTCATTGCTGCAACGAGGGTGCGATGTTCCTTCCTTTAATATACCCTGATTATACAATGGAATGTGACTCACTTCTCATGGAGCCCTGTACGTGTTCCTCCTCTCCATCTGTCTATCTGTCTCCTCTCGTCTTCTGATTGCATTGGAAATTGGACTGTATCTTACACTGGCCAGACATGCACCAGTCCATATAGTAGCAGCAGCAGCCTTGCAAGGTAACATATAGAGATCAGGGCGGAAACCAAAGACAGGAAGTAGTAACCTTGGTATACCACAGAGTCAACCTCACACAATGTAAATACCATTGAAATGTGACACTGATTCGACATGAAACTAAATCTGTCTGACACCATTGCAACGATGGAATGAAACAGACACAGAAACTTCTAAACTATTTGTTGTTGTGGGTCCAGTACTACTTTGTAAATTCAGTCGTGCTGTAATAACAGCACAGATTTGGTAGAAACATGCCAGAACAACGCTGCCAATATCAGCTCTACAGTAAGTGGCAAAAGTGGGATCAGGGTAAAGGAAGGCTTTAAAGATATTTGATATTGGTTGTATACAGTATGTTCACAATACTACATATAGGCATAGAGCTATGTCTGTTATCAAGTAAATCCTTGCAATTTAAAGGAAACATTCATTTAAACCTCATACCATATTTCTGGCTTATCGTCTATTGCAGTGGTTCCCAGCCTATTTGTAAGAAAAGCCCCCCCCCATATATTTTCTGACGTCATCACCCTAAAAAAAATTAAAAATCCTCAAACAACAAATACACTCAGTGTATTAAATGTCTTTTTTTAATCAATCAACTCTCTTTATTGACCATAACTCGTCAGTGAGTGAGCAGTTTTTTGACTGCAGTGAAAATTTTGTTTTTGAAAGGCTAACCGCCAACAACTATGGATTGAAGCAGAATATTTTGTGAGATAAAAACATGTTGTGAATTTTTGGAAATTACTTCATCTATCTTTTTTCAATACATGTTGACTTTTGGACTTTATTGGAAATGTTTCGATCACAGGAGTCGAGTCACAGGAAACCGTTCTACGTAGCTACAACTGGAATCTAATTCTCCAAATAGTACAATACTAATAATATTAGTGTAGCCTGATCTTTTATCTGCAACTGTGCACAAATACTGGGTTTAAACAGAATGTGGTCTACTAAGTAGCAAAAAATACGTCTTTTTAAATAGTTTTCTATACGGACTTTTGTATTAATTATCCAGTAATTGTGTTATTATGATTTTAGTTATACATGTGCAAATCTAA